>NW_027361754.1:30072500-30717500 GCF_039654945.1 Dendrobates tinctorius | reverse complement strand
AAATTAAAGATTTTGGCTTCTACAGCCTCTATGTATCAGAGTACATAGCAGATTGCAAAATAAATTATGAATGAATCAGTTAGCAGGTCTTGTCTGACAATCATGTAATATCCGCTTTGGTTTGTTCCCCATTCCTTAGTTGGAAATGAATCCAAGATGTAGCCGCAGTGAACTTCCTTTAACTACTTCACTGTTTCCGATCCCTGAAGTGGTTAAAAGTAGTAACAAAAGACTGAAAATCAGCACAGAAATTTTTTTTTACTGAAGCTCAGCATCAGGGGGGTTTTTTGTGGCGGTTTTGCGTCGCTCTTTCAGGCAGATGCTACGATTTGTCTGAAAATGGCATCACATGCACATATCCACAGGGCGTGTGCACACTGAGCTTTTTTGAGGCGATCAAAAATGCAAATTTTTCTAGCAGAAATCGCTTCAGGAAAGCTCCTTTCTTTGGAGAGTTTTTTAATGAATTTTTCCTTCTCTACAGTTTATGGAAGATTTTCGGAAGACTTATTTTCTTGAAGTTTCTTTTTTGCAGCCTTTTGCTTAGTCAGCAGCTAGTTTGGAGTGTATTCCACCGAGATCCACTTCAAAGAAGCGATATGCACATTTTTTTTTATTTTTCACTAGGCCTTTTTTAAAAATTTGAATCAGAAAAAAACGCTCAAAAGACCAAACATAGAAATGGTGTTTTTTGAGCGACTTTTCGGGCATTTTTAGACGGGACCGGATCCAAAAAACTCCACAAAAACATCTCTGTGTGAATGTACCCTTAAGGCACAATCGCAAGATATGTTTTTCACAAAATGCAAAAATATTGCAGCAAATTCACAGCAAAAATGCAGAAAATATACAGTTTGAATGTTCCCTAAGTCTTCATTCCTAGAAGCTTATTTTCATTCCTAGAAGCTTATTTTCGACAAATAGACTAGCAATGGGCACCGGGAGCAAGTAACCATGACTATATTGTTGTTTTTTTTTGCTTATTGTTTTTTAGATTTTTTGAAAATGGATGGAAGAAGGCTGTATCAGGGTAAGTAGCAGTTCCTACATATCAGTCTTCTTCCCCCTCTGGCAGCTGTCACTATAGTCCCCCCTTATATTGCCCACTGAAGGTATTGTCCGAGCTATACTGACACACTCCTGCAGAGACTCAGCGTCATCATTTGACAGGCAGGACAGTAAGATATACAGTGTTAAGTAACGTTATTGCAATTTGTGTATTTTTTTTGCTTTTTTTTTTTTTTATTTCAGACCATGTTCCATGGGAGCAACCAACGTCATATGGTAACAATTCGATTTCAATTTTCTTCCTACTATTCTCATCATATTGAAATGAAATATCAGTGTATTGGAAATTTTCGGTATAAACATGTACACTGGTTTTGGTATGTAAGTGAATACGTCTCATAATATGAACGGATCCTAAGCAGAGTATTGGTATCGAGTCATTGTTTTCTGTAATTACAGATGTTCTTAACGCCTTCAAGGTGAGCGGTGGATTTCGGAAATGTATAAAAAATGCCCTAAATGAACTGCTGATTGCCAAACCAGAAGAATCCATCGCTATTTTTGAACCAGATGAGAACACTAAAGGTACAAAGGGGGTGAACATTGGTGTTGCTAAAGGGGTCGTCATGTACTTAGATGCTGATGACCTATCGGATCGGTGGAGATTTGGCGTCACCATCAGCCTTTTGCACGTTCTGCATTGAGGAGAAATAAGCTAAAAAAGGATACAACCACATCCACAAAATGCTCAACTTTCTGTGAAATTAGAGCAAAAGTAAAACATATGTATACAGAGGTATTATCAGTTATTGCACAGTATAACTATTCACATTCACAACATGTGGTGTCACAGCTCACCTCCTCCTCCACCTGTACAATAACTGATAACACCTCTGTATACAGTAGATAACAGATGATCCACCATTCACAATAGGTGATGTCACAGCTCACCTCCTCCTCCTGTGCACTGACTGATAACACCTCTATATACAGTAGATAACACAGGATCCACCATTCACAATATATGGTATCACAGCTCACCTCCAATCTAGAGGGGATGGAGCCAATATGTTTTGATCCTAATGAATCCTTCTGAATCTTATTGACATAACTGGGTTTGTCGGGTTCCATTTTTTCCCAGAAAGAATAGTGAAGAAGACCCAGGAACCTGGGTCATTAATAGGAGTGAGAAACGCTCTGATATAGAGACAATGTGAACGGAGTCTTACTGGAAAAATGTTGTGAAGTCTATTAACATCATGTTTCCGTTTTAGTGGAGCAGGGCAGATTTTACATACACAAATACAGAAAGGATGGAGACAGTGTCAGTGGATTGCCGGTAATCATAAGCTGCAAAATAGCAAATAGAAATATATTTTTTTATTTTTAAAAACTTTTTTTTTAATTTTCACAGTATTTCTAAGGCTACTTTCACACTAGCGTTTTTTTTGCGCACGCAGCCCAAACGCATACAAAAAAACGCATCAAAGTGTTTTGCTTGCGTTTGCTTATTTTATGCGCATGCATTTTAACCAGTTAGTTGCCATGTGAACTCTTAAAACGCATGTGTTTTTAAACGCTGACGTGCGCATGTCCATGCGCACGCCAGCGTTCCCATAGACTGTAATGTGATTTTTTTTTTTGCGCATTCTGTGCGCTTTTGTGCGCTTGCGTTTTTTTGACACAGGTTGGGAGCACAAAAAATGCAACAGGGTGCGTCCGGCGCGCCTAGGCGCACACTGGAAAAACGCATGCGCACAAAAACGCTTACAAACGCTGGACCATGCGCACCCATGTTAAACATAGGGCACATTGCGCATGTACGCGCACAATGCGCTGCGCTAAAAAACGCTAGTGTGAAACTAGTCTTAGTCCCTCATGGGAACTTGAACCTGAGATCGTCCGATTGCTCGCACTAAATGCAACAATACCACATGACTACAATAAATGCAAAAATTACAGTCTCCTGTGAACGGGCAGCACGGTGGCTCAGTGGTTAGTGCTGCAGCCTTGCAGCGCTGGGGTCCTGGGTTCGAATCCCACCAAGGACAACATCTGCAAGGAGTTTGTATGTTCTCCCCGTGTTTGCGTGGGTTTCCTCCGGGCACTCCGGTTTCCTCCCACACTCCAAAGACATACTGATAGGGAATTTAGATTGTGAGCCCCATCGTGGACAGTGATGAAAATGCCGTCTCCCTGTCTGCATGGACTGGTGGAGTGGCGACTATGGAGAGTGGCACTCACCATGTGGGACTTGGCTGCTGAGCTGGACTCAAGCATGCTTGACTTCGTGGCAGAAGCTGGACTCATCTTGGGGACTCTGTTACTAAGCAGCAGCAACTGGTGGTGGACTCTGCTCCAAGGCTGCACTAAGGTGAAGGATCCTGTTATGGTGATGGATCCAGGTGGAGGAGAAGATGCACACAGGTGGTGGGCTCTGTTGCTAGGAGCGTACGCAACAGAGCAAAGCTAAGTGGTGTTTCCCCTGTATTGTCTCTTTCCTCATGTGTGTTATTAGTGCAGTGGTGGGATTAGTCTCCGCACCGACCTATTCCCTAGTGAGGGTTTAGGGTCAGGGTGAGCAAGGGTTTTAAGGTACAGGTGCGGAGCCTGTATAGGGAACGTAAGGAGTGCAGGGACACTGGCTCAGGGGAGCTTAGGAGGTCTCCACGTCCCCCATTCCCTATCGCAGGGCCCACCATTGTTAAAGTTACCCAGGTTCCCCCTTTATTATTTGATTATTGTATAACGTGTAACACCTAAATTCGCCAGGTGGAGGCGGCGTATCCACCTGCACGTTTTATTATTTAAATGCGCCCCACTGGAGGCGGTGTATCCAGGGTCACGTGTGTTATGGGCTCACCTTGCGGTAACCGCTGTGTGCCCAGAGACACGTGACCATGACAGTGGGCACCTGTGTACGTCCTCCCTAGGGACGGAGGGAATATATCCCGAGGGCTGGAAAAGTTGAGATTGAGAAACTTCTGTCCCATTCTGCACGGGGAAATCACTTCCAATTACTGTTGGAAATTGGAGGGACCTTTTTTTAAAAAAAAAAGTTTTGCAAACTGTTTGGAACTTTGGACCGCACTCAGACTGACGACTCACTTATCTAGCAAATCCAACCTGTGCTTTTGAAGAAGTCCGAAGTGCAGCTGTTTGAGGAGCGGCCATGACCTGGGGTATGAAAGGTCTATGGGAATTGCTGCTTTTGCTGATTTATGCTCTCTAGGGGCTTTTTCCAGTACCACAAATATGGACTAATCAATTTTGCCATTTTGCTCAGAACCGTACTTCACTTAAAGGGCACCTGCCGGTGGGTTTTTATATCCCAGAAGTAATGTCCTCACAGTAAAGTACTTGTAATGATGATTACTTTCATACCACTGTTTTGTAATCTATCAGCGACTTCTTATGCAAATTTCTCGTAAGTGCAGGGGGGTTCGGCCTCTTTCTTCTACCAGTGATTGACAGGTCATTCTTATTTGTGACCTGCTGCCCCCTCCGACCAACATTTCATGCAGCAGCTGTCATTATTGGGGGACGAGTAACGTCCTAATGACATTCCAAGAGCTGGAATATCGATCTGTACATGCACCACCGCCACAGATGATGGCGGCGCAAGCGCAGGATCTCAGGTCACAAAGACTGAGATCTCGTGAAGGCACCATAATTACCAGGAGCAGCGCACATGTATATTTATATATGTATATTATTATATTTTATATTCCGGCTCTCGTCATCAGGATATTACTGAACACGGAGTGACGGTGCCTGTGCTAGATCATGGCCGCGGGAGGATGTCGAAGAGTGACCTGTCAATCACCAGAAAGAGGCCATCACCGGGAGGAGAAAGAGGCTGGAGAAGTAGGAGAGCTGTAAAGTTAGACCAATCCCCTGCACTGGCGATCTCCTTTGCATAAGATTTTGCCAATGGATTAAAAAAGAACGGAGATACAAATTTGTAATATAAAGGTTTAAAAATAATCATGAATACATGTCGTTTACTGTGATGATGTTACTTGCTTTAAGTATCGAATTAATTCAATTCATTTTCTTGATCGTCCAGCCGTAATTCATAGGATAAATGTTGCCACTTTGCGTCTTAGTTTATTACTAAATCAGTAATTGTCATAAGTAATGTTTTAATAACAGGAGGGTCAATTGCCACAAGAAATCCCATCAGACGCCAGCGGATTGGTTTTCTACATGCGGGAATTTTCAGAGGGGGATCGAAATTTATGTTTTGAGTCATCATTAAAGAAAGGATGTTACCTGGCATGGAACAAAGAAAAGAAGTTGATACTTAAGCACCGAATTCCTTTTGATGAAACCATAAGTTTTTCACTTGTTTAAAGCAAATAACGAATCTTAAAAACATTGCAAAAATGGTGAAAATGGACCGAATCAAATAAAATACCTCCTTCATCCCCTGAAAATCAACACACTCTCTTCTTCGCCTTACGTGACTTTAACCCTCTGCCGTCTCCATCCATCATGGAAGAGAATGGTGTACAGCGGAGCAGTCCCTTATCAAAAGTGTTTAAACTTTCAATATGGACGGAGTCTACGGCCAACCTGAATATACTTTATTGATCTGGTTAAAAATACATAAATCTGAGAAAAATTTCCATGAAAGAAAAATAAAATGAAAATAATGCAGAAATAATATTCTGTTTCCACTTTAACACCTCCGAACTTGATAATAGAAATTAGCAAAACGAGGACGGTAATAGATGCAGTGGTGAAACCATTCTGTAGCGAAATCGTTCTGGCCGGTCTCCCTCCGGGATTGCTTGACGTCCTGCAGGCCGTGTACATCATATGTAGCCACATTTTGGACATTCATAGTGGCCTTTTGTTCCCGCTGCTCTTCCCTAGCTGCAGCCAGGAGTTATTGAATGGAGCGGATTCTATGGGCATAAGGATTAACAGGCAGGTAGTTGCTAAATATCTGCCTGTTCTTCACAATGACACAGCCAACCATTCTCTTTCTTTACTTCATCTCTCGTCCACGGAGCCAGTTTGCTCTCTCGATGGAAAAACGTCACGCTGGTGGGTGTGGACGTTCAGCGCCACAGGTTGGGCTTACCCTGGAGGGGTGTGACTAAGTGACTACCGGGTGTTCACTAGAGCTTCTAGTGGTGAGGACAGGCTTGGCCGCTTTATTGAAGAATTAAAACATAATACAGCGGCTTTCTCCTCATAAGTAGTGTGCAGTGAGCTGGAACGCTCCTTTTTCTTCTGTCTACTATCAACTATCGTTGAGTCCAGACGAGGTTCCGTGCTTTGGCTGTGGTTGGTGAGCTGGCTAGGGCTTTTTAGCCCATTTATTTTTTTCTATTTGTGCTACCTTACAGGAATGTAGACAAAAACTGCACTAGAACCTTAGATCAGGCAAGGAGGAGCTGACTGATATAGCACTTGCTGGTTAGGGATAGGCCATGGGATCTCACCTTTGCAGGACACAATGGGGTTAAGTACCTGCAGAAAGTGGCCTCCCTATAGCCAGGTGGAGACTTACCAGCAGCAGGAGGATCCAACAGTTTTGGAAATACTAAAAGAGGCAGCTCAGCAAGACAGCTCGCGACTGGGGAGAGCAGAGCGGTGATCGCAGTGAGTAGGGCGGCGCTTACCACCTGTGCGAGTTACCAGCGTGACATTGGATCCTTGCTATTAGGCAGCGTGGAGCCGGGTTTCAATCAGCATGACATCCTCATAGACACTCCGTCAACTTAGCAGAGGGAAGAAAAGACTCTGTTCTATCGACATGACGTCAATGGAAGCCACTGAATCACCAGCAGGACCGGTCTGCTACTGCTCTGTGGCGGCAGAGATCTTCAACGACCTGCCTGTTAGTTCTTAGCCCTATATGCAAAAATAACAGCGTCAGATAATTCCTTTCACTTTCTGCACTTGATAAATCAGCTTAAAAGTGGTACAGGAGAAGAGATAAGGGTTAAAAACTTTGCAAATACTTAGTTTTCCAACAGACAAGTTATAAAGTTGCAAAGGAATGATTACATCAATTTACCTTCTCAACACACTTTGACCCTGTCATTGCCATGTGTCATTTCTGCATCCCAGTAATGCATCAGCACCATAATAGGAGAGAATGAATGCAATCCAGGGTCTCTGGAAGAAGCTTGTGTGAAGGAAGAGGTTGTGATACCGCTGTGCTACCGCTCGCATATCCTTCATCAACAGGACACAGATGTGTTTTTACAAATCAACATAGAAGAATGAGTGTGAGAAGCGAGCCAATATAGCAAACTTAGTCTTCCAAGTCAGTACTTAGCCAGTTACATGCACACAGTGAATACAAAGCTGACGCCTAGCCACAAACTTGGCTGAAACTTGGCCATTCTGCACTGTTTTCATGCCATTCCTGTGTAACCTTGGCTATCAATTAGAAAAAGGTTGCAACAGTAATTATAAGAACCTTAGAATATGTGGATTATTGTGATTATGACACCAAGTGCATTGATAACACCTATATTTATATAGGTGATGTCACAGCTCACCTCTACTCCCTCCTGTACAATGACTGATAACACCTCTATATACAGTAGATAACACAGGATCCACCATTCACAATAGGTGATGTCACAGCTCACCTCCTCCTCCTGTACAATGACTGATAATACCTCTATATACAGTAGATAACACAGGATCCATCATTCACAATAGATGATGTCACAGCTCATCTCCTCCTCCTGTACAATGACTGATAACAGCTCTATATACAGAGAAACCAGAGAACAACAGGAGTTTTACATAAAATATATAAAATTTATTACCACATACAAAAAGATAAAAATGCATAATAATACACATATGCAGACAATGTATTCAAGTAAACACCAGTGCCAGGAAAATGTGTAGAGGTAAGCACTCATACCATCACAGCTAATGTGAATTTCCCCATATAGCAATCCCCCATAGACTCAAAAATCAATGATGTCCAATAGTGGAAAAAATAGAAAGAAGCCGGGGGAAGCAGGGAAAGAGACATAGAGTAAATACTCACATAGCAGAGCACCACCGCCGCGTCTCGGGACACTCCGACACGCGTTTCGCTAATACCAGTTAGCTGTCTCAAGGGGAAGGGGACACTTGCTATATGGGGAAAGTCACATTAGCTGTGATGGTATGAGTGCTTACCGCTACACATTTTCCCGGCACTGGTGTTTACTTGAATACATTGTCTGCATATGTGTATTATTATGCATTTTTATCTTTTTGTATGTGGTAATAAAGGTTATATATTTTATGTAAAACTCTTGTTGTTCTCTGGTTTCTCTGCTATTTCACAGTGGAGTGATTTAATGCACTTAAAGGGTGTGTGTACACCCGATGCTAATTTACTATGAGTCTGGTATTTGTTATGCTAACAGCTCTATATACAGTAGATAACACAGGATCCGCCATTCACAATAGGTGAGGTCACAGCTCACCTCCTTCTCCTGTACAATGAATGGTAACACCTCTATATACAGTATATAACACAGGATCCACGATGCAAAGTAGGTGATGTCACAGCTCTCCTTCTCCTCCTGTACAATGACTGATAACATCTCTATATACAGTAGATAACACAGGATCCACCATGCAAAATAGGTGATGCTGCAGCTCACCTCCTCCTCCTTCAGTACAATGACTGATAACACCTCTGTATACAGTAGGTTAAACAGCATGTACTATTTACAATAGGTGATGTCACAGGTCACCTCCTCCTCATCCTCTACAATGACCTTTGCCCAGATTAGAGCATACTCAGATTTCACTTCTAAACAAACAAATAGGGTCTGAGTCAGTCCATTTGCTGCTAATGTCCACGTGAATGTTGAAATTTAACACAAAGTAGTATCGTAGTCTAATATCTGGCCTAGTGGCCAGTGTGGAAATTGGAAGATTTTTTATTTTTTTTTTATGTAGATATGAACATCAAAACGTAACATAAAAAATGTTTAAAAACATAAATTTAGCACCAGGAGATGTGCTACCAGTAACATCGTTTTTTTTGTTGGCATAAATTATCTGAGCCCCGATGAACACACGTTTTGCTCATTGTTAGTCTGAGTGCCTGCATATGTACACACGCTGATAATTAGGAATAGGTGTTCTTAGCTAAGTTTGTTCGTCAATCACCGACTTCCCTATCTGCATCTCTATGCACAATTTAATTTTTTTGCCAAAGACATTTTTTTAAAACCGTTTTTTTAAAGGCAATGTCCCATTTTACTACCAGATATACAAGATAAAATGCTTGTTCCAAAGCAAAAGATACAAATCACATAATCTTCACATCAGTAATCTCCTGGATAATGTCCAACTGGTTCCACCTCCGGCCCGTTCCTGATGTTTTAGCTGTGTCTTTCCAAGTAACAGGACATGAGATGTTTGTATAATACAGTATATACAGGACTCTGCAAAAGTTCCAGGCAGGTGTGGGGAAAACTTTCTGTAAAGTAAGAAGCATTAATATTTTATTTTTATTTCAGTGCAGGAATGAATGTGCCGCATAGATTTATGTCTTTTTGCATCAATTAAGGAATTTGCTCCTCAGACCTTGTGGGGGCATCACAACACAGAACCAGACCCCAATCAGAGGACAATAAAACTTTCACACTCCTTATCTATGAACTGTTCCAATATTTATGGCCAAAACTGTTTATCACTCTCCCGTAATGATAGTTCTGCTTCACGTCACTTGTCTTATCTATTGCATTATTTCTGTGCTGTGTTGTGTATAAATATGTGATACTTCAGATGTTGTATCAGTCAATGCCTGATGAAGAGACCTGAGTAATCTCGAAAGCTTGCAATTATCATCTTTTCAGTTAGCCATTAAAAGGTATCAACCACTGAGGACTCTCAATTCTAAATATTTTTCTATTTTATTTTTAGCAATTAACAAAATGAAACGTGAATGAACAAAAGAAAAATCTAAATCACATCACTATTTGCAGACCGCCCTTTGCCTTCATCGGTTCTTCTAGGTACTTGTATTTACGCACAGTTTTTGAAGGAGCTCGACTGAGAGGTTGCTCCAAACATCTTAGAGAACTGACCACCGATCTTCTGTCTATGAGGCTTGTGCAATTTTCTCTGTCTTTTCATATGATTCCAAACCAGCAGACGGGGATATGTGTGAGGGAGACATGACGGGTCTCGAGAATACTGCGGAACCGGATGGAAGATCACGGGGTCTGAAGAAGGGAGTAAGTGAAGGAGATAGTCCAGGCTGAACAAATGGAGAACATAAGAATGTCCTGTGCTGTAACGTCATTAGAACTGATAAGTAAAGTTGAACTGGTTGATAAGAAGCGAGTGTCACCAGACTTGTGCATCTGTTCCTGGATTCGAGAGCCTGGAGACAGCGAAGGCCTCCGGCCAAAACATGAGTGTTCTGCACCACACCACGCACAGCACATCTGAAGCGGGCACCATTTGTGGGGGAGTCAGGGTGTGGGAAGACAACCCCTCATCCATAATTACTGCCCTGCATACCTTACAACTGTGTTTATATATATATATATATATATATATATATATATATATATATATACTGCTCAAAAAAATAAAAGGAATACTATTCCATTTGCAACAGGCTGTCCCTTTATTTCTTTGAGCAGTATATATATATATATATATACACTCACTGGCCACTTTATTAGGTACACCTGTCCAACTGTGTGTTAAGACTTAATTTCTAATCAGCCAATCACATGGCGACAACTCAGTGCATTTAGGCATGTAGACATGGTCAAGACAATCTCCTGCAGTTCAAACCGAGCATCAGTATGGGGAAGAAAGGTGATTTGAGTGCCTTTGAACGTGGCATGATTGTTGGTGCCAGAAGGGCTGGTCTGAGTATTTCAGAAACTGCTGATCTACTGGGATTTTCACGCACAACCATCTCTAGGGTTTACAGAGAATGGTCCGGAAAAGAAAAAAAATCCAGTGAGCGACAGTTCTGTGGCCGGAAATGCCTTGTTGATGCCAGAGGTCAGAGGAGAATGGGCAGACTGGTTTGAGCTGATAGAAAGGCAACAGTGACTCAAATTGCCACCCGTTACAACCAAGGTAGGCAGAAGAGCATCTCTGAACGCACAGTGCGTCGAACTTTGAGGCAGATGAGATGGGCTACAGCAGCAGAAGACCACACTGGGTACCACTCCTCTCAGCTAAGAACAGGCATCTGATGGCTACTTTCAGCAGGATAATGCGCCATGTCATAAAGCTCGAATCATCTCAGATTGGTTTCTTGAACATGACAATGAGTTCACTGTACTCAAATGGCCTCCTCAGTCACCAGATCTCAATCCAATAGAGCATCTTTGGGATGTGGTGGAACGGGAGATTCGCATCAGGGATGTGCAGCCGACAAATCTGCGCCAACTGTGTGATGCCATCATGTCAATATGGTCCAAAATCTCTGAGGAATGCTTCCAGCACCTTGTTGAATCTCTGCCACGAAGAATTGAGGCAGTTCTGAAGGCAAAAGGGGGTCCAACCCGTTACTAGCATGGTGTACCTAATAAAGTGGCCAGTGAGTGTATATATATATATATATATATATATACATTGCTCAAAAAATAAAGGGAACACTTAAACAACAGAATATAACTCCAAGTAAAACAAACTTCTGTGAAATCAAACTGTCCACTTAGGAAGCAACACTGATTGACAATTTCACATTGTTGTTGTGCAAATGGAATAGAAAACAGATGGAAATTATTGGCAATTATCAAGACACCCTCAATAAAGGAGTGGTTCTGCAGGTGGGGACCACAGACCACATCTCAGTACCAATGCTTTCTGGCTGATGTTTTGGTCACTTTTGAATGTTGGTTGTTCTTTCACACTTGTGGTAGCATGAGACGGACTCTACAAACCACACAAGTGGCTCAGGATGGCACATCAATGTGAGCTGTGTCAAGAATAGAGTTGAGCGATACCGTCCGATACTTCAAAGTATCGGATCGGAATGGATCGGCCGATCTTAAAAAAAAGTATCGGTATCGCCGATTCCGATACCGGAAGTCCCATTCAAGTCTATGGGACTTCCGGTATCGGAATAAGAAAAACCCTGTTTTTGCCTTGTACAGCCTCTCTGGGGTCTGTACGGGCCTTTCGGGGGGCTGTGCCGGCCTGCCAGGGGGTCTGTGCAGGCTCCGGTGGTCTGTGCCGGCCTGCCGGTGGTCTGTGCAGGCTCCGGTGGGCTGTGCCGGCCTGCCGGGGGGCTGTGCCGGCCTGCCGGTGGTCTGTGCAGGCTCCGGTGGGCTGTGCCGGCCTGCCGGGGGGCTGTGCCGGCCTGCCGGGGAGCTGTGCAGGCTCCGGGGGGCTGTGCCGGCCTGCCGGTGGTCTGTGCAGGCTTCGGGGGTCTGTGCAGGCATCGTTCGATGGGACTACAAGTCCCATCGGGCGATGCCTGCTACCATGACAGTGATTGACACATTAGCCAATGATGGGACAGTAGTAGTCCCATCATCCGGCTAATGTGTTGAATGTAAAAAAAAAATAAAAAAAAAAATTACATGCTACATACATGCTACATACATACAACATGCATACTACATGTAACATACATACTACATATATACTACATGCAACATGCATACTACATACATGCTACATTCATACTACATACTACATACATGCTACATTCATACTACATATATACTACATGCTACATACATACTACATATATACTACATGCATGCTACATACATACTACATATATACTACATGCATGCTATATACATACTGCATGCTACATACATACTACATGCTACATACATACCACATATATTCTACATACATACTACATGCATGCTACATACATACCACATACATACTACATACATACTACATACATACTACATGCATGCTACATGCTACATACATAACACATATATACTACATGCATGCTACATACATACTACATGCTACATACATACCACATACATACTACATACTACATACATACCACATACATACTACATACATACTACATACATACTACATGCATGCTACATACATACTACATGCTACATACATACTACATATATACTACATGCATGCTACATACATACTGCATGCTACATGCATGCTACATACATACTACATACATACTACATGCTACATACATACCACATATATACTACATACATACTACATACATGCTACATACAATACATTCATACAATACATACATAGACATACAGTACATATAACATAGAGTAACATACTTACCAATACTTGTCACATTGTTCCCCGAAGCCATTGTCTTTTACGGAATAAATATTAACATAACAAACCACAAAAATACTCACCCACGATCCGAAGCAGTCCACGAGTGTGTCCCACGACGATCTTGGGTAGAGAACGGCAGCATCAGCTGATGCTGCCGTTCTCTACGGGCTGCAGGAATTCAATGACGGAAGGTAGGTATCCTTCCGCACTGTATTCCTCCGCCACTTAAAAAAAAAAAGTCCCTAGTCTCACTTTATGCCATTGCTGTGTGGGAATTTCCCACGCAGCAATGGCATAAAGTGAGACTAGGGACTTTTTTTTTTTAAGTGGCGGAGGAATACAGTGCGGAAGGATACCTACCTTCCGTCATTGGATTCCTGCAGCCCGTAGAGAACTGCAGCATCAGCTGATGCTGCCGTTCTCTACGGGCTGCAGGAATCCAATGACGGTGAGTATTTTTGTGGTTTGTTATGTTAATATTTATTCCGTAAAAGACAATGGCTTCGGGGAACAATGTGACAAGCATTGGTAAGTATGTTACTCTATGTTATATGTACTGTATGTCTATGTATGTATTGTATGAATGTATTGTATGTAGCATGTATGTAGTATGTATGTAGTATATATGTGGTATGTATGTAGCATGTAGTATGTATGTAGCATGTAGTATGTATGTAGTATATATGTGGTATGTATGCAGCATGTAGTATGTATGTAGCATGCATGTAGTATGTATGTAGTATATATGTGGTATGTATGTAGCATGTAGTATGTATGTAGTATGTATGTAGCATGCATGTAGTATGTATGTAGTATGTATGTAGTATGTATGTAGCATGCATGTAGTATATATGTAGTATGTATGTAGCATGTAGTATGTATGTAGCATGCATGTAGTATGTATGTAGTATTTTTTTTTTTTTAACATTTAACACATTAGCCGGATGATGGGACTACTACTGTCCCATCATTGGCTAATGTGTCAATCACTGTCATGGTAGCAGGCATCGCCAGATGGGACTTGTAGTCCCATCGGATGATGCTTGCACAGACCCCCGGACATCAGCACAGCCCCCCGGCAGGCCGGCACAGCCCCCCGGCAGGCCGGTACAGACCCCCACAGAGTGCACAGACCACCGGCAGGCCGGTACAGACCCCAGGGAGTCCACACAGCCCCCCGGCAGGCCGGCACAGACCCCCGGCAGGCCGGCAGAGACCCCCGGAAGGCCCGAAATGACGGCGCATCATGATGCGCACACACCGCGCATCATGATGACGTCATTTCGGCTGTCAATCAACTTTGAACTTCCGATTCCGATGCCGACTTCCGATATTGAAAAAATATCGGAAGTCGGTATCGGAATTCCGATACAGCAAGTATCGGCCGATACCCGATACTTGCGGTATCGGAATGCTCAACACTAGTCAAGAAGGTTTGCTGTGTGTCAGCGTAGTGTTCAGAGGCTGGAGGCGCTACCAGGAGACAGGCCAGTACACCAGGAGACATGGAGTGGGCCATAGGAGGGCAACAACCCAGCAGCAGGACCGCTACCTCAGCCTTTGTGCAAGGAGGAACAGGAGGAGCACTGCCAGAGCCCTGCAAAATAACCTCCAGCAGGCCACAAAACTGTTAGAAACCGACTCCATGAGGAAGGTCTGAGTGCCCGACGTCCACAGATGGGGGCTGTGCTCACAGCCCAACACCGTGCAGGACGTTTGGCATTTGCCACAGAACACTAGGATTGGCAAATTCGCCACTGGCGCCCTGTGCTCTTCACAGATGAAAGCAGGTTCACACTGAGCACAGACGTGACTGAGTCTGGAGACGCCATGGAGAGTGATCTGCTGCCTGCAACATCCTTCAGCATGACCGGTTTGCAGTGGGTCAGTAATGGTGTTGGGTGGCATTTCTTTGGAGGGACGCACGGTGTTGGGCTCTGAGCACAACCCCCATCTGTGGATGTCGGGCACTTAGACGATACTCATGGAGTCGGTTTTTAACCATTTGTGCAGACACATGCACATTTGTGGCTTGATTAATGTATACTCTGCACCCCATTTTGACTGAAAAAAACAGAAATGTAGAAATTTTTGCAAATTGCACCTGTTGCAAATTTTCTGCATCCACATTCCTATGCTTTCATGCATAGTTGAGTCAATAGGCCTGGTCTCCAGGTAGAAAATATGGATTTTGACTGCAATTCTTTCATGAAGACACTTCTGGCCAGACTTCTCTGAACAGTAGATGAGTGTAGGTGAGTCCCACTGGTTGCCACCAGTTCTGGGTTGATAGCACTGCTGGAAATTTTCCGGTTTCAAAGGGAAATAAGCATGATGTGTATTTCATTACAGCACTAAGTTTCATTGGCCAACCACCACATCAATGTCTATTTTTTTATGCCTTTTTAAAAGAGCTTTAACAGCACATCTTGAAATCTGCTGTTATACCTTTGCCTGGGCGACACCTTGCTGACGCACTATAACTATCTGGTGTCTTGTGGCTGTGCTCAGCTTTGCCATGGTGTATGACCTCTGACATGAAACTGTGTTCAACAAATCTTCACCTTTATAACAGAGTTTGGGTGTCTCTCACCTAGTTTTGAGCCTCCTACACAGTTGTTTCTGTTTCAATTAATTACTGTTTTAACTTACATATGATAAAAATGATCATTATTACCTTGACAAAAATAAACTAATTAATGTTTCTATTTTTGAAAGCATTTGTACTGTTCAGCATTCTTTCTGCATCTGCCTAAAAGTTTTGCACAGTACTGCACATAGCATTAGTACCAACATACTGTATATCACCAGAAAAGTGATTGATAGATGATCCTCCTCCCACCGAAGCATGGAAAGGTTTGTTAAAATATAGCGCAGCCAGGGGTACATGTGACTGGTGGCTGCAATCTGTATTAAAATGCATTTGAATAACCTTTTATATAAGAGCCAATTCCCGACATTATTCGGTGTAATATGTTCGTAAATTCCTTTTTTGTAAGTTTTTGAAAGTCTGTGAAATTTGGTACAACCAGATGCTCATCAAATAAGTAACTTCAATTGTAGCTGGAAAATTGTCCTGCAGTTAATTGGGAAAAATCATACATGAGAGTCACCCAAACTCCCAGATTTCACCAAAATCTTATGACCCCCTTAGGGCACTGTCTGCCTGGTCACTCACTGTGCTGAGTGCTCATCCTCACCCTCCATGTTTCATAGTGTTTGGTAGGAGCTGTAATCTGATTTTTCAGTGACCTCTTGGTTGCTATCTGTGCTATAAGGCCCTAGCTATAAAAGGATCGCCAGTTCCCGATCATCGGTTCATACAGAGATGCAGTCAATCAGTTGTCAAATGAGAAAATAACTTGATTGTTGATCCTGATTAGATCCTTCATGGGGGCTATTAAATTATTGTGGTTGGCAGCACATCATCGTATGTAAAGATGAGATGTGCTGCTGACAACATGCAAACTACAGGGGTTGGACAAAATAATGGAAACACCTAACGTTTTGGCATCATAATCTTCGAACATGTTATAAACATGCAAACTGTGACATATGGTAATGTTTTGTAGTTGATTATTTGTGTTTTGTGATATGTGTATGTAAATTAACTGTTTGTTTTGCAGAATTGTAAGAACATTGATGAGAACCTGATACCAATGGGAGACCTCTCGGATTTTCAAAGAGGCCAAATTGTTGGTGCTCGTATGGCAGGCGCTAGTGTAACAGAAAGTGACCGTATGTTTGGCGTGTCAAGAGGTACTGTCTCCAAAGTAATGACTGCATTTGAAAGAGAAGGAAAAACGTCCGCAGCAAAGCACAGGTCCGGCCGAAAGTCGAAGTTGACTGAGAGATACTGTCGGACTCTAAAGCGAATTGTGACAGAGGATCGCAAGACCACGGCTCGGAAAATCACCGTTGAGATCAATGCACACCTACAGAACCCAGTTTCCACTAAAACTGTTCATCGGGAGCTGCACAAATCTGGATTCCACAGAAGAGCTGCAATTCGAAAACCGCTGCTCTCAATGACAAATGTTTCCAAGCGTTTAGAGTGGTGAAAAAACCTCCAGAATTGGTCCCTCGAGCAGTGGAAACATGTGATATTCTCAGACGAATTGTGACAAGCGTCAGCTTAAGCTGAGTCGTTTTTCTTTGAATGAGTGGACCCTCTGGGCCGTGGCACCCACCCACCTAGGGCGAGCTGACCTAGTGAGGAACCATCCCCTATACAGGGAGTGTCAGGGGCAAGACCAAGGGGGTGAGCCACCATGGCTGATGGACCAGACGGCCGGCTCAGGAAGCAAGACAAGACGAGACAAGGCATTAGTTCAAGTAAACTTCATTCAGGAACACTTCAGGGTACAACAGGTGCAAAGGTGAACACACAGAGAACACAAAGCAAGATGCGTGCAAGGGCATGCCGAGGTCCAAGGCATGAGGAACTCTTCTAGGTAACACAGGTGCCAAACGTGAACACACAGAATCCATATAACAAGGTGCGTGCCAGGGCACGCCAAAGTCCAAGGCAGGGTGCGAGGAATCAGAATCCGGAAGGCTGGAAAGGGCTGACAGGGTCCAGGCATGAAGGTATAGACATCTGGCTCCAGACCTCCGGCAGTAATCAGCAGGCTTCAGGAATCCGGCAGACAAACTAGGAGACAAAACAGAGTGCGTGCTAGGAGACACGCCAGGATCAGATTCACAGAACGGAGGCCTGCGCATGCCAAGGGGCATGCCAAGGACAAGTACAAGGACGGAGGCCTGCGTGTGCGAGGGCACGCCAGGGAGAGGCACAAGGACGGAGGCCTGCGCGTGCAGGGCACACCAGGGAGATGCACAAGGACGGAGGCCTGCGCGTGCAGGGGGCACGCCAGGGACGGGTTCAATGGCATCGGATCCGGGGTGCTGGCATCGACCGACAGGGTCCAGGTATCTGGCTACGGACATTAGCTCCGGACATCAGGCCGCAGTCATCTAGGTCCGGACCTCTGGCAGCGGTCGGCAGGTTATGGAATCCGGCAGGCAAACTAGGGTTCAGAGCAGAGCAAAAGAGGCAAAAGGCTTTGTGCAAGTGTAGCACGAAAAGGCACAGTGCGAGAACCAGCGTGCGTGCAAGGGAGCACGGAGACCACAGCTGGGGGCACCGGCAGGTGGTACCGACGATGGCATATGCAGGCGGGCACGCCTAGAGGCGGCACCGCTGCGGCAACGCAGCCGGGAACCACTATAGCACTGGACGGCAGGCACGGCTGAGGCACACAGGTGAGCACGGCTAGAGGCGGCATGGCTGAGTCACACCAGGCAGGCACAGGCGACCAGGCACGTGCATGGAGGCACGGAGCCACAAGGCAGGGCTAGGCAAAGATACAGGACAGAGACGCGCGCAGACAGCACGGCAAAGCCTAGCGCGAAAAGTGCAAGAGCGCACGAAGTAACAGAGACAAGGCATAGAGTAGTAGACAGGACCCTGCGCATGCAAAGGACATGCCAGGGGCAAAGCACAAGGCGAGGCCTGCGCGTACCGAGGGGCACGCCAGGGACAGAGCACAGAACGGAGGCCTGCACGTGTAGACAGACACGTCAGGGACAGGGACAGAGTCTAGCAGCGGAGCGTAGGCCGAAGCCCAGAGCCGGGCCAAGGGAGAACCTTGGGACTAGACAGGGTACAGAGCGAGGCCTGCACGTGTAGGAGACACGCCAGGGAACAGGGTACACGAAGCAGCAAAGCAAGGCAAGACAGGAAACCAGGCACGGAAACATAGACAGAAACACAGAACAGGAACAGAACAAAGAAGGACTACAAGGCAAAGCAGAGCAGAGACAAAACATGGCACGAGGGACAAACACCAGACAAGGCACGAGACAAGAGACGGAATACGAGCACGGAGCGTGTGCAGAGACGCACGACAGAGCAGAGTGCAAGGGCACAGAATAGAGGGAGCGACCCAGCAGACCAAGCAGCCATGCAGGGAAGCAACACAGTACTCAGGCCCTGAGCATAGGAAGGGGCGGTCTAATATAGGGCATAGCACCACACTTCTGGGTCAGGCTCAGGGAAGAACTTCCAGTTCAGATCCTCCAGGATCACAGAGCGCGGTCACATGATCAAGGTTTCAGACATACAGAGACGATTGCAGAACCAGAGTGCAGGATCCTAGGAAAGATCACATGATCAGAGTTCCAGACATGCAGAGACGATTGCAGAACCAGACAGTGCAGGATCCTAGGAAAGGTCACATGATCAGGGATTCAGACATGACGAGATTATCACAGAAGGAAGAGCAGAAACGCAGGCATCTTGCAGCCCAACAGTCACAAGGTAAGTGTGCACACTGCTCCAGGGATCACACGTGATAGCAGACATGATATGCGCGTGCACACCGCTCCAGGCGTTCTTGAGGCAAAACAGACATGGCAGACATGACACGAATCATCGTTTACCCTATTTCCGGCCGAGTGTACGTTTGGAGACAGCCAAAAGAAGCATTCCATCCAGACTGCCTTCTCCCAACCGTAAAACATGGCGGAGGTGCTGTGATGATCTGGGGTGCTATTTCGTGGAGATCCGCCAAGTCAATGATATCCCTTCATGGAAGAATTAACAGCCGCGATTATTTAGGCATTTTGCGCGACCAAGGTCATCCTATGGTTCAAGCACTAATCCCGGAGGGGAACGCCATCATTCAGGATGATAATGCACCAACTCATACAGCTAGAATCGTTAAAGCATGGCACAAGGAACATTGTAATGAAGTTGAGCATCTCATCTGGCCCCCACAATCCCCAGACCTCAACATTATTGAGCATTTATGGTCGATTTTAGAGATTCAAGTTAGACGTCGATTTCCGCCACCATCGTCGCTCAAAGAACTGGAGGGTGTTTTAACTGTAGAATGGGCTACAATTCCTTTGGAAACAATTCACACCTTGCATGAATCCATACCTCGGATAATTGAGGCTGAAATCACCGCAAAAGGTGGACTACACCATATTAAACTAACTTTTGTTGATGTTTCCAGGTGTTTCCATTATTTTGTCCAACCCCTGTATACGGAGACAGAACAATCGTAGTAACAATTGTTTTATCCCTATACTCTTCTGTAGACCCATGCAAACAAGCCATTAAATAAGAGCTGACTGATTGGTACATAGTTGACGCTGCTTGTTTGTGGGTAGAAATCGTTCATGTACTTAGTTATTGCCTGGGAAGAGATGGAGCAACTTCCTGCGCTGGACTTTCACTAACTTCTCTAAAGCCTTACTGCCATCTAGCGGTCTAATTGCAGTACTACAGTCCCCCCAGCCATTATTTTTATTTATGCTTTGCTTATATAGTGCTGTCATATTCCGCAGCGCTTTACAGACATCATCATCACTGTCCCCAATGTAGCTCACAATTTAAATTTCCTATTAGTATGTCTTTATAGTGTAGAAGGAAACCGGAGAACCCGGAGGAAACTCACACAAACACGGGGAGAACATACAAATTTCTTGGAGATGTTGTCCTTGGTGGGATTTGAACCCAGGACCCCAGCGCTGCAAAGTAACAGCAGCGCTAACCACTGAGCCACCATTCTGCCCTATACATAGTACAGTGCTAACCACTGAGCCACCATTCTACACTATACATAGTACAGTGCTAACCACTGAGCCACCATGCTGCACATATGTCTTTATGGATCTTGTGTACTGGAACTAAGAGGCCGAAGCTACTCCCTGATAACAGCCCATAGCATTATCCTCCTCCACCATCTGTACAGCGGGCACAATGCAGTCAGGGGGTAACATCCTCCTGGAATCACCAAACCCAGACTCCTCCATCAGATAGAGAAGTGTGATCCATCACTGCACAGAACACATCTCCTCCAGAGTCCAGTGGTGGCAGTTTTACACCACTCCATCCGATGGTCAGCATTGTGCTTGGTGATGTACGGCTGCATGCAGCTGCTCCGCAATGAGGCTCCCGGCGGGAACGCAGTGTTTGTGCTGATATTAATTCCAGAGATCTGGACTCTGCAGTTATGGGGTCAGCAGAGCGGTGGTGGCTTTCCTTCCCTCTGTTCCTCAGCACTCAGCCCCCCACTCTAACGTTACTGGCTCTCCACTCCACTTCATGGCTGAGTTGCTGCGGTTCCTTCCATATCTCAATAATATCACTCTCAGGTGATGGGGAAGATTCAGGAGGAAGAAATGTCATGGATGGACTCCTTGCCCCGGTGACTCCTATTACACGACCGCGCTGGCATCAGTGAGCTCCATACCACCCACTCTGTAAAGGCTGACAGACAGCATGACGGGGGGGATCGGAGGTTATACACCGGGGGCCAAAGGTTATGCACTGGAGGCAATAGGGCCGATGTTATAAACCGGGATGTGTGGGGGTGGGCGGGATGGATGTTATACACCGGGGGGCGAGGGGCCAGATCTTATGCACCAAGGAGCCAGATCTTATACACCGGGTACGCGAGAGGCCGGGTGTTATACACTGGGGGGGAACTTCCAAGTGTTATACATCGGCAGAGGCAAGGGGCCAGATGTTACACACGAGGTGGCAAGGGGCCGGATGCTATACACCGGGGAGGCGAGAGGCCCGGTGTTATATACGGGGGGCGGGGGGGAGGGGCCAGATGTTATACACGGCAGGCAGAGGGTCCAGATGTTATACACTGGGGGGAGGGGGCGAGGGGCCAGATGTTATACACAGGGGGGAATGATGGGCTGGGTGTTATAAACTGGGGGGGCTTCGAGACGTTATACACCGGGGGACGCGTGGTCCGATGCTATAAACCAGGGAGATCAGGCGGGTGTTATACACTGGGGAGGAACTTCCAAATGTTATAAAAGGGGAAGGGGAGGAGAGAGGGGCCAGGTCTTATACATGGGGGGCGAGAGGTCGGATGCTATACACCGGCGAGGCGCAGGGTGTTATAGACTGGGGGTGGGGAGCTTCCAGACGTTATATATGGGGGGGCGAAAGGGGCCGGATATTATACACCAATGGGGGCGAGTGGAGGGGTCGGACGTTATACACCGGGGATGGCGGGGGGAGAGCAAGGGGCCGGATGTTAAACACCAGAGGCAACAGGACTGAAAGAGAATCCCGAATGCAATGATTAAGATGGGTGCTACAATACTTTTCTACTTTTATGGATAATTGCTGGAGTTAATGACTAATTCCTCTTTGGTTTCCCATTTCTGCACTCTTTATTTTCAGAATTTTTAACAAGAGCAAAAAAAAAATAATGTTACAAGTTATTCCCATAATTTCATGTACCTAGTGCTCCCAATATAAGGAGCATTTCCCAGGCTCCAGTATCTTCCATGTGCAGTTCTTGCTTCTCCTGTTACATAATTATCACCTCCACAATGTGCAGAGTCCAGGTAATACAATATATTAGAATATGTTACACTGGAGATAAAATATTATTTTTATCATGTTTTTAAAAGCATTACTGTAAAAAGTCTAACACTTCATATAGAGAGGCACCTCCTGCCCATGTCCATCAGTATTTCTTACAACCAACAACAAAAAAACACAAAGACCCCAGATGATAGACAATAATATAAGATTAGGCATTACATTTTAGGGTATGTTCCCAGAGAGCATGTACACATCGGATTAGGAAAAGCCGCTGCTTATTAAAGTAGCAGCGCTGTGAATTAGACCACCCGATGGGAGCGATGGATTGAAAACTGCAGACATTCAGCAAAAATAAGCTCTGTGTGAACATATCCTTAAATGGAAACTATGCTGTGTAATCTGAGAGCAGCATAATGTAGGGACAGAGACCCTGATTTCAGCAATGTCTCATTTATTGAGCTGTGATTTGCTGTTTCAATAAAATCAGTGTTTTATCAGCAGGAGATTATCACTACAGGACTGGGTGTATGGTGCCTCCTAGTCCAACCCCACCCCCCATCACTGATTGGCAGGTTTCTTCCTCTGCACAGTGTACATAGAAAGCAGCCAATCAGGGGTGTGGGCGGGGTTATAAAAAGCTCAGCATTTAGAGCTCTGCAAGATCAGTAAAAGAGAAAACCGTCATTTTTGTACAAATGACAGCAAGTAGCTTTTGTTTTTGTAAAATTAGTGGCAGCTTATATTATCAATTCCTCACATCTCTCAAGGTTTCTAATGAAGCCAGTTACAGTTATACTATGTAGATCTTGGGTCCGTGGGCAGATTTTCATACACTAGAATATTTTACTGAATGCCTTCATGCAAAAATCTTGAAAAAATTGTGAAATGGATACAAAGGTTACAGGACATCTGTAAAATTGTATACACTTTCATTATACAAGAAATATGTGCTAAAACCAGAATACAGGTTAAAGGAAAGCGTCATCAGAAAATGACCTATTTTTTAAATCATGCTTTATGTCACATACATATCTTTTTTTTAATTACAAATGGAAAAAAAATTACATTACATAAGGAACAAAAATAATAGAAATCTTGCAATGTTCACACTGGCCACTAGGCTCAATACTAGACTCACACTTCCTGTTCTGCACAAAATACTTTTCATAAGTCTCGTTCATCATCACAGACAGAATTACTGTGACTGATAACACCTCTATATACAGTAGATAACACAGGAACCACCATTCACAATAGGTGATGTCACAGCTCACCTCCTCCTCCTGTACAATGACTGATAACACCTCTATATACAGTAGATAACACAGGATCCACCATTCACAATAGGTGATGTCACAGCTCACTTCCCTCTCCTTCCTTCACAATGATCTTTGCCCACATTCTAGGATTTGAGTCTGTGTACTGCGGCTAATGTCCATGTAAAAAAAAAACAGAGAATATTAAGTCTGATGTGAAGTCTAGAAGTGAGAAAGTTGCAAGATTTTGTTTTTCCTATTTTTAATATAGACAGACTTTGAAAAAGTAAACTAAAATATCCAGGATTAAAAGAAGAAAAAAAAAAAAATATTATATATATATATATATATATATATATATATATATATATATATATATATATATATATATATATTATCATAAAAACATGATTTGGACAACAGATGATTTTCCAATTACATCTTCCCTTTAAGAAATAAAGTTGGTGTGGCGGTACAAGTAGTCCTCACATGTAATATATGTCTGGAGCTTAATAACAGTGTCAATAAAACCTGAATCTAGTAACACCTTCCTATTATGTCCTTCTATTAGGTCCAGGAGCAATCAGAAAAAAGTGCAGAAACCAAGAGCTGAAGATTCCCGCACCTTCGTTGCCTCTTCATTAGCAGCTGTAAATGAAAACCTTCTATAAATTGCCTGCCGTTTGCCATTTCCTAAATGTATTTTCTGACGTTTGACGAGAAATTCTATTAACACGACCATATTATGGAGATGAGCCTCATAGGTGTTGATCTACGGTTTCTTTATTTCCATAAATGCCATATTGCACTTAGTGATATAACGAGGTCTGTACCAGGCTGATAACGTCTCTTGCATGAAATGTAGATGGACTACACGATTTCACATTACTGTTAAAGGGGTTTTCCCATTTTCCCAATAGGAACTTTAGTTTATTAGACTGTTGGTTTTTCATTACTTGGCCAGAGAGATTTGTTAAAAAGAGCATCTCTTTCCCTGGAGGACCCCATGTAATGCCTAATTATTCGTGTGGGGGTGCTGTAGTGAGACTGAATGCTTAAATAGATTTTGAGGAAATCCGCTAATTGTACAAAGGAACCTTTTAACAATCAGGGATTTCTAAAACTGGAGAATCCTCTTTAATTATTGCAAATTAGATTTCCAGAAGTCCCAAGTGTTTGTAGTAGCATCCTAATCTGAAATGTTAGCTGACATTTTTCTTTCGTGAAAAGAGGAATTGGAGGATTTAGGAGACTGAATTTGGAAATGCCAGATGACTTGCTTGGCGCACTCGGCCGATATCTTGCAGAACTCAGAAATGAGCGCTACTGATAACTCCGAATCATCCCCTCCTCCTTCCTCCGGATTTGTCTTTCCGTGTTCTTGCAGGTAATTAGGGGAGGATTGTTGAACTGCGTCTCAATCAGATTTCTTAGGCAGGCGTCCCATCTTGGTCTGGATGTTCCGCAGCAGAAAGAAGACTATGGTAACCGCTAAGCAGGTCATCTCCGCCGCCCAGAAAGCTGTGTCCCAGCCGTAATATTTGGCGACTGTGCTGAAAGGCAATCCGGCCAGAAATCCTCCAACTGTAAAGGAAAATAGATTTGTATAAGAATTAGATATTCTCCATCTACATTAGCCAAGTCTAGGTATACTATGCTTTTCAAGGAGGTCTATGTAGGATTGAAGCCTAAGGGAAGTTTCTAAGGGAGAAACAGAGACTCTATGGGCAAATCCTTTGTGTGATTTACTCTTCCTGACCAGTCTAATGTTTTTTTGTTTCCTTATTTTCTGATTGGAATCCTACAGAGTTGTGAATAAAGGACCAGCAATGGGGGGGGTATTCTCATCTTCAAGATCCTATCCCAATATGTATTAGGTGTAATAATAAAAATAACACCTCTAATTAGGAATGTAGTATAGTTCTTCTGGTTTGCTATGTCGCTTACCCCCAGTGGTGGATTATAATGAGGTCAATCTGGGCGGTAGCCCAGGGCCCAGTGGTGTGGGGGGCCCACCAGCCCAGGATAAATTGCCCCATTATAATTCGCCACCACCATAGCGCCACGGCCCATGTACCGACGCCATCCTCGCCCTCCCAGACAAGCCCACTGGCCACTGCAGCCGCTGCCACTCACTCATAAATCCCCGCTCTGTGAGCACAGGACCTGTGATGAGGTCACAGTTGGGGAGGAGTGAGGGGTCACATGATCAGAGGCTTCAGTCCAAGACCCCTGACTCCTCCCCTCCTGTGACCTCATCATAGGTCCTGTGGGCACAGCCCTCGATGTACTGTAATGCAGGACTCTGCTGTGCAGGTTGTCATGCTGGATGAGGGAAGTATGTGTGGGGTCAGGAGGGGTTTACAGGGTGGATGTAGCAGTGCTGTGTGTGCGAAGTGCACGGAGCGGAGCGTGCACGAGGTGTACGGAGCGGAGCGTGCGCGAGGTGTACGGAGACGGAGCCGAATGTGTGCAAGTTGTGCAGAGTGGTGCGTGTACGAGTTGAGCGAAGCGTGTACGAGGTGTGCGGAGGGGAGCCGCGCGTGTACGAGGTGTGCAGAGCAGAGCCGCGCGTGTACGAGGTTTGCGGAACCGCGCACGTACGAGGTGTGCGGAGCAGAGCCGCGCGCGTACGCGGTGTGTGCGGAGCAGAGCCGCGCGCGTACGAGGTGTGCGGAGCAGAGCCGCGCGCGTACGAGGTGTGCGGAGCAGAGCCGCGCGCGTACGAGGTGTGCGGAGCAGAGCCGCGCGCGTACGTGGTGTGCGGAGCAGAGCCGCGCGCGTACGTGGTGTGCGGAGCAGAGCCGCGGCGTGTACGAGGTGTGCGGAGCAGAGCCGCGGCGTGTACGAGGTGTGCGGAGCAGAGCTGCGTGTGTGTACGAGGTGTATGGAGCGGAGCCGCGTGTGTATGAGGTGTACGGAACGGAGCCCTATGTGTACAAAGTGTACGGAGCCGAGCCGTGTTGTTTACGGCGCGGAGTCGTGTGTGTACGAGGTGTATAGAGCAAAGCTGCATGTGCACAAGGTTTATGGTGTGGAGCCATATGTGTACAAGGTGTACAGAGTGTGGCCGCATGTGTACAAGGTGTACAGAGCAGAGCCGCATGTGTACGAGGTTTACGGAGTGGAGCCATGTGTGTACTGAGTGGAGCCGTGTGTGTGCGAGGTGTACGAAGCGGAACCGTGTGTGTACGAGGCAAACAAAGCGGAACCGTGTGTGTATGAGGTGTGCGGAGCCATGCGTGTACAAGGTGTTTGATAGGGAGCATTCATACCTCCCAACCGTCCCAGATTTTGAGAGTCTGCCCCACTGCGCCGACCGGGAGCTTACTCTTCCCGGAGTACACGGCGGAGCCCCGAGGAGCACTTGAAATCTCGCACGTGACGTTCCATCGGAAGTGACGTGCTGGAAGCTGACCAGAAATGAGGTAATTTCGGGAGGAGATTGTGACGGAACCATGGAGGCACTTTAGGGAATGCTTCAGATCCATCACCGTGTCCTCCAACAGCGCGGACAGCGGGATCGCCTTGGACTCGGGGATGTCGGCCATGTGAGTGGATCATGATATGTCCTGCACCAGGAGGCTCAGGTGGGCATTACAATGGGAGCCGGGCTGCTATAGTATCTTTATAGAATCTTTCTTTCTCTCTCTCTGTACTTCCTTTCGCTCTCTGTCCTTTCTTTCCCCTCTTTCTCTCTCCCTCTGTTCTGTTTTTCTGACCCCTTTCTCTCTTTCTCTTTCTTCCTCTCTGTTCTTTCTTTCTCCTTTCTTTCTCTCTCTGTTTTCTTTTTTTCTCTCTCTCTGTTCTTTCTTTTCCTCAGTACCAGTCAGTGTGCCCACAGTACCAGCCACTATGCCCACAATGCCAGTCACTGTGCCCTCAGTACCATTCAGCAGTGCTAAATGGGTGTGGTTGGGGAATGGACATGGGTGTGACTAGTTGGGAAATGGGTGTGGCCGGTAACCAATCATCATAATGGAAGTCGTCTGTTTCCATCAACTTTGTTATATGTGGGCAGTGGGCACCTCTAGTAAGGTGGGCACGAGATGGCAGGTCTTGTCACCTCTGCCTCACACATAAGTTACTATGAGGTGTACTTTATTCCTGCCACATTTCTTTCTTGGCCTACTGAGAGAAATGTTTTGACCAGTTGAAAGTTAAACAACCTGAGGATTGTGCATGTGTGCGCTGCCCGCATGTAGCAATATGTGTGTGTGTGTGTTTATATTTACTTACTCCGACCCCTATATAAACCCTGCCCCTCCGACCGCCGTCCACTTTCCCATGCTCCTGTTCCAATCCTGGAGTCTTTTTTGTCCCCCCTTGGTCCTCCACATGCTGAACATCTGGGACATGACTAACATTGCGCAGTGTGCGCTTGTACGTCGCCAGATGCAGCGTCGTGTCCAGTGTGTGAGGAGACGGCGACTTGTCTGTGGCATTAACCCCTCTGCTGCCATGTTGGGCACAGCCTGTGATGAAGAGCGTCTCTTCCTGTATATCCGACCACAGGTTGCACATCAGAGGCTGCTTCTTCTATCTGGGGAAGTTCATGAAGCAGAAGCCCCTGGGTGACTCATGTGAAGTAACTTGTCTGGTTTCGATGTTAGGTACAGGTGAGTCAGGACTAGATGTTGGGTGGAAGCCTTCAAGTATTTGTAAGGCCTCGTGCACACGCTGTGTATTTGGCGAGTTTTTACCTCAGTATTTATAAGGCCTCGTGCACACGCTGAGTATTTGGTGAGTTTTTACCTCAGTATTTATAAGGCCTCGTGCACACGCTGAGTATTTGGTGAGTTTTTATCTCAGTATTTGTAAGGCCTCATGGACACGCTGAGTATTTGGTGTTTTTTACCTCAGTATTTGTGAGGCCTTGTGCACACGTTGTGTATTTGCTGAGTTTTTTACCTCAGTATTTAATCCCTTCCCGCCCCTTGACGCACCGTATACGTCATGAAAACTAGTGCCTTCCCGACCCCGTCACATGACCCCGTCACATGACTGGGGGGCCCACAGAGTCTGAACAGCCCGGGGCCCTGGCTGCCCTTAATCCACCACTGCTTACCCCATGTGCAGGGCATTGCAGTAGCTTAGGTATCCATGGTTACGACCACTCATGTAGTGACAGTTAGTGGTCATAACCATGGATACCTAAGCTACTGCAGTGCCCCGCACATGGGGTAAGCGACACAGAGAATCAGAAGAACTATTCTATGTTCCTAATTTGAGGTATTTGCTAATATTATTATTACACCAACTACATATTGGCATAAGATCTTTGAGATGGGAAAACCCCTTTAATGAAATGCAAAACAGAATGAAAACAATCTTAATCTCATGGTATATGAACAGTGACATTTCACAAAGAAAAAAGCTGTACTTACTGTTAGCGGACAGCGCTACAATTGCATGGGAAGTGCCGCAGAAATTGGAAGGGGCGCTTTCATTAGCGATAACTCCAAACAGAGCAATGGGGCCGTAAGAGGAAAAACCAAATACGGCGCCGAGAATGAGGATCCACACCTAAGAATATCATACAAGGCGATGAGAAGCACTAGCGACATAAATCCACAGATCACATTTTATATTTAGAAGACAAAACATATAAAGTGTGATGAGACTCTTGAGACCATGAGCCCCATATCTCTGGGGTGCACTAGCCTCTGCATCAGGCAATGTAACAGTCTAGTCTGATGGGGATTAATAGAGTGTAAGACATTTCACAAATATGAGGGGAACTTTACTTGTGGCAAAATCCGCATTTGTGCTATATAAATTTTTCCAAACATCTTTTAACTGTTTGGTTTCTACATCCTCTATGTATCACTGTACATAGATTCCCTGGTAACTCGAGTTGGTGCAAATCAATTCACACGTGCCACTCCATTGGCCATGACTGTGCAGAAGCGGAAGTAATACCTCTTCCCTGCTCTTCTATAGATTATCATTATTGATTAAAATTGTGGCCAGTTGAATGGGACATGTGAATTGATTTGCACCAAATTTAATGGTAACTCATTCTGCAGTCTCCTAGGCAAGGAAAGCAGCACTTAGAAGCTCTTTCCTTGAAAGAGGGCAGCACTTAGAAGCTCTTTCCTTGAAAGAAGGCAGCACTTAGAACAGGGGTCTCAAACTCGGCAGAGTAAATGGGCCGCACATAAAAAAAAATTTGAGCCAGGGGGCAGCATTCCTTTCAAACTTAATAGACCCCGTGCACGCGCGGCTCCGTACACCTCGTGTACACACAGCTCCGCTCCATACACCTCATACACACAGGGCTCCGCTCCGTACACCTCGTACACACAGGGCTCCGCTCCGTACACCTCGTACACACAGGGCTCCGCTCCGTACACCTCGTACACACAGGGCTCCGCTCCGTACACCTCGTACACACAGGGCTCCGCTCCGTACACCTCGTACACACAGGGCTCCGCTCCGTACACCTCGTACACACAGGGCTCCGCTCCGTACACCTCGTACACACAGGGCTCCGCTCCGTACACCTCGTACACACAGGGCTCCGCTCCGTACACCCTGTAAACCCCTCCTGACCCTACGCATAAACTTACCTTCATCCAGTACCATGACAACCAGCACACAGACAGCAGCATCCGTCTTGCACACACTGAGGCCACTGATCATGTGACCCCTGACTCCTCCCCCTCCTGTGACATCATCACAGGTCCTGTGCAGTGTGCGCACACAGAACAGCCAATGCCATCGCCGCTCTTGAATGCGTGCCTTCCTCTGGCTCAGGGAGTGAGACATGTGGTGCACCGTGGGCCGCAGATGCCTGCCTCGGGGGCCACATGCGGCCCGCGGGCCGCGTGTTTGAGACCCCTGACTTATAAGCTCTTTCCTTGAAAGAGGGCAGCACTTAGAAGCTCTTTCCTTGAAAGCATGAGAGAGCGCACAGCGCAGACCAGCCGGTCACCATGCCTCTGGTCCGAACGGTCAATCTTAGCCCCCTTGGCAAGCATGAAGCTGGAAAGCAGAGGAGAAGTGCGCTCCTGAAGACAAGTTGAGAACAACCCTGTAATGATCTTCTAAGATCAAGTCAAGATCCAAATTTCAATTGCTCATAAATCAACTTAGAAGATGGTTTCGGAGAAGAAAAATAAGGAATAGAGACCCTGTCTGCAGAACAAGCTCACTGATAGATTCACTGGTAACTCATTTCCCAGCCTGCTATTTTGGGTGATACATAGAGGCTGAAGAAGACAAAAATGCTTGAAAAGTTTTATGAAGACCCATCCACAAAAATGAATACATGCATTTAAGTGAAAAAAATGCCCTAAAAGGTGTCTCAATATTCCTTATAGGAACAATCTGTACAAAAGTCTGCAAAGAGGTGGTAAGCGATGTAAAAATACCAGAGGAAGAATCCCCCCCGGGCCCTGCAATAGGTATGTCACAACTTATGTGCAGAACTTAAATGCCCAGAAGGAAGAAGCTGACATTTAAATTTTTGGTCAGATGAATAAAGACAGAGTATTTCAAAGAAAGACAGAAACCTCTTGTTCATTCAGATTGGACATCTCAGCGAGAGGCTGGAGAGCAAGAGACAAGATCCCATCCACCTGAGAGAATGTGAAGAGCAGATATTAAAAGATGAAAGCATTTAGGTACAAAGAGAAGACGGAAGAAAAAGCAGGAATTGTATGACGCATTGTACTCATCTAGGTATAATGAAGTGTGACTTAAAAAATTCTGCACAAATTTCAAGTTACCTTGGACGATCCCGGAGTGACGGTAACACGGAACAAAAACAAGGACACAACCATTCCGGCCATCATAGACAGAAGAAGACCGTGGCGAGGGTTGCCGTAGTTCCTCAAACCCGACTATCGGAGACAACAGAAAGAGTAAAAGAAACCAGTTAATAAAACTAAGTAATTAAAAAAAAACCACACTGATCACATTATTATTTCCCACCCAGCAACACCCATAAGTAAAAGCGCATGTGGAGCCGGGCGTAGCAGCGATCCCACATTGCACTTCCAGCCTAATTAAAATATTTTCACTACAAAGTGGAACCTGTATATCAGACTTATTTACCAGGCTTAGGAAAAAACAGGATTTTTGGGTTGCTTACCGTAAAATCTGTTTCTCGGAGCCTTCATTGGGGGACACAGAGACCTTGGGTGTATGCTGCTGCCACTAGGAGGCTGACACTATGCACTCCTCCGCAGTGTACACCCCACCGACCGGCAGAGAATTCCTCAGTTAGTGAGAAAGCAGTAGGAGAAGTAACAGAATAGGTTGACAACATAAACAACTCAACTGTAACCATTCAACCAAAGTAAGAACAGGAGCTGTAAAACATGGGAGGGTGCTGTGTCCCCCAATGAAGGCTCCGAGAAACAGATTTTACGGTAAGCAACCCATAAATCCTGTTTTCTCGTTCGCCTTATTGGGGGACACAGAGACCTTGGGACGTCCCAAAGCAGTCCCTGGGGTGGGAAACAAACTTCCATCAGGCCAGCGGACTCACCACCGCGGCCTGCAGAATCCGTCTACCTAGGCTGGCGTCCGCCGAAGCGTAGGTGTGCACTCTGTAGAATTTCACAAACGTGTGAACCGATGACCATGTTGCAGCTTTGCAAAGCTGCAGTGCGGAAGCTCTGTGGCGCACCGCCCAGGAGGCACCCACTGCTCGAGTAGAGTGGGCCCTGATACCCGGAGGGGCTCCGCGACGCTTAACACGGTAGGCTTCCAGGATAGCCGATCTGATCCAGCGAGCAATGGTGGCTTTTGACGCCGGGTGACCTTTCCGCGCTCCATCAGGGATAATGAAAAGAGACTTTGTCTTTCGCAAGGAAGTCGTCCTAGACAGATAGACTCTTACCGCCCTAACCAGGTCCAGCTTGTTCAAGGACCGCTCTCGGGGATGAGTTGGATTCGGACAAAAGGACGGGAGCACGAGATCCTCGTTGAGGTGAAACGAGGACACCACCTTCGGAAGGAACGAGGGCGGAGGCCGCAGAACTACCTTATCCTGGTGGAGAACCAGAAAGGGAGAGCGGCACGAAAGAGCTGCCAATTCCGACACGCGCCGGACGGAGGTGATGGCCACCAGAAAGGCTACCTTCCAAGAAAGGAGAGAAAGGGAAATATCCCTGAGGGGTTCAAAGGGCGGACCTTGCAGAACCTCAAGAACCAGATTAAGATCCCATGGATCCACGGGCGCCCGGTACGGCGGGACCGTGTGAGCCACGCCCTGAAGAAAGGTCTTAACCTGAGGACGGGAAGCCAACGTTTTCTGAAACAGAATGGACAGCGCCGAAACTTGACCCTTCAGGGAACTGAGGGCAAGCCCCGCATCCAATCCTGCCTGAAGAAACGCTAGGACTGAAGGGAGCGAAAAGGACATGGGCGCGACGTCATTGGTCTCACACCAAGTGAAATAGGCCTTCCAAGTACGGTAGTAAATCTTGGAAGATGATGGCTTTCTGGCTCGGATCATGGTCTGAATTACGTGGTCGGAAAATCCTGCTCGTTTCAGAACCTCGGTCTCAACAGCCACGCCGTTAAATTGAGCGGCCGAGAATTGGGGTGGCAAATCGGACCCTGAGACAGCAGATCTGTTCTGTCTGGAAGCTTCCAGGGGGCGTCCGCGAGAAGGTTGACAATGTCCGCGAACCAAGACCTTCTGGGCCAATTCGGGGCGATGAGAATGACCGGAAGTCCTTCTGCCTTGATCTTCTTCAACAGCTTGGGAAGAAGAGGCAGAGGAGGGAACAGGTAGGGAAGTTCGAACTGGGACCAAGGAACGGCCAGGGCGTCGGCGCCCACTGCCAGAGGGTCCCGAGACCTGGACACGAATTGTGGGACTTTCCTGTTGAGGCAAGACGCCATGAGGTCTACATCCGGGGTTCCCCACCGAAGGCAGAGCAGATGAAACACTTCCGGATGTAGGGACCATTCTCCCGCCGCGAGACCCTCGCGGCTGAGAAAATCGGCGGCCCAGTTGTCTACGCCGGGAATGTGAACCGCGGAAATTGTCGGGACGGAAATCTCCGCCCAACGAAGAATCTTGGACACCTCCGCCAGGCCTGAAACACTCCGTGTTCCCCCTTGGCGGTTGACATATGCCACCGCTGTGGCGTTGTCTGTCTGAATCCGTACCGGCAGTCCCTTGAGGAGCCTTTCCCAGTGGACCAGAGCAAGATGGATCGCTCGAATCTCCAGAACGTTGATCGGTAGCGCTGATTCCCGATCCGACCATCGACCCTGAACAGTGTGGTTGCGGAACACAGCACCCCAACCGAGGAGACTGGCATCTGTGGTTACTATCTGCCAGTGAACGGGAAGGAAGGATCGACCCGATAGAATGAGAGTTGACGACAACCACCAGTTGAGAGACCGCTTGATCCCGTAAGAAAGATGGACAGGGCGATCCAGGGACCGAGGCGACCTGTTCCATTTCGACAGAATGGCCTGCTGGAGAGGCCTGGCGTGAAATTGGGCAAAGGGAACTGCCTCTATCGCCACAACCATCTTTCCCAGGACCCTCATGGCTGTACGGAGGGATGGGAATCGCGAGGTCTGCAGCGATCGTACTTCCTGCTGCAGAGAGAGAATCTTTTCTTGTGGGAGAAAGACCCTTGACCGACGAGTGTCGAACAGAAGACCTAGAAAGACCAGGCGTTGGGTAGGAACCAGACAGGACTTTTTCCTGTTGACGATCCACCCGAAATTGGAAAGAGTGTCCAGGACGATTGACAAACTTTGGTGAGCCTGTTGGAATGAGGGAGCCTTGATCAGAATATCGTCTAGGTACGGGAAAAGAACGAGGCCTCTGACTCTCAACAAAGCCATCAACGCAGCCATGATCTTCGTGAAGACTCTGGGAGCGGTGGCAAGACCGAAGGGCAGTGCGACAAACTGGTAGTGGTGCTGTCGAATCGCAAAGCGCAGGAACTTCTGATGTCCGGAGAAAATTGGAACATGTAAATAGGCATCTTGGATGTCTATTGAGCACATGAATTCCTGCTCCTCCATGGAGGCGATGACCGAGCGAAGCGACTCCATGCGGAAGTGGCGAAGGCGGACCCTCTTGTTGAGCAGCTTGAGATCCAAGATGGGTCGAACTGCGCCGTCTTTTTTCGGCACTACAAACAGGTTCGAGTAGAACCCCATGAAGCGCTCCGATTCGGGAACGGGCACAATCACCCCGGAATTGAGGAGAGCGGCGATAGCTGTAGAGAACCCCGGGATCAAGGCTGGATCCTTTGGAGGCCGGGATTCGAAGAAACGATCCCGTGGGAGAGAGACGAACTCTATCTTGTATCCTGAGGATACGACCTCCCTGACCCAGGCGTCCTCCACGGCGGCCAGCCAAACGTCCCTGAAGGAAAGAAGTCGACCTCCCAATTGGAAAGGCCCTTCGCGTGCCCGATGATAGTCATGCTGAAGTAGACCGTCCAGATCTAGATCTGGACGGTCTGCCCTGGGAGGAGTGGGGTTGCCAGGAAGGAGTGGGTCTGAAGGAAACTTTCCTTCTCTCCTGGCGAGCCTGCGGTCTCTGTTGGCTGGAGGAGTTGTCCGCCGTATTGAAACGACGGAAAGTCCGAAAGGGTCGAAACTGACACCTTAGTGGGGGTCTGCGAGGCTTGGACTGAGGGAGGAGTGAACTCGTGCCTCCGGTGGCGTCCTTAATAATCTGGTCCAATTGGGACCCAAAGAGGCGCACCCCCTGAAAAGGCAGGTTAGTGAGGGACTTTTTAGAAGACAAGTCCGCTTGCCATGCCTTTAGCCAAAGTGTACGTCGAATTGCAATAACGTTGCTTGACGCCTGAACTGCACAGGATGCGGCATCCAAGGAAGCGGAGAGAAGATAGTCCCCAGCATGGGAGATCTGATTGGCGAGATTGGCCAAATGCTCCGGTTGCGCCTTATCTAAGATGCCCTGCCGAAGGTCGTCTGCCCACGTGGCTATGGTCTTTGCTGTCCAGGATGAAGCAAAGATTGGACACACCGCCGCTGAAGCCGCTTCAAAGGCAGACTTCGCCAGGGATTCTATAATCCTGTCATTAGAATCCTTTAGGGACGCCACGCCTGAAAGCGGGAGAACCGTGTTATTGGATAGCCTGGACACGGGCGGATCGACCGAGGGAGAGGCCGACCAGTTGTCCGTGAACTCGTTAGCAAATGGGTAGAGTATGCCGAGACGTTTTCCTCTTTGAAAGTGTCTGGTCGGATCCTCTCTTTCCTTGGTAAAAATTTTCCCAAACTGGGAATGGAAAGGAAAAACCCTGGAGGGAGTTTCTGCCCGTCTGAACGAAACCTCCTGATCTGAGGATTTCGCAGGGGAGTCAGCAATATCGAAGGTATGATGGATCGCAGCAATGAGGTCCTGCACTGTGACCTTCATGCTTGCATCCTGGTCTGAATCCAGCTCTAAAATCCCCTCAGATGACCTGTCCGAAAGCGCTTCCCCTGACTCGGGAGAGGAGGCCCGAGAGGGAGACTGGTGAGAAGGGCTATGCGGTGAGATGGGACTAGGAGAGGATTCCGGCTGGGAATCTTGCCTGGGTCTTTTGCGACTACCGCTGGCTGATTCAGATGGAACAATTTGGGACCTGCTTGGCCCTGCTGAAGAGTCCAGGGGCAACTTATCAAGAACGGCCACCAGGGACTGAGACACCCTGGTGAGGTCTGCCACTGATTGAGATAGCGAGGAGGCCCAGCCAGGCATGGGGGGCTCACTCTCACCTGGGGCCGCAGATGGCTCCTGGACGGCGTTAGGCTGAATTGGATTGCTACAATCCAGGCAGAGGGGAGTGGACTGGCCTGAGGGAAGTTTGCGATTGCATGAAGAACATGCAAAGTACTTGACTAAAGTGCAGGGGGGGGCGGTAGAGCGGGTACGATCAGACTTAGACACAGTGAAAAGCTGAGGTAATGCCGGAAGGTTGGGGGACAGAGGGCGGAGAAGGGTCAGTCTGCAGTGCAGAGCTACTCATGGTCCGGTGTCCCCAGAAGCGATGCTCTGTGACCTGTCAGTGGATGCAGGTCAGAGCGAAAGCCGGCCGACAGACCTCCTGAAAAAACCAGCTGGAGAAGATGCTGTCCAGTGAGGAGCTGGTGCCCGGCTAACAGGCTGGGAAAATGGCGCCGTCCTGAGAAAAAGCGCGCCTTAGGAGAGGAGGGAGGGCGGAGCACATTGCAGGGTTAAAATTCACCGCCCTCTAGCCAATAGCAGGCTGGGCAGGTGAAGGACAGGCGGTGGGAGGGCCTGGGAAGAGCGGGAGAGAAGCCCGCTTAGAAGAAAGGGGCGGGGGGCGTGGCCGCGACGCAGCGGTAGGCCCGAACTGAAGCCGGGGCCTAAATTAGTTGCGGCGGCCGCCTGTCAGCAGGGGGTCGGCGCGGAGGTCCGAAAAAGTGGGACGCCGCAGTCGCAAGTCGCTCCCAATGGGAAAAAACCCTGTGCTCCCTGTACCCAGAAAGGGGGGAGGGAAGGGGGGGGGGGGATGCCCAGCAACATTGAGCTGCCTATAGCCTTGTGGCGACTGCGAGCGACCGCAGCGCCTACCCCTGTGACCATTGAAGAGGTGACCGTCGGGAATGGGCAGCAGGTAAATAAATATGAAGCCGGGGCCTAATACTCACCTATCCACGATCCGTTACCTGTCTGAAGAAGTCTTGCGTCTCATCCAACCGACAGGCTCTGGTAGGCGAGTGGGAGGGAGACTGGCGACAAGGACCCCTGGAGTCGCTGGCACGTCTTGGTGTCGGCGTCCGTCTGGCTGGTCCTGCCGCGGAGAACTGCAAGGATACGGGGTGGCAGTACACGCCGTACTTGCAGACTCCATGTGGGAGTACAGATGTGACTTTTCACTCTGTATCCCTCCGTAGAACCTGAAAAGGAACGACGCACGACGAGGTAGATATGGGTCTAATAAAAGACCCGTGTCCACCTCCTACTGACACTAAGCTAAACTGAGGAATTCTCTGCCGGTCGGTGGGGTGTACACTGCGGAGGAGGAGCTATCTTTTTTTGTGCATAGTGTCAGCCTCCTAGTGGCAGCAGCATACACCCAAGGTCTCTGTGTCCCCCAATAAGGCGAACGAGAAAACAGATGCGTTTGTGACGGTTGTATTCACAGTTCTTACTTTTGCCACAGCGCGGTCGGACAATAATCCAGCGGCAATGCTTCCTATTAGACCTCCGACCTCTAGAGCACTCATGTAAGAGCTTCCTGTAAAGGATGAAATGTAAAAATATCAATAAAGGGGCCATTATATGATGATATATTCATACATGATCTAATTAATATTGATCTAGGCGGCGTTTTGCTTTCTTCCTGGAAATATTACACATATTACATATTGTATTTAATACTAATCTATTGCACTGATTCCTATTAGCCGTCCGGCAAAACAAGAGCAATAACTCCGCTGTCCGTGTACAAGAAGAGACGGGATGGAGCTACTGATGAGGAATAATATTTCTAGCCATACATTGCACACACACACGAGGGATTCCTGCTCTCCTGCATCTATGTAGCACAAGTTCAAAAGCAACATCAGCAAGGAGGATATTAAACAGCACTGAGCAGTGTAAGTGTGAATCCAGCACTGATGAGATAAACACTTACAAGAAAGCAGTAGCATAGGTCTATTGTGTGTCCATGCCTCTCCTGCTCCCTCTGCCCCACTCCATAGACTTCAATGAGCTGCAATAATCTGATCCCTCTGTGAGCTGGCAGTCTGTCTTGCTTTTGGCAAATATAGAAGTTAGGTGTTTTCAGAGCAAATGATAATGCAGCATTCACTTTTTGCCCCTCCAATGTAGATGAAGTTTAATCGCTGTTTAATGAGCAGTTTGCAATTTTCTAATATATTTTGCATTTCTGTGCCTGACATTTGAAGAACTTAACCCCTTGACCCCAAGGGTGGTTTGCATGTTAATGACCAGGCCAACTTTTACAATTCTGACCACTGTCACTTTATGAGGTAATAACTCTGGAACGCTTCCATGGATCCCGGTGATTCTGACATTGTTTCTCATGACATATTGTACTTCATGATAGTGGTAAAATTTCGTTGATATGACTGGCTTTTGTGAAAACAAACGGAAATTTAGCAAAAATTTTGAAAATTTCGCAATTTTCCAACTTTGAATTTTCATGCCCTTAAATCACAGAGCTATGTCACACAAAATAATTAATAAGTAACATTTCCCACATGTTTACTTTACATCAGCACAATTTTGGAACAAAATTTTTTGTTAGGAAGTTATAAGGGTTAAAGTTGACCAGCGATTTCTCATTTTACAACAAAATTTACAAAACCCTTTTTTTAGGGACCACATAACATTTCTAGTCACTTTGAGGGGTCTATATGATAGAAATAACAGGAGAAATTGGACCCCAAAAGTTGTTGTGCAATTTGTCCTGAGTACGCTGATACCCCATATGTAGGAGTAAACCACTGTTTGGGCGCATGGCAGCGCTCGGAAAGGAAGAAGCACCATTTGACTTTTCAATGCAAAATTGGCTGGAATTGAGATCAGATGCTATGTTGCGTTTGGAAAGCCCATGATCTGCCTAAACAGTGTAAACCCCACAATTCTAACTCCAACCCTAACCCCAACATACTCCAAACCTTAATCCCACCCCTAACCCTAATCTCATCCCTAACCATAACCCCAACCACACACCTAACCCTAACCCCAACCCTAACCCTAACCCTAACTTTAGCCCCAACCCTAACCCTAACTTTAGCCCCAACCCTGACTATAGCCCAAACCCTAACCCTAGCTATAGCCCCCACCCTAACTCTAGCTATAGCCCCAACCCTAGCTATAGCCCTAGCCCCAACCCTAATGAGAAAATGGAAATAAATACATTTTTGATATTTTATTATTTTTCCCTAACTAAGGGGGTGATAAAGGGGAGTTTGATTTACTATTTATAGCGGGTTTTTATGTTTGGCAGCTGTCACACACTAAAAGATGCTTTTTATTGCAAAAAATAGTTTTTGCATCACCACATTTTGAGAGCTATAATTTTTCCATATTTTGGCCCACAGAGTCATGTGAGGCTTGTTTTTCGCAGGACGAGTTGACGTTTTTATTAGTACCATTTTCGGGCACATGACATTTTTTTGATCGCTTTTTATTCTGATTTGTGGGAGGCAGAATGATAAAAAAAAACAGCAATTCATGAATTTCTTTTTTTTTGGGGGGGGGGGCGCGTTTATACCGTCCCACGTGTGGTAAAATTGATAAAGCAGTTTTATACTTCGGGTCAGTATGATGACAGCGATACCTCATTTATATAATTTTTTTATGTTTTGGCGCTTTTATACAATAAAAACTAATTTATACACAAAATAATTCTTTTTGCATTGCTTTATTCTGAGAGCTATAACTTTTTTATTTTTCCGGTGATGGAGCTGGAGCTATATGGTGGCTTGTCTTTTTGCGAGGCAAGATGACATTTTCAGCGATACCACGTTTATTTATATCCCTCTTTTTGATCGCGTGTTATTCCACTTTTTGTTTGGCGGTATGATGATAAAGCATTGTTTTTTTGCCTTTTTGTTTTATTAATGGTGTTCACTAAAGGGATTAACTAGTGGGACAGTTTTATAGATCGGGTCGTTACGGACGCGGCGATACTAAGTATGTGTACTTTTATTGTTTAGATTTTTTTATAATTTAAATATTTATTGATGGAATAAATTTTCATTTTTTATTATTATTTTTGAAAATATTTTTAAAATTATTTAAAAAAATTGTTTTTATTTAATTCTAACTTTTACACTGTGTCCCACTATGGGACATTCATTTTGTGCAGGCTGATCGCTTCTATAGCATGCGGATCTGCTTGCTATAGAAGCGGTCAGCGCTGCAGCTTCTATAACACTAACCTGAGAGACTTCCTGACATGCGCTACGCATGACAAAAAGTCTCTCTGCTCTGGAGACCAGGATGTCATCATGACGACATCGGGTCTCCATGGCAGCGATCGAGACCCCGCATCATGACGCGGGGTTTCGGATCCAAAGGCAAATGGGCTGGTAGCCCCTGTGCCGGCCCGGAACGCTGCGATCATGTTTGGTCGCAGTGTTCCGGGAGTTAAAGTGCCGGGAGCGGTCCATGACCGCTCCTGGCACTTAGTGCCGGGTGTCAGCTGTGTGAGAATCAGCTGACACCCGGCCGCGATCAGCCGCACTCCCCCCGTGAGCGCGGCTGATCGCACATGACGTAATATCCTGTCCATGGTCATTAAGGCCCAGGATACATGGACGGGATAGTACGTCAAATGTCACAAAGGGGTTCATCTGGATCTATTTGTAATCATTGGATTAAATAAAATCCATTTTGACTTCACAGTGCTCCAGGTTCTAACAACCTGTGAGCAATTAATAAGAAATCTTAGGGCAGAAATTATGTATGTGAGGCTGCTGTATTTAGCTCACAGAGGATGGATGGCCGAGGTCTAGTGGGGGATACCTCTGTCACGTTCCTGGATGGAGCGAAATTAATAAATGTGCTTTGTGTACATGCTTGCCAGAACATTGATATACACGAACAAGTTGACGAAAATCTCTTACCTATCAGTGCGGACTGTCCCTTGTCCTGAATCAAGAAGAGCTGTCCCCAATCTGTACAGCAGGTCTTCACCCCAAATACCACCAAGTAGCCGGTGCACAGCAGCCAGAGGTAGGGAGAAAACAGAAACTCTTTCAGAGTTGTCTCGTCCGCAGAACCTGGTGTAAAACAGCATCAAAAGGCAGAAGTCATTAAATAAAAAGGGAAGCAAAAGCACTAGGAGACGGCTGATATAAGGTCTAAATGACACATTACAACATTACATTGGTGGTCATCCTATCTTGCATATTTATGACATATCTACCACTGGGATCTGCATCTATCTCCAAAATGGAAAGGTGCAAAACTCTCTCCATACATTTGTATCTTAAAGGGTTTGTCCAGGACTTTTATATAGATGGCCCGTTCTTAGGATAGGTGATCGATTTCAAATTGGTCGGGGCCCAGAACACCACCGCTCCGTACACAGTACAGAGGTAGATCTTACATGCTGCGGATCGGATCCCATTAAAGTGAATGTGATCTGAGCTGCGGTACCTGAGAACGGACACTACACAGTGTACACGGTGAACATCACACCTCGTCAGGAGCTGAAAACAGTGGATATGTGGGGGTGCCGGGTGCTAGAGACTAACTAATCTGATATTGCTGATCTATGCTAATGGCAGCTTATCAATATAAGTTAAAAGGGCTTTCCACCTTTGAGACATTTTTCATGCAAATTTTTTTTATTTGGGGTTACATTACAAATCATTTTTACAATTAGAGGTCACAAAAAGTTTTGCACCGTTTGGCTTTCACTAGCTCTTTGTATCTTGAAAATGTGGTCTGTGGTCAGAAAACAGCTGAAAGGAGATCAGAAAAAGACAGAGATTTTCCCAGTGTATATGATAAATGGAGACTAAAAAAGCGATGTGACAGCAGCCTAATAAGTTAGTCAGACTTTCAATAGTTTATAAACAGGAAAGAACTTCAGATGTGATCACCTTTCTTCCCTTTTTTGGGCCCCAGATCAATGTTCTTGAGCCCCACGTCAGATGGTTCATTCTTGATGAGTATAAGACATAGGACCGAAACTCCAACGCAGATGACGCCAGAGAAGGACAAGGTGCTGCGCCAGCTGTAACTAGCGGCTACTAGAGTTGCGATGATAGGACCGAGACTCCCTGCGAGGTTCATACTGCACGACAGGACGGCCCACCATGTGCCAAACTGAGAAGGCTCAAACCACTGGGAAGTAAAGAGTAAAATAAGTTGAAGGACATATTGGAGCATTACACTATACTTTTGATTGTTTTGTGTACATTTGTACACATTAAGCAACATGTAAAGAATTTAAACTTCAACGTATTAAATCTATTAAAATCGCAACGTGCTTGTAAAAATGAGCAACTTTGTGATTTATCTCTAACTAAAAAGTCTCTCTGGTCTCTAAAAATTGTAATTCTATAGTTTACGGCTCGTTGTCTAGGTTACTAAGTTCATCAGCGGTGGTCTGTCTCCTGGGAAAGGACTGCAGCGCTTCCAAGCTCTTTTCTATAGAACTTGCAAACTCTGCTGTGAAGTTGGCCGGATTGCTGGGTGAATGAATGCCTCTGCTATTCTCCGATACTGCCTCATATAGCCGCATGAGACAGCGCACAATTCGAGCCAGTATGCAACCATTCCACTAGTCCAAACCATCAATCGTCAGTAGCGCACCGCACCCTGCCTACTGGATTCCTGCTTGCCGAGGAAGGGAGTGTTGCACTCCTGAAGATTGAAAATGAGAACAAAGATAAAGGAGGTCATCAAAAAGGGGGGCTGTGCTTTATGACACCCTCCGCTCTCTAAAGTAAAAGGACCGCTGCACTTCACTGTGCATTGTCCAGTAATGTTCCCTTGTTATAGTGATTAGTGGGAGTCCCAGGGAAACATATCCCCCTAATGATATCATCTGAAATAATATATGACCCTGTGGCACACAATGCTGTGCATGTACAGCTCTAGCAAAAATGAAGAGACGACTGCACAGTTTTCAGTTTTATAAAAATCAGCTTCTCTACATGTCTGACAGCCATTCCATTCCGGTGTCTTTTGAATTCCAACCAGATTACACCTCATTCTACTTAATGTGCTTCTCATTAGGTGGATCACCTGAACTAAATCTTATTTAACGAAGGAAAGTATAAAAAACCTGCTGTGGTGTTCACAATCCTCTTGCAATAGGACAAGCTGGATGGCAAAACAAGTGCTAGTAATATCCCAAACGTAATAGGAATGAAAAAATAACTTAACCATGCCAAAGGAATTGAAAAGAAAAGTCTTGAGTGAGGAAAAGGAGGGCTCAATTCTGGCTTTACTAGCAGAGGGATACAGTGAGCATCATGTTGCCTCCATCCTTAAAATTTCTAAGATGGCAGTCCATTATAACAAGGTCAAGCAGCAGACATTGAGGACAACAAAGCTAAAGACCGTCACTGACCGGGATAACCATCATCTTATTCAAATGTCACTCAGCAACTGCAGAATGACATCAAGTGACCTACAAAAGGAATGGCAAATGGCAGCTTGGGTGAAGTTCATGGCAAGAACACTTCGTAATAGGCTCCTAGAGGCAGGGATCAAGTCATGTAAAGCTAGAAAAAAGCCTTTCATCAAAGAGAAGCAAAAGGAGAGCCAGGTTGAAGTTTACCAAAGACCATAAGGCTATGTGCACACGGTGCAGAATCACCTGCGGGTTTTTCCGCGCGGAACCGCAGGTAAAGTGACCTGCGGTTTTCCTGCGGTTTGGTCTGCGGTTTTGCCCTGCGGTTTCACACCTCTACTATGTTAAAGGTGTGAAACCGCTGCGGAAACCGGCCAAAACAATTGACATGCTGCGGTTTGTAAACTGCAGCATAACCGCGTGGAAAAAAACGCACCGTGAGCACAGCGGTTTTGAAAACCCATAGGGTTTCATTGTACTGTACTTGGTCTGCGGAACTGCTGCGTTTCCGCAGAGCCAAAACTGCGGCGGAAACGCAGCAGAATCCGCAACGTGTGCACACAGCCTAAGGATCGGACCATAGAGGACTGGAGTAAGGTAATCTTCTCTGATGAGTCTAATTTTCAGCTTTGCCCAACACCTGGTCGTTTAATGATTAGACGGAGACCTGGAGAGGCGTAGTACAAGCCAGTGTGAAATTTGGTGGAGGATCGGTGATGATCTGGTTATGCTTCAGCAAGGCTGGAATTGGGAAGGTTAATCTTTGCAAAGGACGTATGAATCAAGCCGCATACAAGGTTATCCTAGAAAAACAGTTGATTCCTTCTGCTCAGGCAATGGTCCCCAACTCTGAGGACTGGTTTTTCCAGCAGGACAATGCACCATGCCACATAGCTAGGTCAATGTGTAGATTAAGGACCACCACAGCAAATCCCTGTCATGGCCAGCCCAATCTCCAGACCTGAACCCCATTGAAAACCTCTGGAATGTAATAAAGAGGAAGATGGATATTCACACAGGGCTGTGGAGTCGGAGTTGTGAAGTCGAAATAAAATGGACCGACTACGACTCCTAAAATATATAATAAATTGGGTACAGTAATTCAATGCAGAATGTGCTGAATATTTTTTCATAGGAATTTGGGAAAGTTAAGAAATGTCCTATAAATGGCTGTTCTATTCCTGATCTAAGACTACATTCACACACAGCGTTTTTCCTGCATTTTTTGAGGATGCGTTTTTCAGCTGCTAAAGCAGATCAGCTTTTTAAAAAACCGCATCACCTGAAAGGTTTTTGAGCTCATAGATAATGTTTTCAATAGCAAAAGCAGATTAGAAATCTGCTCTATCCATATCTTATCTGTACCAAATAGAATGAAAGTCGGGTAGCACACAGACTAACACTCCTTTTTTTTTTAGCACCAGTCAGGTACACCTCATAGCTGCCCAAAAGAAATAAATAGACTGCATTCATCACCACATCTTCTTAAGGTGCAGGCTTTATTTTCAAGTGTAGGGGTGTGCAGTATGAGGTTCTGCAGCAACTGAGGTGTGCAGTATGAGGTTCTGCCCCCCCCCAGGTTTGATCCTGGCTACGCCCATGGTGTGAATGTAGCCTGAGTGACTACCTCTTGAAGCTTATAAAGAGAATGCCAAGATTGTGCAAAGCAGTAATCAAAGCAAAAGGTGGCTACTTTGAAGAACCTAGAATATAAGACATATTTTCAGTTGTTTCATACTTTTTTGTTCATTATATAATTCCACATGTGTTAATTCATAGTTTTGATGCCTTCAGAGTGAATCTACAATTTTCATAGTCATGAAAATAAAGAAAACTCTTTGAATGAGATGGTGTGTCCAAACGTTTGGTCTGTACTGTATATATGTAATCGATATTACATAGTATATTACATATTTACAATTTATTACAGTTTTTTCTGTTCTAAAGTTGTATTCCAATAAATATATATTATGTTCTATCTAAATATCTTGATTATTGTATCATAAAAATGATTAAATGTCTGATGTTCACATTGCACTACAATACATTTTTCAGGTTTGCAAACACTGCATTTTTTTGTCATTTTGACCATTTCTCATTTTCTGAAAATAAATACAAAATGCATTGCTTGGAAATTCGAAGACCTGTTGTCAGTAGTTTATAGAATAAAAGAGCAATTTACATTTTACTGAAAAATGTACCTATAAAGAGAAAAATCAGACAAACTGAGAATTAAGTGGTCTCTTAATTTTTGCCAGAGCTGTATGTTATGGTAGTCACGGCTCTGGTGGATAATGTGTGATCCAAGTGGAAATCCTTTGATCAGACGCTTTTTTTTAAAAAAAGAAAGCTACCCAAACCACATTCAAATAGTCCGTGCCCTTCAGAAGGAACAGAGCAGATGATTTTTAGAACAGTCCAAGAACGAAGCCAGATAAGAAGCCAACAAAAAAAAAGTTAGCAATGGATAGAGCCACTCTCTGGCAAAACATTTTACAAGATCTGCTGGCTGAGGCATCACAGTAAAGCCGGCAAATTTTTGGGGCAACAGGTATCTAGGTCATCATTCACATAAGCGCTTGTTTGGGTGACAGGTATCTAGGTTGTCATTCACATGAGAGCTCCTTTGGGTGACAGGTATCTGGGTCATCATTCACACAAGCGCTCGTTTGGGTGACAGATATCTAGGTCGACATTCACATGAGAGCTTCTTTGGGTGACAGGTATCTAGGTCATCATTCACACGATCGCTCGTTTGGGTGACAGATATCTAGGTTGTCATTCACATGAGCTATCGTTTGGGTGACAGACATCTAGGTCGTCATTCACATGAGACCTCCTTTGGGTGACAGGTATCTAGGTCATCATTCACATGAGCTATCGTTTGGGTGACAGGTATTTAGGTCGACATTCACAAGAGCTCCTTTGGCCATCAGGTATCTATGTCGTCATTCACATAAGCGCTCCTTTGGCTGGGCTGACAGGTATCTAAGGTCGTCGTTCACATGAGCGCTCACTTGGCCGACAGGTATCTAGGTTATCATTCAAAGAAGCGCTTGTTTGACAGACATGTATCTAGGTTGTCATTCACATGAGCGCTCCTTTGGCTGACAGGTATCTATTTGTCATTCACATGAGCGCTCGTTTGGCCAACCTGTATCTAGGTCATCATTCACAGAAGCGCTTGTTTCACTGACAGGTATCTAGGTTATCATTCACATGAGCGCTCGTTTGGCCGACAGGTATGTAGGTTGTCAGTCTCAGAAGCGCTTGTTTGACCAAGCTCTCCTTTGTTCTCGAAGAAAAAGCCACCGACAGACATCTCCACTGGTGGCTTATCTCCAGGAGAACAAAGCAATCGGCAGCTTAAAATTTGACATGCCCAATCGAGATCTTCACCGACCATCAGTCAGTCGGTGCCCCCATACACATTAGAGTGGTGACCAATCACATTGATATTGGCTGGTTTGTCCAATGAATATAAGGGCCTTTGAGGAGGCAATTATTTTTCCCCCTTGTAGCCCACGATGCCGCAGCTGCTCCTGCCAGAAAGATAGGGCCGTGGCAGTGCCAGTGGCAGACATACTTCGTCTGAACATGGCTGCTGTTGAATTCAAACAACTCTTTGGGTTCTTTGTTTGTTTGTTTTTTAGATATCCTGCCCTCTGGAGCATTTATTTTGTCCATCTTTTTGAACCCCCAACACTGACTTTACCTGGCAGTTCATGCAAAAGACAGAAGTGCATTATAGTGGCACAATCCCTTTAAGTGCAAACAAATGCAAAAAATATTTTTTCCTGGTACCATAGCCATTAAGGCATTAAATTGTTAACTCCAATTCCTGCAGAGCTGTCAGCCGGACATGTGAATATTGCTCATATTCTCAATCATAAATGAATGACTTGACAATAATTTTACAAAATCCCATTAAAAAAAAAAATTATCTGCACACACTTACCTTCCTAAGAACCTTCCCACAGGGTGGCCAGCCGAGTCCTTGTGCTAGACCATTAAAAAACCAGAGAATGGCAAAAACAGACACACTTGAACTCCAGGAAAATAGGACGTTTACTACGCCTACCAAACACAGTCCCGATGAAAAAAGCCATCGAGCGCTCATTTGGTCAGACAGGACCCCGCTGATAAACTTGCTTATTGCGTAGGCTGCGGACTGGCTGCTGGTGATGAGACCTGCGGACAATATAATGCTGGTTACAAATATATTAATCTAGATATTTAATTTCACTTTACGAGTAGATGGACAGAATTTGCATATGAATTTAGGCCAATAATTATAAACAACCCTGTCAAAATGCCCTATTGAGGCACATAGATATCACACAGGCATAGGACCCTTTAGCATATGGTTGTGACAAAAGACCATACTTGGATTTTTCTGAAGCATATCACCCTTCACACACAGCTATTGTGTAAGTTATGGTTCACTGGTCTTAAAAGTGCAATTCGTCACTGTATTCAAAGCAGAGTAAAAGTCTGTATCCAAAAGTAGTATTCACGTAGTAAACTGGGGATCTGTGCTGGGGCCATTAAGAATTTTTATTTTATACAGGTAAATAAATTACCCATGTCAAGAGATGATATGGCAAGTATACTGGAGCTCATTTACTAATGTTTTTTTTTTTTAATTTTTAGAGGGTTTGTATGAAGGATTATTAATTTTCCCCATATAGGATGGACAGTAATTACAGTATCAGTCAGCAGAAGCCAATCTAGTATCTGATGAGTGTGGGCATGGACAGTGACGTGAGGACTACTATTTGCGTCAACCTCATCATACGCTGGTAGCTCGAGATTGAGTAAAGGAAATTTGTTCCATGTGCAGTGAAGGAGTCACTGCCTCAGCCCCTGTACAAGAGGATCTGGACAGTGGGACTTAGTATGGACAAGAGGATCCGGACAGCAGGACTGAGCACGGACCAGATTATCCAGACAGTGAGACTAAGGCTGGTTTCACACTAGCGTTTTTTAGCGCTGCGCTTCATGCACATCCATGCGTCCTGTGCCCCTATCTTTAACATGGGGGCGCATGGTCTAGCGTTTGCACGCATTTGTATGTGTTTTCGTAGTAGTTTTGTAGTGTGCGCAACCTGTTGCATTTTTGGTCCGTCCAACCTGTCTCCAAAAAACGCATGCGCACGGAATGCGCAAAAAAAAAATCACATTACAGTCTATGGGAACGCAGGCGTGCGCATAAACATGCGCACGCCTGCGTTTAAAATCGCATGCGTTTTAAGAGTTAACATGGCTAGAAACTGGTTAAAATGCATGAGCCTAAAAAAAGCAAACGCATACAAAACGCATGATGCGTTTTTTGTATGCAATTCTATTGCGCACGAAAACACGCTAGTGTGAAACTAGCCTAAGCACAGACAAGAAGATCGGGACAGCGGGGCTGAGCACAGATAAGAGGATCCGGACAGCGGGACTGAACACAGACAAGAGGATCCGAACAGCGGGACTGAGCTACTGAGCATGGACAAGAGGATCTGGACAGTGGGACTGAGCATGGACAAGAGGATCCGAACAGCGGGACTGAGCACAGACAAGAGGATCCGGACAGCAAGGCTGAGCATGGACAAGAGGATCCCAACAGTGGGACTGAGCATGGACAAGAGGATCTGGACAGTGGGACTGAGCATGGACAAGAGGATCCGAACAGCGGGACTGAGCACGGACAAGAGGATCCGGACAGCAAGGCTGAGCATGGACAAGAGGATCCCAACAGTGGGACTGAGCATGGACAAGAGGATCTGGACAGTGGGACTGAGCATGGACAAGAGGATCCCAACAGTGGGACTGAGCACGGACAAGAGGATCCGGACAGTGGAACTGAGCTACTGAGCATGGACAAGAGGATCTGGACAGTAGGGCCGGGATCACACATGCGAGAAACTCAGACGAGTCTCGCGCGTCAATACCCAGCACTCGCGAGCAGAGCATGTTGTTACGTATATTTCTATGCAGCCGCACGCTCCGCTCCCGAGTGCCGGGTATTAAGATGCGAGACGAGTCTCGCGCGTCAATACCCAGCACTCGCGAGCAGAGCATGTTGTTACGTATATTTCTATGCAGCCGCACGCTCCGCTCCCGAGTGCCGGGTATTAAGATGCGAGACTCGTCCGAGTTTCTCGTATGTGTGATCCCGACCTAGAACTGAACTACTGAGCATGGACAAGAGGATCTGGAAAGTGGGTCTGAGCTACTGAGCATGGACAAGAGGATCTGTGGGACTGAGCTACTGAGAACGAACAAGAGGATCCGGACAGTGGGACTGAGGTACTGAGCATGGACAAGAGGATCTGGACAGTGGGACTGAGCTACTGAGCATGGACAAGAGGATCTGGACAGTGGGACTGAGCTACTGAGCATGGACAAGAGGATCTGGACAGTGGGACTGAGCTACTGAGCATGGACAAGAGGATCTGGACAGTGGGACTGAGCTACTGAGCATGGACAAGAGGATCTGGACAGTGGGACTGAGCTACTGAGCATGGACAAGAGGATCTGGACAGTGGGACTGAGCTACTGAGCATGGACAGACTAGTTGGACACAAAGCAAGAATCAAACGAACAACAGGGGGCCATGGCAGGTATATTCCAGGAATTTCTAGACAAGTGAAAAATACTATACATAAACTGTCTATGCAAGATAATTATATATTGTTTGGATGTAACCATTTCCTTCCCTTTCTTATCATGTGAACTAACATATTCTACACTAAAAATACCGTTACCCAGTGAAGGCCCCATACACAACAGCCCAAAGTCTGCCAAACCCACCAACATTGCTGGTTTTGGCTAACAGTGTAATGCATTATGGGGGCATCCCAACAGATGTCGTCAGGGAAGAGAAGGGTCTCCACATCTATTTATATAATTGCCTTGTAATGTTTTCATTTCCTGTTCTGTCCTGATGTCACCGTATCCCAGAATTCCAAGCGGAGGAAGTTCACCGACCGCCATATTGGGACACCCAAGTGATGGGTGTCTCAATATGGAAACTGTTGCTGGTACCAACCTATTGTGCGGTACCACCACGGGAACACTGTCGCACCACACACACACACACACACACACACACACACACTCTCTATACGTCGTACGCACCTCACACACACTCACGCATCCTCTTGCGCGGTACCACCAGCGAAACACCGTCACACTGCGCCTGCGCAAATTCCGCGCAGACGCAGTGAATCATTCGGCCGATCCCGGCAGCAGATGCGCAACGTGTCTACAGGCAGAGGAAACCAGTCACATTAAAGGGAATTTCCCACGATCGAAAGTTCATTTTAAAAATTGCCTGTGTCTGAACGCGTACGGAGCATGCCACATCTCCTTGGCAGGGGAGGAAGCAAAAGACAATACTGACATTACAGCAGGGGATCACAGAGGATTCATTTTGTGAGGTAAAATATTTCACTGACTGTTTTTAAACAATATTTTACCTCACAAAATGTATCCTCTGCGATCTCCTGCTGTAATGTCAGTATTGTCTTTTGCTTCCTCCCCTGCCCAGGAGCTGTGGTATGTTCTGTACATGGTCAGACACAGGGGTGAGATAGACAGAGCACAGGGGGAGACAGCTCAAACCGGACAGCACATGAGGGGAGAACACAGCACTGGAAGGAGAGAGACAGCAGACAAGGGGGACAGCACATGGGGTAGACAGGTCAAAGAAGAGCGCACAGATGGGAGAAGTCAGCACATGGGGAAAGAGAGAGTGGATAGGTGTGTGAGCACATGGGGGGGGGGGGGGATTCTCAACGCTGTAAAGCCTGCCCCCATCGTGACATTACCGCCCTCCTGATGTGATAGCACCGGGCCTCCATCTAGTTGGAATATAAACACTTGACCCTTTTGTACTCAGAGACGCTTTGCAGCAGCTTTTTTCACCCTCTCCACTGAAAACACATGAATGCTTGGCCGACCTAAATATTTAATGTGGCAAATTGCAGACGTGACAGGGTCAATTCACAGGCCCATACAGATATAGTGGATGATGCAAGAGCTGCAACTAGGACTGTCTCATCCACAAGACTTGTGCAAGCTGTGATTGTTTTCATGGACCACTGGTTATGTACACTAGCACATTGACTTTCACTGGTCCAGATTCGCTCTGCTGCGCACACAAACAGCAACCGACAGAATATTCCAGTGTGGCCGTGTTGCTGTATACAGCTGGAGGACATGTATTTAGTCAAATGAGCTTTTCATTGAGAATCTGCACACCTCCTTCTTCAGCATGGTTTCTTATCATACAGCAGCACTGCAATAACACTGGCTGCAAAAGTCACATTTCCATATGACAGAGCCGGTCATAAGGACATGTGACCTCTGCAGCCAATTAGCAGCCACGGTGGTCACCGATATGTCCAGCGATTGCTGCCTGGCTGGAAGAGAAAGGATACCAGCAGCAGGGGACCTGGGCAGCATTGGACGAGGAGCGGCGAGGATTTGCAAGCTAACTATACTTTTTTTTTTTTTTTTTTTTGGGGGGGGGGGGGGGGAGGGGGACATTCAGGGTTGGATTTTAGAAGTAAAGGGGTTGTCCAGCCCCCTCAATTCCAGATTTTATTCATTTTTAAATGAAATACATAAAGTTAAAATATTAGAGGCATAGAGCTGGGATCGCTAAGCTGGAAATTATCGATATGGACTATGTGTCCCAGCATGCTCTGCTCAATTTAATGACCTTGTGAACGGGCCTGAGGAAGGAGCGATCAGCAAATGATCAAAATCCTCCCCCTTTTTCCAAAGAGTGGCTCTTTATCCTTCATTCTGATTTTTTATTGGACAGAAAATAAAAAGTGTCGACCTGCACTTCATGCATAGCCGGAGGCATTAGGGATGATCCCGCATGCTCTGTATACACAGTGCAGGTATATGCGCGGTCCTATAGAGGGAGACACACAATATATCGCAATTCCACTTACCCAAATCGTCCTTGTCTAGTTTTATTTCCTGCATTACAGACGGCATGACGAAAGAGAAGGTCTTACGATTGAAGTAATATAGGGTGTAGCCCACGAACATGGCCCCGAAAATGACCGTCCGGTAGTAGCCATATCCTTGCCCTTGTGCTCCCATCTTGCCTCGTGTCTCGGAGACTTACAACCACGGCTTCATTGACAGATGGCAGCGCGAGCAGCGATCTTGCAGACCTGTATATATATATAGATCAGCGCAGCTCACATATGCCAAGCCGCAGTTTGAGACCCCCACGGTGGTAAAACGAGACAGTCAGTCGGAGGAGGGGAAAGCTCCTGTCAATTGCTCTGCTGAGCTGTGAGTTTGCTCCCTTGTCCCCTTCCCGGTCCAGGCTGTTATATGTGTACAGGGCTAATGATTAACTCTGCGTTGTCGCACACGTTACCCTGCAGGGACAGGAAGAAAGGAGAGAGGAAATGGAAAAAGATCATTTTACAATAGTAACTAACAAACAGCGAGTTCTAAGAAAGGGAAGACAAAAAAAAAAAAAAATCACCATGGACCAAGCACAAGGAAGCAACTCTGCAAACGAGAACGCAAGACTATAGTACCCCATACACATTAGACTAACGCCGGCCGAAGCCGCTTATTGGGTGGGTCCCTGACTCTCCACCAACAGACGATGCTGGGGAGATAAATACCCAGCATGCCCGATATTGGACTGCTCATCCTTTTGTTCTAGGAGAGACTAAGTCAAAATGTTACAAAGACTTACAAAATAATTGTTTTAATTTTTATTTCATAAATCAATAATAATACATAAAAATAAGAAGCTATGTAATATATCTTTATCAAAGAAATCCGCTTTTTTCTTTTTTCATGGACTCATCTTTCACTCTCAATTCATGGGTAAAATTTGTGTTCAGTGAAGACAGATTTTCATGTTGACAGCTGGTGCTTAAAAAGTTCAATGGAGGGGGGGAGCTAGAGGCCGACACAGACATCCTGCGGCAGTTCTCCATAGACCTTCATGAGCACCAACTGTCGTCTCCTACATTAGTAATCGAACGTCTGTACTCACTGAAGACACATTTTACCTGTGAATTAATAATACCGAGCCCATAAGATACTGTGATAAAGATCAGTCCAGGAAGAGAAACAAGCGGATTTTTCTGATAACATATATCACAAAGTTTCTAAATTTCAAGTATACTATTCATTTATGAAAAAAAAACGATAGTTACTCTTTAACTATATCAGTAAAACTCACATTTCTGCCCTTTACAGATTCTGGACTATCAAATTCCAATTTTAGTAAATAGTTTCGGATGTGTATAATGTACATAACGCAAGCAATTTTTCCAACAAATGTAATAATAATAGGATAAGTATATTTATAATTCACTACATCAGAATTCAGGTTGGTCAGAAGTTCACATATGCCAAGGTGCCTGTGACGTTAAATAACTTGGAAAATTCCAGAGAACGATGTGGTGTACCTGGGACGGTATTTTAAGGCCTACTTGCCTCATTCCTTGACATCACAGAAAAAATCCTATCCATCGGTGCGGCATTGAGCAGCTTATACTACATGCACATTTCTTGTATTTTAAGAAATACTGATGTACGGTAATTAGTTTGTCCCTTTAATTTTTTTTTTGGCTGAAGTCTCACAAATTTTTGGGAAAAAAGTATTTTGTAGTATAACATTTTTATGTTTTTTTATACTAAATATATTTAATATATATATATTTGTTATTTTTTATTTCATTTTTGCTTTACACTTCAATGTATCCATTTTAGATTCATAGAATGGTGGAGTTGGAAGGGACCTCCTGGGTCATCTGGTCCAACCCCTTGCTGAAAGCGGGATTCACTAAATCATCCCGGACAGATGTCTGTCCAGCCTCTGTTTGAAGACTTCTATTGAAGGAGAACTCACCACTTCTCGTGGCCGCCTGTTCCACTCATTAATCACCCTCACTGTCAAAAAGTTTTTTCTAATATTTAATCTGTGTCTCCTCCCATTCAGTTTCATCCCATTGCTTCTAGTCTTTCCTTGTGCAAATGAGAATAAAGATGATCCTTCTACAATGTGACAGCCCTATTAAGTCTCCTCTCAGTCTTCTCTTTTGCAAGCTAAACATTCCCAAATCCTGCAACCTTTCCTCATAAGACAGGGTTTGCAGTCACCATTCTGGTCGCTCTATTCTGAACTTGCTCCAGTATGTTGATGTCTTTTTTAAAATGTGGATCCCAAAACTGGACACAGTATTCCAGATGAGGTCTGACCAAAGAGGAGTAGAGGGAAATAATGACTTCACGTGATCTAGACTGTATGCTTCTGTTAATACATCCTAGAATTGCATTTGCCTTTTTTGCTGCTGCATCACACTGTTGACTCATATTCAATCTGTGATCTATTAGTATACCCAAGTCTTTTTCACATGTGCTGTTGCTTAGCCCTATTCCTCCCATTCTGTATATGCTTTTTTCATCTTTATTGCCCAGATGTTTATTACACTAGCCCCATCGCTAGCCCTACCCCTAGTTACGGTTAGAAATAAAACAGCTCTTAGCAATTAATTATGATTTGAAACTCATGATTCAATACTTTCATCTTGGTTGCTGCCTATGCAGAGTGCAGCTGATGAGATGAATTGGTCATTGATGGCAGTGACTGAGAGGACTAAGCTCACTTTAATATAAGGAGAGCTTTGTCAAGTTGGTCGCTGCCTATGCAGAGAGCAGCAGCAGATGACAAAATATACATTGCTTAGTTCTGCATAGGCAGCGTCGGGGCAAGCATTCAAGCAATGCAGTAAGAAGTAGTTGAGAATACTGGCGCTGCTCAATTAACAGTGGAGGTCAATATTTTGTGCTCCCGCTGAAGACTGGGAAGGAGTGCTTTTGGGATAACACAGATGACGCACGTTCTCTCCTCTTACACAAAAAATAAAGCAAAACGGTAAATATTTATTTTATGATTTTGGCAACTAAGAACTCATAATTAACACGCCTGACATTAGGCAGGAGAAGGATTTTAGCAGGGAATCGTTCATGGATTTTATCTAACCTACAAACAAAAACACAAGAGTAAACTGAGCTGTAAAAGTGAATGGGCAGAAGGACAAATTCCAGGAGGTGTTTTTCTTCCTACAGGCAGACGTTATACCCTCTGTACACATACTGCAACAGAAAAACACCATTTACAAAGCCTGAACTCTGACCGCTGTGGACAGGCCGAACCTGATCACCAGCTAAGGAGACGACAAAACCCAAAAAGAACAGCCCGTCTGTACACTTCTCTTACCTTCTTATGTATAAGGACAGCATATTACAGCTACAGGTCTGTACTCTTAGTAGCCAAACAGGCAAGAAAGTCAAAAAGTGCAATCTGACTACTAGGAGAGCTATAAGCATACACAAGACACGTACTTTATGAGTCCAGTGTATTCATGCAGTGATTGATAGGCTGCTGAGTAGAGATGGGACACTGGCCAGTCTCTGGCAGCTGGATATGAGGTTCACGGATCTCTTACTGGCGCAGCATTTGATTAAACGAGCCGGAGCGACATCGTCTGTGTGTCATGCCGCAATGATGACGTCACAGCAGGCCAGCTAATCAGAATCGCACAGGGAGATCCTGCAAGGTGTAAACTTCCTCCATCATGACTACATCGGTCTAGCAGCCACATCAGTATTATATGGTCGTCGAAATCCCTTCGAATCGCCTCCTACCTGCCGGCATCAGCGGCTCTTCTTTGGATTAGCTGGTTGTGGCTTACTCAAAGAAAGGCCAGGAAGATAGAATGGGGTTAGAAGGGGTCCTGTCCTGACAGCTCCAGAATACTAATGTTGCCGCTGAACCACGGTCCACAGAATTTATTTGCCCATCTCTACATTTTCTATTGGACTGTAGAGTATAGCGCTTTATTACTTCTGGCAGTCCCACAGACAATGAATGCAGCAGAGATGTGCAGGCTCGACCACCGCACCATTCATTGTCTATGTACCTGTTGAGTACAGAGCTTCACTACTTCCGGTAGTCCCACAGAAAATGAATGGGGCAGAAATGTGCACGCTCGACCACAGCGCAATTCATTGTCTATGCACCTGTCGAGTACAGGGCTCCACTACTTTCGGCAGTCCCACAGACAATGAATGGAGCCAAGTTGTGCACGCTTGACCACTGCGCCATTCATTGCCTTTGCACCTGTCGAGTACAGGGCTCGACTAATGAGACCAAGGTCACACTTGTGAGTGTGATGCGAGTCTCTCGCATCAATACCCAGCGATGCCACCGGCACTCGGGACTGGAGTGTGTCGCTGCATGTATTTCTATGCAGCCGCACACTCCGGTCCCGAGTGCCGGCGGCAGCACCGGGTTTTGATGCACAAGTTTCTTCACACTCACAAGTGTGACCCCGGACTTAAGCAGAGATTGGCATGCTCAGCCACCGTGCCATTCATTGTCTATGCACCTCTTGAGTACAGGGCTCCACTACTTTCGGCAGTCCCACAGACAATGAATAGAGCAGAGATTGGCATGCTCAGCCACTGCGCCATTCATTGTCTATCGGACTGTGAGTAAGTGAATACTTTAAAGATATAAGTTTTTTGGGCCATTCTGGCTACAAAGACAGCAGACAAAGCTGATTCAGCTGACAATATGTCTCTATGTGATGTAGCATGATCAGACAGAAATCCACAGGATGAGATTAATGGGTTGCTAAGGTTTTGGCACCTCCACACATTACCCCTGACACCCCTCCATTCATTCAGACATTGCAGATCCCTTTTGTGGCCTAGCACTGGCTAAATATAAAAGCTGCTGATCTGTGCAGCGCCAGCACACCTCCTGCTCAAACAGCAAAAGGGCAAAAGTGAGAGGCCACTGATGCTGGCATAACAAGAATTATACAGATATGCCCATGTAAAATGCAGGAGAGGTACAAAAAAAGGGGGATGCATACATGTGAAAATAGGTTTCAAGTGCATATTATATAAATGTGCCCAAAATTGAAAATATAGAAGAAATACAAAAAAGAGCATATATTTAAAGTGCAAAGATTTAAAGCATATATATTATAAAGGCTTATAAAGCATATATATGCTTTAAATCTTTGCACTTTATATATTATCTAAAGGATGGGATTCTTTTGCTTCTTTTTAGGCCTTGAAATAGGATATATACTTTTGGGAGGCTTTTTAGGCACCTTGTACTAAGACTATCATTTATTTCAGTCTTTTATAACAATATGTGCTACGAAAATAATTACGGTAGTCTATCCATGCCATAAAATTATCTCTGCAGCATTTTTTTGTATTTGTGTTTCCCCACTTCTATTCTTTTTTGCATTGTCACGTATATTAATAAACTCTGTTTTTATTATAAAAAAAGAGTTGCATAGTTGCACTTACCAATTTAAAATAAACTTTGTTTTTTTATGGTAAAAAGCTTCCTTTTCTTTTTGGGTTTCTCTTTTTTTTTTATTATTATTTTCACTTTTTTTTGTTAGCCCTTATAGGGAACTTGAACCTGTGATCGCTTCTACTACATACAGAAATGCTTTGGCTACTAGCATATATGGTAAAAATCACAAACTCATATGAAGCCCAGCCCAAAACGTGGCTTCACAGGAGCACAAGGTTTATGCTCCATTTATTGTGTATTGGACTGCCAGAAGTAGTGGAGCACTGTACTCGACAGTCCAATAGACAATGAATGGCGCGGTGGCTGAGCATACCAATCTCTGCTTTATTCGTTGTCCATGGGACTGCCGGTAGTGGAGCACTGTACTTGACAGTCTAATAGACAATGAATGGCACGGTGGCTGAGCATGCCAATCTCTGCTCTATTCGTTGTCCATGGGACTGCCGGAAGTAGTGGAACACTGTACTCGACAGTCCAACAGACAAGGAATGGTGCAGTGAGAATGCCAATCTCTGCTCTGTTCGTTGTCCATGGGACTGCCAAAAGTAGTATAGCGCTGAACGCGACAGTCCAGTAGACAATGAATGGCGCGGTGGCTGAGCATGCCATTCTTTGCTCCATTCTTTGTCCATGGGACTACCGGAAGTAGTGGAGCACTGTACTCGACAGTCCAATAAATAAATGGCGTGGTGGCTGAGCGTGCCAATCTCTGCTCTATTCATTGTCTGTGGGGCTGCCAGAAGTAGTGAAGCACTGTAATCGACAGTCCAATAGACAATGAATGGCGTGGTGGCTGAGCGTGCCAATCTCTGCTCTATTCGTTGTCTGTGAGGCTGCCAGAAGTAGTGAAGCACTGTAATCGACAGTCCAATAGACAATGAATGGCGTGGTGGCTGAGCGTGCCAATCTCTCCTCTATTCGTTGTCTGTGGGGCTGCCAGAAGTAGTGAAGCACTGTAATCGACAGTCCAATAGACAATGAATGGCGTGGTGGTCTAGCGTGCGCTTTTCTGATTCATTCATTGCCTGTGGGGTTGCCGAAAGTAGTGGAGCGCTGTCGGCGTCGGACTGGGGTGCCAAGGGCCCACTAGTAACATTGACTTTGGGGGGCCCACTTTTCACCTGCATACAAATATTACGCTACCCTCGTTCACAAATGTACCTATATCTCTATATAATAATAAACTGAGCACTTGGTTAATGAATGATGCAAGGCTTTTTTTCTGCACAGAGTGAATCAAGTGAATTATGCTAAGCACTCCCCATACATTGGGATTGGGGGACTTCCCTGGTACCCTATGGGCCAGTCCGAGCCCGAGTGCTGTACTCGACAGGTCCATAGACAATGGAGCGTTATCAGAGCGTGCGCATCTCTGCTTCACTCAAGGAGCTGAAGACTCCCCAATCTTGATATCCCTGAGGATACTGGTGATCAAGAAGTTATTTCCTGTAATATTAATAGGGGGTAACTAGATATTTTGCCAATATCCGATTAAAGAGGATTTCCTTGATCCACATTTACCATGTACCCACAGGAAAGGTGATAAAAATCTGATCACGTTACATTTGGGGGTACAGTGAAGATTGCTGGCAGCCCTTAAGATACTGACTTGCACCATCCAAGCTCCTCATCACTGCGGTGGGGAGGAATGGTGGTCTCGGGACCCCAATTATAGTGATATAAATTGTGTCTTTTAAGACTAAAAATGTTAAGAACAAGGTCAAAAGGAGAAAAATAAGACAAGCCGCCTCTGGCAGAACACGGGGACGGCACATTCTGTCCAGCCTGTTTGTTGACAGCGGGAACTTGTATTGATCTGTATAAAGGTCCAGGGAGAAATTCTGCAGAACGACAGACAGTAGAGACAGCACAAAAGTGCTGCGGGCTAAAAGGAGGGGTCCTTTATTTCTTAAGTTTCAATAGGTCCCATTTTGTAAATATTTGCAAACTGCTTTAATGAAATAACCTGGATTTAAAAAAGGGACGTTTTTAAGGTCTCAATCAAGTGACTTATGGCTACTCCCCACTTACTCACTGGAATGTGATCCAAGACCCCCACAAAATACATAACAATCCAGGAGGCGTTGCTTTCATGGTCTCGTGTTTTTGTAACACGTCATCAAAAACAAGATGATTAAAGTTGATTCAGTAACGGGGATCCGCCAGCAACCAGCTGTATAAAAATACCAGTAACAGAAGAGGCCACAATGTGCGCCACCACTGCTACTACAACCCCCACTGTGATGGTGGGATATGGTAGATGGATAGCATTTTGTATCAATATTTCACTGATTTTCATGGTGTTCTCTTGGAGGAGGAGTTGTTATCTCCTAATGGATGGATGGTTGTTGTTGCCATCTGATATCAGCCTCCACAGTACTGTATCATTTGCTAATATGCTAATGACACATTGACCTAGCTCAGTGAAATAATGAGCCCCTGCGACCTTCCCCCTCACCTGTCAATGAGGAGGGGGACAATGAGGTGAGATACCATCTCAAATCATGTGTGGAACTATGATGGGAACACAAGACTCCAGAGAGAAAGAAGAGTATATGGACTATGTTACCCTCTGTCTGCTGGATTGTTGGGCTTTTATCCTGTTACTGAACTGCATTCGGCTTCCGGACTATCTTATCCTTTGTGTGGTGGATTGTATATGGACCTTTTATATTTTTGCCTAAATAAAGGTCTTGGAATTATTCACTCTTCTCTTGCTCTGTTGATTATGTGATACCAGAGAGGGATCCACCATGTGCTGTCATCTCTACTGCCGATACTACAACCCCCATCATGTGCTGTCAGCTCTGCTGCAGATACTACAACCCCATCATGTGCTGTCAGCTCTGCTGCAGATACTACAACCCCATCATGTGCTGTCAGCTCTGCTGCAGATACTACAACCCCCATCATGTGCTGTCAGCTCTGCTGCAGATACTACAACCCCCATCATGTGCTGTCAGCTCTGCTGCAGATACTACAACCCCCATCATGTGCTGTCAGCTCTGCTGCAGATACTACAACCCCCATCATGTGCTGTCAGCTCTGCTGCAGATACTACAACCCCCATCATGTGCTGTCAGCTCTGCTGCAGATACTACAACCCCCATCATGTGCTGTCAGCTCTGCTGCAGATACTACAACCCCCATCATGTGCTGTCAGCTCTGCTGCAGATACTACAACCCCCATCATGTGCTGTCAGCTCTGCTGCAGATACTACAACCCCCATCATGTGCTGTCAGCTCTGCTGCAGATACTACAACCCCCATCATGTGCTGTCAGCTCTGCTGCAGATACTACAACCCCCATCATGTGCTGTCAGCTCTGCTGCAGATACTACAACCCCCATCATGTGCTGACAACTCTGCTGCCAATACTTCAACTCCCATCATGGCTGCCAGCTCTGCTCCCCATACTACGACTCCTATCAGGTGCTGACAGCACTGAGCCCAATACTGCCAGCCCCATCATGTGCTGTAAGCTCTGCTGTAGATACTACAAGCCCCATCATGTGCTGGCAGCACTGCTGCACATACTACAAGCCCCATCATGTACTGTAAGCTCTGCTGCACATACTACAAGCCCCATCATGTACTGTAAGCTCTGCTGCACATACTACAAGCCCCATCATGTGCTGGCAGCACTGCTGCACATACTACAAGCCCCATCATGTACTGTCAGCTCTGCTGCACATACTACAAGCCCCATCATGTGCTGGTAGCACTGCTGCACATACTACAAGCCCCATCATGTGCTGTCAGCTCTGCTGCCCATACTACAACCCCATCATGTGCTGTCAGCTCTGCTGCAGATACTACAACCCCCATCATGTGCTGTCAGCTCTGCTGCAGATACTACAACCCCCATCATGTGCTGACAACTCTGCTGCCAATACTTCAACTCCCATCATGGCTGCCAGCTCTGCTCCCCATACTACGACTCCTATCAGGTGCTGACAGCACTGAGCCCAATACTGCCAGCCCCATCATGTGCTGTAAGCTCTGCTGTAGATACTACAAGCCCCATCATGTGCTGTCAGCACTGCTGCACATACTACAAGCCCCATCATGTGCTGTCAGCTCTACTGCAGATACTACAACCCCCATCATGGCTGCCAGCTCTGCTGCCCAAACTACGACTCCCATCAGGTGCTGACAGCTCTGCAGCCGATAATACAACCCCCATCAGGTGCTGACAGCTCTGCAGCCGATTCTTTAACCCCTGTCATGTGCTGACAACTCTGCTGTCAATACTTCAACCCCCATCATGGCTGCCAGCTCTGCTGCCCATACTACGACTCCCATCAGGTGATGACAGCACTGCGGCCAATACTGCCAGCCCCATCATGTGCTGTAAGCTCTGCTGCAAATACTACAAGCCCCATCATGTGCTATCAGCACTGCTGCACATACTACAAGCCCCATCATGTGCTGTCAGCTCTGCTTCAGATATTTCAACCCCCATCATGGCTGCCAGCTCTGCTGCCGATACCACAACCCCCATGTGCTGCCACCTCTGCGGTCGATACTACAACCCCCATCATGTGCTGTCAGCTCTGCTGTAGATACTACAAGCCCCATCATCTGTGCGGCAGATACTACAACCCCCATCATGGCTGCCAGCTCTGCTGCCGATACCACAACCCCCATGTGCTGCCACCTCTGCGGTCGATACTACAACCCCCATCATGTGCTGTCAGCTCTGCTGTAGATACTACAAGCCCCATCATGTGCCATCAGCTGTGCTGCAGATACTACAACAACCAACGTGATGTGCTGCCAATGCTACGACCCCCATCATGTGCTGACAGCTCTAGCCCCGCGTCTCGCAGTTACACGTAGCCGCTGCAGAAGAACATGGCGGCTCACTGGTCGCCTAGTAACACTGCAGCAGACACCTTGTGACCTGGACTATGGAGCCGGGCGTCACCTGAGCCCTGTCTTGTCACGTCCTGCCCTGCCTCAGCCTTCATCCCCAGCACTGTACATGGCCGTTATTCCAACCTACACTCGGTGCTTACCGACAGCTGTGCCCCCGCCTCTCCTCACGTCCCGCCCGGCTTCCTCCATCTTGAGCCCTCAGTGTACAGAGCGGTGCCCGCCTCTCCAGGCCCACGGACCTCTCTGTGGAGGCCTGGCAGGAAACACTAGTGAATTTCCAGACTAACACTGTTTCCAAAAAAAAAAGATAAAACAAACTTCAATTCTTGTAAAAAACAAAACACAACTTCAGCCATTTACAGTTTTACCCCTTTCTTTCCTTTATTTTTTGTGGTGTCTTTCGCGCCCCTTCTTCCGAGAGCCCCAAATTTAAATTTGTTCTTTCCGTCCGCATGAGGGCTTGTTATTTACGGCACCGTTCATTTTACCATATACTTTACTGAAAAACAGTGAGAAAAAAATACAGGTGGGGAAAAACGATGGGAAAAACATGCAAGTCTGCCATTGTTTCTTTGCGTTTGTTTCTATCGTGTGGTAAAAATTACCCGATAATGTGATTCTGAGGGTCGGCACGATTACAGAGATGTTTTATGTATATCATTATGTGGTAAATTAAAAAAAAAAATCAGAGGTTTATAAAAAATAAAAAGAATTGGCTTTTGCCGCCATTTCCTGAGGCCTGTAATGTTTTATTTTTCCATCGGTGTAGCCGTTTGATGGCTTGTTTTTTGTATATTTTTATTGGTACTATTTTCAGGTGCATATGAGGTTTTAAACTTTTTTTATTGCATTTTTGGAGAAAGTGTGGTAGCCCAAAATACGGGAAATATGGCACTTTCATGTTTGCTTTTTACCGTACAAATATTTTCGTAGATCGGACGTTTACGGATGCAGCGATACCAAATATATATATATTTTAGAATTTCCTTATTTTGGAATTGGGAAAAATGAGGGGGACTCAAATTTTCTACATTTTTTAGTAAAAAAAAAATAGAATCATCTCATATGCGTTGGGCACTTGAATAATCTTGACAAGCGATTGCCCCCGATAAATGCAGCTGCCATCACTTGGGCTTTATGGGAGTAGAATGATGGCAGTGACATGAGCCTTTATGTTATTAGGCCGGGGTCAGACTTGCAAGAAACTAACATGAGTCTCGCACCTCAATACTCGGCACTGCCGCCGGCACTTGGAACCGGAGCGTTCAGGTGCACAGAAATACATGCCGCCACACACTCCGGTTCCGAGTGCCGGCGGCAGTGCTGGGTATTGAGGTGCGAGACTCGTGCGAGTTTCTCGCAAGTCTGACCCCAGCCTCACCGAAGGAACGATGGGTGCTGGAAGAGTTTTGACAAGCAATTGCACCCAATAAATGCTGCAGTCAACACTTGAACTTCATGGGAGTAGAAAGATGGCAGCGACATGAACCTCTCTGCTGCGGAAGGAACGATAAGTCTTGATAAGCGATTGCACCAGTTAAATGGCACGTGAGCGATTGACAGCTGTATTTAGTGGAAGGTGCTGTTATGCACTATGTATGGAGTTGGCTCAGCTCCGAGCTTGCTCCACACGCATATATTTTTATGATTTGGTCGTGACGGGGTTGAGGAGCGCTCTTATTCACCCATCCACCTTAGCCAACTACAACCACGGGGGATAAAAAACGTCAAGGCACAAGATTTGGCACAAAGTTGTGGCACAATGCCATTTTATTTCCAGCATGGAAGCACTGATATCTTTTAGGTCCAAGTCCAGCCAAGAATGGTGACAGGCGCAGCAACAGTTCCTCCAAATGATACATTACCAGAATGATCTTGTCTATGCAATGTCAGACCACCTGGTGCCATTTGAACCCAATGAAGAACTAACCATCCAGCCATGTCCCAACCATGGGATAGTGGCTTGACAAACAGCACTGCCAAACTTGTTGTGGCTTGACAAACAGCACTTACAACTAGATGTCATGTCCAAAGGCTCATTGTGGTCCGAGACTCATGCCCAAGACCTATTCTTTTTGGCCCAAATTGCCCAACGTCCATTACCCAGCGCCATATTGCCCCAAACTTCTCCCCATCCTAATTTTCAAAAACCCATAGCCTCCAGCATTGCTGTAGACATTTTTGGGGAATCGCAATGAATCCTATCTAGCTCCATGCATCTGGGTAGTCTCCAGCACTTGTTACACTATGGGTCCAAATCATTTGTTGTAATTTTTTTAAGTAACTTTTCTATATAGTTCTCTTATATTCACGCACTTTTTTTTTTTGCTCCATGGTGTGTAAGGGATTGAGTAGAATATCCCTTTAATGCCACCTCCCCTTTAAGGAGTTCTAGCAGTCATATATATATTGTAAATAATGTACAGATCTTATGATGTTTCGGTACCGCTACACTACGGTGTATTACCTCCTGTTCATTGGTACTGCCACATTATGTGTTACCATGTTGTAATGTATTGTATGCCGTATACTACTGTATAGATTAGGGTAAGCTGGTGCATCCTTCGGGTTCAATAGTGGAGGGCACTGTTCAGGGCCGGACTGAGACCAAAAAGCAGCCCTGGAACAAAAAAAAATTCACCAGCCCACATACAATGAATGTTCTCACCCAAATCGTAGAACACTGGCAGGTTGTGCCAACTTTTGCTTTAGCTCACACACACACGTATCACACAGCTCACACAAGTAGCTCACACACACACAGCTCACACACAACTCACACGTATCGCACGCTGTATCACAGCTCGCTCACACACACAGCTCACACGTATCACACAGCTCACACAAGTAGCTCACACACACAGCTCACACACAACTCACACGCTGTATCACAGCTCGCTCACACACACAGCTCACACGTATCACACACAGCTTACACGTATCACACGGTATAGCACAGCTCACACAAGTAGCTCACACACACACAGCTCACACAAGTAGCTCACACACACACAGCTCACACACAACTCACACGCTGTATCACAGCTCTCTCACACACACAGCTCACACGTATCACACACAGCTTACACGTATCACACGGTATAGCACAACTCACACACGCACAAGTAGCTCACACAGCTCACACACATATCACACAACTCACACACGTATCACACAGTTCACATACAGCTCACACGTATCACACACATGTATCACACAACTCACCCACTCAAGTAGCTCATACAGCTCATACACAGCTCACATAGACACAACTTACACACAGCTCACACACAAGTAGCTCACACACACACGAGTAGCTCACACATGTATCTCACACAGCTCACACATATCACACACGTATCTCACACACGCATGTATCACACACACAAGAAGCTCACACACAGCGCACGCTCACACACGCATGCATCACACAGCTCACGTTCACACACACGCGTGTATCACACAGCTCACACACATCACACAGGTATCTCACACATACGCATGTATCACACAGCTCACGCACACAAGTAGCTCACACACATGTATTACACAGCTCACACACAGCTCACACACACGCATAAATAAAAATGACAGACCACAAGGCTGAAACAGTATAACATCATATATTACGTGTGGGTGCAGATGAAAAGAAAACCAACACAATCAGCCCATGGAAAATCAGTGTAGGACACACTGTAATCAATAAGAAGCAGCAGAAGGAAATCAGTGCATAGATGTCCAAGGTATGGTAAAATCACAAATCTTTATTAAATAGCACAGGTAGAAAAGCACAAACAATGACAAACAAAGGGTGACACAAGCAGAAGCAGAGCAAAGGGGTATACAGTGTCAAAAAACCTCACTCTGACCCTTATCGTAAGTAAACACCTGGTGGTAAAAATAAATAAGTGTCCAAGTTTAAACACCCAATATATAACAGGCAGACCAGTGAAAAGCAGTAAGGGGTAAAATCCCCAGCTGGACAGCCATATAATCAGGGGAGAAATTGCAAAGACACAAAAGCAAAGTAAACATACCAGGAGGGGAGAGGGGGGAGACACTGAATCCCAAGCTCAGCTGACCCCGACGTACGTTTCGGAAATGATCTTCCTTCCTCAGGGGGCGTGTCAATAGGATGTTAATTGCGGTTTAAATAGGGGAAGTAAAAACAAGCACCAATCATGAGGGGTGACGCTGACCAATCCCCCCAAAACATCAGCCAGAAAGCATTGGTACTGAGATGTGGTCTGTGGTCCCCACCTGCAGAACCACTCCTTTATTGATGGTGTCTTGATAATTGCCAATAATTTCCATCTGTTGTCTATTCCATTTGCACAACAGCATGTGAAATTAATTGTCAGTGTTCTTTCCTAAGTGGACAGTTTGATTTCACATAAGTTTCATTTACTTGGTTATATTCTGTTGTTAAAGTGTTCCCTTTATTTTTTTGAATCAACCTGTGTTTCTCCACTCCATTCAATGTCAGCAAGCAGTTAATCCTGAATGCTATATATGTGTTTTCAACTATGCAAGCTTATATCTTGTATTTAGTTTTTCAACTTACTCTGCTTGTCCTCTTATGCTGTGAGGTCAAGAAACTTTTCAAAGTGCTTTATGATCCATGTAGTGCTGGACATCTGTTTATTTGACCACAACATTTTATTGGGTCCTGCTGTCTCAATTTAGTCTCAATATCGGCCCCTCGCTCCTTTCCTCTCCTATGTATAGCACTCATGGTCTTTTCACATTGTTAAATTGCACAGATCCTGTCAGTCCCACCATTCAACATAAGAGACGCTCTCACAAATCACTTAACCATCTGCTCACTCTTTCTATCCTCCTTCTCCTAGTCGCAGGAGACATTGCTCTCAACCCTGGTCCCCCATGTTATAGAAAGTCAAACCCCCTAACTGCTACACTCAGAAACCCCTCTAATCTTATTAATATTCCCTGCATGCCATCTGTCTCTCTCAATTGTGCACTTTGGAATTCTCTCTCAGTGTGTAACAAACTCTCCTTCTTTCATGACTTTTTCCTTTTTAATTCTCTTAACCTCCTGGCTCTTACTGAAACCTGGATCCAGCAGTCAGACACTACCGCTGCTGCTGCTCTTTCATACGGGGGACTACACTTCTCTCATACCCCAAGATCAGACAATAGAGCAGGTGGAGGCATTGGTCTGCTCCTATCACCAAAATGTACCTTTCAGGTTATCCCTCAACTACCCTCACTAGTCTTCCCTTCTTTTGAGGTCCATGCCGTCAGACTCTACACCCCCTTATCCATGCGAGTGGCGGTGGTGTATCGTCCTCCCGGCCCCTCCCATCAGTTCCTGGATCATTTTGCCACTTGGCTTCCACATTTTCTCTCCTGTGACATCCCTGCCCTCATCATGGGAGATTTCAACATCCTCATTGCTCTTCCACTCTCCCCATCTGCTACTCACCTTTTATCTCTAACCTCGTTTGGCCTTTCACAGCTTACTAATTCTCCAACGCATGAAGACGGAAACTCCCTCGACTTGGTCTTCTCTCGGCTTTGTAGAGTGGATGATTTTGCAAACTCCCCTCTCCCGCTCTCTGACCACAATCTCCTTTCATTCTCTATCAAGAACTGACAGGCTGCTCAGGTCACCCCCACTGTCCATATTTATAGAAACATACAGGCCATTAACACCCAGAAACTTATGAAGAACTTGCAGTCTTCATTGGCCCCTATCTCCTCCCTCTCATGTCCTGATTCTGCATTGAAGCATTACAATGAAACACTTCAAAGTGCCCTGGATGAATTTGCACCCCTTATAAATAGAACACCACAACACAGATGCCGACAACCCTGGCATACCCTGCAAACACGTTTCCTGCAGCGGTGCTCCAGGTGCGCCGAACGTCTGTGGAGAAAATCCAATCTACACGAAGATTTCATCCATTATAAGTTTATGCTTCGAACATACAACACTGCCCTTCACCTCTCCAAACAAACCTATTTCAACACCCTCATCACCTCACTGTCCAATAACCCGAAACGTCTCTTTGACACTTTTCATCTGGCGAATTGCTTCAAAGAAAAAATTGACCAGATTCGACAGGACATTATCTCCCAATCACCTCATACCATGCACTGTCCTCCCTCCCCCACTTCATCTAGCTCACTCTCTGATTTTGAACCAGTCACAGAAGAAGAAGTAAGCAGGCTCCTTGCATCTTCTCGCCCAACCACTTGCACCAGTGACCCATTTCCGTCACATCTCCTCCAGTCCCTTTCCCCTGCTGTCACCCCTCACCTAACTAAAATATTTAACCTCTCTCTCTTCTGGTATCTTTCCCTCCTCATTTAAGCATGACATCATACATCCACTACTTAAAAAACCATCCCTCGACCTAAACTGTGCCGCTAACTATAGACCTGTCTTTAATCTTCCCTTCATCTCTAAACTCCTGGAACGCCTGGTCCACTCCCGTCTGATCCGCTATCTCTTTGATAACTCTCTTCTCGACCCTCTCCAATCCGTTTTCCGCTCTTTACACTCTACTGAAACTGCCCTCACTAAAGTCTCTAATGATCTACTAACAGCTAAATGAAATGGTTATTACTCCATGCTAATTCTCTTGGATCTCTCTGCAGCATTCGACACGGTGGATCATCAGCTCCTCCTCACTATGCTCCGTTTCATTGGCCTCAAGGACACCGTTCTTTCCTGGTTCTCCTCCTATCTCTCTGACCGCTCCTTTACGGTATCTTTTGCTGGCTCCTCCTCCTCTCACCTTCCCCTTACTGTTGGGGTTCCTCAAGGATCGGTTCTAGCCCTCCTCCTCTTCTGCTTGTACACTGCCCATATTGGTCAAACAATCAGTAGATTTGGTTTCCAGTACCATCTCTATGCTGATGACACCCAAATATACGCTTCTTCTCCTGACATCACGCCAGCCTTTCTAGAAAACACCGGCGATTGACTAAAACGCTGTGTGTAACATCATGTCCTCACTATATCTGAAACTGAACCTATCAAAGACTGAACTCCTCGTGTTTCCTCCCTCTACAAATGTACCTATACCCGACATTGCCATTTCTGTGTGTGGTTCCACTATTACTCCCCAGCAACATGCCCGCTGTCTTGGGGTCATACTTGACTCTGAGCTTTCCTTTGCCCCCCACATTCGATCACTGTCTCGCTCTTGTCATCTGCACCTCAAAAACATTTCTAGAATTTGACCTTTTCTTACTTTTGACTCTGCAAAAACTCTTACTGTTTCTTATTCATTCTCGTCTCGACTATTGTAACTCTCTTCTAATCGGTCTCCCTCTTACCAAACTCTCCCCTCTCCAATCTGTCTTGAATGCTGCAGCCAGGATCATATTCCTCACCAATCGTTACACCGATGCCTCTACCTTGTGCCAGTCATTCCACTGGCTACCCATCCACTCCAGAATTCAGTATAAACTTATTACCCTCACCCACAAAGCCCTCCATGGCTCAGCACCACCCTACATCTCCTCCCTTGTTTCAGTATACCACCCTACCCACGCCCTCCGCTCTGCTTATGACCTGAGGTTAGCATCCTCAATAATCAGAACCTCCCATTCCCGTCTCCAAGACTTTACACGTGCTGTGCCAATTCTTTAGAATGCACTTCCCAGGTCAATACGATTAGTCCCCAGTCCCCACAATTTTAAGCGTGCCCTGAAAACGCATTTATTCAGACTGGCCTATCACCTCAACACATTAACCTAATCTATCCCTGTGTGGCACAGCCAAAAGTTTTACCATAACCATATTCCCCGCATTTAGTTCCCACATGCTTTATGCATCCATTAGCCCTCTGTGTCTGTACTGTTAAACACTTACCATTATGACTGGTCCATACAATCAGGGCAACTGTTACCACCCACCTTTCGTGTCTACCTCTTTCCTCATAGACTGTAAGCTAGCGAGCAGGGCCCTCATTCCTCTTGGTATTTGTTATAATCTATGTGATTATTGTTATGCTGTAATTTCTATTGTCTGTACAAATCCCCTCTGAAATGTAAAGTGCTGCGGAATATGTCAGCGCTATAGAAATACAATTTATTATTATTATTTTTTGAGCAGTGTACTGTATATTGTTCCATAAACTGAGTAAGTGTAGTTTTGCAAAGGGCCACTAGATGGGGGTACACTAGTGGGCCTTGTTAGATATAGTTGGTAGATAGTTCACATAAGGGTTAACTATAGGAGGAGATGCTATGGATTAAGCTAGTGTAGGTTATAGGAATAGTTCAGAGGGGCAAGCACACCCGACAAGTCCACAAGGGCTCTAAGCTCAGGACGCCATAGAAGCTGCGCAATGTTTTTGGAGAAGAAGAGAAACATGGGCACAGTCAGGTGGGTGCTGGATAAGACCGGAGCACCCGTGGAAATTTCAGTTTATGACAGCAGCAGGAACGGAATGGGAAAAGTGGTCTAAGAGTCGTAAAGAGCGCAGAGGATTCACCATGTGGTAGATCTTAAATAGGGCTAAAGCCTGCAAGTCTGAGGCGAAGTGGATGAACGCAATCCCCTATTTCTTGAGGTCTCACTGGAGTGATGCTGTGATACTGCCTAGGATGTTACTACCCCAGACTGTGTGTGAGGACGTAGAAAGTAAGCAAGGGAAAGTGCAGGAGGAAGACTGTGTGAACTATAATGTAACTGATATGTCCGGGACCGTTGAAGAAGAAAGAATCATTGATTTGGCATCAGAACCGGTATCTGTGTCCTTTATTTCAATCTTGAGCACTGGAACCAAAAGTGCTGGAGCTGGGACGCACTGCTGTGGAATTCCTGATGTTGGACCAGGATCTCAAACAGGTACGCCGGTAGAAGCTGATGGTCTTTCTGTGGGAGGAGGTCAGGACGCCAGAGCACTGGTGTACTCAGCTACGACTACTGTCCTGCACCCTTCTTACAGGTGCACGCCGGTTCATACATTTTGCACAAAATAAAAAATGCTCTAAATTTTTCTTTTTAACCTGATTAGCATTTTTTTATAGCAAAAAGTTGTATGTTCAAAATTTGGCAGAAAAACACCAAGGTTACTTACCGGTAGCCGTTTTTTCCGGAGCCCATGACGGCACACATGAGAGAGGGGATCCGCCCAGTCAGGACAGGAACCCTACTGAAGATAAAAGGGGCGGTACCTCTCCCTTGCTTCAGTTGGTTTACATAGCATGAGAGGCCCCCCGGGTTAGTACACATGGTAAAACTATCACCACATTATATCTAACTAAAAAAAAAAGCACCCAAACTATAGTGCACACCAAAGGAGTGAAAAGGGGGGAATATACAGGTGCCGTCATGGGCTCCGGAAAAACCGGCTACCGGTAAGTAACCTTGGTGTTTTCCCGTCTCCCATGACGGCACACATGAGAGACTTTTGTAGAATAAGACACCTTAGGGAGGGCCCACCGCTTGAATCACCTACCAAAGGTTAGGTCAGTAGAGGAAGATAGATCAAGTCGGTAGTGCTTAAAAAAGGTTGAAGGTGGGGACCAAGTAGCGGCTTTACAAATCTGCTCAATCGATACCTCAGCCTTCTCTGCCCAGGAGGTAGCCACGGCTCTGGTGGAGTGAGCCTTGATGCCTTCTGGAACCGGAGCGCCACTTGCGTAGTAGGATAACATAATGGCCTCCCTGATCCATCTGGCAATGGTACTCTTAGCTACCCCATGCCCTTTTCTACTACCCTGAAAGGCTACAAAAAGGGACTGATCTTTCCTTCACTGACTAGTTACTGACATACTGTATATTGTACTATGGCTCTTCTTACATCTAATGTATGGAACTTTTGCTCCCCAGGGTTTCTAGGATTGTTACAGAAAGATGGCAAGGAGATCTCCTGAGTCCTATGAAACTTTTGGACTACCTTGGGGAGATAGGCCGGGTCTGGTCTTAGAACCACTCGGTCATCCAAGATTTGTGTATATGGAGGACATATAGATAGAGCTTGTAGGTCGCTCACTCTTCGGGCTGATGTTAAGGCTACCAGTAAGACAGTTTTAAGTGTAAGTAGCTTTGGTGACATCGCTAGTAGTGGTTCAAAGGGATCTTTGGTTAAGGCCTCTAAGACTAGGTTGAGGTCCCAGAGTGGTATCTTTGGGATAATGACCGGCCTTGACCTGCCACGGCACTTTATGAATCGGGACACCCACCTATTGGCTGCTAAGTTGCAGTTATATAGGGCCCCCAAAGCTGAGACTTGGACTTTGAGTGTGTTAGCGGCTAACCCAGTTGCAGCCCCGACTGTAACAATTCTAGGATAGGTCCCACTGGCGCTGCATCCCCCAAAGGTTCCCCCAGGAAGGCTAGGAACTTTTTCCACGTTCTACCATAGATTTGGGATGTTATAGGTTTCCTACTTTCCAACAGGGTGGAGACTAACCCTGGAGAGAATCCCTGGCGACTCAGTAGCGCCCTCTCAAATTCCAGGCTGCTAGATGGAAGCCTTTCACCTGAGAGTGGACCACTGGTCCCTGGGAAAGCAGGTCTGGAATCTCCGGTAATATCCATGGATCTGTCACCGACATGAGTCTCAGAAGGGAGAACCAAGGCCTCCTCGGCCAAAACGGAGCTATAAGAATTATTCTCGCTCGATCCTCCCTGATTTTCCTGACCACTACTGGGATCATTGTTATCGGGGGAAATGCATAGGCCAGGATGAACTTCCAGGGTATTTGTAGGGCATCTACTGCGAAGGGGTTTTCCCTTGGATTTAGTGAGCAGAACTTCCTGACCTTCCGGTTGTGTGCGGTAGCGAACAGGTCTATTTCTGGTTTGCCCCAGGCCTGAACTATTTGTTGGAAGACTTGGGGGTTTAGGGACCATTCCCCTTGCCTTAGGTGCCTGCGACTCAGGAAGTCTGCCTGTATATTTTCTACCCCCTTTATGTGCAGTGCTGTGATGGATAACAGATGTTGTTCTGCTAGCTGGAAGAGTAGATCCGATATTTGCATGAGGCCCCGAGATCTCGTTCTCCCCTGGTGACTGATGTAGGCTACTACTGCCTGATTGTCCGGCATGACTCGGGTGTGGCGGCCCCGAAGTAAAGGATGGAAATGTTTCACGGTTCTTTTACATTTGAACCGTGATCCTTTTCTAGCGAGGACCAGGTCCCCTGTATTGAGTGGGATCTCAGGTGTGCTCCCCATCCTGTGGCACTCGCGTCTGTTCTAATGATGTCCCCGACTGGTTTTTGCCACAGGACACCAGCTGTTAGATTCTTTTCTACAGTCCACCAGAGCAGGGAATCTCTTACAGCCACTGAGAGACATAGTTTGCCTTCTAAATGTCCTTTTAATTGTTTCTGTGCTGACAGAACTTCCCACTGTAGTTGCCTTAAGTAGTACTGAGCCCATGCTACTGCGGGTATGCATGATGTCAACGAGCCTAAAAGGGACATTGCGTTCCTCAGTGTCATATTTGGTCTTTGTATTGCTGTGCGAGCGTAGGAGGCAGCGTTGTTGCTCGGAGTCCAATATCAACCCTAGGAAGGATTGCTCTTTTACTGGGGTTATCCTTGACTTGGGGATGTTTACTATCCATCCTAGTCCTACTAGAATTGCTATCACTTCCTTCACTTGATGTGCGCAGTGGGACTCCGACCTCCCAATTACAAGAAAGTCGTCTAAGTATGGGACGATCATTATGTCCCTGGAATGAAGAAAAGACATTACTTCGGCCATCACTTTGGTGAATACTCTGGGGGCTGTAGACAGGCCAAACGGAAGGGCTGCGTATTGGTAGTGTTTCACCTGCCCCTGGACATAGAGCGCTACTCTCAAATATTTTTGATACTCCCGATGAATTGGGATGTGATAGTAGGCATCTTTTAAGTCTATCACTGCCACGAGGCAATGCTGGAACAGGATCTTTGTGGCCGTGTTGATTGACTCCATTTTGAAGGAGCAATTGTCTACCCACTGATTGAGTCTCTTCAGGTTGACAATGGTTCTCCAAGAGCCGTCTGGTTTTTGTATTAAGAAGAGGGGGGAGTAGAACCCCCTTCCTTCTTCTTGCACTGGGACTTCTTGTAGGACTTATTTTTTCACTAGTCCCAAGACTTCCGTCTCCAGGGCCAGCTGTTGCTCTTGGGCTTTCTTTCTGGGTGTCATTATGAAGGTATGCCTGGGCGGACGGATGAATTTTATTTTTAAACCGTCCTTTATTATGTTTAGGACCCATGTACTGGGGGAGATATTTGCCCAGGCGGAAAGGAAGAGAGAAAGCCTTCCCCCTACCTCCGGCCCGATGTCATTGGGGAGATTTTTTGGAGGAAGTGGAGGGCCCTTTAGGCCGGTTTCACATTAGCGCTTTTTCAGCGCACGCACGGCCGGGGGTAGCTCCGCCCCCGAGCCGGCTCTCTGCCCGGCGTGCCCGCCCCTTGCTTGTAGCGCCGCCTACTAGCGGACAGCGGCGCCTGCGATCGGCGCACCCTATCTTTAGCATAGGGTGCGCAGATCGTGCGCAGGCCGTGCGCTAGTTGCGCTTTGACCTGCACTGCGCACTTTTGACGGTGCGCCGTGCGCGCCAAAATCCGAAAAGTTTGATTTTGGCGCGCACGGCGCACCGTCAAAAGTGCGCAGCGCAGGTCAAAGCGCAACTAGCGCACGGCCTGCGCACGATCTGCGCACCCTATGCTAAAGATAGGGTGCGCCGATCTCCTCCTCCGAAAGGGCTGCTTTTTAGGTTCTCCCAGAAATCGGGGAAAGCTTTTCTTCCTATCCCCCGCATGTTCCAAAATCTCTTCTAGTTTTTTTCCGAAGAGGAATTGTCCATCGCATGGAATGGAACATAACCTTTGTTTTGATGGTAAATCTCCCGGACACCCTTTAAGCCACAGGGCTCGTCTTGCTGCATTTGACAGGCTTGCTGCTCTAGCAGTCAATCTTGCGGAATCTGCAGAGGAATCCGCTAGGAAAGCCGCTGCTCCGCGTACCAGTGTCAGATTAGACAGAATTTCGTCCCTAGGAACTATATCCCTGATCTGGTCTTCTATTTGTTGTAGCCAGACCATGAGGGCACGAGCGGTACAGGTACCAGCTATCGCTGGCTTTAATCCACCTGCCGAAGCTTCCCAGATATGTTTTAGGAAACTATCTGCTTTTTTATCAAGCGGGTCTTTCAACATGCCTGAGTCCTCTAATGGTAGAGATACCTTTTTTGAGGATTTGGCTACAGCCCCATCAATTTTTGGGACTTTTTCCCAGGTCTCTGAATCCTTTTGTTGAAAAGGGTACCTTCTTTTTGATGTAGAAGGCAAGCCCCCTGACCTCTCAGGTTTTTTCCATTCCCTGTTAATTAGGGCCTTTATTTTATCATTTACAGGGAAGGTGCGTTTTTTCCAATCCTCCAAACATCATATCCTCCAATGATTTAGGAGTCTTTTCCTCCTTAAGGCCCATTGTAGCCCTAATAGCTTTGACCAGCTTTTCCACATCCTCTGTTGGGAAACATGGACGGTCGCCTATATCGCTGTCCGAGGAGCATTCTGAGGACTGAGTAGAGGAAGAGGAGGTGGAGGGGGAAAAGGATCTTTCCCGTCCCTTCTGCCCTGGCGAGGCCTCTGAATCAGAATCCCTTCTATGACCTCTTTTATCCTTCTTTTTAAGGGCTGCCTTTAGGGAACTTTTCACCTCATGCTGTATTAATGCCTTAAGGCTGGTTACCAAATCAGGGGTTTCCTCCTGTATAGTTTTATTTATACAGTCAGCGCAGAGGTCTTTCTGCCACTGATCTGCCAGCGGGTGTTTGCATAGGGCGCATTCTCTATTTTTGGTTTTGCTGCTGGCCTTCCTTGACCCCTAGTGATCAAACAGAGAAAAAAGGAACCCCGTTACCATAAGGGTGACATTCTCGTAGATCACTCACCACCGCTGTCAATCAGGGGTACTGATCTCGGAGGCACCTCAGATGCACTCGTGACGTTTCTTCAGGACGTCTCAGAGTCATGCCGGTCGCGTTTACGACTGCTGCTCCCACCACTCGAGCGGCTGTTCCTGGTATGCTGGCGGCCCGGCCAGGAATCTGGCGAGAGCTTTTGCTGCTGCTGCTCATCTTGCCCCACTTCCATCATGAAGCCATGGGCATGAGTGCGTCTTCTGTGGTCATCCCCCTTATGTAAGGGAGATCCACTGCACTCTCCGCCTCCTCCGGTTACCCCCACAGCCCCTCCCCCCTGCCATGCCACCGGGATCTTATCTTGCCGGCCGGCGTTTTTCCCAATGGGTGCCGCCATCTTGGATCCTGGCGCCGCCTCGCGACGTCACGCAGGCACGCCCCTTCCCAGCGCGCCCTGCGTGTGACGTCAGAGGGGCGCGACCCGGAAGCGGCCGCTGCTGACGCTGCTTTCTACATGCTCCAGGATGCGGCAAAGGGGGTGAGGGAGGCGCGGCAGCCACGGCAGAGCCCCAGGACCCCAGGCCATGCTGCTTCTGCGCCTGCTCGGACACTGAGCCCCCGGGGGACCCGCGGACGGCGCTTCCCTCTCCCGACGCACGGCGCCCAGGATCCTGCCTGTTCTTCCATGCTGGCACGAGAGAGGGGCAGGTACGTGATCTTCAGTACACGGGTCCCTGTCAGGACAGGAAACCCAACTGAAGCGAGGGAGAGGTACCGCCCCTTTTATCTTCAGTAGGGTTCCTGTCCTGACTGAGCGGATCCCTTCTCTCAAGTGTGCTGTCATGGGAGACGGGAAAAATCAAGTATGCACAAAATCACTTAAAAGGGCGAAATGGAATACATTTGTGAAAAAAAAATTACAACTTTTTTGAAACATCACAATTGATGATACCACAAATACCTAAAAAAAAATAAAAAACAACACGGCGAACATTGGAGAACATTAAAAAAAAACAAACAAGAAAATACAGCATTGACTTTGAACTTGGCACAAATAAATATCACAATAAAATCCCCAAAATTAGATACTACTTCAACCGCAGAGAATCCAGTGCTGCTTCAGGACAGGAAGAGATTATGTCGCATTCTTTGGTAACTAGAACACTTTGGCTGCTCATTTGCTGCAGAAGTCAATTAATTGGAATGGGACGTTATTGTGTGTGCCTTTTAAAGTAATGATCAGAGAAGTGAATTTGAAATTTTAGGAATTTTCTGAACCTAACAGATTCAGACATTATAAGACACTTGGCATGAATTACCCAAAATAGACATTGCCATTTTACACATTGCAGGTTATATCAGCCAGAGAAGGATCACAGGATTTCTGGGCTTCCCTGTAATGTCTTACAGCTATCCCATGGTATACCACAGCCAATCAGGAGAGACTCATAGCCTGTATAAAAGCTAAGGCAGGAAATACAGCAGCTATTACGTGGTGAATCTTGATAATGAGAGTACATCACATTTTAATCAGAGATAGGGAAAAAAAATTTATTAGCTACTAAAGAAACCATACAGATAGTGTGTCACAGGCAGCAGTGAAGAACAGTTACCCTCCATTTACCCCTAAACGATGAAGTCACTTCGACATTACCAAGACTCTAATAGAGTTTGGATACAGTTCTAGGAGACCTCAGAAGATTACACACATCTTATCAGGACAATAGGAGGCTTTTGATTACTTTTAAATCACGGCAAATCATTCCTTCGCTGAGCCTCTTTTTCTTGTTAGCCAGACTAAACCTTAAAGGGGTAGTTCCATAAAGAACATTTAATTGCCTATGCACATGATAAATATATTTTCACTGGCGGTCCGGCTGCTGAGAGCCCACTGATACCAAAAACAGAAGACTCAAAAGTCCCGTGTGAATGAAAAGTTGCTGAGCATGTGCAAGCACTGCCCCACAGATTGCTTATTACTCCTGTTGACAGATAGCAGTGCAGTGTGCACATGCTCACCAACGTCATGTACAGAGGATTTCACAACCCCAGTTCTGGTGACTAGACAAGGTCCCAGTGATCAAACAGACACCCATTGATTATACCTTTATAACCTGTCCTATTAATATGTGATCTATTTTGTTCATGGGACAATCCTTTGATTGGCTATGTTCAGACAACTGAAACTTTTAGGTTATCCTGCATTTGCACCTTTTTAATTATTTATCTGAATTGGACCATTGACTAGAATGGGCTCAGTAGGCAGTCCAATTTGCAGATGCTGCTTATGTAGATTAAAATCAGAAGGAAAAAAATAAATAAATCGACTGAATAAGACCTTAATAAATAAAAATACATTTTTGAGGGAAGGACTGTATAACAGTCATAGACCAGATACAATGGGAAAGGAGCCACTTGTTCAACATTGAAGTTTTTCCCTTATTATTATTTAACAGCCTTCGAGCCATGGCGATTTGATGGATGAACGCTCTGTAGAAAGATAATCTTGCGCAAGCCTAGATAGGTCCTCCAGGGTCTTTTCCAACATATTCTTGCTGGTATCTCTCTTTGCCTTGTCCAAAGTAGGCAAGTCTTGGCTTGGTGCTCCTTCCCTGATAACCCCCCAAAAAACGCAAAAATATTCCAACAAAAAATGCATGGTGCGTCTGAAACAAAATGTTGTTTGTGTTTTTTTATTAACAAATACATGTACGTCTTATACAGCTTCTATGTATCACAATACTGATCAGGACAGTATCAGAACAAGCTCACTGACCAATACCCTCATTCTGGTATGTTTTGGGATTAGAAGCTGCCTACATCCCCTTCAAAAACTCCGGATGTTCTGCTTTGAAAACTCTGCAAAAAGACTCAATCTTCACATAGTACATACCCCAACTTATTCTGCAGTCAATTATACATAGAGACTGTAGAAGCAAAGCACCACGCCAGCATTTTTTTATTGCAACGTTGGAATGGTGCTACTAAGTTACCGTAAGTTTCCTGCCCTCAGTCTTAGGGCTCATACTCACTTGCGAGACACTCGATCGATTCTCGCACTTGAAAACCTGGCACAACCGCCGGCACTGGGACCGGAGCGTGTGGCTACATGTATTTCTATGCGGCCACATGCCCCGGTCCCAATGCCCGGCGGCAGTGCCGAGTTTTCTTGCGGGTCTCTCGCAAGTGAGTATGAGCCCTTATACTTACCAGCCGCTGTTTTCAGCGCCATTTTGGTCGTCTTCTGCATGCGGTGACCTGCCGGATTGCTCTAGTGTTTTCCAGTCCAGAAGTCACAACCCAATGCAAATCTATGACCCAGAACGAGGAGCTCATAGACTCATAGTCTCAGTCAGAACTGGAGGTCTAAAGATGGTGGTGCAGAACCGACACAGTGCCAGGGACAGATGGAGAAAGCAGCTGGAGAGTGTAAGACTAGAGGCAAGAAACTTACATTGCAGTTGTAATAAAAAAAAGAAAAAAAAAAAAAGAAAAACGGGGATTTTTGTGTGTACTCACCGTATAATCCTTTTCTCCGAGCCACTTATTGGGGTACACAGGACCATGGGTGTTATGCTGCTGCCAATAGGAGGACATTAAGCAAACTTAGAAAGAAATTAACTCCTCCTCCGCAGTATACACCCTCTGCTGGCTCTATCCTGAACCAGTTCGGTGCCAAAGCAGGAGGAGCTCATAAGTAGCAAACAAAAATGCAACATGTCAAAACCAAGGAACAACCACAAGCCAACAGGCTAACAGGGTGGGTGCTGTGTCCCAGAATGAGTGGCTCGGAGAAAAGTATTTTACGGTGAGAAAACACAAAAATCCCCGTTTCTCCTTCGCCACATTGGGGACACAACACCATGGGACGTCCTAAAGCAGTCCCTTGGTGGGAAACAGCACGATAGCGGAAACATCATGTAGATTAAATCTGCCCTACAGATGTGATACTGCCAATTGCAGAATCCGTCCGACAATGGCCGCATCTGCAGAAGCTGGAGAATGAATGTTGTAATGTTTAACAAACATGTGCAGGCTGGACTAAGTCGCAGCCTTGCCGTGCCGACGCCTGATGCCGAATGACCCAGGAAGCCCCCACTGACTGAGTGGAGTGGGCCTTAATTCCCGCCGGGATAGGCTGACCTCTGATACGGTAAGCCTCTTGGATTGCTGAGCAGATCCACCTGACAATTGTAGCTTTAGAAGCAGCTAGACCCTTTCTGTGCCCCTTCGGAAGCACAAAGAGGGAATCTGGTTTGCGGAAAGGTGCCGTTCGGGAAATGTAATTTCTAAGTGCCCTAACCAAATCCAAAGTGTGGAGAGCTTTCTCAGTATGATGGACCGGCGCTGGGCAGAACTATGTCCTCATTCAGATGGAAGGAAGAGACGACCTTAGGTAAAAAGGACAGACGTCCTCAACACCACCTTGTCCCGGTGGAAAACTTGAAGTGGGGACTTGCAAAACAAGGCCGCCAACTTCGAGACCCGCCTGATGGATGTTACCACCACAAGAAAAGCAACCTTCCAAGAAAGAAAGGCAAGCGCTGCATCCTGCAGAGGTTCAAAGGGGGCTTCTTGCAAGGCACCTAGGACCAAGCTAAGGTCCCAAGGCTCCAGAGGCATCTTGTAGGGGGGAACAAGATGCGACACTCCCTGTATGAAGGTCTTAACCTGCGATTTGGAAGCTATCCTTCGCTGAAACAGAACGGATAAGGCCGAAATTTGACATTCGAGAGAAGCCAGTGCCAGGCCTTAGTCTAACCCTGCTTGGAGAAACTCCAAGATGGAAGGGATGGAAAACACGAGTGGGGAACATCAGCGGGTTCTACACCAAGAGAAAAAGGTCTCCCAGATGCGATGGTAAATGCGCATGGATGTAGGTTTCCGGGCGTTAATCATGGTAGAATCTACTTGTTACGAGAAACCGACCTGGGTTAGGATCAAGGATTCAATGGCCAGATTGTTAAACTCAGAACTCTCGAGTTCTGGTGGTAAATCGGCCCCTGAGAGAGTAGGTTTGGACGGTCCTGTAACCGCCAGGGAACGTCGGCAACTAGTTGCACTAGTTCCGCGTACCACCCTCGGCGTGGCCAGTCTGGTGCGACGAGAATCACCGGGACTTCTTCAGCTTTGATCTTCCTGATGACCCTCGGCAGTAGCGGAAGCGGCGGGAACATGTAAGGGAGGCGAAACTGATGCCACGGGAGAACCAGTGCATCCGACCTGATGGCTAATGGACCGCGGGACCGACTTATGAACGCCGGAACTTTGGCATTTAGCCTTGAGGCCAGCATCCGGTGTTCTCCAGCATTGGCAAATTTGCTGAAAGATTTCCGGATGAAGGGATCACTCTCCCGAGGTGAGACCCTGACAGCTGAGAAAATGTGCCACCCAATTTTCTACTCCCGGGATATGAACTGCAGAAATGACTGCATGGTTTGTCTTGGAGTGAACATGTATTCCCATAAAATTTAATTTTATTCAATAGAAATTAAGAAACACCTATGACCGTGAATAAACAATAAATTTCTTAAAAAGCCCTGTTAAAGGCTACAATATACTGTCTGCACCCTTCCTTGCCGTGGAGGTTGGCACCCTAATAGATACGGTTATTTGGCGCCCCCACTCAACGTCGTCTGACCCTGTCTCCCCTACCTCACCCTACTTTCACGGGTGGGAAAACAATGCCAAATAGAAAAGATATGAAGGAAGGGGAAAAAAAACCTTACTATACACAGAATGCAATGCAAGAGTAACCAGGGCAATAAGCCCACAAATATAATGATAGTAAAGGTAACCCAAAAAAAGGCTACTGACAATAGCCCTCACAGAACAACTATTAAAATTGCCTATTAATACACATTAAACCAATGAGCCAAAAGATAACCATGAGTTGCTACCAGCATGATGAATAGAGTCAACATGCAGGCAAGGACATCACGTCCCAGCGATAAATTAATTAGTAATCGCCTCTATTAATACAGATAAAGAAACCACTGATGGTGTATACAAGTAAACATGATGTAACATTGTTTCATAATAAACAAATAAAGAATTTTTTAGAACACCACCCGGTGGCTACTTATCGTCAAAGTCGCCCCGACGCGTTTCCCCGGTGTAACAGTTCATCAGGAGGCCACAGACTTCAATACCACTGATACTCAATATGCTCCATGATGCCAAAAGATAACAAGATATAAACAAGGCCTTGTTTAATAGAGGCGATTACTAATTGCCATATATTGCTAATTTATCGCTGGGACGTGATGTCCTTGCCTGCATGTTGACTCTATTCATCATGCTGGTAGCAACTCATGGTTATCTTTTGGCTCATTGGTTTAATGTGTATTAATAGGCAATTTTAATAGTTGTTCTGTGAGGGCTATTGTCAGTAGCCTTTTTTTGGGTTACCTTTACTATCATTATATTTGTGGGCTTATTGCCCTGGTTACTCTTGCATTGCATTCTGTGTATAGTAAGGTTTTTTCCCTTCCTTCATATCTTTTCTATTTGGCATTGTTTTCCCACCTGTGAAAGTAGGGTGAGGTAGGGGAGACAGGGTCAGACGACGTTGAGTGGGGGCGCCGAATAACCGTATCTATTAGGGTGCCAACCTCCACGGCAAGGAAGGGTGCAGACAGTATATTGTAGCCTTTAACAGGGCTTTTTAAGAAATTTATTGTTTATTCACGGTCATAGGTGTTTCTTAATTTCTATTGAATAAAACTAAATTTTATGGGAATACATGTTCACTTCAATATTATGTTATATTCCTTTCTTATAATGATTTTGTGGTATATGGTTTGTCTTGGCCCATCGCAGAATGTGTGCTACATCGAGAATCGCTCTTCTGCTTCGTGTGCCCCCCTGACTGTTGATGTATGCCACCGCCGTGGTGTTGTCTGACTGAATCCGAATGCAACCTGCTAGAAGTTGATGGAATTGCCGAAGGGCTAGCCTGATCACCCAAATCTCTAGAATATTGATTGGGAGACGCAATTTCGGAATGGACCAGCGTCCCTGAGCCGTGTGGTGATGGAAGATCACCCCAGCCAGCGGACTGGAAGAAAAGACTTTCCCTGACTCAATGAGGATGTCAACGTCCACCACCTGAGAGACCGCCTGACCCGTTGGGACAGGCAAAACCGGCGGTCCAGAGAGGACAGATTTCTGTCCCAGGTTGTCAATAGTGCCTGCTGCAGAGGACGGAGATGTAGTTGAGCAAACGGTACTGCCTCAATTGTCACCACCATTCTCCCCAGGACCTGCATGCCGAACCGCAGGGAGTGGGAACGGGCAAGAGAAAGCTTCCGGGCTCCCTGGGTCAGTGCCGAGACCTTTTCTGGAGGGAGAATTACCAACCCTCGGGAAATGTCCAGGATCATCCCCAAAAAGAAAATTTGCTGGGGTGGACTTGCTTAGCTTTACCAGCCAACCCAGACGAGAGTGTCCACAGTAATGCTTACACACTCTGCACAGGCCTGAAGGAACGATCCTTTGATGAGCAGGTCGTCTAGGTATGGCAGGTTCACCACGCCCCGAGAGTGCAGAATAGACATGACGGATGCCATGACCTTGGTGAAAACTCTGGGGGTGGTGGGGAGACCGAAGGGCAAGGCGGTGAATTGAAAGTGCTCGTCTCTGACCACGAAGCGTAGAAAACTTCGGTGACCAGAAAAGATTGGAAAGTGAAGATATGCATCCTTGATGTTGACAGACGCGAGGTATTCCCCGTTCTCCAGCGTGGTGATGACTGACTCCATTCTGAAATGACGAACCCAGACAAACCTGTTTAACAGTTTTAGGTCCAGAATAAGGCGCATGGTTCCGTCCTTTTTTGGAACCTCGAACAGGTTTAAAACCCTTGGAACCTTTCGCTGTGTGGAACCGGGACGATGACAGTCCTTGCGGAGTGCATTTATGGCTTTGTAGAACGGGGCTACAAGTGCCTCCATCTTTGGAAGACGCGGTTGGAAGAAACGTGTGTGGGGGGGGGGGGGGGGGGGGGGGGACACACAAATTCTATTTTGTATCCAGAGGACACCAGATCTCTGACCCACTGGTCGTTAACGACCACAAGCCAGGCTTGACGAAACAAGAGTAGACGGCCGCCCAACCCTGTGTCCTCCGAATACTGCAATGAGTCATTGAGCAGAGAACTTGCGGGATGTGGAACCCTTGAGTCCAGACCGTGAGTCTGCTTTTCCAGGAATGAGTGGCCTTGTACGAAGGCCGGCGATCCCTGTCCCTACGTGGGAGATGAGCCGAGCTAGAGAAAGTGGTTGTAGAGGACCAGATTGTGGTGCTGCAAAGTGGCCGGAAACGAACCTGGTGTTGGCTTCGAAAAGGACAACTGGGTCTTTGCTGAGGGAGGAATTTACTCTTTCGTCCAGTAGCATCAGAGATAATTTAGTCTAGTTTTTCCCGTCTGTTGTTGATGTGGGGAGAGCAGAGGCCTGGAGGGACCCATCGCCCCTGGATCGAGCAAGCGCAGACATAGGAACAACGCAGGAGTGGGTATGGTATGGGGAGACAACACTCCACATTCGCGCCTGTTGAAGATTTGGGGAGATCAGGACATTGAAAGGACCCATCACCCCTTCAATCCATAGGAAAAATTTAAAATAATAAAGTTGGGGTCTGAAGCCAGACCCAAGTGCCTCCCAAGGACACTAAGCAAGAACTGGTTCAGGATAGAGCCAACAGAGGATGTATACTGCAGAGGAGGAGTTAATTTCTATGTTTGCTTAGTGTCCTCCTAGTGGCAGCAGCATAACACCCATGGTCCTGCGTCCCCCAATGTGCTGAAGGAAAAGAAAAAAGAAAAAACATGTGGTGCTTTAAATGAAACCCTATTGCAAAATACATAATTTTTTTTAGTAAAAAAAAAAAAAAAAAAAAAAAATCCATGGAAAATGTCCACCTGTATTGACGCAATTAAAAAAAAAAATAATATACAGGACACTTTATAAAGCCGTAAACAGACAGGTGTCAGATTGTTTTTAAAAACACAGTCTCACTTTCAGAAATATAAAGAGCTTTTATTATTTTGTTTTCCTAAATTCTGCAAATTGTAAAACAGCACAGATATGAGGAGAAAAAAAAAAAAACCTGGACTCAATTTAACAGGTGGATCCTGGCTTATTCAGCTAATCAGAGAACTTTCTCCACGGTCTAATGCCACTTTATGAAGGCCATACATTGTCCAGCAGCCAGGACTATCATTTATATATTTTTATTACAATACACTCAAAAAGAAAAATCAAAGCCACGATCCCTCTATATTTCAATCAGGCAAGGTGGGGACACCAACATGTATTGCAGTTAGTGGCTGTGGATCACAAGGCAGCTTTGCTTTGGCAATAATTACATTCATACATATTCCAATGTCAAGCTGCCCAGCTCCTTCAATGCAAAAAGTCACAGCAAAACTGCATAGAAATACATGCTTTTTTTTTTTTTTTTTTTTTTTTTTTTTTTACACATATCAGTACTTTCCCCAAGCAGTTGGTGCAGTTGTTCCAAAACCAAGAACTGCTTAAATAGTAATAAAAATTATTGCAAATTTTGGGGCACACCATGTTTTTTTTAAACTTGCAACTAGTGATGAATGAGCATGAATCGCGTGCTCAAATTATATGTTCGAGTCCCCACACCTGCATTTCTCACGGATTTTCAATTTAACACATTCAGGGAATGCCTAAAAAAAAAAAAAAAGTAATCCCCGCAAGTGTTGTGGCTGTGGAACAACTGCGAGACGTGCAGCTGCGAGGACTCAAACATATTATTCTAGCACACCAAAGACACTCGGTTAGCACCCAAGCATGCTCAGATAACACCTTATCCCAGAACGTTTGCTCATCACTAGTTGCAGCTAATTTTTTGCTTTTCACTAGATTTTAAAAAGTGGCTGAAAAGGCAGGTGGCATTGGTTGGAGAGGGAGAGGGTGGTCTGAAAGAGACACCGCCACTCCAAAAGATTTATTTAATCTTGCACTAAATTTAGTGTAGCACAAACCAGTGTAAGACAGTGTAAGTAAAATCTTCCGCACTGAGCAAAGGGAATTTTTAAAAACCTGTTCATTACAATATAACGCCAGCAAATTACCACAAAAAGTGAAAATGCAGAAATAATGGAAAAAAAAATATAAAAAAATCAACCATCTAAATAAGCATAGTACAAACAGGAGGCAGGATAAGTTACTATGAAACAGAGCTGGATGAAAACGAACAAAAGTAGCAGCAGAGATGTTTCCTAGGCTGGAAAGGAACCAAAAAAATACTCACAAACGTAAATTCAGAGGTCCTGCATAACAACCAACTAAGTGTGGCCTCTGCAAAAGGCGCCATGCCATGTACCACAGATCTAGGCAGTGACCGGTGTAGGAAAAAAAAATAAATAAATAACCACAGCAAATCAAAGAAAAAAAAAAAAACAACACACATAGATTCTATGAATAAGGCTACAAAGCTTGACGCACATTGTACCCATGTCTTACATGACAGTGGCTATTGCAGCTTATGTGTAGCGCAAGTGGGAACTGGAAAGGACATCACTCACCACAAGCCAAGTTTTCTTGAATTGTATGGGGAGAAAAAAAATATCTAAGTGCCAAAAACAAATTTAAATAGACCCAATATTAGATTTGATTGCTAAAGAAGACAAAATAAAGAAAATAGGCGACTGATGCAAGAAGCAGAATGCGACTCACCTACACTGTATAGTTACAGCACCCCGACCAGAATATACCCAGGACACACTTGCTTAAAGTCCCTCTTATGACTGGATCAGTAGTGAGCATGTGTGACCACTGCTCCATTCACTGTCTATAGGCGTAGCGGTCGCACATGCTCACTACCGCTCCATTCACAGAAGGCTATTTGGGTCCTCCGTTATTAGGATAGGTGGACTCTGATAACAGTAAGCTCTATGCTTAATCTCATGCATAGGTAGGTGACATGTTTATTATTACTACTACACAACCCATTTTAATGGAAATCCTTAGGTGAAGCTAAAGGGGTCCAGGAACTAGTGCCAGTGGGTCTATTCACACTGCGTTTGCAAGAGATATAACATATACCTTCAATGGATGTTACAGTTAAAGCATACCAGATATTCAGAGCGCAAAAGTTTCCAAGGGTAAAAAGTAAACTGCATAATTTATTGATATTTCTTTTTCTCCTCCCATACAGTAGTTGACCAGAGATGGTGGAGTCAATGTGCAGGATCCTGGTCCAGCAGTCAGTGACTACTGGACCGGACCCCCCCTGCTCTTTTAATTACATGGCTTGGTGTATATCGTGTGTGCATTATGCCAAGCCACTTAGTAAAAAAAAAAAAATAAAAAAAATAAAAAAGATAGGTAGGAGACAGTTCCTGCTGCCACAGGAATGATGAACTGACCACTGCACCAGGGTCCTGCAAATTTATTTTGTCATCTCTATAGCCGATGAAATTATTTATCAGCCTCAAAGACACCGAAAGAACATGGGACCCTATGGAAACATTTGTCAAGTGCACAGAGAAATACGAATATGTGCAGAGAAAAGTGACCAGGACTCACGGGCTCTATGGATGTGATCCAAAGTGCCTGGGTTTTTTTTTTTCTTTTTGCCAAGTTTTCCCTTTTCAACTTCCTAATAAGTCACCCAAAGAACATGGACAAACAGACCATGCACTAGTCCCCCCCCCTCTTCCTCCATCCCATCCTTGCAAGTGGACTTTTAGGAAAGTTTAATACTATAAAGCAGCTGAAGGAGAGAGGAGACACTAACCTAAAAGTTATTGCAGGTAGCAAATATTTCTCATCACCGTTAACCATCTGGAGGGAGAATTTTAGGACACAGACACGTTCTTTAGAATCGAAGGCATTTCTTTTTGGTGTAATCTCGTTAGTTATTAGCCGGTCTCAGTTGTAGACTATGTTTCACGGCCGTTGCTTAAAACGAGGAGAAGTTAGTTGAAAAATCTTGAAGCACAAAGCATTGTGACTAATTTTTTTTTCAGCAAACATTCTGCGTCTTCCTGTGTACACCCAGAGTTAAATAAAACACAAAACACACAAAAGGTAACAAAAACTTTCTAACATTGCTCGGACAGGACAGAAATATACATCTGAAGAACAGTTGTCTTTTTTTGTTTTGAAAAGAAAAAAAAAAAGTAACCAAAAATAAAGTTCAGTTTGTCTGAATCCATTCAGGGTCCATTACAAAAAAGTAATGTCAATAAATATGAGTGCCAACGTAGATTGAGGATGTCACAGGGTTATAACTCGGTCTTCTCGTTCTCTTCTGGAGATTTCGGCGTTGTCGATTCTGGTACAAGAAAGAACCAAAGAAAATGGAGAGAGAATCAATAATTAGAACGGAATGGCCACAGGTGACTGGAACAATATCACATATAATAGACGGCAATGCAGTTTTCACGAGTCCTTAGGGTCCATTTGCTGCGTTTTACAGAACCAGCTTTGTGCATGAGAAATTTTGGACGGTGCAGAGAATATTCACAGCATATATTGAGCAGTGCTGTGGATAAGACATCAGCAGCATGTCAGCACAGACATTAATATAGAGTCACTCCTCTGCAGACATAATGGCTCCCGCTCTTCTGGGAAGAACTCCTATAAGATTTTGGAGGAGTCTTTGGGAATTTTTTGCCCCTTTAGTCAGAAGACCATTTGTGGGGTCAGACCCTGATGTTGGGGGGAGGCCGGGCTCACAATCTCTATTATAGGTGTTGGACGGGGCTGAGGTCCGGGATCTGGGCGACCGCACATGTTCTCCCCCCCCTCAATGTCTGTATGGACCTTGTGCACTGGGCTCAGTGATCGGGACCAGAAGACTGTTCCCACAAAGCCAGACGCTAAAACTGTCTACAATGTCTTGTGCTGAAGTTTAAGATTTCCTTTCACCGGTACTAAATGGCCGCCCCCTAATAACAGCCCATAGCATTATCCTCCTCCACCATCTGTACAATGGGCACAATGCAGTCAGGGGGTAACATCCTCCTGGAATCACCAAACCCAGACTTCTCCATAAGACGCAGATAGAGAAGTGTGATCCGTCACTGCACAGAACACATCTCCTTCAGAGTTCAGTTGTGGCGGCTTTAAACCACTACATCCGACACTCGGCACTGTGCTTGGTGATGTACGGCTGCATGCAGATGCTCGGCCATGAAGCTCCCGGCAAGGGCGCAATGTTTATGCTGATGTTATACTAGAGGAGGTCTGGATTCTGCAGTTATAGGGTCAGCCAATTGTTGGTGACTTTTCGGTCCTCTGCTCCTCAGCACTCAGCCCCCTGCTCTGCAAGGTTACAGTGTCTCCATTTTTCAATAGTATCACTCACAGGTGATGGAGAAGAAATGTCATGAATGGACTTGTTACACCAGTGGCTTCCATTAGAGCATGGTTCCCCAACTCCAGTCCTCAAGGCCCACCAACAGATCATGTTTTCAGGATTTCCTTTATATTGCACAGTTGAAGCAATTATCACCTGAGCAATACTAAGGAAATCCTGAAAACATGATCTGTTGGTGGGCTTTGAGGACTGGAGTTGGGGAACCCTGCATTAGAGGACCGCACTGGTATCAGATTCGGTCTCACAGAGCTCACCATCTTTCCCAAATGTCCCACGTTTTTTAGACTTGTGCTATACCATAAAACAATCTGTATAAGCCCCTGAAGCAACATCTGTTCCTTATGGAAGAGTCGAGAGTTGCATTATTCCTGCTCAATACACTGCACATTCATTGATACATAACTTACATACTCACAATCGTACAATGTGACCAGAGCATTAAAATTCTTGTGCATGCCCCGGATTACCTGCTTCAGAACCGGATATTTCTAAGATCTTCTCTTCCACTGGAGGTTCCGGTGCAGGCTCAGGCTCACTTGGTGGCTCTGTGTAAAAGAAATAAAATATAAATCTATATATTCACTAGAAGTCAGAGGTAGTTAATGAGATCCACTATATCAACCATGGCACCAATATGAATAAAGCATAAGGGTGAAAAGAAAAAAAAAAAGTCCTAACAGAGGGCAAAAAAAAAAAAAAAACAAGTTTTAATAGTCACTAACCTTCCGTGCCCTCTTTTATAGTTTTCTCAACAGTGTCCGTTGTATTCTTTTCGCCATTGTTGTCCGATTTCGTGGTGTTACTCTTAGGCTTGGGCTTAGGCTTGGAAAACTTTGCTTTGTTTAGCAGGTACTGAATTTCTCTGTCCAATGCTGCTAGTTTTTGCTCAATGTCTTTAGACAACAAGACTGGTTTTTCGGTGGCTGGTAATTTGGCTTGCTCTGCCAGAGTTTCATTTTTCCATATCTATGTAGAAAGTAGAAAAAGTTAATAAATTCAATACAAAACTACTATCAACCATCCACCTTCTGCTCTGCATTTCAGAGCCCCATTTGCAGCAGCGGGACCCCCCGGCAATCAGAACGTTACCACCGACAGATTGTAAGACAGGTGGGGAGCAACAGAGTTGTGCTACTAGAATGGCAGTGAGAAGTTATGTTATTTTGTCATGTCATTTATAATAAAACTTTCACTGATCCCCTGAAAATCCATCTTCTCTTACCCAGGTGTCATTAATAAGCTTTTCCAGTGTATTTAGCTCAACATCTGTGAATATGGGGTCTTCATCAATGAGCATTCTAGCGCTCCTAAAAGAGAAAAGGGGAAAAAAAAAAAAATTTGATAAGAAATGAGAAGAGATCTGAAACCGTGGGCATCGGCACTGACAAGTGCCCTTTTCAGCAGTATGAAACCCCTGCTAAATTATAGTGAGGGCTCTCCGTACCCACTGGTAAAATCTACTTCTACACAGTTCACATACTTCAGAAAAATAGAAGAATGATTGAGCAAACTATCCAGAGTTGTAAGTTTGTCCGGCCACTTTCTCCGCTCTTCAACCTTGAAAAATAATGACTTGCACGCCTTCTTCAGGTCGCTTAGCTTATCCTTCAGCTCCTGCAATAAATATGACTGATAATTATTTTCAATTATCATAAGAAAATTCCACCTTAATCTGAACCTGTCATATCGGGTGCATGGACAGCACGAACCAGCAACAGGAGGTCCTCATCAGAATCAGAAAAAACTGCAACACTTCAAGTTTTAAAAAAAGAGTTGGGCACAGGGAAAAAAAAAAGGTTTGAGTGGCTTTGGAGCGACTTGTACCTGCCCGCTTCAACTTGATGGATGTAATGCCCAAATTCCCTTGTAATATGATTAACTACATTCAAACCATGAATGCTTTACGTTCTATAAGAAGTGCACAATACATTACTGTACCAGGTCTTAAAAAGAGACAGTTATGCAAGATTTTATTTTTAATTAAATGCATCTTTTGGTTAAAAAGCATTTTTTTGCAGAAGGGTTTTTCTTAAAAATTTGGCTTCTACAGTATAACAGTAAATAGACAGGAGAATGATATACCAGTGACTCTAGTGAGCTCTTCTGATGGTCTGCAACTTTTATATCCAATGTGATTTATTGACCATTTAAAAGTTAACTTAAGTTGTCCTAAATAAGTTTAGAGATGCAAAGCGATCCTGCCACTAACTGGGAAATGTCACTTTTCACTCATTCTGCTATACTAGCTTGGCCCGTGCAAAATTTTTGCACATTGGTCGTCGGGGGCGCAGGCAATTTCAGAAAAAGCAAGCTGGTCAAATGTAAATGTATTTCATGAGCTGATGAACACAGACAGGTATTTATATATGTAGATTGGTAATACAATAAATTGTTTTGATAAGTAGAGGCCAAAAAAAATTTCTGGATGAGGTGCCACCTGCAGGTCATTGTGTCTTTCTGCAGGTTTATGAAAATGAATGTTTAAACTGCACTAAATGATAAAATCGTGGATGTGTGGTTTGTTTGGCTGTTTTCTTGCTGAAGGGAGCAAGTTTACCTTTCAAATGGTGTATCGTGTGTGTGTGGAGCAGCTTTGTGGTAGTGTGCTTTGGGGTACTGTGGTGCCACCTGCAGGTCATTGTATTTTGTGATCAAATCGTGGATGTGTGGTTTGTTTGGCTATTTTCTTGCTGAAGGGGGCAAGTTTACCTTTCAAACGGTGTATAATTTGTGTGTGGGTGCAGTATGAATGGGGATACAAAGGAATCACCGAAAAACAGTGTTTAGAAATAATAGAATAGATACCGTTATGCATAGAGGCTGTAGAAGAGAAATGGTCGAGCATTTCTTTATGAAATCCTTGCAAAAAAAAGTGCATTCATTTAAATAAAAAAACAATAGCGTCCATATCAAATGATTAGAATAAGATATAACCAGAATATACCTTTCCATCCCATTTTTAACCCAGTACCTTAGTAGTTGCTGTGTATCCCTCTTCTTCCAGCCAGGTTGAGGCTTGGCTAAGCTTACTGGAGATCTCCTCCCTCTGATCTTTTGTAGACACTTTACGGAACTCATTTTGCTCTAGTTTATCCTAAAGGCAATAAGAGGACACATTATTGTAAGATCATGAATTAACATATACAGCTCTGGCAAAAATTAAGAGACCATTTCCAAATGTTCAGTTAGTCCGATTCTTCTCTTTATAGGTATATTTTTGAGTAAAATGTAAATTGTTCTTTTAGTCCATAAACTTCTGACATGTCTCTGAATTTCCAGGCAATAAATTTTGTTTTTTTATTTCTGAAAAGGAGAAATGGTCAAAATTGAAAAAAAACAAACAAACAGTGCTTTCAGACCTCAAATAATGCTAAGAAAACAAATTCATAATCATTTAGAAACAACAATACTAATGTTGTAACTAAGGAGCGTTCAGAAATCAATATTTTGTGGAATAACCATGATTTTTAATCACAGCTTTAATGCTTGCCACCAGTCTTTCACACTGCTTCTGGCGCAAGAATGTAAGCAGTTCTTCTTTGTTTGATGGCTTGTGACTATCCATCATCCTCTTGATTACATTCCAGAGGTTTTCAATGGGGTTCAGGTCTGAAGAATGGGCTGTCCATGACAGGGTTTTAATGTGGTGGTCTCTTAATTTTTAGCCAGAGCTGTATACATATTGTAAGCACTGAACTAGGCTGAAGAGCGCAGCTCCAATCAATGTGTCGTAGATGCTGCCAGGTGGTGTAGATCAGCTCCCAGTACCTGAGAATTGCCACCAAGCATTGAACGCTATGACGGAGATAAGACACAGCTGATCACTTGGGATTCCTCCAATCTGACATTGATGACCTATTCTAAGGATAGGTCTTCAATAATATACAGAAAAACAACCCACTCGCACGTAAATAAAGGTTTCATACCTGCGTCTCAAAAATAAAAGCTTCTAAAGTATTTGCAGCTTTTTCTCGTTCTTGTTTCGCAAAGTCTCGCTCAGTGAGCTCCTGCAACCTAGAAGCAAAAGGACAGGTTATTCTTCATAGTCACATTTCAGAGGACTTTACATTCAGAATTTTACTCTAAGAGGAAAGGGAGTAAAGACTTCTTTCCAATTTACAAACTTAGGAACAAATCATGGAAACATTTAAAGGGGTATTCTGTTCTCCGTAAACGATCACATGTCCATTCTAAGGTACAGAGATAACAGTTACCCTGCACTTCACAGTCTTCGGATCTTTTCTTAATATACTCACTTTTTAACAGATTTCTTCACATCTTCTTCATTAAGATCTGGTATATCATTAATGGTCTGATCGGCTCCGATCTCATCGACAAGCTTCTGCTTCTTAGGAGCAGCGGGTTTTTTTGCCTGTTCTTCCGGTGGCTTTGCAGATTCTGCTTCTTTTGCAGTTTCGTCTGTTTCCTTAGTGTCCTACCAGAGTCAATAAACCATAGAATTTTAGTAATAATCCAGCAGTTGATCATAAAAAGTGTAAAGGGGATGTACAGGACTTTGGAAACTAATAGCCTATTCTTTTGATGAGATTTGTGAGGGTTCAAAAAGCAACACCTCCACCAGGAAGTCGTCAATTGGTCCTGCGGCCATTTAAGTTACAGAGTGTACAATGCCAGGGCACAACAGCACCTTGTAGTGGCCATTCTCTGGTACTACAACTCCGCTCCTGTTGAAGTGATTGGGAGCTGAGCACCCACTGAGCGCTGTGATCTTCAAGCTCCTAACATCCGTCCAGCATAGGACCTGCAAACCATTATCAATGAGGGTGCCTGGTTTTGGACTCCCACCAATGTGATGTTGATTACCTAACCAATAGATATGCTTTCAATAGCAAACTCATGGATGAACAATTTAACTGCATTTTGTGGGTTACCTTGTTGTCTTTTTCATCTTCTTTTTTCTCTTCTGCTTTTCGGTCCTCTGCTTTATCGTCTGAATCCTTTTGGTCACTCGCTTGGGTTGCAGACTCTTGATCTTCTTCTTTAGTGGCTTCAGTTGGCACCTCCTCTTCTTCCTGTAAAGTATAAATAAAATAAGAAAAATGAAAACATGATTACTATGGTTAGAGGTCAAACTTCATAAAAGTTTAGTGGAGATTCAGAGTTCAACCACATTCAAGGGAACGGTGTAAGGAACCAGTCCAGAAATGCAGATCTAAGCTTGTCGTTTTGTTAGATGCCAAATATATAGATCTGCAGGTGATGTTTGGGCGATAAAGTCTTACCTGGACGCTGTCTGTGGCATTCTCCTTACTTTCCGTAGTGGAACTTCCTCCTCCGAATAAACTGGATATAGTATTTCCCAGTTCTGTAGAGGACAAAGTAAAAGATTCACAGCACATGAAAATATAAATGTATAAGACTATATTTAAAAAAAAAAAAAAAAACCCTGACATTCTGCAGCCAGAATTAATTTTCCTCTACCTTGACCACCTTTATTCTCCATCAAACTTTGGCTTATTAAATTGAGAAATACCATCTGGTTCATGCAGGTAAAGTGTCACTTACTCGTCAACGTAGATTCCTGCTCCGGCTTCTCTTCTACCAGCGTCTCAAACACAGCTTCCACCTAAACGGATTGGAAAAACAATTCTAAGTTAATTTTGTCCAGTTTGCTTTAATGTTAGCACTGAAATCCCACTATGACTTTTCCACAGAGAATCAAACCCACTGTAATTCTGCTTCTCTTACAGGCGGATTTTGCTGGGGACTTCACCGGATGGATTGCAAAGGGTGAAATCCATAATGAAAAGACTGTAGGGAAAAATTCCCACTACGAGAAGGAGACCTAGTAGCTCATCTGCTCGGCTTGCTGCTCTGCATTTCACTACAGATTTTCCAAACACATCCACTACGTGTGCATGAAGAAACACCTGAATCTAAAAGGTTTTCTTTGACACCTTAAAATGTGAAACGCACCAATGGCATTTTACTGACTATCTGCTAGCAGGTAGCATGCACCCATCCAGAATAAAAGAGGTGCATGATACCTTTGCACAAAAGCACAGAGACACTTGTCGCGAAGAGACGTCATCAGCACAGCACTGGAAAAACCCATTAAAAAGAAAAGGATTGTGAATGTGCGAGTTTTGTTAACCCTTACCTTGTCCAGGCTGAGTATTCCACTTTCGTCCATATTGAAGTGTGCCTTGATCCCTTTTGATTCGTAGTCCGCCTTCTTCTGAAAACTCTCCCCAACTCCACTGAGTTTAACAGTAGTGAGGTTCAATGATCCAAAAATTCTGCAATAAGAAAAATAAAAAAAAAGTTGGACGTTTATCACGGCTGACATTTCCATAGCGCTATTGCTAATGCAAGTAACGAATAGATTTTTTTTTTTTTTATCTATGGTCTTACTTAAGATCCTCTGCGTCAAGGAAGCTCAGGTCTCCGTAATTAATGTTAAATTCAAAGTCGTCTGTGTATCGATTAAAGGTGATCACTTTGCGCTGCGGGTAGGGTGCCAGCCTCTGGAAGAGAATCCTTTTATTGTGCTTCAAGCTTTTAACGTTTTCTTCCTCCACTTCTCGCGTAAACTCCACCTGATGGATACAAGACATCACTTAAAAGGGGTTGTCTCATTATAAATGGGTTAAAAAATAAAACAAGGAACTTTGCAATTTGCCTTTTATTAAAAATCCTCTCTGTTCAAGAATGGAGGAATTTTTAATTCTATAGTTAACCGCCCATTGCCTAGGTTACCAGCCACTGCTGCCAACAGAGGTGGCCAGATTCCTATGCAAGGAGTGCAGCAGTTTCAAGATCTGTGCTATGAAGCTTGCCAGCGCTGCTTTGTAGCTAGCTGCGTCGCTGACCCTAGACAACTACTCTGAAGCTGCTTCTGCCTGCAGCATCAGAAAGCGCACTGTTCGGGTGAGCTAACTGTCAATCAGGAGCGCACTGTCACCAGCAAGCCGTAAGCCAGGAGATCGGAGCGGTGAACTCCTGAAGACTCAGCAAAAATAAGCTTTTGAAAGAAAGATGTTTTCTCACACTGTAATCCATAAAACTTAAGTCTTACTTGTATTGGAAAAACAGCGGCATCTCGGACTACAAATGGCTTCACTTTAAAGGCTTTACTTAGAGCGGCAGCCTGATAAACGGCTCCCATTGCAGCAGCTTCATCCGCATTTATGTTCTTCCCAAGATCTTCCCTGTGACAAAATTGTGAATTACATTGACAATTACCTCACACATTTTAAGCATTATCCCCAGTGGCCAATTTTTTTTTTTTTTAAATTTTGATATTCCACTTCCTCCTACTTAGGCTAGTTTCACACTTGCTTTTTTTTGCAGCGCGTTTTTCCCGCAAAAAAACGCATTGAAAAAACGCTTACATAAGCATACAACTGCTGCGTTTTTTTCAAGCATTTTTATGAGCATGCATGAAAAAAACGCAGCGTTTTTATGCGTTTGTATGCGTTTTTAGCGCGTTTTTACCGCGTTTGCGTTTTTTTCCAACATTTTTAGGTGGCCCCTCACACTACCCAAACCATGACTTTACTAACCCTAACCCTGACCCTAACCCTAACCCTGACCCTAACCCTAACCCTTAACCACATCATACTTAACCCTAACCCAAACCCTAAACCCTAACTAACCCTAACCCTAACCCTGACCCTAACCCTGACCCTAACCCTGACCCTAACCCTGACCCTAACCCTGACCCTAACCCTGACACTAACCCTGACCCTAACCCTTAACAAAACCATACTTAACCCTGACCCTGACCCTAACCCTAACCCTAATCCTGACCCTAACCCTAACCCTAACCCTTAACAAAACCATACTTAACCCTAATCCTGACCCTAATCCTGACCCTAATCCTTAACAAAACCATACTTAACCCTAACCCTGACCCTAACCCTGACCCTAACCCTAACCCTTAACAAAACCATACTTAACCCTAATCCTGACCCTAACCCTGACCCTAATCCTTAACAAAACCATACTTAACCCTAACCCTGACCCTAACCCTAACCCTGACCCTAACCCTAACCCTGACCCTAACCCTGACCCTAACCCTTAACAAAACCATACTTAACCCTAATCCTGACCCTAACCCTGACCCTAACCCTTAACCAAACCATACTAAACCCTAACCCTGACCCAAAACCCAACCCTAACCCTGACCCTGACCCTAACCCTAAACCCCCTTAACTAACCCTAACTCTAACTCAAACCCCTAAATTCCATGGTTAAAAAAAAAAAACGCATATGCAAAAAAACGCTTACATGAGCATGCCAGTGCGCACATATGCGCATCCATAGGCTATAATGGCCATTTTTAGCGCAAAACGTGCGCATATGTGCGCATGCGCTTTTTTGCAGGGCCAAAAAATGCAACATGATGCGTCTGGAAAATCCAATCGCACACCCCAAAAAAACGCAGCGCATGAAAATCGCATACATGCGCTTACAAGCGCGCAGGTATGCGCACCCATGTTAAAGATAGGGGAAAAAACGCATGCGCAGGTTAGCGTTTTTTTCCAGCGCTAAAAAACGCAAATGTGAAACCAGCCTAAGAGCCATAACTTTTTTTTTTTCCATTGACATCGCTGCATGAGAGATTATTTTTTGTAGAATGAGTTGCAGTTTTGAATGAGGTCATCACCTAGTGTTTCTGAATCCCCCATCCCCCATACCCAGTCACCAGCTGGTGGCCTTCATTGCATAAAAGGGAGAGTCAACAACTTGGAGGTCATCAGAATAGCAGAACTTTGCTGCGACATACTCACTTGCCCACGGCTTTAAGAAGCAGCTCTTGAACTTTAGGAATACGAGTGCTACCTCCCACTATGATGACCTGATCAATTTCATCCTATCAAGACAAATACCACACTTAAAAACGCTGGGAAAAATTATATATATACATACACATACAAAATTACCAATTTTAAATACATGTGTCATTCTCACCATGTTCATCTCAGCACTACTCAGAGCTTTCTGCACAGGCGAAGAAACCCTTTCGAAGAGATCTGCACACAGCTCCTCTAATTCTTGACGCATTACTTTGGCTTTAAAGTCAATATCATCCATAAGACCCTCGATCTGCGCACCAAGAAAACATTAGATATATGATTAGCGATAGCGCAAATGAATTCCCAGGACCTAGACTCTCAGCCATGACCGCTGGATGGTAGCCCTGTAAGTCGCTTCCTGCTTGACAGTCTCTGCAGCTCTTCTTTTGAGTAGCCGGCCTGGCATGAAGTCACGCCAGGATAGTTAATCAAAAGAAGACAAAGAAGTGGTTCTCGGCGCTCTTAAACAAAAACCTTAGATTTCTGGCAAGGCCGCTGGACCAGGGTTTGGGTTCACTGTCTCTAGTGAATGTAATATATGGTTACATTTTGCAGTTTTCCAAATTTTACAGTACGGTACCTGTGCCATGTGATCATTGTTGGCACTCAGGATGGTCTTCACGCGATTCGCCTCTTTTAGGAGCTTAGCCATCGCCCGGGGATTCTCTCGAACATCCTTCCTGGATTTCTTTTGGTCATTGAATAGCTTGGCTAAGTGATCTCGAAGCCTCACGTCTATCTCAAAGCCACCAAGAGTTCGGTCAAACCTGTATGCAATTTTGGTAAGAAAAACCTACTTTGTTGAAAGTGAAAAGCAAATATGCAAGTGCCTAGTAGTTTAGAGAAATGCTATACTAAATGATATCCCCAACAAGGTAGAGAATACATTAAAGGGGTATTCAAATCTGCACAAATCAGCATGTAGCTGCATGAGAACTCAATTTCTACATCTCAGCAAGTCCCACCCTTTGGGACCCCCATCAATAGTCAGAATATGGGGTAACTTGTGTTCCCCATTCTCCCTCTAGACACAAGACAACAGCCAGTAATAGTTAACTAGAACGACTCTATTCGACTCCTGGCTGTGCCTTGGCACAAGTCCCCTATCCTTCCGATCAGTGGGGGAACCAATAGTCCAATATGCAGTTCACAGGTGATAACTTGCTTGGGACGGATTGCCACACACAGACCGGATAAAGCGATGGACTATAATTGATAAAAATCAGCTGAACCAGCTAATTTCACAGAGATAGGTGGACAGTCCAACATGTATGGGGGCCTTCTGACTTGATCCAGCAAATTGGATTTACGATGGTCGATCCCTTCGTTCTCAGGGAGATAAGCCCACTGTCAGGAATATTATGTAATTTCTTAGTGTTTTAGTCACATACACAGAGCTCTGCTACATCTCCTTTGGTTTTGAATGACACGCTGCCCTTCCCCCCCTATTGGTTTGTAAAGGACACTGAGCTCACAAACATTCCTCTTCACAAAGCTATGTTTTTGAGAGCTACATCATTAGAGCTATTCGCCACAGCGTTTTTGGATCTCCTCGCTCACTAGGAACTGAGAAACTGGTATCTGCTGCCCCGTAATTTCTAGAGATATAATGTTTAGTGTTAAATGGAAGGAAAACTCATAGGCAAACCTATGATATCTCTGTCCGAGGTCCTCAACCAGAGATATGGCACTCATAAGCTTTTTAGTAACTTTCAACAGGGGAATGCTTTCCATAGCTCCGCCCACCCAGTGATGTCACCCAACAGTATAAGGCTATGAATCCTTATTGGGAGTGTGTTTTTCTGCCCGGGGAACCAGCTAGGGGAGGCTGTGCATTTTGACCTGATGATTTGGGAATGATCCCCTCCCCCAATCCACATGGCGTGCCACTGACTGAAATACCGTATGCAAGTTCATCTTTAATCAATGTTTATTTTGTAATGGCCTGTATATATTGTATCTGTCTCTCTTTGTAACATCTTTTGTACTTTTGTGAACACTGCCTATTCTTTTTGGAGTAAAATCTATAAAACTTTACTAGCTTTGTTCTCCTTGCTCTAAACGTACCCCCAACGTCCTCTGTGCTAAAACTACGTTACTGGTGGGTTGGTTCCTGACCCGATATTGATTTTAATATCAGAACTAGGAGCTGGTGGCTGCAAAGTGTGTTCTGGGGTATTTGGTAGATTTTGGCAGGGACGGAATTTAGGTTTAACATGAGTATTTCCTGCCTGGGACTGGGAATATACATACTGCCCTCCCTGCAGAGAGCCAGTACACAGCAAGGCAGCCCTTCTGCTGACTACTTATCCTAGGTGTAGTTCCCTGACTGACCTGAGGGTAAGGGGGCACCAGAGAGCTGCAAGTTCCAAACCAGAACTGGAAAGTGGGATATAATAAATCCCCTGAAGAACTGGAGGCAACCAAACACCCCCGGATCATGACACCCACCTCCAAAGCAGTTTGGCAGCAAATGTCAGAGAACCTAAGAGTGCTTGGCCAGCTAAGCATTCTTCTGCATGGAGTCAGGAGAGGTAGCCATTCAGCCGATGGCTGCCTAATGCGTATGGGGGCCTGTAGATCTATATGAGTCAAACCAATAGAGTCTCAAAAAAAAAAAAAAAAAAAGAAAAAGAAAAAAAAGGGACTTATGTCCAATGTTCTTCCCTGCTAAGATAATGGTATCCTACATCCTCTATGGCACTGAAGACATGGAGGACTTCAGTGCCAAGAGGAGTTGAGTGGAGGTGCTCCAGCCAATTCTTCCAGTCTGTAGTGTGCGGGCAGAAGGGAACAAAATTCCCCATTCTGGAAAACAATTGGGGTCCTAATGAGTAGACCCTCACCAGTCCAACAGTTATCACCTATCCATTCAATAGGTGACTACATGCTTAAAAAACTTCTTTAACGCCCATTTCAAACATGGTGACTCTGGTCAGCGCAGGGACCAGTCACTGGTCTAAGGTACAGATGTAGCGCTGCGCTCGGTTTCCTCCATGACTTAGAATGGAGCGGCAGGATACATGGGAGACCTGCCACTGTATGCAACTCATCCTGGCGATGGTCCTGCAGCCAGCTCTTTTGTAAATCCCAGCTGGCATACATATAACCAATAAAAGAAAAACAACTTGCACACTTTCAATAAATTCTGAGCATTGTACAACTCCTTAGCCGTGCCCTTTTTTCAAGATCTTTCCAAAACTTTAAGGTATAAAAAAAACGTCTAAGAGAAGAATTTGGAATATGACATGTACCAATTTATTTTGTCAGTCATGTTTCCCACACAATTTCTTTAAAGGACAACTCATTTCTTACCCAACACCACGGATTTGAAGCTGTGGCTGAATGCCAGACTCCTTAGTCTTTGTAGTTTGATAAGTGACAATAGTGCATGCTGTGCTCCTTGATCCCATATCATAAAACATAATGCTCTGGAACACAAGGCGGACATACAATTAAAGGGAGTTCAGACTGTATAACAGTAAGACCATCACATTTATATCTAATCCACCAACACATTCAATGACATTCCCATATGAAACCATCATGTTATAGGGCAGGAGGAGCTGACTCTTAGCTGCCATCATGTTATAGGGCAGGAGGAGCTGACTCTTAGCTGCCATCATGTTATAGGGCAGGAGGAGCTGACTCTTAGCTGCCATCATGTTATAGGGCAGGAGGAGCTGACTCTTAGCTGCCATCATGTTATAGGGCAGGAGGAGCTGACTCTTAGCTGCCATCATGTTATAGGGCAGGAGGAGCTGACTCTTAGCTGCCATCATGTTATAGGGCAGGAGGAGCTGACTCTTAGCTGCCATCATGTTATAGAGCAGGAGGAGCCGAGTGGCAGCTGCCATCATGTTATAGGGCAGGAGGAGCCAAGTGGCGGCTGCCATCAGGTTATAGGGCAGGAGCAGAGTAGCAGCTGCCATCATTAGGTTAGAAAGAAGGAGCCAACTTACGGAAGAAGGTTATACAGCCGAAACATGCGTCAGGTCTTTGGCGTGCCTCACGTCCCTAAACAGGTATTTATCTACCCTCCATCCCATAGTTTCTTGGTTAGAATATCACTTTTGATATTTAGTTTTTGCTCATTCCTGGAGAATGTATTCTCTATAGAAGTGCATATGGGGTTGTCTTCAGTCTTAACAAATAGTGCGTTAGTGACCTTTTTCATAAGTAATTTTATTATGCTTAGACTACCTTCAAACCTGAAAGCATGATGTATGGGATTGTGGCGCCTCCTTGTGGTTTCTCACTTTTTAATGTCCTTGTTTTTTATCCTCTTTGTATTGTTAAACATTAATAGAATGTCACATTTTTTTGTAGTTCTTTTGCACATTTTGGATCTCGTATACAATTTTTTCTATATATCATCAATTTATATTGTGTATTTTTTTGCTGCAGCACCTGAATGAGAATTGAGAAACTCTCACCCTCAATGTGGCTGCTGTAGGTTGCAGCAGATTTTCAGTGTGCAGTTTCCAGGGGAATGTACTTTGAAAGTATAAAATTTGCAAACAAACCTGTGCAGTGGAGTTAATATCTTTCCTTCGGAAAACCCCATAGTTTAGAGCCACTGCGGTGTTATCATTTATGAGCTGAAGCACCTTGAGGCCGGCTAGCTTGGCGGCCTGGAGCACGGCTCGGCGCTCTGCCTGGTTAAAGAAGGCAGGGACGGTAATCACTACGTCCTTAATGGGTTGCTCTAAAAATCAAAGAGACAAATGGTTAGCGCAATAGGTACCGGACCGAAAAATATTTTAAGTATGTGAATGAAAGAGTAGAAATAGAGTCGATAAATACAGAGTTCTAGAGCCAGTCACATGGCTGGCTTGCCAGAAGTACAGTACATAAGACTGGTGGGGACGCAAAGCTGGCAAGATTGTTTTTTTATGCTTATGAGGGGAACATTTTTATTTTTTTTGCATGAATTTTGGCTAAACAAAACAATATACAGTATATATATTGGTGCAACAATTTTAAAGAAACCCAACTGCAAAAACAAAAAAGGAGATTTTTGTGTACTCACCATAAAATCTCTTTCTCTTAGCCTCTAATTGGGGGACACAGAACCATGGGTGTTATGCTGCTGTCCACTAGGAGGCGACACTATGCATAATTTGAAAAAGATTAACTTTGGCTCCTCCTCTGCAGTATACACCCCTGGACGGCATCAGCCTTCTCCAGTTTTGTGCAAAAGCATTAGGAGGAACATAACAGAAATAACATAACCATGCCTGTAAGAAGGCTACTATGTACAAGCTCAAAGAATATGAGAACTCAACCGTAACAATGGCCCGTAAGGGTAACAGGGTGGGAGCTGTGTCCCCCAAATAGAGGCCAAGAGAAAGATTTTACGGTGAGTACACAAAAATCTCCTTTACTCTGTCGCCTCATTGGGGGACAAAGAACCATGGGACGGCCCAAAGCAGTCCCTGGGTGGGAAGCAATGGACGAATACTGTGCTAGCAGGTCCCTAAACTTGGGGCACTGCCGCCTGCAGAACCCGTCTACCCAGGCTCGCATCCGCTGAGGACTGGGTATGAACTCTGTAGTGTTTCGCAAACGTGAGTAGGCTAGTCCAAGTGGCCGCCTTACACACTTGTTGTGCCGAAGCCTGGTGCCGAATGGCCCAGGAGGCCCCTACTGTCCGCGTAGAGTGTGCCGTGATACCGGCCGGAAGAGGAGAATTGTTAAGTCGGTAAGCCTCTTGTATGGTGGACTTGATCCACCTGGCAAGGGTAGCTTTGGAAGCCGGCAGACCTTTGCAAACGCCTTCCGGAAGAAGGAAAAGGGAATCAGAATTCCAGAACGGCGCAGTGCCCTGGCGAGGTCAAGCGTATGCAGAGCCTTCTCCACTCTATGAACCGGAACCAGGCAAAGGGATGGCAGTGAAATTTCTTCATTGAGGTGGAAGGTGGACACAACCTTCAGAAGGAAGGATGGTACTGTACGGAGAACCACCTTGTCCTGGTGAAAAGCTAGGAAAGGCTGTCTGCAGGAGAGTGCTGATAATTCAGACACCCTGCGCAGCGAGGTGATTGCCGCCAGAAAAAACAACTTTCTGTGACAGGATGCGAAGTGGGACTTCTTTAAGGGGTTCGAAAGGTGGTGCCTGTAATGCTGTCAGGACCAGGTTGAGATCCCACGTTTCCAGTGGGCGTCTGGAGGGGGGAACCAAGAGGGAAACTCGCTGGAGAAAAGTCCTAACTTGCGGCTTGTTATCAATACGCCTTTGTAAAAGCACTGAAAGCGCTGACACCTGGCTCTTAAGCGAGCCTAGGGATAGCCTGGCGTCCAGGCCCGATTGAAGAAAACCCAGCACCTTCGGGAGGGAATAAGGGAGTGGGACCTGTCCACGGGATTTGCACCAGGTAAAGAAAGCTCTCCAGGTACGATAAATCTTGGCGGAGGCTGGCTTTCTTGCCCTGATCATGGTTGTGATGACGTCTGGTGAGAGCCCTGCTTGGGTTAGAACTCAGGTTTCAAGGGCCACGCCGTCAAATTGAGAGCCCCTGAGTTCAGATGGTAGAACGGACCTTGTGACAGTAGGTCGTGATGGTTGGGGAGACGCCAGGGGGCGTCTACTGTAAGTTGCACGATGTCGGCGTACCATGTACGTCTGGGCCAGTCCGGCGCGATCAGGATGGTTGGAACTCCCTCTTGTTTGATCTTCCTCACGACTCTGGAGATCAGGGGGAGGGGTGGAAAAATGTTAATAAGCAGGAACTCGGTCCAGTCCTGCACCAGGGCATCCACTCCAAGCGACCGCGGGTCGCGGGTCCTGGCCATGAAATTGGAGACCTTGGCATTGAAATGGGATGCCATTAGGTCCACGTCTGGGGTCCCCCAGCGATGGCAGATCTGGTGAAAAATTTCGGGATGGAGAGACCACTCCCCCGTGTCCATTCCTTGTCTGCTGAGGAAGTTGGCTTCCCAGTTGTCCACACCCGGGATGTGGACTGCTGAAAGTACCGACCTCGTCTCTTCCGCCCAGTGGAGGATCTGTGCCACTTCTCTCATCGCCTGGGCACTGCGGGTCCCGCCTTGGTGATTCACATATGCCACCGCCGTGGCATTGTCTGACTGTATTCTTATGTGAGAGGCTGCCAGCAAGCGATGAAAGGCTCAGTGCCAGGAAGATGGCCCGAATTTCCAGAATATTGATGGGCAAGGTAGTTTCCGCTGGTGACCACTTGCCTTGTGCCCTGTGATGTAGGTGCACCGCACCCCAACCTGTCAGGCTTGCATCGGTGGTCAGGACCTTCCAGTGACCTGAGAGAAAAGATTTTCCTCTTGCAAGCGAAGTTGGCTTGAGCCACCAGTGTAGGGACCTCCTGGTTGATGTCAACTGGAATTCCCTGTCGAGGGAGAAGGGATTCCTGTCCCAAGACTTGAGGATGGCAAGTTGAAGAGGCCTGAGGTGAAACTGGGCAAATGGTACCACCTCCATTGCTGCTGCCATCCTGCCGAGGACTCTCATGGCAGACCGGAGGGATCGGGGAGGATTGCGGAGGAGTATGCGAACTCCCAGATGGAGAGACAGTGTCTTGTCCCTGGGTAGGAGCACCAGACCCCTGGAAGTGTTGAATAGCATCCCAAGGAAGGTCAAGGCCTGACTCGGGGTAGTCAATGACTTTTGTAGGTTGACTAACCAGCCCAGGCGACTCAGAGTGTCGATTGTGATTGACACACTGTCCTCGCAGTCTTTGAAGGTGGAAGCCTTGATGAGAAGGTCGTCCAGGTATGGAACGACTACAATGCCTCTGGAGTGTAGAACATCCATGGTAGCTGCCATGACCCTGGAAAACGTTCTTGGAGCCGTGGCAAGCCCGAACGGGAGAGCCACGAACAGGTAGTGGTCCTGGTTGATCGTGAACCTGAGAAACCGTTGATGGGCGGAAGCAATTGGTATGTGCAGGTATGCGTCTTGTATATCTATGGAGGTGAGATATTCTCCCTGCTCCATGGACGCAATGATGGACCGAAGGGACTCCATGCGAAAATGACGGACCCGTACATATTTGTTGAGCTGTTTTAGGTCTAGTATGGGCCGGACGCTGCCTCCTTTCTTGGTGACTACGAATAGATTGGAGTAGAACCCTCGGAAGAGTTTGTTCACGGGAATCGGTACTACGACTCCTGCTTGAAGGAGAGAGGAGACCGCTTGGTGGAAGGCACGAGCCTTGTCTGGCGGTTTTGGTGTAACAGAGAGGAAGAACCGGTTTGGTGGACTGGAAGTGAACTCTATCTTGTATCCGGAAGACACTATTTCCCTGACCCACCTGTCTTCTGTAATAGGCAGCCAGACTTGCTGAAAGAGTAGAAGTCGCCCGCCTACTGGTGGGGTGTCTTCCGGAGTTCGTGAGTCATGATGAAGCGAAGTTCTGAGGTTTTCCTCCCTTGGGTTTCGCTTGGCCTCCTTTCGACTGCCAGGTCCTATCCGGCCTCTGCACCAACCGTGGGTTGACCCTGGGTGGAGAGCAGTTACGATTTTGTGCTGGGCGCGAGACGGACCAGCCCGAAGAATTCCGAAAGGATTGGAATCGTGTTTGGAAACGCCGTTTGAACGTGCGTTTAGATTTCAGCTGAGGGAGAGAGGTACTCTTGCCCCCAGTGGCGTTGGATATCATTGTGTCCAACTTTTCACCAAAAAGCCGTCCACTAAAGGTACGAGAGATGCGAGAGGGACTTCTTTTAGGCTGCATCCGCTTTCCATTCCCGCAGCCAGAGGATACGCCGGATCGTGATGGCGTTTGCTGCTATCCCCGCTACACCTCTTGCAGAGTCCAGGGCTGCATGAAGCATGTAATCTGCTACAACTGCAATTTGAACCGCTTGGTCCGAAAGCCCGGGATTTGAAGCTTGAAGACCATCTTGCAATGCTTTGGCTCAAGCCAGAATGGCCTTGGCCGCCCAAACTGAAGCGAACGCGGGGGCCAGGGAGGCCCCTGCCGCTTCGAAAACTGAACGAGCCATGCGTTCTACCTGCCGGTCTGCTGCGTCCCTGAGGGTTGAGCCATCTGGCATTGAGAGCAGGGTCTGTGCTGCTAGCCTAGAGACTGGGGGGGTCCACTTCGGGTAGGTCTGTCCACCCCTTGGTGTCCTTCTCTGGGAAGGGGTACCTTGCTTCCAAATATTTGCGATTGGCAAATTTCTTCTCAGTCTGGGAGAACTGCTTAGTAAGTATCGTCTGAAACTCCGGGTGATTAGGGAAGACCTTAGGTGGTTTCAGGACACTTTCAAAGCAAATTTTGTGTTATGGGGCTTCCGGGGTTGGATCAGAAATTTCCAGCACCCGATGGATGGAAGAGACTATGTCCTCAACTAGCGCTGTAGTGCTAGGGGGACAAGGTACCGCAGACCTCTGCGTTTTGTTGTCTGAGTCGGAGTCACAAATGCCTTTCGAATCCTGCGTGTCACTAAGGCGTTCACTGGTGGGCAAAGTGGAGTGGAGGTCTGCAGTGGTCGGAGATCGCTGTGGGGATCTGCGTTGTCTGTCTCTGGTAGGTGACGGTCTAGGTGACCTGGAATCACGGTGTCTCTCCCTGTAGGGACATGACTGTGTGCTATGGGATGACGCAGATGACCGCGACCTGTGGGTTCGCTTACGTTTGTGAGTGTCGGAAACGGCATGTTCCCGAGACAAGCTATCCTTTTGCTGGGTAACGTTCATAGCCGAGACATGCCCCTGCAGAGCCTGCAGCAGTGTGGAGGTTAGATTATCTATGGACTGTGTCTTAGACTTTGACATTTAAGCAGCCCATTCCGGTGTGGTAGTCAACGCTGAAGCATTGGTAGGGGCTTCCTGGGGTTCGGACCCAGTGTTTTGGATGCAATCCCGGCAATGTGGGTATGTGCTACCACTGGGGAGAATGGTTTTGCAGGCTGTGCAGAATGCATAAAAACAGTCCTGCCTGGTTCTCTTTCTCGAGCCCGGCATAGTGCACAGAGGCTGGCTATCAGGGACCCTCCAGGGGTGGCTGCGCAGAGGAGCCTATAGGAGAGCCTTATAGGTGATATGGATTCACAGCTGAGTAAAGAGAACCCAGCTGTGATCTTACCCCACCAGTGTGCCCCTAGGTCCAGAGCCAACAAATCACAGTCCTGTGCCCCCCGGAGACTGCTGACGTTGCTGTGGGCGTCCTGTCAGATGGCTTGCAGTAAAGATGGCCACCGGGACGCTGAGGAGGAGAAGAATGGGGCGGAGAGCTGAAAAGGGCGCGCAGGGCTATGTAAAAACGCACCCTTTCTGCCTCGTTCCGCCTCTTCTATGATACTATAGTGTCATAATCGTCATCCGGGGGGCGGGGAGAAGGCGGCGGCTTCAGCTAGGCCGAAGCCGTGGTCTAAATTAGAAGCCTGATGCCCAGGAGGGCTCCAGGGCGGCGCGGATGTCCGGGAGGGGGGTCAGATCTGAACCAGACCCCCCCCCCGGATTGAGAGAGAGTAGCGGTGGGGCCAGCAGCGATAGCGGTGTCCGTATGGGGGGTCCCCGAGGCGTTATGGAGCCGGTGCTGCCGCAGAGACAGGGGCGCAGGGAGGACTGTCTCTGTATGTGCCATGTCTGTCTGCACTCTTCCCCGGCCCCAACAGGAGCCCGCAGCGGGGCTGGGGTCCCCGGCTGTTTAAGCTGCAGAATGCTGCCTTATATAGACCGTACCTGTGGTGTCTCATCTTAATGCCCCCAGAGGGGGATTAAGCAGGGTGCGTCTGTCACCATCAGGGGTCTTCATCCTCGCCTCGACCTCAACCCAGACCCCAAAGAGGTTGGGGAAGGAGGGGGATCTCGACTTCGAACCAGTACCCGAGGGACTGGGGAAGGAGCGACATGGGGAATGACCATCTCCACTTCAACTGGGTACCCCATAATAGGGGGCCAAGGAAGGAGCCATGCCGGGAGTCTCGGTAGAGACCCACTTTTCATCTGTAATCCGTTGAAGAATAAAAATCTTCAGGTGTGCCTCCTTGCGACACTAAGCAAAAACTGGAGAAGGCTGACGCCGTCCAGGGGTGTATACTGCAGAGGAGGAGCCAAAGTTAATCTTTTTCAGATTATGCATAGTGTCGCCTCCTAGTGGACAGCAGCATAACATCCATGGTTCTGTGGCCCCCAATGAGGCGACAGAGTAAAACTATTTTTAACCAAAAATACATACAAAATTAATTATATATTATCAAATCAATTTTTATTTATTATAATAAAAACAAAACATCAATTGTCATTTATAAAAAAATATCAGAAATTTGAGAAAAATGATAAAAAATTAGCAATTTTCAAACTTTGAATGATTATCCCTTTAATCCAGACAGTCATACCACAGAAAAACATTCATAAATAACATTTTCCTCATGTCTGCTTTACATCAGCATCATCTGTAAAATGTTATTTTATTTTGTTAGCATTTTAAGAGGTTTAAAAATGGAGCAGTAATTTTTCATTTTATCAAGGAAATTTACAAAATTTATTTTTTTAGTGACCTATCCAGGTTTGAAGTGACTTTAGCGGTCTTATATATTGGAAAACCCCCAAAAGTGACACCATTTTAAAAACAGCACCCCGACATATGGAATACTGCAGTCAGGTAGTTTATTAACCCTTCAGGTGATTTTCAGGAATTAATGCAAAGTGGTATGACAGAAATGAAAAAACAGGATTTTTTGGGTTGCTTACCGTAAAATCTGTTTCTCGGAGCCTTCATTGGGGGACACAGAGACCATGGGTGTATGCTGCTGCCACTAGGAGGCTGACACTATGCACAAAAAAAGGTTAGCTCCTCCTCCGCAGTGTACACCCCACCGACCGGCAGGAAGTTCCTCAGTTAGTGAGAAAGCAGTAGGAGAAGTAACAGAATAGATTGAAAACAGAACAAACAACTCAACTGTAACAAACCGACAAACATAAGAACAGGAGTTGTAGAACATGGGAGGGTGCCGTGTCCCCCAATGAAGGCTCCGAGAAACAGATTTTACAGTAAGCAACCCAAAAAATCCTGTTTTCTCGTTCGCCTTATTGGGGGACACAGAGACCATGGGACGTCCCAAAGCAGTCCCTGGGGTGGGAAACAAACTTCCATCAGGCCAGTGGACTCGCCACCGCAGCCTGCAGAATCTTTCTACCTAGGCTGACGTCCGCCGAAGCGTAGGTGTGGACCCTGTAGGATTTCACAAAGGTGTGAACCGATGACCACGTTGCAGCCTTGCAAAGCTGCAGCGCAGAAGCTCTGTGGCGCACCGCCCAGGAGGCACCCACCGCCCGGGTAGAGTGCGCTCTGATCCCTGGAGGGGCCACTTGATGCTTGACCCGGTATGCCTCCAAAATTGCCGATCTGATCCAGCGCGCAATAGTGGCCTTTGAGGCTGGGTGATGAACAGAGAGTCTGACTTCCGCAAGGAAGTCGTCCGGGCTAGATAGACTCTCAATGCCCTGACTAGGTCCAGCTTGTTCAAAGACCGCTCCTGAGGGTGAGCTGGGCTCGGGTAGAAGGATGGCAGAACAATGTCCTCATTGAGGTGAAACGAAGATACCACCTTCGGAAGAAAAGAGGGCGAAGGCCGCAGAACTACCTTGTCCTGATGAAGGACCAAAAAAGGAGAGCGGCAAGAAAGTACCGCTAATTCCGACACGCGCCGGATGGAGGTAATGGCCACCAGAAAGGCCACTTTCCAAGAAAGGAGGGAAAGGGAAACGTCCCTGAGAGGTTCAAAAGGAGGACCCTGCAGAACCTGAAGAACCAAATTAAGATCCCAAGGATCCACGGGAGCTCGGTACGGAGGAACCGTGTGAGCCACACCCTGGAGGAAGGTTTTGACCTGGGGCCGGGAGGCCAGCGTTTTCTGAAATAAAATGGACAGTGCCGAAACTTGACCCTTCAAGGAACTGAGAGCAAGCCCCGCATCCAGCCCTGCCTGCAGAAACGCCAGAATAGAAGGGAGCGAAAAAACCAAGGGCGCGATGTCATTGGCCTCACACCAGGATAAATAGGCTTTTCCAAGTACGGTAATAGATCTTCGAAGAAGGCGGCTTTCGGGCAAGGATCACGGTATGAATTACCCGATCAGAGAATCCTGCCCGTCTCAAAACCTCGGTCTCAACAGCCACGCCGTTAAATTGAGCGACCGAGAATTGGGGTGGCAAATCGGGCCTTGAGACAGCAGATCTGCCCGTCGGGAAGCTTCCAGGGGGCGTCCGCGAGAAGGTTGACAATGTCTGCGAATCAAGACCTTCTGGGCCAATTCGGGGCGATGAGGATGACTGGAATCCCCTCTGCTTTGATTTTCTTCAACAACTTGGGAAGAAGAGGCAGAGGAGGGAACAGGTAGGGGAGCACGAACTGTGACCAAGGGACGGCCAGAGCGTCGGCGCCCACTGCCAGAGGGTCCCGAGACCTGGACACGAATTGTGGGACTTTTCTGTTGAGGCGAGATGCTATGAGGTCTACATCCGGGGTTCCCCACCGACGGCAGAGCAGATGAAACACCTCCGGATGTAGGAACCATTCCCCTGCCGCGAGACCCTCGCGGCTGAGGAAATCGGCGGCCCAGTTGTCCACGCCGGGAATGTGAACCGCGGAAATCGTTGGAACAAAGGTCTCTGCCCATTGAAGAATTCTGGACACTTCCGCCAGGGCTGAGACACTCAGTGTCCCCCCCTTGGCGGTTGATATACGCCACCGCTGTGGCATTGTCTGTCTGAATCCTGACAGGCAGGCCCTTGAGGCGCCTTTCCCAGTGGACGAGAGCTAGATGGATCTCCCGTATCTCTAGGACATTGATCTGCAGAGCTGGTTCCTGAGTCGACCATCGACCCTGAACAGTGTGATTGCGGAACACTGCACCCCAGCCGATGAGGCTGGCGTCCGTAGTGACAATCTGCCAGTGAACGGGAAGAAAAGACCGCCCCAAGAGAATGAGGGGAGACGTCAACCACCAGTTGAGAGACCGCCTGATCCGGCAGGAAAGGCGAATCGGACGATCCAGAGACAGAGCCGACCTGTTCCACCTGGACAAAATGGCCTGCTGGAGTGGCCTGGCGTGAAATTGGGCAAAGGGAACTGCCTCTATCGCCGCCACCATCTTCCCCAGGACCCTCATGGCTGTCCTGAGGGATGGAAATCGTGTGATCTGTAATGATCGCACGCCCTGCTGCAGGGAAAGAATCTTGTCTTGTGGGAGAAATACCCTTGACCGACGAGTGTCGAACAGAAGGCCCAGAAACACAAGGCGTTGAGTAGGGACCAGACAGGACTTTTCCCGGTTGACGATCCACCCAAAACTGGACAGGGTGTCTAGAACGATCGCCACACTTAGGCGGGCCTGTTGAAAGGAGGGGGCCTTGATCAGGATATCGTCGAGGTACGGAAAAATAACGAGACCTCTGATCCTCAACAAGGCCATCAACGCCGCCATAATCTTTGTGAAGACTCTGGGAGCGGTGGCGAGCCCGAAAGGAAGCGCGACGAACTGGTAATGTTCGTGAAGAATCGCAAACCGCAGGAACTTCTGATGTCCGGGAAATATGGGCACATGTAGATAGGCATCTTGGACGTCTATGGAACCCATGAATTCCTGCTCCTCCATGGAAGCAATTACCGAGCGAACTGACTCCATCCAGAAGTGGCGAAGGCGAACTCTCTTGTTGAGTAACTTGAGAACCAAGATGGGTCGAACTGTCCCGTCCTTTTTCGGCACCACAAACAGGTCTGAATAAAACCCTGTGAAGCGTTCCGATTCGGGAACGGGCACAATCACCCCGGAACGGAGAAGAGAGGCGATGGCCGAACCGAACCCCGGGACCAAGGCCGGATCCCTCGGCGGACGGGATTGTAAGAAACGATCCCGTGGAAGAGAAATGAACTCTATTTTGTATCCTGTTGATACAACCTCTCTGACCCAAGCGTCCTCTACTGAGGCGAGCCAGACGTCGCTGAAGAAGAGAAGTCGACCTCCCAATTGGAAGGGACCCACGGGAGACCGATGGTAGTCATGCGGACGTAGACCGTCCAGATCTAGATCTGGACGGTCTTCCCTGGGAAGAGTGGGACCGCCAGGACGGAGTGGGCATGAAGGAAACCTTCTTTCTTTCCTGATGTGCCTGTGGCCTTTGCTGGTTGGAAGGGTTTTCCGCCGTATTGAAATGGCGGAAAGTCCGAAAGGGACGAAACTGACGCCTTGGAGGAGGTCTGCGAGGCTTGGAGGGGAGAAGAGAACTCGTACCTCCGGTAGCGTCCTTAATAATCTGATCCAATTGTGATCCGAAGAGACGTACTCCCTGAAAAGGCAGATTGGTCAGAGACTTTTTAGAGGACAAGTCCGCCTGCCAGGCCTTGAGCCAAATTGTATGTCGGATTGCCACGATGTTACTTGACGTCTGAACTGCGCAAGATGCGGCATCCAAGGAGGCAGAAAGCAGATAATCCCCCGCATGGGAAATCTGATTGGCGAGATCGGCCAAATGCTCTGGTCGTGCCTTATCCAGAATGCCCTGCCGAAGGTCATCTGCCCAAGTGGATATGGCCTTTGCTGCCCAAGAAGAAACAAAGACTGGACATACCGCTGCTGATGCCGCTTCGAAGGCAGATTTTGCTAGAGATTCTATGATCCTATCATTAGAATCTTTTAGCGACGCCACACCTGACAGCGGAAGGACCGTATTATTAGAAAGTCTGGACACGGGAGGGTCCACCGAGGGAGAAGCGGCCCAGTTGTCCGTGAGCTCTTTAGCAAACGGGTACAGCACGCCGAGACGCTTTCCTCTTTGAAAGCGTCTGGTCGGATCTTCTCTCTCCTTTGTAAAAATCTTTCCAAACTCAGAATGGAAGGGAAACACCCTGGATGGTGTTTCCGCCCGTCTGGACGAAACCTCCTGATCTGAGGATTTCGCAGGGGCGTCAGCGATGTCAAAGGTATGGTGAATCGCGGCAATGAGGTTTTGCACCGTAACCTTCATGTTCGCATCCTGGTCCGAATCCAGCTCTAAGACCCCTTCCGATTCCGAAAGCGCTTCGCCTGACTCGGAGGAGGAGGCCCGAGAGGGAGACTGCTGGGGACTATGGGGTGAGGTAGGACGAGGGGAGGACTCCGCCTGGAGGTCCTGCCTGGGCCTCTTGCGACTGCCGCTGGCTGGCTCAGATGGGACGTCCTGAGACGTGCTGGGTCCCGCCGAAGCTCCCAAGGGCAACTTGTCCAGAACGGCTACTAGGGACTGAGACACCTTGATGAGGTCTGCCACTGACTGTGATTGAGAGGAGGCCCAATCCGGCATGGGGGGCTCACTCGCCCCTGGTTCTATGGATGGCTCCTGAGCGGCGTCGGGCTGGACGCAGAGCGGGTACTCAGGGTGGATAAAAATCTTGATTTTTTTTAAAAAAAATCAAAAAAATCAGATTTTTTTTATTTAAATCATTTGATTTAAATCAGATTTTTTAATCAAGTTGTACACAAGCAAAACTTTGTCTTTTTGCAAATCTAATTGTTTTACACAAATAAAAATATTAAAACAGTTGATTATGAAACCTAATAATTTTTATTTGCACTATTAAACACTCAGAATTGAACTACAGAGTAAGTACTTTTTAACAATAGCCTATCTCTAACGTTTGAAGTAAGCAAACATCTTCAGTGAATACATCAGTCCTTTAAGCCTACTGTTTATTTAGGACTTTTAAGGAAAACCAGTTGTCCTGCTTTAGCAGTTCCTAAGCGGTTTCGGACTGTTGTGTGCACAAAACCAAATGAAGAAAACAATCTCTCTACTCCTGCGGATGAAGCCGATGCAGTCAGTAGCTGAGTAGCTAGATTTATTATCTTTGCTGGAAGAACAAGTGATTGCAACTTCCACCAGTCCAGTGGTTTTAGTTCATTAACGACGTTATCTGCAAACATGTATTTTTGAAATGGTGCAGATTCACACTTCAATTTCAGCACAGTTGCCACAATGTCATGGTTAGTATTGGCGAGCCACTCCATTGCAGAGTTGATTTCCGCCTCAGATAATTTTTTCCCTCTGTAGATGGGATGCAAGATATTGGCTAAATAGTGTTCTTCTTTTAATGCTTGGTCCTTGCGGTGCTGTATTGCAACCTTTACATTGTTTGAGAGGTTCAAGAGATCTAGAGAACCTTCTAAATCTTTCCAAACTTCTGTGGCATCAGCTATGGTTGCAGTATCTTTCTGCATTTTATCCAACGCAATCGATATTGGCTTTAACCTTTCCAAAAGGTCCTCGGCATTTCTCTTCACACCAAGATTTAATACTTTGCTTCGTATATTAGCATCAATTTTATCCCGATGTGTTTCGCAAATGGACAGTAATTTTGACCAGTTGTTAATAAACAGTTCCAAGCAGTCAGCCAAGGTATTCCATCTAACATCTTGTGGTAGAACCAACTTCAGTCCTCCCATTTCCTTGTAGGTTGCATGTGCAAAATGATTATTGCGGAAATATTTAACAATTTCTACAACATGTTCCTTGACACCCAAAATATGCAGGTCTTTTGCCAAAAGATGCAACAAATGGGCAGAACAACCGTATGTAATGACATTTGTGTCATCCTGTGCCAGTTCCGCTCGCATTTTTGCCACATTGCTTGCGTTATCAGTAACTAAGCTCCTTACTTTACATCCAAACTGTTCTTGGCATTGGTGAATTGAGTTCTTAGCAATTTCAAGTAAATATTCAGCAGTATGTGAATTTCCAGATGTGTCGATTGTGTCTGTAAGGTAAGTTTCACCATCTTCTGTTGTGGCACAAGTGCAAATTATGGGGTCGTTGTGGATGTTGCTCCAACCATCCAAGCTCATGTTAACAACCTTGTCTTTCAAATATTTTGTACAAGCCGCTCTTTCTATGTCGTATACAGCCTGAAGATGTTTTCCTGAGATATCAAATCTACTTGGTGGTTTGTAGCCTGGTCTAATTCCTTCGATCATTTGTACAAACAATGGGTGCTCAACTAGTCGGAAAGAAGAATTGGTTGCAAATATGAATTTAGCAATTAATTCATCAAAATGTTCTTTCTGGCTCGTCGTAGTCTTTAAGATGAATTTTTCTACACTTTGCACGCAAAGTTTTTTTTTGGGCTGCTTTGTTGAAGTTGTACCCAGATATTGATTGTCACGTGCAGCACAAGCCATATTTGACCCTGAAAGCACAGAAATTAAAAATATAAATCGACTGCGTATTTGAAGAAATATAACGAAAATATTGAAACAAACTTTTTGAACAATGTAATGGTCCTCGTCCTATAAGGGCTGTCTCAAAAGTTATGCTACTCAAGTTTTCCGGTGAGGTTGCTGTAATACTGGTAACTAATATCAGAGCCTCAGCAACTGAAAAAAATTATGTCACAAAAGTTTTAAAATTGTTTTTTTTTTTTTTTTAAAATGGTCAATTTGGCAGACTTCAAAAGTGAATTGCAGCCTACAATAAAAAAAAAAATAAGCGTATACACACTTTATTTTTACTTAAAGGACATGTGCACCTTTATTTTTTAAGGTGCAGCCAGTCACAGTGTGCACATGTCCTCCCCCCGCAGCTCTCTTACCTCCGATGTCAGCGCTGCAGGGATCCGTGGCTTCGTTCTGCCCGTCCGCGAGCGCGCCTCCATTCATTTCAATGGAGCGTGCGGCCCGCTGACGTCACGCCGCTGGATCACTGCGAGTAGGCCGCAACCGGAGGACGGGAGGCGGACGGTCAAAACGAAGCCACGGATCTCAGCGCTGCGGGGATCGGAGGTAAGAGCGCTGCGGGGGGAGGACATGTGCACCTTAAAAAAAATAAAGGTGCACATGTCCTTTAGCGTTAATTTTCTGTGAAATATTGCCTTAACATAAATTTAAATTCTATACTCCAGAACTACCAGTGCTAGAAATTTTTCTTTTCATAGACTTTAACCATCCCAGTAAAATGTCTGTTAAAAAAATAGGTTGTAAATTAATTGCCAGACTTACCACTAGTACTAGGCTCCTGGTGCATAAGAAGCTGTGGGGGTTCATTGACATTAGTTGTATCACTATCAACATCTTCATTTCCCTTCTGGTTGCAGTTTTCATAATGTGATTTCAAACGGCAAACAAGTCCTTGGATATCCTTTTGACAGTATTTGCACTTTGCTCTTGCACCTTTCTTTCCAAGATCTGCTGCTGGCATCTCAACAAAATGAACCCAAATAGGGTCTCTCTTACGACCTGCTGCCATGGCAGGCTCACACAGATCACTTATGAAGTTTGATTGTTACTACAGCCTGAGCCAAGCACTGCTGACTATCCAACAAGTTTGGGCATGTCAACTGAATGCAGGGAAAAAGAAACTAAACCAAAACTGAAACCAAGCTAGAAGTGTGGAATTAAAGGGGCAGTATGAACAAAATGTGGAGGCTATTAATAGTTTATACAATTAAGACATGCTGCTTTTAAACACCTACCTATTGCCATATAGTAAAACAAAAAAGATTTTTACTTACTTTGGGGTCCCCCCCTCACCCTGGCGTTAGATCGTTGCCCCTAGTTTCGTCCGTGTAACTATGGGCGCACATGCACACTGCTCTCACTTCTCATTTTAATCGTGATTTATATTAAAAAAAAAAACCTTTTGATTTAAATCAGTGATTTAAATCATGATTAAAATCATGATTTAAATCGATCCGATTTAAATAGAAAAAAATCTTTTGATTTAAATCGTGATTTAAATCATGATTTAAATCAATCCACCCTGGCGGGTACGATCAGACTTAGCGTTGGACATAGTGAAAAGAGAGGCAGTGCCGGCCGGTTGGGGGACAGAAGGCAGAGAAGGGTGTCAGTCTGCAGGTGCAGAGCTACTCACGGTCCTGTGTCCCCAAGGGCGACGCTCTCTGATCTGGCTGCAGGATGAGGCCAGGCCAATCCGGCTGAAAAAAGGCCCAGCGACCGAAATCCGGCAGGGAATGAGGTCCGGCTGGCAGGCTGAGAAGATGGCGACCACCAGGGAAAGGGCGCGCTGCCAGAGGGAGAAGAAGGGCGGAGCTCGCCGCAGAGATCCCCTTAGCACCGCCCGCTGTCCAATAGCAGGCTGGTGTGAGGCAAAGGGGCTGGGAAGGCCTGGGACGGGCGGGAGAGAAGCCCGCTTAGAAGAAAGGGGCAGGGGGCGTGGCCGCGACGCAGCGGTAGGCCCGAGATGAAGCCGGGGCCTAAATTAATAGCGCCGGCCGCCTGTCAGCAGGGGGTCGGCGCGGAAGACGCGCCGCAACACCGGGCTGCAACCCCGGGCCGCGTCCCTGCTTCCCACAGCCCGACCCCTGTATACCCCTGCCGGGATGAAGAAAAAAACGGGGGGGCGCAGAACAAGGCCCGAAAGAACAGGGGCCTTCATGGATGCGGTGACCGTGGGGAGAAGCGGGCGCGCAGGCCCTACCGTGGTCCCCTGGCAACCGCCTTAGGATGAAAACGCCGGGGGACCACTAGACCGCATACTCACCCAGGCCGGGGGCCACAATAAAGGTACCTGAGAATCCCACGCTGTCTGTCGTCTTTATGGAATCCACACCTCGTCCAACCGTCAGGCTCTGGTAGGCGAGATGGTGGGAGGCGGGGGTCAAGGACCGTCCGTATAGCTGGCACGCACCTGTGCGAGGCTCCTGGTCCTGCCGCGGAGACCTATGAGGATACGGGGTGGCAGTACACGCCGTACTCATAGTCTCTTTGTGGGAGTACGGATGTGACTGTTCACTCCGTATCCCTCCGAAACCTGTAAAGGAACGACGCACGACGAGGTAGATATGGGTCTAATAAAAGACCCGTGTCCACCTCCTACTGACACTAAGCTAAACTGAGGAACTTCCTGCCGGTCGGTGGGGTGTACACTGCGGAGGAGGAGCTAACTTTTTTTGTGCATAGTGTCAGCCTCCTAGTGGCAGCAGCATACACCCATGGTCTCTGTGTCCCCCAATAAGACGAACGAGAAAGTGTATTTTTACCACCTAAATGCCACTAACGTCTTAACAGGTTACAACAGCCGTTAGACACTAAGGCCACTATTTGGGCATGAATTGCCATGGCAAACATCAGGACCACACAATCAAGATCTCAGGGTGTCGATGAGGATAAAGAGGAAGCCCCCCACTCTGTTAACCATTTATATGATGTTGTCACTATTGACAGCAGCATCTAAGGGGTTAAAAAGATTTGTACGGTGCAAACACTGATCGTGGCTGATGCAACAAGTTGCCAGCTATAGCGTACAGCCAACAGCTACTGGATTGTCACCTGTATGGGGATGCTATTCTCTTATATCGCACGTCAGTTAGAAGACGTATTGGCGGTCATTAAGGCTACTTTCACACATCCGTCTTTTTTAATCCAGCACGATGCGGCGAAAAGTGTGAAAACCGGATCCGGAATTGGATCTGGTTTTGGCACATAGAATGTAATGATCGCCGAATCGTGCCGGATGGACACGCGGCGCCTCCGTTTTTTGCCGGAAACTGCAAACCTGCGCTGTCCGGCGTCAGCAAAAAACGTTGGCTGCAACGGTTTTTTGCAGCGCCGGACCGGCTTTTTCAACAGCGCATGCCCGGGCACTGAGTTTTAACCCCACAAGTGCCCGGCGCAGCACAGCGCGCGCGTCTCTCTCTCTCTTGTCCCCGCTGCGGCTCCTTTAAATGATTTCCAAGCCGGATCAGGCGCCGCATCTGCATCCGGTGTCACCGCTGCAGGCCTGATCCGGCGGTCCGGCTCTCCGCCGCAACAAACACACCAGATGTGTGAAAGTAGCCTTAGGGGTTAAATGATGATCAGAAATGCTAATAACAAAAATATCATCATATATAATATATCAAACTTTTTGCCTGTATTTTCAGTTAAAAATAGTTTTCTAGTAATATAAAAAAAAATACAAACACATTTACATATACACACCCACATACATGGCAGGAAAAAACAATTATATTTTTTTTAGCTAAAGTTATTAATTTTTGAAAATCACAAAATATTACAGAAGAAAAAAAAAAAAAAAAAAAAACAGAAACAGATCTGAGATTCTACCAATCTGAGCGTTACCAAGTATTTTTTTACTGCGCAATTAACGCCATATAAATAAATGAATTTTCTATGTAATACACTGGTGTACTGGGGAGGGTGACGGGCTTACTGCATGAGGAAAGTAGTAATCTATATACAATTTACCTGCAAATTCCTCTGCAAGAGTCCTGGAGTAATTGAGCGTCATGGCTAGCAGTTCCTCAGGGGAATACATCAGTTCTCTGAAAGCATAAAATCCAAAGCTGGATCAGAAGAACTGCAAGCATGCTGAACGTTGTAGTCTCCTATAAACACCTTTATACTTATATGCCATTATTGTTATTATCATAAAAAAAAGAAAAAAAAGAACGTACTCCGACAGCTTGAAGAGAACAGTGCCCCGTTCTCCGTCCTTGATAACACTGTACTCTGGGAAGCGGTTTCTAAAATTGTCAACTTGCGGGTTTTCTGCCCGCTTTCCGATCAAGTCTTGGAAGTAACGAAACATCACCTTGGGATTCTTAGCTGCCTGTGGAGAAGAATAAAGGACACGACAAAACTCATTTCACCAAAGGATTATTTATAAGGTTGGGCCTTGAGAATACTCCGAACAGTTAAAAAAAAAAAAAAAAAAAAAAAAAAGAGAGTGTATTGATCCCCTGCAGGTGTCAGGACAGCACTTAGCGAGTCCTTGTTAGCCGATGCATCAGCAGAACACCCCACCCAAAAATGCATTTTCCCCTGTGGTGATAGAATGGGATCTGTGCGAGTAAACAACACTTGTCTTATTTTTAACCCATCCCTTTAAGAATAATTTTCCTTTCGCACGACAAGTTACTTACCAGCCCTACTGCACTGTCCCCAAAGAGACGCTCATTATCTTTTAAAGCTACAGCACAAGGCGTTTTCCTCCTCGATTCCCTGAAAAATAAAGATTAACAAAAACATTAAAAATTGCACATTCCCTGGCAATGCTGGGAGAAGTCAGCCGTGAAGCTCTTGAATATAGCACAGCCTGTAACAGATTCCACATACTGTATACTAAAAATGGAAGACAATGTACAAGGAAAATCTCCCCTACGCCCTACTAAATTAAACACTTTCTCCGTTGCACTTTTCTGGCCAACAGGACTTACTTGTTTAATACAATTTCCATAGGAACTCCGGGTTTCACAATTGCAATTTTCATCCATTCAGAGCCCAAATCCACAGACATGACCGCCACCGAGTCTGGAGAGAGGAACATCAGGAGGTCAAAACTGTGCGAATGCCATCAAGCCCATGGGGAATAATGAGGATCGCTGCACGGCCCAGAATCACCCGCCCCCAGTGCACCTTGAGCCCCATTTACAAAAGGATTCAAAGTGGACTTTCTCAGTAACGGGATTTACGTTTGCATTCAGGACAGAATATATGACCTCCAGCCATTGTTCCAGGTAAGAGTAGATTTCATGCTGGGGAGAGGCCGACAAGTTAAAGAAAAGGTCTGCCTCAGTCACTTTTTTTCACATGGTAGTATTTTGTACAGTGCAGCTATATTTCACCGCCTCGCTGCCCCCCCCCCCCCCCCCCAACACCGTGATGCACCGCCTCCAAACACCGCGAAGCGCTGCTTTGCCACCCTCTCAACACAGTGAAGCGCCGCTTCGCCGCCACGCCCCCCCCCAACACCGTGATGCACCGCCTCCAAACACCGCGAAGCACCGCCTCGAGGCCCCCCCCACACCGTGATGCACTGCCTCCAAACACCGCAAAGTCCGCCTCGCCGTCCAACATTGTGAAGTGCCGCCTCGCCGCCCCCCAACACCGTGATGCACTGCCTCCAAACACCGCAAAGTCCGCCTCGCCGTCCAACACTGTGAAGTGCCGCCTCGCTGCCCCCCAACACCGTGATGTGCCGCCTCCTAAACAAAATGTGCTGCCCCCTAAAGACCACCATGCGCCGCTTCTCCTAAACAAGATGTGCCACCTCGCTGACCCCCCCCACACCGTGGTGCACCGCCTCCAAACACCACAAAGCACTGCCTCGCCGCCCTCTCAACACCGTGAAGCGCCACCTCGCCGCCCCCAACACAGTGATACGCAGCCTCGCCGCCCCTAAACACAAAGATGCTCCGCCTCCTAAACAAAATGTGCTGCCCCTAAAGACCAACATGCGCCACCTCCCTGCCCCCTAAACAAGATGCGCCATCTCACTGCCCCCCCTTAAACAAGACACGCCGCCTCGCTGCCCCCCCTTAAACAACAAGACGCCTCACTGCCCCCCTAAAACCAACAAGATGCGCCGCCTCGCTGCCCCCCCTTAAAACAACAAGATGCGCCGCCTCGCTGTCCATTGATACAACTTTCTGCCTGAGACTTTGCACTAAAACTTTAGCTCAATAGGAGAACTACAAGCAACATTTCACTTATGTCGGCGAGGAGGAATAAAAGCTTCATCTTCTCACTCCAAGAGTGTAAAAAAAAAAAAAAAATTAACCTCTGCTGTCCGTTCTTTAAGCACATCTGAATCAATATACCCCAAAATTCAGCACACTGGTAATCAGGTGCCTTGGAGGATTTTACACCGGGTATAAGCTCTTGCTGAACGACTGTCCTAGTGACGTATTAGCAAAAAAGAAAAAAAACAAAAAAAAAAAACAAAAAAAAAACAGGACACAAAGCAAATTTTAATTGAAATCTTGTCGGGACGTAATATTTTTTTTTTCGCAAGCAGGTAAACCAAATAGAACCTTGAGAAGCAGGGAAATTCTACTAAAATAAAGGAAGCAGCGATGGCAGAAAACAGCAACATTTTATTCCGCGCCTGGTTAGCCAACCATTACTGCTGACAACACGAGTGCACAACATTAACAGAACCACTTCTCTGAGCCAAAAGAATCATCCAGATCTCCGCACGAGTCCCAGAATCAGAACACAGTGAGACGACGATCACATTGCAGTGCTGGGACTGGCCAAGAGTATTTCTATGCAGCTGACAGGCTTGGGTCAGCATAACCGCCGGCCAGTCCGAGCACTGTGATGGGATCGTCGCCCCTTATATGACTGCGCCCTAAGACCAGTGATCGCTGGGTCAGTAACAGCATGAGGACAGGAAACCTCACTGCCTTGTTTGTGCGAGTTGTGCAAACACCGACTGCAAATCATAAATGAGCGACACGGACATCCTGTGTGATCAGAGGCGGGAGAACTGCCAAACCAGGACGCCTGCTGCTCCAGCGAGACGGCATGGCTCCTAATCTTACACACTTTGGGTGCACCATTCTTACAAGCCTCAAACTGTGCCTCCGAAATAGTAAAAGAAGTAGTTGCTACATGTACTTTTTACCGGCTTCTCCATTTACTTCCCTTCCCTCTTCACTAGTTAAAGGACACAAGTGATCACAAGTGGACAGATTGTGCTCTTATTTTTAGTTTTCAGAGTTTTTGGGTTATTTAAATCCGCCAATGGATGCAGAGATACAGACATTTTTATTTAGCGCTACTTTTTACGAGCCTTACTAAAGGAGTAATTATGCAGAACAGCTTAAAGACACGCCCCTGAGGATCCTGTCAGCCACACACCCTTAGTTAAAAAAAATGTAGCAGCAAATTAAAAAAAAAAAAAAGTCCATATGGCGGAGTAAAAAAAAAACAAAAACAAAGCGGAAGCGGCGGGAATAAACAGCAGAAACTGTTCACTTTTGATCTGCCCACAGGTCTTCTTTAAAGAATATAGTGACCGTCAGAGATATTTTCTTAAATACATGGATTTGGGGCTAAAAATTATTTTTGCAGTCTGGCTCCATTAATAGGTTTGCATAATTTGACTATTCCAGGCTCTTTGTTTCCCTGCACATTGCAGGCTGCAGAATGAGTTAACTGAGGTTTTGTCAGTGAACAGTCTGTAAGTCTCATGCCTTATTCAGAAGTCAGTTTGCCACGTATGTGTTCTAATCAGGGGTTTTCACAAATAGAGCACGCTCCCATTATAGTCTGTGGAACTGTTCACTGTCTGTAAGAAATAAAACATCATGGAGACACCGGGAGAAGCCGCAGAGACTCGCCAGTAGACCCAGGATAGTGGAGCACAGTGCGGTTTGTTAAACTGCAGCCGGGGTTGAACATAATCTGAAAGGGAACAACCCCTTTAAGTTACCTGTGGTCTTTAAATCAGCTGAGAGGAGCTCAGAAAAGCAGATTAAAGAAAAAAAAAAAAAAACCTTAGCAAACTCTCCCACCAGAAAGAGCTCACTGATGGATCCTCAGTTAACTCAAATTTGCTGCCAGCGATAAGCAAGGAAATAAAAGAGCCAGTAAATGCCAAATGGAACAAAATGTCTAATACATTTAAAAAAAAAAAAAAATTTTAGGAATAAAACACTTGGACCGTTAATAGGCTAACGGGGATATTCCCATCTCTGACATTTATGGCACAACAACGCGATCAGAGAAACGTAAATGTCTTCTAGGGGAATTCCGTTACTAGCCAAGGATCCAGGAGATTAAGAAATCAGCACACGACGCAACCGTTGGTACAAGGGCACTGCAGAGGCTTGGAGGAGCCCGGGTGTCGGGGGTGCACATGGTACAGCGGATGGAGGAGATGGTCGTCATTTATGACACCCCACGGGTAAAGCACTAGAGATATTACCGTAGCAATAACACAGGCTCCGCACTCTCTTACCTGTTGTGGAGGGGAGCAGGACCACCAGGAAAACTGAGAGAAGGGCACACAGTGTCCACGTCCGAGGGCCCATCTTGCAGGGGTCACTCCACAAATTCTATACACCTGCACAATGTAAATGGTATATATGAGCGATAAATCCAAAGTCACGGAGACCACAGACTGCAGGAGCCACAAGAAGCCGGCTAGAATGTGCCAACAGTCTCCACAGTGGCACTAAAACACGTCAATCTTCAACTAGTGACCGAGGCCTCATCATCAGTGCAGCGTGCGCCGTGCCCAGGACTGTCAGGCCTCATCATCAGTGCAGCGTGCGCCGTGCCCAGGACTGTCAGGCCTCATCATCAGTGCAGCGTGCGCCGTGCCCAGGACTGTCAGGCCTCATCGTCAGTGCAGCGTGCGCCGTGCCCAGGACTGTCAGGCCTCCTCGTCAGTGCAGCGTGCGCCGTGCCCAGGACTGTCAGGCCTCCTCGTCAGTGCAGCGTGCGCCGTGCCCAGGACTGTCAGGCCTCGTCGTCAGTGCAGCGTGCGCCGTGCCCAGGACTGTCAGGCCTCGTCGTCAGTGCAGCGTGCGCCGTGCCCAGGACTGTCAGGCCTCGTCGTCAGTGCAGCGTGCGCCGTGCCCAGGACTGTCAGGCCTCGTCGTCAGTGCAGCGTGCGCCGTGCCCAGGACTGTCAGGCCTCCTCGTCAGTGCAGCGTGCGCCGTGCCCAGGACTGTCAGGCCTCCTCGTCAGTGCAGCGTGCGCCGTGCCCAGGACTGTCAGGCCTCCTCGTCAGTGCAGCGTGCGCCGTGCCCAGGACTGTCAGGCCTCCTCGTCAGTGCAGCGTGCGCCGTGCCCAGGACTGTCAGGCCTCCTCGTCAGTGCAGCGTGCGCCGTGCCCAGGACTGTCAGGCCTCCTCGTCAGTGCAGCGTGCGCCGTGCCCAGGACTGTCAGGCCTCCTCGTCAGTGCAGCGTGCGCCGTGCCCAGGACTGTCAGGCCTCCTCGTCAGTGCAGCGTGCGCCGTGCCCAGGACTGTCAGGCCTCCTCGTCAGTGCAGCGTGCGCCGTGCCCAGGACTGTCAGGCCTCCTCGTCAGTGCAGCGTGCGCCGTGCCCAGGACTGTCAGGCCTCCTCGTCAGTGCAGCGTGCGCCGTGCCCAGGACTGTCAGGCCTCCTCGTCAGTGCAGCGTGCGCCGTGCCCAGGACTGTCAGGCCTCCTCGTCAGTGCAGCGTGCGCCGTGCCCAGGACTGTCAGGCCTCCTCGTCAGTGCAGCGTGCGCCGTGCCCAGGACTGTCAGGCCTCCTCGTCAGTGCAGCGTGCGCCGTGCCCAGGACTGTCAGGCCTCCTCGTCAGTGCAGCGTGCGCCGTGCCCAGGACTGTCAGGCCTCGTCGTCAGTGCAGCGTGCGCCGTGCCCAGGACTGTCAGGCCTCGTCGTCAGTGCAGCGTGCGCCGTGCCCAGGACTGTCAGGCCTCGTCGTCAGTGCAGCGTGCGCCGTGCCCAGGACTGTCAGGCCTCCTCGTCAGTGCAGCGTGCGCCGTGCCCAGGACTGTCAGGCCTCCTCGTCAGTGCAGCGTGCGCCGTGCCCAGGACTGTCAGGCCTCCTCGTCAGTGCAGCGTGCGCCGTGCCCAGGACTGTCAGGCCTCCTCGTCAGTGCAGCGTGCGCCGTGCCCAGGACTGTCAGGCCTCCTCGTCAGTGCAGCGTGCGCCGTGCCCAGGACTGTCAGGCCTCCTCGTCAGTGCAGCGTGCGCCGTGCCCAGGACTGTCAGGCCTCCTCGTCAGTGCAGCGTGCGCCGTGCCCAGGACTGTCAGGCCTCCTCGTCAGTGCAGCGTGCGCCGTGCCCAGGACTGTCAGGCCTCCTCGTCAGTGCAGCGTGCGCCGTGCCCAGGACTGTCAGGCCTCCTCGTCAGTGCAGCGTGCGCCGTGCCCAGGACTGTCAGGCCTCCTCGTCAGTGCAGCGTGCGCCGTGCCCAGGACTGTCAGGCCTCCTCGTCAGTGCAGCGTGCGCCGTGCCCAGGACTGTCAGGCCTCCTCGTCAGTGCAGCGTGCGCCGTGCCCAGGACTGTCAGGCCTCCTCGTCAGTGCAGCGTGCGCCGTGCCCAGGACTGTCAGGCCTCCTCGTCAGTGCAGCGTGCGCCGTGCCCAGGACTGTCAGGCCTCCTCGTCAGTGCAGCGTGCGCCGTGCCCAGGACTGTCAGGCCTCCTCGTCAGTGCAGCGTGCGCCGTGCCCAGGACTGTCAGGCCTCCTCGTCAGTGCAGCGTGCGCCGTGCCCAGGACTGTCAGGCCTCCTCGTCAGTGCAGCGTGCGCCGTGCCCAGGACTGTCAGGCCTCCTCGTCAGTGCAGCGTGCGCCGTGCCCAGGACTGTCAGGCCTCATCGTCAGTGCAGCGTGCGCCGTGCCCAGGACTGTCAGGCCTCATCGTCAGTGCAGCGTGCGCCGTGCCCAGGACTGTCAGGCCTCATCGTCAGTGCAGCGTGCGCCGTGCCCAGGACTGTCAGGCCTCATCGTCAGTGCAGCGTGCGCCGTGCCCAGGACTGTCAGGCCTCATCGTCAGTGCAGCGTGCGCCGTGCCCAGGACTGTCAGGCCTCATCGTCAGTGCAGCGTGCGCAGTGCCCAGGACTGTCAGGCCTCATCGTCAGTGCAGCGTGCGCCGTGCCCAGGACTGTCAGGCCTCATCATCAGTGCAGCGTGCGCCGTGCCCAGGGCTGTCAGGCCTCATCATCAGTGCAGCGTGCGCCGTGCCCAGGGCTGTCAGGCCTCATCATCAGTGCAGCGTGCGCCGTGCCCAGGGCTGTCAGGCCTCATCATCAGTGCAGTGCACACCATGGACAGGACAGTCACCCCTCACCATCAGTGCAGTGCACACCATGGACAGCACAGTCACCCCTCACCATCAGTGCAGTGCACACCATGGACAGCACAGTCACCCCTCACCATCAGTGCAGTGCACACCATGGACAGCACAGTCACCCCTCATCATCAGTGCAGTGCACACCATGGACAGCACAATGACCCCTCACCATCAGTGCAGTGTACACCATGGACAGCACAGTCACCCCTCACCATCAGTGCAATGCACACCATGGACAGCACAGTCACCCCTCACCGTCAGTGCAGTGCACACCATGGACAGCACAGTGACCCCTCACCATCAGTGCAGTGCACACCATGGACAGCACAGTGACCCCTCACCATCAGTGCAGTGCACACCATGGACAGCACAGTGACCCCTCACCATCAGTGCAGTGCACACCATGGACAGCACAGTGACCCCTCACCATCAGTGCAGTGCACACCATGGACAGCACAGTCACCCCTCACCATCAGTGCAGTGCACACCATGGACAGCACAGTCACCCCTCACCATCAGTGCAGTGCACACCATGGACAGCACAGTCACCCCTCACCATCAGTGCAATGCACACCATGGACAGCACAGTCACCCCTCACCATCAGTGCAGTGTACACCATGGACAGCACAGTCACCCCTCACCATCAGTGCAGTGTACACCATGGACAGCACAGTCACCCCTCACCATCAGTGCAGTGCACACCATGGACAGCACAGTCACCCCTCACCATCAGTGCAGTGCACACCATGGACAGCACAGTGACCCCTCACCATCAGTGCAGTGCACACCATGGACAGGACAGTCACCCCTCACCATCAGTGCAGTGCACACCATGGACAGCACAGTCACCCCTCACCATCAGTGCAATGCACACCATGGACAGCACAGTCACCCCTCACCATCAGTGCAATGCACACCATGGACAGCACAGTCACCCCTCACCATCAGTGCAGTGTACACCATGGACAGCACAGTCACCCCTCACCATCAGTGCAGTGTACACCATGGACAGCACAGTCACCCCTCACCATCAGTGCAGTGCACACCATGGACAGCACAGTCACCCCTCACCATCAGTGCAGTGCACACCATGGACAGCACAGTCACCCCTCATCATCAGTGCAGTGCACACCATGGACAGCACAGTCACCCCTCACCATCAGTGCAGTGCACACCATGGACAGCACAGTCACCCCTCATCATCAGTGCAGTGTACACCATGGACAGCACAGTCACCCCTCACCATCAGTGCAGTGTACACCATGGACAGCACAGTCACCCCTCACCATCAGTGCAGTGCACACCATGGACAGCACAGTCACCCCTCACCATCAGTGCAGTGCACACCATGGACAGCACAGTCACCCCTCACCATCAGTGCAGTGCACACCATGGACAGCACAGTCACCCCTCACCATCAGTGCAATGCACACCATGGACAGCACAGTCACCCCTCACCATCAGTGCAGTGTACACCATGGACAGCACAGTCACCCCTCACCATCAGTGCAGTGCACACCATGGACAGCACAGTCACCCCTCACCATCAGTGCAATGCACACCATGGACAGCACAGTCACCCCTCACCATCAGTGCAGGCCGCACTCCTCACCTGTGTCCACGGCTCGGCGCAGTGTGTCGCTCGGTCGCGCTCCGGGCTGTATATCCACCAGTCACCCGCCTGCAGAGCCCGGACAGTATCGCGCACAGGCCTGAACGCGGCGCAAGCTGATTGGTAGAATTACCGGCAGCTCCAGCGTCAGCCGAGCGCGGACCTCCAGCCAATCAGGCTTTAGAGAAGTGTCCGGCTTCCTCATTGCCATTGGTCCACGTTCCATCAAAGTCGCTAATTTGTCCACGATACCATGACGTCACGCAGTGTCTGACACGTGGGTGGGGCATTAAAAGTGGCGCTGCCGGGTAACTTGATGGGTGTCTGCATCTGGTGCACGGGGCTGATGCAATGTGGGGGAAACTGGCTGAGCAAGTGCTGCCATAAGGAGCCACGTGCTCTGCGTAGGGGAAAGTGCGGGGATTTCACCAAGTGGCAAGAATGGCTACATAATGACAACCAGTGAGGGCTTCACATCACAGTAGGCATTGGATGGGTCATGGGAACCTGCATGATCGGGGAGGCACAGGAGAGTAGTGGAGTGTAACCTGCATGACCGGGGAGGCACAGCGGAGTGTAACCTGCATGACCGGGGAGGCACAGGGGAATAGTAGAGTGTATACCTGCATGCCCCGGGAGGCACAGGAGAGTGTAACCTGCATGACCGGGGAGGCACAGGAGAGTGTAACCTGCATGACCGGGGAGGCACAGGAGAGTGTAACCTGCATGACCGGGGAGGCACAGGAGAGTGTAACCTGCATGACCGTGGAGGCACAGGAGAGTGTAACCTGCATGACCGGGGAGGCACAGGAGGGTGTAACCTGCATGACCGGGGAGGCACAGGAGGGTGTAACCTGCATGACCGGGGAGGCACAGGAGAGTGTAACCTGCATGACCGGGGAGGCACAGGAGAGTGTAACCTGCATGACCGGGGAGGCACAGGAGGGTGTAACCTGCATGCCCGGGGAGGCACAGGAGAGTGTAACCTGCATGCCCGGGGAGGCACAGGAGGGTGTAACCTGCATGACCGGGGAGGCACAGGAGAGTGTAACCTGCATGACCAGGGAGGCACAGGAGAGTAGTGGAGTGTACACCTGCATGACCGGGGAGGCACAGGAGAGTGTAACCTGCATGACCGGGGAGGCACAGGAGGGTGTAACCTGCATGACCAGGGAGGCACAGGAGAGTAGTGGAGTGTACACCTGCATGACCGGGGAGGCACAGGAGAGTGTAACCTGCATGACCGGGGAGGCACAGGAGGGTGTAACCTGCATGACCAGGGAGGCACAGGAGAGTAGTGGAGTGTACACCTGCATGACCGGGGAGGCACAGGAGAGTGTAACCTGCATGACCGGGGAGGCACAGGAGGGTGTAACCTGCATGCCCGGGGAGGCACAGGAGGGTGTAACCTGCATGCCCGGGGAGGCACAGGAGAGTGTAACCTGCATAACCGGGGAGGCACAGGAGAGTGTAACCTGCATGACCGGGGAGGAACAGGAGAGTGTAACCTGCATGACCGGGGAGGCACAGGAGGGTGTAACCTGCATGACCAGGGAGGCACAGGAGAGTAGTGGAGTGTACACCTGCATGACCGGGGAGGCACAGGAGAGTGTAACCTGCATGACCGGGGAGGCACAGGAGGGTGTAACCTGCATGACCAGGGAGGCACAGGAGAGTAGTGGAGTGTACACCTGCATGACCGGGGAGGCACAGGGGAGTAGTAGAGTGTATACCTGCATGACCGGGGAGGCACAGGAGAGTGTAACCTGCATGACCGGGGAGGCACAGGAGAGTGTAATCTGCATGCCCGGGGAGGCACAGGAGAGTGTAACCTGCATGACCGGGGAGGCACAGGGGAGTAGTAGAGTGTATACCTGCATGCCCGGGGAGGCACAGGAGAGTGTAACCTGCATGACCGGGGAGGCACAGGAGGGTGTAACCTGCATGCCCGGGGAGGCACAGGAGGGTGTAACCTGCATGCCCGGGGAGGCACAGGAGAGTGTAACCTGCATGACCGGGGAGGCACAGGAGAGTGTAACCTGCATGACCGGGGAGGTACAGGAGGGTGTAACCTGCATGACCGGGGAGGCACAGGAGAGTAGTGGAGTGTACACCTGCATGCCCGGGGAGGCACAGCGGAGTGTACACCTGCATGACCGGGGAGGCACAGGAGAGTGTACACCTGCATGACCGGGGAGGCACAGGAGAGTGTAACCTGCATGACCGGGGAGGCACAGGAGAGTGTAACCTGCATGACCGGGGAGGCACAGGAGAGTGTAACCTGCATGACCGGGGAGGCACAGGAGAGTGTAACCTGCATGACCGGGGAGGCACAGGAGAGTGTAACCTGCATGACCGGGGAGGCACAGCGGAGTGTAACCTGCATGGCCGGGGAGGCACAGCGGAGTGTATACCTGCATGACCGGGGAGGCACAGGAGAGTGTATACCTGCATGACTGGGGAGGCACAGGAGAGTGTAACCTGCATGATCGGGGAGGCACAGCGGAGTGTATACCTGCATGCCCGGGGAGGCACAGCGGAGTGTATACCTGCATGATTGGGGCGGCACAGGAGAGTGTAACCTGCAGGAGCGGGGAGGCACAAGGGAGTAGTGGAGTGTACACCTGCATGATCGGGGAGGCACAGGAGAGTGTATACCTGCATGACCGGGGAGGCACAAGGGAGTAGTGAAGTGTACACCTGCATGACCGGGGAGGCACAAGGGAGTAGTGAAGTGTACACCTGCATGACCGGGGAGGCACAGGGGAGTGTACACCTGCATGACCGGGGAGGCACAGGGTAGTGTACACCTGCATGGCCTGGGAGGCACAGGGGAGACTACACCTGCATGGCCTGGGAGGCACAGGGGAGACTACACCTGCATGGCCAGGGAGGCACAGGGGAGACTACACCTGCATGACCAGGGAGGCACAGGGGAGACTACACCTGCATGACCAGGGAGGCACAGGGGAGAGTACATCTGCATGCCCGGGGAGGCACAGGGTAGTGTACACCTGCATGCCTGGGGAGGCACAGGGGAATGTACACCTGCATGACCGGAGAGGCACAGGGGAATGTACACCTGCATGACCGGGGAGGCACAGCGGAGTGTAACCTGCATGACCGGGGAGGCACAGGGGAGTAGTAGAGTGTATACCTGCATGACCGGGGAGGCACAGCGGAGTGTATACCTGCATGATTGGGGCGGCACAGGAGAGTGTAACCTGCATGACCGGGGAGGCACAGGAGAGTGTAACCTGCATGACCGGGGAGGCACAGGAGAGTGTAACCTGCATGACTGGGGAGGCACAGCGGAGTGTATACCTGCATGACCGGGGAGGCACAGGAGAGTGTAACCTGCATGACCGGGGAGGCACAGGAGAGTGTAACCTGCATGACTGGGGAGGCACAGCGGAGTGTATACCTGCATGCCCTGGGAGGCACAGCGGAGTGTATACCTGCATGATTGGGGAGGCACAGCGGAGTGTATACCTGCATGACCGGGGAGGCACAGGAGAGTGTAACCTACATGACCGGGGAGGCACAGGGGAGTAGTAGAGTGTACACCTGCATGACCGGGGAGGCACAGGAGAGTGTAACCTGCATGACCGGGGAGGCACAGCGGAGTGTATACCTGCATGATCGGGGAGGCACAGCGGAGTGTATACCTGCATGATTGGGGAGGCACAGGAGAGTGTAACCTGCATGACCGGGGAGGCACAGGGGAGTAGTAGAGTGTACACCTGCATGACCGGGGAGGCACAGCGGAGTGTATACCTGCATGATCGGGGAGACACAGCGGAGTGTACACCTGCATGATTGGGGCGGCACAGGAGAGTGTAACCTGCAGGAGCGGGGAGGCACAAGGGAGTAGTGGAGTGTACACCTGCATGATCGGGGAGGCACAGGAGAGTGTATACCTGCATGACCGGGGAGGCACAAGGGAGTAGTGGAGTGTACACCTGCATGACCGGGGAGGCACAGGGGAGTGTACACCTGCATGACCGGGGAGGCACAGGGTATTGTACACCTGCATGGCCTGGGAGGCACAGGGGAGACTACACCTGCATGGCCTGGGAGGCACAGGGGAGACTACACCTGCATGGCCAGGGAGGCACAGGGGAGACTACACCTGCATGGCCAGGGAGGCACAGGGGAGACTACACCTGCATGACCGGGGAGGCACAGGGGAGTGTACACCTGCATGACCGAGGAGGCACAGGGGAGTGTACACCTGCATGCCCGGGGAGGCACGGGAATGTACACCTGCATGACTGGGGAGGCACAGGGGAGTGTACACCTGCATGACCGGGGAGAGACAGGGGAGTGTACACGTGCATGACCGGGGAAGCACAAAGGAGTGTACACCTGCATGACCAGGGATGCATAGGGGAGTGTACACCTGCATGACCGAGGAGGCACAGAGGAATGTACACCTGCATGACCAGGGAGGGGCAGGGGAGTAGTGGAGTGTACACCTTCATTACCAGGGAGGCACAGGAGAGTGTACACCTGCATGACGGGGGAGGCACAGGGGAGTGTGCACCTGCATGACCAGGGAGGACGGTCACCTGCGAGAGGTTTGCAAGGAGCTGATGGTGATGGCACTCTCGCAAATTATGTCAATCAAACCTGGGTGGCGGCAGGACAACTCTGGGGTGGAATAATGGCCTCACAGAACTAGTCTTTTGCAGAATAACACTTGTTTTTACAAGTATATAGAGTCAAATATGGCCAAAAGTGTTGACACCCTTGTTCTAAAAAATGAAGTATTTCCCCCAGAAGATTATTGCGATTAGGCTGGGGTCAGACTTGCGAGAAACTCGCATGAGTCTCACACGTTAATTGACGTGCAAGTTTCTCGCAAGTCTGACCTCGGCCTTACTCTAGTTTTGTTATACACATTTATTTCTTTTGTGTGTATTGGAACAACACAAAAATAGAGGAAAAAAAAGGCAAATTGGACATCACGCAAAACCACAAAAATGAGCTGGACAAAATTGTTTGCACCCTCAACTTAATATTTTGTTGCACCCTTTGGAATAAATAACTGAAATCAATTGCTTCCTATAACCGTCAACAAGCTTCTTACATTTCTCAGCTGAAATTTTGGAGTACTCTTCTTTTGCAAACTACTCCAGGTCGCTCGTATGTGAAGGCGCCTTCTCCCAACAGCAACTTTAAGATCTCTTCACAGATGGTTGATAGGATTTTGATCCAGACTCATTGCAGCCGCTTCAGAATCTTCCAGTGATTTGTTTCTTTCCATTTCTTGGGGCTTCTTGAAGTATGTTTGGGGTCATTGTCCTGCTGGAAGACCCATGACATAGGATGCAAACCCAGCTTTCTGACACTGGGCAATACATTGCAACACATCTGCTGGTAATTTTCAGATTACATGATATCTTGCACATAGTCAAGGCAACAAAGCAACCCCAAAACATCTCTGAACCTCCACTATATTTGACTGTAGGTTCTGTGTTCTTTTCTTTGTAGGCCTCATTCTCTTTCAGTAAACAGAATGATGTTCTTTACTAAAAAATCACTATCTTAGACTCGTATCTATTCACAAGATGCTTTTCCAGATGAATTTTGGCTTACTCAAGTACATTTTGGCAAACTGTAGTTTAGCTTTTAATGTCTCTGTGTCAGCAGGGGGGTCCTCCAGGGTCTCCTGACATAGCGTTTCATTTCATTCACATGTGGAGACATAGTTTGCGCTGATCCTGAGCCTGCAGGACAGTGTGAATTTCATTGGAACTTGATTGGGGTTGCTATCCACCATCTGAACTATCCTGCATTGCAACCTTTCATCATTATTCACTGCCGCCCATGCAGATTAGCTACAGTGTCATAGATTGTAAACTTGATTAACTTGCGCACAGTGGACAAAGGCGCATCACGATCTCTGGAGATGGACGTGTAACCTTGAGATTGTTGATACTTTTCAACAATTTTGGTTCTCAAGTCCTCAGACAGTTCTCTTTTTGTTCACACTGACACACAATGCAAAGTTTGCGTCAACTTCTCCCCTTTTAATCTGGTTTCATATTCATATTGCTCACACCTGTTACTTGCCACAGCTGAGTTTGAACGAGCATCACATGCTTGAAACAAAGATGTATACCAACAATTTTGGAAAGGTGCCAGCAATGTTCCTTCCTCTCCTAGTTTACATTCCCAAGTCCCTGGTCCTCGCTAATGTGACAACAGAGTCGTGACAGCTTGTATGTAACTGGCGGACACAGGCGACGACCCTGTGCAAGAACAGTACATGGGCCCTTTGCAGTCCAATAGCTCATCATAATGCACAATTCCACCTGCTTTTGAGGTGGATGTGGCCCCCTTATTTCTTGGGCCAGCTGCACAAGTTGCACCAATTATATATCCGCCCCTGAATGAACCCATGCACGATTATATTTTAGGTGATAATTATACTGATTGATGGAATGGAGGATGTGATCTTCCCTTGCCAGGAACTTGGATGGGTGTACACCTTACTGTTCCATTATACTGTAAATGTATGGATGGAGAGGAAGATGAAAGTTGTGCTGTGATCAGGAGGAAGTGGCAGGGTTCAGGTGTAAACCAATCTCTTCACTCTATTCTGAATGTATAGCACGGTGAGGAAGATATCGCTATGTATTGGCGGGAAAGGCAGGGTGCGGACATTACCACTTCATTACGCTCCTCCTCATTACTCCTGCGGCTGGGTGAGATCAGGTGCTACAAACTCCTATTTTTGGTCCAATCTAAAAATTATCACCAATCAGTACCCTATGTCTGGTGTCGATGCATAAGCTGCGCTGTTTCCACACACAGCGAGTGCCAGCTGTGTTATACAGCCAAAAGCTGTAGTATATATACAAGCGGTAGCGTGATCGCCAATCATACTACATCCAATTAAAGGGGTATTCTCAAGTTTGGATGTTACCCAATCGCAGGGGATTTGACCACTTGAACCCCCATAAGAATGAATGCAGGAGACGTGAGCATGATTGACCTCCACTCCACTTGAGCCCTGGGATCAGTGGGGGAGGGGTCCTAGTGGTCAGACACCCAGAGATCGGGACGTTATCCAATGGATAGGGAATACCTTCCAGACTTCAGATTGCCCCTTTAAAAGTCTTTGTCAATCACGGTCAGCAGCATTTTACTGGGGTGATCCATGTGTAATCATTTCGGTTACCCAATGACCGCCAGCGACGTGACCACAAGGTTCCGATGTGTCGCCAAGAGAGATAGGCGCTCCCCGAAGACCTTTGCTACCACCACTTTTGAACCCCCATGAAGGACGGCAGGTTCAAGTCTCTTTAGGGGACTAAAAAAAATGTATAAAATATATTTTAAAAAAATATAAAAAACAAATAAAAACAAGAACAAAAGGAAAAATGTAAGTCTTCCAAATCCCAAAAAAAGAAAAACAATAAATATATCTGACATCGCCAGGTCCGTAACAGTCCGGGTTACCAATATATAAAATTAATTAACCCCTCGGGTGGTAAAAAAAAAAATCAAAATGACAGAATTAGTTTTTTTCAGCATTAAAAAAAAAATAGAATGAAAAGTGATGAATACATTGACTGTAAAAAAAACTGGCATCAATAAAACTACAGGCCAGAAACCCAGCGCCGGCCGCAAGGAGGGTACACACAATTATTTCAACTACTAAAAATAAGAAAAGGGGCAGGAGGCTACAGCCAATCACAGCCCGGCTCTTACTTATGATCAGGAAATGTTTGAAAATAAACAGCCACCTGATTGGCTTATTCGTTGCCTAGCTATAAATATCGGCAAGATCCGCTCCAAACTCCTCCCACAAAGAGTTATCCGCCCCTCTTCGCCTGTCATAGGGCGTGGTCATGTGAGGAAATGACGTAGTACTTGTGCGACGGCGGCGCTTGGTGGTGTGTCGTCGTTTTGTGGTTGGCGGACGAAGATGGGGGCTGCGGAGGCTGACAGGACCTTGTTCGTGGGGAATTTGGACCCGAGAGCTACGGAGGAGCTGCTGTTCGAGCTGTTCCTGCAGGTTCGGAAGCCTTCACTGAGTCAGGGGAAGGGGCGGCTGTGGTTTCCGGCCCTGTGTGTGTAACGTGCAGGAAGAATGGCGGCGGGTGCACGCCAAAAGCTGACTACTAGTGACTACAGCGAATCTAGCTATATAATGTGCCAGTATCCAGAACATGGCAGAGGGGGAATACTGAGGGACTAGGCCATGCTCACACGCTGCGCTTTTATGTAACTTAGTCTCATGCACACGCTTTTTTTCCTGACTGGAATGGAAATCTATAGCATGTGAATTCTTTTCACTTGTTGCAGCGTCTTTACATCTACAGAAAGCAATGAGAAACCGCAAAAGTGGAGCCATCGGTTTTTGTTGCGTTTTTGGTGAATAAATGCAGATACCTCAGAATGGGAAACCCATTTTTTTATGAATTTCCCCCCCCCAAAAAAGAAAAAATAATCCATAAAATATTTTCAATGCACATTACACTGTAAATCTTTCTCTCTTAAAATAGTGCTATGCAACAATGCCCAACCAATTCACGTTTCCCCGCTGTTGTTTTTTTTTTTTTTTTTTTTTTTTATTTCTCTGCCATTGTGTATTTTTTCATGAGCTCATGTAACTTTAGCTCACAGACCTAAACATTAAAACAAAAACACTTTCACCTAAATAATTTGATGATAATTGCCCCTGTGTTTTTTTGTTCTGATTTTTATGCCTTGGATTGGCCGCCTAAAAGCTTGTCTCGTTTATACTTTCGATGTGGAATAAAAGCTGTAGGATGCTGAAAAACACAGCAAAGCCTGCAATGCGGCTGCAGTTTTTTTACTGCCAATACATCAGGTTTTGGCTGCAGAAAAAAACCCAGCAAAAGTCTTATTCTCACGTCCGTTTCCAACACCTGTGGTATCTTTTTCTTCTCACGGATACCACACTATGGTTAAGTGCACGCTGTGGATTTTGCTAAATCCGCGGGTCATAAGACCTGCATTTTGCCTGCGGTTTTCCCCTGCGTTTTGACACCTGGTCATGGAGCAGGTGTCAAACCGCTGCGGATTCCACACAAAGAATTGACATGCTGCAGATTTAAAACCGCAGCTAATCCGCGTGGAAAAATCTGCAGCATGTGCACTGCGTTTTTCATTTTCCATTGAATATAAAAGTACTCTACAACGCAGCCGAAACTACTGCGGATCCACAGGGCCAAATCCGCTGCGGATCTGCAGCAGAATCCGCAACGTGTGCGCATACCCTTACCCATTATAACCTAAAGCTGCCAAGCACATGCCCTTTTTTTTTTTTCCCGACAGCACTGATGGAAAAAAAAATTATTCTGGATGAACCCATTAAATGCGTTGCTCTGCCACTTTTTGCTATTGACCTCTTTGGGACACATCAATATCGGCTTAGTGGGGTCCGATGACAGGCAGTCATCAGTTGTGTGCTCTTTGTTGGCATGTGAATGTTAGCAGTTTTTTTTTCATCTGCTTCTTCTTAGAGCCATAACTTTTTTTTTTTTTTTTTTTTCACTGACCTAACCATGTGTACTACAGGAAAAAAAAAAAAAAAATTATGCCATTGATTTTTGGGGACTTTGTGTTTATAGTAATCATCTTACAGTAAAAATTACCCAGTAACTTGATTCTCCAGGTTTAGATTACACTTGCTAGAGGAAAAAAAATTTCATCGATAATTTGTTTTTATTTTTTCCGATTGGGTGTGTGAGGAAGAGATGTATTTTTTATTTTTTATTTATATTTTTTTTTTTTTTTTGGGGGGGGGGGGAGGAGATTTGAATGGGGTGAATGGAGCTATGCTTTATATCTTTTTAAGGTGTACAAAATATTGAAATTTTATCTTTTTTTTTTTTTTTTTTTTATGGCCTAAATACTCCTCTATACACTCTAAAGTGAACACGCTCCAACTGAGAACTGTCACTACAGTGTATGAAACAGCTTTTCCAGCTTTCTACAGTGTGATAAATAGCAGGCGTTCTGTCTCCACCAATCTGATATCGATGAGCCATCGTTAGTACATGTCACCAATATTGAAATCCTGGACTTCACATTTTAAGTTGAGCCTTACTTATTGGCAGTAGTCATACAAATAGTAGTTTCTCTCCTCTTCAGACTGCACTGGCCGTGTGTTATATGAACTTGCTCAAAGTAATTGTTTTGGGTTTTTTTTCTTCCAGGCTGGTCCTGCGGTAAATGTAAAAATCCCCAAGGACAAAGATGGCACTTCAAAATTATTTGCTTTTGTACAGTTTAAGCATGAAGAATCTGTTCCCTATGGGATGAATCTGTTAAATGGAGTGAAACTGTTTGGAAGGCCTCTGAAAATCCAGTACAGATCAGGTACGAGGGCAGCAACTTTTGTGGGGGGTTTGTCATCTCACAAGAAATTAGTCTTTCTTTCAATGATCAAGTTTTGTTCTTCAAATTAAATCCCCCTCATTCCAATACCATTAACAATTTATTTCATTGCTCTAACCATACGGGTGGGCTGATCGGGTTACCTATGGCCTCCTTCTGTTTAACCACTTAAAAGCGATGGACTACGGCACTTTAACCCCTTGGACGCATCAATCAGAGCTGACCAGACACGATACTCTTGTTGGTTCCTGTTCACCAACATCAGCCATGTTGGCCAACAATGTGGCACCTTCCAAACTTAAAAGTACTTTATAGTCCGAACTGTGGGGTGAGGTGTGTAACATGCAGGGCTGTGAAGTCAGTAAGCCAAGCCTGCGACTCAACACTACTGTCTCACTACTGAGCATGTACATAAAGCGCAGCACATATTCCTCTCAATTAAAAGCTGAGATCCTTAGAGGAACAGAACATTTATAGGACGCTTTATAACTATCTCAAAATCTTATGAAAAAATTTACAGCACATCCTGCATTGTACTACTGCACCTGATGTATTATATATTTTATCAGCCAGTCCATTTTATACTGACTCCAACTCCACAGCCCTGCTCTCATGCCTTACATCTGATATGGCAATCTATTTTTAATCTCTTATGTTTTTAGGAAGCAGTCACGCCTCTCAAGCAAATAATGCAGCGTCTTCCCCACAAGGAAACGGCAACTTTTCTGGAAATGGTTCATCACCAAATGGCAACAGGTAAGTTAAAGTCTCCTGGATGCATTTGCAGGAGCCAATGGCATTTCCAGTAGACACACACTATGTGGATGTACTATGCCACCATACATCTGTCATAACCTTGTCAGTAAATTGGCTGAAGCTCAAGGGGTTGACAGGCAGCATGAATCCGAGACCAATTCCTGTTTTTGCAAGTGTCTGTTTTACTGTAAAACTCGCTGGTGTTTCGGAGAAAACATGCTTTGAAAAGCCGGCCGAGCGTGATCCATCTCAATGTATAGTCCAAGGCAGACCTCAGACTAGTCATCCAAGTCACATCCTTCCTGTCTTTTCTTAGTATGTTTCTTCTGACACAGCAGCGCTCCATTTATTTCTGCTGTTGGCTACATTTATAGATTGTTTTGACATTGATTTATTTGTTTTTGTAGATATGACTACAATTCTGATATGAGATACGACCACTCTCCTCCTGTTCAAAGCTATCAGAAACCGTACTCCTCTTCAGATGGGCTTCACAGACAAGCAATGGTGGGTGACTACACACATTTACATTAATATTCCCACTTGATATCAGGACTCTTTAGAAAGGAATATAATAAGTGATATTGTTTTGTTTTTGCATTAATAGATTTTATATATATATATATATATATATATATATATATATATATATATATATATATATATATAGTAATGTTACAAAAGGAATGTAGCTTATAATGTACAAGCGCGGGGTGGGAGGGGATGCTGATGAAGGGACGGATACATTTTGGTATTTTGCTTCACCAGAGGAAGGTTAAGAGGTTTGCCTGGTGTATTTAGTTTCGCTGATGACATTACCAACCCACGTAATTGCCGACACCTTCTGTGCCATGGACAGTAGACTATCGCCCAGAGAGATGTCTGCCATTCAGTTTTCATGGCAAGCTGTACTTAAATTACACTAAAGGGATGACCTAGAAGCTTATCGAGATACTTCTGCTACCATTTACTTGTATGTACATCAATACTGCTGGATCCTGTCCTGGATATTGGACGTAGCCATGGTAATGACACGTTTGACTGTCAGAGTGGTAATAATGGCTGCTGCAGTTTCCCCCCCCCCCCCCCACGCTGAGGATCTTGGCATCTTAACTGCAGCCGCTCAAGTACTGTAGCAAGTGCTGTACCTGGGTGCAGCAGAGTAGGACAAAACAAATGCCTAATGCACATGCACCCTCATATTCATTAGTAAAGCAGAGATTTACGGTGGGTGCGGAAAGTATTCAGACCCCTTTAAATTTTTCACTCTTTCATTGCAGCCATTTGGTAAATTCAAAAAAGTTAATTTTTGTTCTCATTAATGTACACTCTGCACCCCATCTTGACTGGGAAAAAAAAAAGACATTTTTCCAAATTTATTAAAAAAGAAAAACTGCAATATCACATGGTCATAAGTATTCAGACCCTTTGCTCATTATTGAGTAGAAGCACCCGTCTGAGCTAGTACAGCCATGAGTCGTCTTGGGAATGATGCAACAAGTTTTTCACGTCTGGATTTGGGGATCCTCTGCCATTCTTCCTTGTAGATCCTCTCCAGTTCCGTTAGGTTGGATGGTGAACGTTGGTGGACAGCCATTTTCTCTAGCAACCTTCCACAACAGCATAGGAGGTTGTCTCCACGCCCTAATGGGGGACAGGAAGCACGAGAGGTTAAAAGGTCCCTCTCACCAGTGTCTTTCCTGTCCCCCATGGGGCATGGAGAGGTTTCGGTATGCTGTGTGGCTGGCTGCTGCAGCGTACCTGTAATCCTTAAGGCGGGCAGTGGTGTTCGGTGGCGCTGCCTCCCCTCCTCCGTACTGCTCCTGTCTTCTTAGAACATGGGACCTTCCTGGCCCACCCGCGCTCCCCTAGGGGGAGTAAAGCGGGCCAGTGATCCCCCGACCGGAGGCCTCTCGCAGCTCTCCGGTCTCTCCTCCTCCTCCTGCTGCGCACCGTGATGTGACCCGGAAGTGACGCCACGCGTGGTCACTTCCGGGGTATGTGACTACTTCCTGTCATGGCAGCCCCATTCATCTACCGGCGCGTGGAGCTCGCCAGCACTTGCTGTGCCTGCCTCGGGACCCAGGGAGGAGGAGGGGGAAATGAAAAGGCTGCGCTGAGGGCTGTGTTAACCCCTTATTAACCCGCCGGAAGACGCCGACAGGTAAGACGAAATCCCGTGTCAGCATGGACGGTTCTTCCTGCCCTGCGTCTGCAGAGCCCAGCGCTGCCCCAGCCACAGTAAGTGTACCTGGGGTGGGTACTAGTGGTGCGGTCCTGGGATAGAGTTCCTCAGAATACTTCTCCCCCTTTCTTATAGGGAGAAAAGTCTGCCCGCAAAAGCACCAATACCACCAGCAAGTCAGCCAAATGTGCCATATGCTGTGCAAAACTTCCCTCAAATTGGGTAAAAAAATTTGTCAAGCTTGCACGGAGAGGGTGGTCAGGGCTGAGCACCCGTCATTGATTGACAAGGTCTGCAGCCTGGTCACTCATCAGGTTCAGACCTCTTTAGCCGCCCTGTCCCCCTCCTCCACCTCCTCCGATTGTGGGCTTGCCATCCCCCAAAAAAAACGGAAAATTCTGTTAGAGGACTCGGAGTTCGAATCAGAAGGGTCATACAATTCAGGCTCCGAAAATTAGGAACAACTGGGAACCTCTAAATCAGCCGAAACTAGGAAATACCTCCTTTCTGTGGAATATGTGGAGGAGCTGGTCAGTGCAGTACGGGCCACCATGGGCCTAGAGGATGAACCCGTTACTCAGTCAGCACAGGACCGCATGTTCAGGGGATTTGAGGGACCCAGACGAACAGGTTTCCCAATACATAGGAGCATAGTAGATATGATCTCTCAGGAATGGGATTACCCAGAGAAGCGCTGCTCGGCCCCTTCGGAACTCAGGAATAGATTTCCCCTGGAGAGGAGTTTAAATGGGACATCCCGAAGGCTGATGTCCAGGTGGCAAGGGTGGTGAAGAAGACGGTCCTTCCATTTGATGATGCGTCCCAGCTTAGAGACCCGATGGACCGTAAAGCAGAGAGCCTCCTAAGAAAATCTTGGGAAACCTCTGCCTTTTCCTTAAAGTCAGGAATTGCGTCCACATGCGTCTCTAGGTCTCTCTTCCAATGGATAGAGGAACTAGAGAGTCATATTTCTCGGGGAACCTCAAGAGGTGACCTCCTTAACTCCCTTCCTATACTACAGAGAGCTACAGGCTTCTTGGCGGATGCATCAATGGAGATGATCCGCACCTCTGCCAGGGCTATGGTACAGTCCAATTCTGCAAGGCGGGCCCTCTGGCTTAAAACGTGGAGCGGGGACGTGACCTCCAAGGTTAAACTCTGCTCTTTACCCTTCAAGGGTGAACATGTCTTCGGCCCGGCCTTAGATGAAATTCTTGAAAAGACCACAGATAAAAAGGTGCTTCCTGAGCAGAGGACCACAGAAAATCTGCTTTTTCGAGCCTCTCAGAATCAGCCATCCCAGCCGAGAGGGAAGGGAAAAGACTGGAAGATGGAGTTATGCTAAAGGGAGAGGCAGGAACATCCTGGTACCCCAGCAGCAACAGCCACAAGAAAAGCAATGACTCGACCCCGGTGGGGGGGAAGGCTTTCGAGGTTCTTTCACTCTTGGCAGTTGATTTCCAACAGCGCCCTGGGTCCTCAGCGTGATCAAGGAGTGCCTACTGCTAGAACTCGAATCCTCCCCCCCGCGGGGTATAAGAGTTACCTCCCTACCTCCTCGGGAGACTCCAGCACTAAAATCCGGCATCCAGCTCCTTCTACAATCAAACGCCATCTCTCAGGTCCCTGTGGAGGAACAGGGAAGGAGACATTATTCCAGACTGTTCCTAGTGAAAAAGCCCACAGGAGAGGCAGGAATAATAATGAATATGAAAGGCCTCAACCGACACATCGCATATCGCAGATTCAAGATGGAGTCGGTAAAGACCGCCATTCCTCTGATAGGGCCGTCTTACTTCATGGCAACCATAGACCTGATGGATGCCTATTTCCACATTCCCATACATCCTTCTCACAGGAATTATCTAAGGTTTGCGATCCGTCCGGGTACAGAAATCAGGCACTATCAGTACGTGCTTCCCTTTGGGATAGCCTCTGCCCCTCGAGTATTTTCCAAGATTATGGCAGAAGCTGTGTCCCACATCAGAAGCCAGGGCATATGTATTGTACCCTACCTGGACGACCTACTGATAATAGGAGCCTCCTACCAGACCCTGGAAAACCAGGTGACTCAAACCCTGGGTATTCTCCAATCGCTGGGGTGGATCCCGAATATAAAAGTCGCAGATCCAACCCTCCCAGGAGATAAAATTCTTATGAATCCTCCTAGATTCAAAAAAACAAATGTCCTTCCTCCCGGAGGAACATCAGAGGTCCATAATATCAAAGATCTCGAGTTTCAGTAAACGGAGGTCCCCGACCCTCAGGTCAGCCATGTCCATACTAGGGTCAGTGCCTTGGGCGCAGGCCCACTCCAGAATACTCCAGTCCCACATCTTAGGAAACTGGAATAGAGATCACACCTGCCTAAACAAGAGTCCAGACCCCAGGAAAAGTGAAAGCTTCACAAGCATGGTGGATGGACCACAAAAATCTGTGCAAGGGAATCAACTGGTCCCAGATCCCCTTGGTCACAGTAGCGTCAGACGCCAGCAAGAAAGGCTGGGGAGCCATAGTGTCCCGACAACCATTCCAGGAGATGTGGAGCCAGAAAGTGAGTACAAAATCCTCAAACTTCAGGGAGCTGAAGGCCGTGGAGGAAGCTCTCCTGGCAGCAAGACACCTAGTCCAGGGCCATCATATCAGAGTCTACTTGGACAACATAACAGTGGCCCATCTCGGACACCAAGGTGGCACAAGCTCCAGCAGCCTAGAGGGCCTTTCAGGCCGAATATTTTGCTGGGCCGAAAGACACCTCCGTTCTCCAGCAGTAGTCCACCTAAAGGGTGGAGGGTGGAGGGTACCTCCAATCTTCAAGCAGATTTTCTGAGCAGAAAATGCATCCAGCCTGGCGAGTGGAGCCTAAACGAAAGAATCTTTCAGAGGCTGGTCAACAGGTGGGGCCTTCCGGAGGTGGATCTACTGGCCTCAGGAGAGAATGCTCGAGTGAGAAACTACTTCTCCCTGAACCCCAGGGACAGATCCCTGGGGGTAGATGCCTTCGCCCACAAGTGGAGGTTTCGTCTGGCATATGCCTTGCCGCAACCCTGAGGAAAATCCGGGACAATCAGACCCAAACCATCCTAGTAGCCCCGCTATGGCCAAAGAGGAGCTGGTATTCTCTAATTACAGAACTACAGGTAGACGGGCCATTCCTCCTACCCCTGAAAGACGACCTCTTGCAGGGCCCTCTACATCACCCAAACCTCTGGGGAATGAAGTTAGCGGCCTGGTTACTGAGACCCAGATCTTGAGGGCCAGGGGGCTATCAGAGGCAGTAATAAAAACCCTCCAGAAATCTAGGAAACCGGTCACCATTGCTATTTATAACAAAATATGGAGAAAGTTTTCCTCATGGCGTCTGCCAGACTTGCCTGACCCAGAAAACCCTAACATTTCCCGTATTCTGGATTTCTTACAGAGGGGGCTTGAGCTAGGTCTAAAGCCTAGTACACTGAAAGTACAGGTATCGGCATTAAGCTCCATGTTCGACACTGACTTGGCAAACCACAGGTGGATAAAAAGATTCATTACATCAGCCACTAGGCTACATCCAAAAAGGCTAGTTGCCATTCCACCATGGGACTTGAATGTGGTACTTACGGGACTCACTCAATCCTCCTTTGAGCCCCTGCCATCTTGTACTCCTCAGCTCCTCTCCTGTAAGGTGGCCTTCCTTATAGCAATAACCTCAGCAAGGCGAGTAGGAGAGCTCCAAGCTCTCTCAATCAGGGAACCCTACCTAACAGAGATGATTCCATAGTTCTTTCCCTTGATCCATCATTGTCTGACTTCCATAGATCACAGAATATAATTCTTCCCTCATTTTGTCAAAACCCAGCAAATCCTAAAGAAGAGGTGTTTCATACGCTGGATGTAAGGCGCATAATTCTCCACTACTTAGAGTACCACAACCTATTCGTCCATACCTCTGGTCCAAACAAGGGGAAAAAAGGTAGCAAAGAACACCATTGCCAATTGGATTAAAAAGGCCATCTCCGAAGCATACCTGGCGCAGAACATCACACCCCCTACGGGGATCAAAGCGCAGTCAACACGTTCTACCTCTACTTTATGGACTGAGAGGGCAGGTGCATCTTCAGAGCAGATTTTTAAGGCAGCAACCTGGTCCTCCTTACATATTTTTACTAAACACTACAGGCGTAGTGTTTACACAGTGCACAGTGTTTACACAGTGCAGTATAGGTTGTTATGCCTCCTATGCTGTCGTGGAAGGTTGCTAGAGAAAATAGAATTAGACTTACTGGTAATTCGGTTTCTAGAAACCTTCCACGACACCACTATTTCCCTCCCTGTATTCTTGAACAAACTCTGAGAATCTTAAGGTAACCGGTGCTATGGTGATCAGTTATAAGTCACTGGTGAAAGGGAGGTGGGAGGGACCTTTTAACCTCTCGTGCTTCCTGTTCCCCATTAGGGCATGGAGACAACCTCCTATGCTGTCATGGAAGGTTTCTAGAAACCGAATTACCGGTAAGTCTAATTATATTTTCAGGTCTCTCCAGAGTTGTTCAATTGGGTTTAGGTCAGGGCTCTGGTTGGGCCAGTCAAGAATGGTCAGAGTTGTTCTGAAGATGCTCCTTTGTTACTTTAGCTGTGTTCTTAGGGTCATTGTCTTGTTGGAAGGTGAACCTTCAGCCAAGTTTGGGGTCCAGAGCACTCTGGAAGAGCTTTTCATCCAGGATATTTCTGTACTTGGCCGCATTCGTGTTTCCTTAAATTACAACCAGTCATCCTTTCCCTGTAGCTGAAAAACATCCCCATAGCATGATGCTGCCACCACCATGTTTCACTGTTATTGTATTGTGCAGGTGATGAGCAGTGCCTGGTTTTCTCCACACACATAGCTTAGAATTATCACCAAAAAGTTCTATCTTCGTCTCATCAGACCAGAGAATCTTATTTCTCATAGTCTGGGAGTCCTTTATGTGTTTGTTTTTTGTTTAGCAAACTATGCAGGCTTTCATATGTCTGGCACTGAGGCGAGTCTTCAATTGGGCCACTCTACCATAAAGGCCCGACTGGTGGAGGGCTGCAGTGATAGTTGACTTTGTGGAACTTTTTCCCATCTCCCTACTGCATCTGTGGAGCTCAGCCACAGTGATCTTGGGGTTCTTCTTTACCTCTCACCAAGGCTCATTTCCCACAATTGCTCAGTTTGGCTAGACTGCCAGGTCTAGGAAGACTTCTGGAGGCCACTGTGCTCTTAGGAACCTTGAGTACTGCAGAAATTCTTTTGTAACCTTGGCCGGATCTGTGCCTTGCCACAACTGTCTCTGAGCTCCTTGTTCAGTTCCTTTGACCTGATGATTCTCATTTGGTCTGACATGCACTGTGAGCTGTGAGGTCTTATATAGACAGGTGTGTGCCTTTACAAATCAAGTCCTATCAGTTTAATTAAACAGCTGGACTCCAATGAAGGAGAAAACCATCTCAAGGAGGATCACAAGGAATTGGACAGCATGTGACATAAATGAGGGTCTGAGCAAAGGGTCTGAATACTTATGACCATGTGATATTTCAGTTTCTTTTTTAATGAATTTCAAAAATTTCTACATTTGGTTTTTTGTTTTTTTTTTTTTTTTTTTTGTTTTTTTCTTCAGTCAAGATGGTGTGCAGAGTGTACATTAATGAGGAAAAAAAAGAACTACTTTGAATTTACCAAATGGCTGCAATGAAACAGAGTGAAAAAGTTAAAGGGGTCTGAATACTTTCCGCACCCACTGTAACTGGTCTTGTAGCTACTGTGCATAGCAAGCAATATATGGTCCCCAGAGCCTGGCTGGACATATCGTAATAAAAACAGTGGGACCAGGACTGCCACCATGGCCATATCTCATGTTGACCAAACATAAATAATGGAGTAGGTGCTGGCCTTGGGCGCAGCATGATTGACAATGCACCATGCTTACCTAACCCGATACTAGTTAATTTAATTTTTTTTTTTGTTTTTTTTCCCCTAGATCAATAGCTACTACAGACAAGGTTCTTCTCATGGTCCCAGCACAGATGCAATGTCTTATTCCTCCTCTCCTTCATCATCCCCAAATTACCCTCCCTCATCGCCAAATTACCCTCCTTCATCGCCAAATTACCCTCCATCACCAAATTACTCTCCCTATTATGGTTCATATAATCAAAGCTCCTCTCATTCGGCACCATTGCGTCACGATTCATCCTCCAGCAACAGAAAAATCCGGAGCCAAGCCTCTTATCCTTATCAAAGTGATGACTACCACAGCAGCAGAGACTCTTACTACAGGGGCAGCAGCCAAGAGGAGCACTACCACGAAGGTCACAGTTCTCATCAGAGAAAAGAGCCCAGATGGCGCCACTCTCCCTATTAATGTGTTCACCTGTGAGGGGAGAGCTGTGTGACAAGGTCTTATAATTGGGATCAAAAAGAAAATGTCCTTACCTTCAGTTTAATACAAGGTTAGATCCAACCTTGTATTAAACCTGTCCTGAATAACCTATTTTTTAAGAAACATAGTGTTTTTAAATTTTATTCAGCGCAGAAAATAATCTATTGTATTTGTTAAAAAAGAAATATTTCTGTAGCCTATTCATGTAGCTACATATTTGTTATAACCATGATGTTTTGTAAGATGGTGACGTGACAGCAGCCATATTTTACAGTCTGTTACTGCAGTAATTCCAACAGCCTCATACATACAGGATGCTGTATGTTTGGGTCGGTAGGCAAGCATCCGAAACTGAAATTGCGGCCGTAACGCAGTCTATAAAATCCGTTCACGTTGTTAATATCGGTAAACTGCCAGTGTTCGACTTAAAGGAGAAGTTCACGTGTTGCTACCATTTCTCCTTTGGACTAGGCGGGAAAAAGTTTACTTTTTAGTAACATCTGATTTTATTTTTTTTATAAACCATTGAGACATCTATTTAGCTTTTCGTATGAGTTTTGTATGGAAAGAGCAAAGCTAGTGCGCAAATGTGCTGGGATAAGGTATTATCTGATCATGCTCTGGTGCAAGCAGAGTGTCTTTGGCGTGCTCAAAAAATATGTTCGAGTCCCCGAGGCTGCATATGTCATGGCTGTTCGACAGTCGCAAAACATGCGGGGATTGCTTAAGAGACTATCCCTGCATGTGTTGCAACCGTCGAAGAGCCGCTAGACATGCAGTCAATGCGACTCAAACTTTTTTTTTTTTTTTCCAAGCATGCCGAAAATACTCAATTAGGAAATGAGCATGCTTACTCATCACTAATCAAGACACATCGCTCATCCTCAAGCCTGCAAACCCAGCCATCTACAGACATGTCTCCCTTATTGCACCTAAATTAAATGGGTTTTCTGGTCTAGGCAAGTGACGGCTGTTAGATCAGTGTGTAGATTCCTCTACTGAGATCCTCACCAAGCGCCAGAACAGGGGATGTACCTATCCCCAGTGGCTTAGAGCGGAAGATCCCTCTAATGCATGTGTATTGCAGGAGCAAAGTGAAGATCCATGCTTGTTAAATGTGAATTTTCCCTTTTAAGTGTAAATTTAAGGAAAAAAAAACAATTGCTCCATACACTTGTGTAGAGTTTGCAGAAATTCAAACTTTCTGAACAATCTTCCTTGGTGAATATCTGAGCTATTGGTCCAAGTTTTAGGCAAGCACAATGATTCAAACTTTTTTTTTTTTTTTTATCTATTATGTAAGTATTGACATCTTCTATATTAATGATGTTTGTAATTCTCGTCCTACCGATAGTAGATGTGACAGTGGTGTGTGTATATATTTTTTTTTCTTTAGGAGGGTAAACTTTTCCCCCCCCCCCCTCAGGGTGTTTTTTTTTGTTTTTGTTTTTTTTTTTAAATCTTAAACTTGACGAAGAAATGTAAAGTCCTTCCCGTCGAGCACCGTCTGCCGTATTTATACTGAATATCGTACAAGATAGATTCAGTCAGATCTAATAGTAAAGGCGCAGTCACACCGGTCGGATACACGGCGGATTATACAGATAAAAAAATTGCAGATTACATTTGGTGAAATCTCAGCTACGCTGCTGCAGTGCAAATCAGGTTTGCTGTCCATATTCTCTGCGCACTTTACTTTTTGTATTAGTTTTATGTAAACCACCCAAAAAATCTGCTGCAGAAATTCCTCAGGATAGACATCCCATTTGCACACGTCCTGAAGATCCTCAGTATTTCTAGACCTTTATGTGTTCTACTGTACAGTAGTGCATCCGAGCAGTTACACATCGTATAACGTACTGCCACCGCAAAATCAACCAGCATTTACTACAAAGTATTCATAAGGAGGCAGATCACACGGTGTTAATGTAAACTTGTGATTATTGGTGTAATAGTAGACCATGTTGTACTGATCTGTACAGAGTAGAATAAATCTATTTCTATTGACTTGTATCTTGGCCTCAGCTTTGTTCATTTTCGTACTTTTGTATACAGCCATGTTTGACAATTGGGATCACAGACAATGTCAAAGCTGAAACAAAACTTTGATGTGGTTGTAAATCAGCACATAAGTTCAGATAAAGAGTAAAGTAAGGGGTCATGCAGCCATCTGTGCAAATCGGTCCGATCTGATAGCTGGTTCCGACAGGCGATGCTCAGGCCAGGAGAGCTGCGTCCAGTCCATGTATTGTCGACTCGGATTGGACTGATTTGCACTGATCTCTGCATGAGCCCTTACAAACCCTGATGGATTGTCAGTTGATTGCAGACACCAATGTGCAAATCCCAGGAAATAAAGTGCTGGTAATGGTCAAACGGTGCAAAAGTGGTAGTTGAATTCAATTGCAAAAATGTTGCACTCGAAGTAAAAAAAAAAAAAAAAAAGTAATATCTTTATGCTTTCCTGAATATTCGGATGTAATTTTATTCTGGTTATTAAAGAAAAGTCAAGTTTAACCTACGTTTTTTAACTGTACTTACTATGGAATGTATGAATACCAATGGTTTCACTAGGCACATATTAGCAAAAAGTCCACCTAAACCAGATTAAGGCCCAAACAATGGGGGTAGATATGACTGCCACTCCAAATAACTAATGTATAGCAATAAGACCAGAAGGCGTTTTATTGGCAGAAGAAATATACAGTTTATTTAAAGGGAACCTGTCACCCCCTCCAGGCGGTTTTAAGTAAAAGAGCCACCTTGTGCAGCACTGATGCTACTTAAAATCGCCCTTTAAAATAAAAAATGCACACGTATAAAGAGGATGACAGTTCAAAACCTGAGTGACAAGTTCCTGCAAGGTTATATAATGTAACAAGATTGTAGGTCCCAATGGAGAAAAGTGTAGCAGAAATGTTCTAGGGATGAACAATGCGTCATGGTATTGTCTAGAACATAAGTGTCACTGTGGACACTACTTATGTTCTAGACATTTTTATATTATAATAAGGGATCTGCCATGTGAATAGACACCAGGGTGGATAAAAATCAATGTTTTTTTTTTAAAAAAAATCGGATTTTTTTCAATAAACTGCTTTTTGAGGAAAATATTTTACCATCCAAAGGTTTTTCCATCATGAGATAAAGCTGAGTTGTTTAACTCAGTAGAATAAAGGCTGTATATGTGTAACATTCACAATGCCATGCTCTTCCAGAGGTTTCTGTAGGATTAGTGGGCAGTTTCTCTCCTATATTATCACAGACGCTCGCTTTACTTACGCAGTTCTCAAAACTGAATTTGACTCCGCAGAGGTCCCAGCCTCTTCTTCACGGCAAAAATGTTACAACAGGAACAGAGTTGAGAAAAAGACCTTAATCCTATTGTTCTACAAACCTATGAATACAGAATCAACCCTTTCAGTGCCAAGTCCAAGAAGTTAGACAATATGTTTCTGATTGTTTGGAGTGGAATAGATCTGCACAACACAAGAAGAATGTGAATCTAAGTGTGAGGAGGAGGAAGGGCAAGCAGACAAGAAAATGAAAGTGAAACTTTGAGCACAATACTGCAGCATAGCCACAGACAGACAAGTCTGGATCTGTTTGTGTGTACGATCTGAGGTTTATTACATTCTTTCCTTATAATGGCAGCAGGCCGTAAAAGAGACCCAGTTTGGGAATATTTTAATGAAGCTCCTTCGCCTATCGGTAAGGCAGGCATGCGTGCAAAATGCAAACGATGCAACAAAGAGATGCAAGGCCTGGTGGCGCGAATGAGGCAACATCATGAGAAGTGCGGTGATGAAGATGACCAAAGAAACCCTTCTGAACAGGCAGGATCTTCAGGTTGGTAAACATTTTTATTGAATCCCATTTCTAAAGACTGAACTGTCGTGTGAGAAAAATTATATTACTGCATGTTACTGTCATTTGGTACAGTTATGAAGAAAAACAAATATTCCTTTTGGGGCAGTGATGTGTTGTGTACAATAAGCAGAAATTGTATAAACAATAAAATAACAGCATTGACTTTTTTTGTTTAGGGGAATTCATGGATTCTGGAAACTATCCACCTCCAAGATCACCATCATCCTGTTCTACAGTTTCAGAGTTATCCAGGATAGTGCTTCATTAGCAGCAGCAGCAGCATCATCATCAGACACCCACAGCCACATATCACCATCACCCAAAAGGAAGAAAAAACCTTTACCTCCTGGAACCACCATAGATAGGTTTGTGATAAGAACTAGCAGATTAGAAAAAGAGTTGATTGATGAAAAAATTGCCCAGTTTATTTATGCAACGACCTCTTCTTTCCGTCTGACTGAGAATCCACATTTCATTAATATGGTTCAGTCACTGAGACCAGGATACAGTCCACCCAGCAGAGCTGATGTTGCAGGGAAACTGCTGGATCAAGTGTATGACAGAGAAATGGAGCAATGTGCAACAGCTCTGGAGGGTAAAATTGTTAACCTAAGTATTGATGGGTGGAGTAATGTCCACAATGATCCTATTGTATGTGCTTGTATAACAACAGAAGAAGGTAAAGTCTTCCTTGCACAAACAACTGATACGTCAGGAAATGCACACACAGCAGAATACTTACAAGAAGTGGCAGTAAAAGCTATAACGACATGTGAACAAAAATTCAAATGTCTAGTACGCAGTTTGGTCACTGACAATGCTGCAAACGTATCCAAGATGAGAAGAGATTTAGAAGAGCAGGGAGGGAATACAAAGCTGCTAATAACATATGGTTGCAGTGCTCATTTGCTGCACCTCTTAGCCAAAGACTTAAGTGTTCCAGAAATAAAGGCTAATGTTGAAATTGCTAAATACTTCCGTAATAATCATTTTGCTGCAGCAGCTCTGAAAAGGATGGGTGGAACCAAGCTAACGCTCCCACAAGATGTTAGATGGAACTCTGTGGTGGACTGTTTTGAGCAGTATATCAAAAACTGGCCTATTCTGATGACACTTTGTGAAGAAAATCGAGATAAAATAGATGGCACTGTCACGGCCAAAATCCTCAACATTGGGCTTAAGAGAAATGTTGAACATATGCTGAGTTTCCTGAAACCCATCTCTCAAGCTTTAAACAAAATACAGAAAAATAACTTTTATTGCGGATGCTGTTGAAATTTGGAAGGAACTGAGTGAACACTTAAAAACAGAACTACACATGGACAGAATTAAATTACAAGCAGTAAACAAAAGAATGGGACAAGCACTGACTCCAGCTCATTTTTTGGCAAATATTGTCAATATCCAATATCAGGGTCAAAACCAAAGTGCTGAGGAAGAGGAGTTAGCTATGACATGGGTATCCAGCAATCATCCATCTTTAATGCCAACTATAATAAACTTCAGAGCTAAGGGGGAACCATTCAAGAAATATATGTTTGCTGAAGATATTTTAAGGAAGGTCACACCAGTAAACTGGAGGAAGTCACTTAAGCGCTTGGATTTAGAGACTGTTCAAGTAATGATTTCACTTTTAACAGCAGTAGCTTCTTCTGCAGGCGTTGAAAGAATATTCTCTTCCTTTGGACTCATTCATTCTAAATTGAGAAATAGGTTGGGACCCAATAAAGCAGGAAAGCTTGTTTTTCTTTTCCAGATTATGAATAGGAACAAAGAAGATGATGATGATGATGAAGACAAGTGAGCTACAGAGGACAGCAGGGACAGTAGTATTTAAGTTTTTCATGTGTCGGCTGGGCTGACAGTCTAAGTTTCTTAAAATATAGATATATTTTGTTTAGCCAAATTAGTTAACAAACATGGATGTTTGTTTAAGCAAATAACTTATGCTGTAATGTTATTGTTTCAGTTGAATAAATCTATTTAAATTGTTATTAAGGTCAGGATTATTTTTCTCCTTCCTAAGTACAACAGAACAGTGGTGTCCAAATATGAATGATTAACCCATTAAACTGGGGAGAAAAAAGTAATATAAAAAGTGATTCTAAAAATCTTCATCTACTTGCATGTTAAAGTAGCAAGAACTAGTTTAGGTAGAAACTTTGCTTTAAATCACTGATTTAAATCGTGATTTAAATCAGTTAGATTTAAATCAAATCCACCCTGCTAGACACTTTTTTTTACTTTATTTATTTTTGTTTTTTATGAAACCTAAATGCAAAAAATGATTTTAACACCAAGTGAATTAAAGAAGAAAAAAAATCGCCTTTTAATAGTATTTGTTTTCTCATATGGGATGTTTTCAGCCCCTATACGAGGGGCGATCCAAAAGTAATGATCGGTTATTACTCTGTCGCCTTATTGGGGGACACAGAACCGTGGACGTTATGCTGCTGTCCACTAGGAGGCGACACTATGCATAATCTGAAAAAGATTAACTTTGTCTCCTCCTCTGCAGTATACACCCCTGGACGGCGTCAGCCTTCTCCAGTTTTTGCTTAGTGTTGCAAGGAGGCACACCTTTTTTCTTTTTTTCCCTTCGTCGGAACAGATGAAGAAAAGTGGGTCTCCAGCGAGACTCCCGGCATGTCTCCTTCCTTGGCCCCCTTTTTAGGGGTGCCCAGTTGAAGTGGAGATGGCGGTTCCCCATGTCGCTCCTTCCCCAGTCCCTCGGGTACTGGTCCGAAGTTGAGACCCCCCCCCCCCTCCTTCCCCAACCCCCTTCAGGGTCTGGGTTGAGGTTGAGGCAAGGATGAAGACCCCCTGACGGTGACAGACGCACCCTCCCTAATCCCCCGCAGGGGGCATTAGGTTGAGACGCCGCAGGTAGGGTCGGAGTACAGACAGCATTCTGCACCAGGGACCCCAGACCAGCTGTGGGATCCTGCTGGGGCCGGGGGAGGGTGCAGGCAGACGTGGCACAGAAGGGACAGGGCTTTCTGCGCCCCTGCCTCTGCAGCAGCAGTGGCTCCATGGCGCTCCAGGGACCCCCCACACAGGAACCGCTAACCCTGCTGCCCCCACCGCTAGCCAGTCGCCCATTCCGGGGGGGTCCGGTGCAAATCCGACCCCCTCCCGAACTACCGCGCCGCTCTGGAGCCCTCCTGGGCATCAGGCCTCTAATTTAGACCGCGGCTTTGGCCTAGCCGAAGCCGCCGCCTTTTCCCCGCCCCCCGGATGACGAAAATGACACTGCAGTGTCATAGAAGGGGCGGATCGAGGCAGGAAGGGCGCGCTTTTACATAGCTCAGCGCGCCCTTTTCCAGCTCTCCGCCCCCTTCCCTCTCTACCTCAGAATCCGGTGGCCATCTTGCTGCACCTGAAGGAAGGCAGCACAGCAGTCTCCGGGGGGCACAGGACGTGGGGCTTATCAGCGCTGGACCTAAGGGGAGCAGCGGTGGGGTAAGATCACAGCTGGGTTCTGATACTCAGCTGTGAATTCCTATACCTTATAGCGCTCTCCTACTCCTTTCCTCTGCGTAGATACCCCTGTAGGGCCTCTATTAATCAGCCTAGGTACTATGTCGGGCTCAAAGAAAAGAACCAGGCAAGACTGCTTTTATGCAGTCTGCACAGCCTGCAAGGTCACTCTCCCCAGTGGCAGCACGTACCCGCACTGCCGGGACTGTACCCAAAAAACCGGAGCAGAACCCCAAGAAGTCCCTACCAACGCTTCTGCGTCCGCTACTGCGCCGGAATGGGCGACTCAGATGTCGCAGTCTGACAGTCTATAGATAACCTGACCTCTACATTACTGCAGGGTCATGTCTCGGCTATGAACGTTACCCAGCAAAGGGACGTCCGGTCTCACGTACAGGGCGCTTCCGACAGTTCGAGGCGTAAGCGGACACACAGGTCGCGTTCATCTGCGTCCTCACATAGCAATAGGTCTTCCTCCAGGGAGAGACACAGTGGCTCCAGGTCACCGAGGCCGTCCCCTGATAGGGAAAGACAATGCGGATCTCCACAACGATCCCAGACCAGGGAAAACCTCCGCTCTAGTTCGCCCGCTAGGGAGCTACTTAGCGATGCGCAAGACTCAGAGGGCATATGTGACTCCAACTCAGATAACGAAACAGAGACCGCTCTGCTCCCTTGTCCCCCTAGCAATGCTGCGATAGTTGAGGATATCGTCTCTTCCATCCTTTGGGTGCTGGACATTTCAGATCCAACCCCGGATGCACCAGAACACAAGATTTCCTTTGAAAGTGTTCAGAAACCATCGAAGGTCTTCCCTAATCACCCGGAATTTCAAAAAATCCTTTCTAAGCATTTTTCGCAGCCTGAGAAATTCGCCAATCGCAAGTATTTGGAAGCAAAGTACCCCTTCCGACAGAGACACCAAGGATTGGACAGATCCTCCTGAAATGGGCCCTCCAGTCTCTAGACTAGCAGCACAAACGCTTCTCTCGCTGCCGGACAGTTCAACCCTCAAGGACACAGCAGACAGACAGGTTGAAAACATGGCTCGTTCAATCTTTGAAGCGGCAGGTGTCTCTCTGGCTCCCGCTTTTGCTTCAGTTTGGGCAGCCAAGGCCATCATGGCCTGGGCTGATCTCTTGCAAAAGGGCCTTCAAGCCTCAAATCCTCAGCTGGCGGACCAGGCGGTGCAAATTGCAGTAGTGGCAGATTACATGGTCCATGCAGCGTTGGACTCTGCAAGAGGAGGGGTAGCGGCAATAGCATCAAACGCCATCACAATCCGGCGTATTCTCTGGCTAAGAGAATGGAAAGCGGATGCGGCCACAAAAAAGTCCCTAACAAATCTCCCGTACTTCAGTGGCCGTCTTTTCGGTGAAAAGCTGGATACAATGATATCCAATGCTACCGGGGGCAAAAGTACTTCCCTCCCTCAACTAAGACCAAAACGCACGTTTAAAAGACGTAATCAATCTCGTTTCCGATCCTTTCGGAATTCTTCAGGCTGGTCCGTCTCACGCCCAGCACAAAACCGTAATCGTTCCCCCCCGCAGGGACAACACACGTGCGGCACAGAGGCCGGACAGGAACTGGCAGTCAAAGGCAAGCCAAGCGAAATCTAAAGGAGGAAAACCTCAGACTTTTGCCTCATCTTGACTCATTCCCTCCGGAAGACACCCCACTTGTAGGCGGACGACTGCTACTCTTTCAGCAGGTCTGGCTGCCTATTACAGACGACAAGTGGGTCAAGGAAATAGTGTCTTAAGGATACAAAATCGAGTTTACTACCAGCCCACCGCACAGGTTTTTTCCCTCTGTCCCTCCAAAATCCCCGCTCAAAGCTCAGGCCTTCCGTCAAGCGGTTTCTTCCCTCCTGCAAGCAGGAGTCATAGTGCCGGTCCCAGCAGAAGAGCGCTTCCGAGGGTTCTACTCCAACCTGTTCGTGGTGCCCAAGAAAGGAGGCAGCGTCCGACCCATACTAGACCTCAAGCAACTCAACAAGTATGTTCGAGTTCGTCACTTTCGCATGGAATCCCTCCGGTCAATCGTTGCGTCCAGGGAGAAAGGAGAATATCTCGCCTCCATAGACATACAGGACGCATACCTGCATATACCGATTGCTCCCGCCCATCAGAGGTTCCTCAGATTCGCAATCGACCATTACCAGTTTGTGGCCCTCCCGTTCAGTCTCGCCACGGCTCCCAGAACATTTACAAAGGTCATGGCAGCCACCATGGACGTTCTGCACTCCAGAGGCATAGTAGTCGTTCCATACCTGGACGACCTTCTCATCAAGGCCCCCACCCTCAAGGACTGCGAGGTCAACGTCTCGATCACGATCGACACTCTGAGGCGCCTGGGATGGTTAGTCAATTTACAGAAGTCCTCGACTACCCCGAGTCAGTCTCTGACCTTCCTGGGGATGCTATTCGACACCTCCAAGGGTCTGGTGATTCTCCCCAGAGACAAGGCACTGGCTCTCTGTCTGGGAGTTCACACACTCCTCCGCAAGTCCCCCAGATCTCTCCGGTATGCCATGAGAGTACTTGGCAGGATGGCAGCAGCAATGGAGGCGGTACCGTTTGCCCAGTTTCACCTCAGACCCCTTCAACTGGCCATCCTCAAGTCCTGGGACAGGAATCCGTTCTCCCTCGACAGGGAGTTCCGGTTATCAGCAAAAACCAGGAGGTACCTGCACTGGTGGCTCGAGCCAACCTCGCTTGCAAGGGGAAAATCCTTTCTCTCCGGTCAATGGAAGGTTTTGACCACCGACGCAAGCCTTATAGGTTGGGGCACGGTGCACCTGCATCACAGAGCGCAAGGCAGGTGGTCACCAATGGAAGTGACCATGCCCATCAACATCCTGGAAATTCGGGCCATCTTCCTGGCGCTGAAAGCCTTCCATCACTTGCTAGCAGACTCTCATGTCCGAGTACAGTCGGACAATGCCACGGCAGTGGCATACGTGAACCATCAAGGCGGCACCCGCAGCATCCAGGCGATGACCGAAGTAACACGTATCCTACAGTGGGCGGAGAATGCGAGGTCGGTACTCTCTGCGGTCCACATTCCGGGTGTGGACAACTGGGAAGCCGACTATCTCAGCCGACAAGGAATGGACTCGGGGAGTGGTCTCTCCATCCCGAAGTTTTCTGTCAGATCTGTCATCGTTGGGGCACCCCGGACGTGGATCTAATGGCATCCCATCTCAATGCAAAGGTTCCCAATTTCATGGCCAGGACGCGCGATCCGCGGTCGCTCGGAGCAGATGCCCTGCTTCAGGACTGGACCCAGTTCCAGCTTCTGTACATTTTTCCACCCCTCCCCCTGATCTCCAGAGTCCTGAGGAAGATCAAACAAGAGGGTGTTCCCACCATCCTGATCGCTCCAGACTGGCCCAGGCGTACATGGTACGCCGACGTCGTGCAACTCACAGCAGACGCACCCTGGCGTCTCCCCACACGTCCTGACCTCCTGTCACAAGGCCCGTTCTTCCACCAGAACTCAGGAGCTCTCAATTTGACGGCGTGGCCATTGAGACCTGGGTTTTGACCCAAGCAGGTTTTTCACCGTAAGTCTTAAAACCATGATCAGGGCTCGAAAGCCAACTTCAGCCAAGATTTACTATCGTACCTGGAAGGTTTTCTTCACATGGTGCGAGTCCCGTGGGCAGATCCCACTCCCCTATTCTCTTCCAAGGGTCCTCGGTTTCCTTCAGTCAGGCCTGGACGCCGGGCTATCCCTGGGCTCGCTGAAGAGCCAGGTGTCAGCGCTTTCAGTGTTCTTTCAGAGGCATATTGCTAACAAGCCGCAAGTGAAGACTTTTCTCCAAGGGGTTTCCCGATTGGTTCCCCCCTACAAACGTCCGTTGGAGACGTGGGACCTCAACCTGGTCTTGACAGCACTACAGTCACCTTTTGAGCCCCTTAAGGAGGTCTCACTCCGCTTTCTATCACAGAAAGTGGTTTTCCTGGTGGCGATCACCTCGCTACGCAGGGTGTCTGAACTTTCAGCTCTTTCCTGCAGACAACCCTTCCTGGTTTTTCATCACGACAAGGTGGTTCTACGTACAGTCCCATCCTTCCTTCCGAAGGTTGTTTCCAGCTTCCACCTCAATGAGGAAGTCTCACTCCCGTCCCTTTGCCCGGCTCCCGTTCATAGGGTGGAGAAGGCTCTGCATACGCTTGACCTTGTCAGGGCATTGCGTGTTTACGTGTCTAGGACTGCTCCTTTCCAGAAGTCTGATTCACTTTTCCTTCTTCCAGAAGGCGTTCGCAAGGGCCTACCGACTTCCAAAGCCACCCTTGCTAGGTGGATCAAGTCCACCATTCAAGAGGCTTACCGCCTCAACAACTCTCCTCTTCCGGCCGGTATCGCGGCACACTCTACGTGGGCCGTAGGGGCCTCTTGGGCCATTCGGCATCAAGCCTCGGCACATCAAGTGTGTAAGGCAGCCACTTGGACTAGCCTGCACACATTTACAAAACACTACCGAGTGCATACCCAGTCCTCAGCGGATGCGAGCCTGGGTAGACGGGTCCTGCAGACAGCAGTACCCCAAGTCTAGGGGACTGTCAGCACAATATTCGTCCACTGCTTCCCGCCCAGGGACTGCTTTGGGACGTCCCACGGTTCTGTGTCCCCCAATAAGGCGACAGAGTAAAGGAGATTTTTGTGTACTCACCGTAAAATCTCTTTCTCTTAGCCTTTAATTGCGGGACACAGCTCCCACCCTGTTGCCCTTGCGGGCGGTTGTTACGGTTGGGTTCTCATATTGTTGTTTGAGCCTGTTTATAGTAGCCTCTTTTTACAGGCATGGTTATGTTTCTGGTATATTTCTCCTAATGCTTTTGCACAAAACTGGAGAAGGCTGACGCCGTCCAGGGGTGTATACTGCAGAGGAGGAGCCAAAGTTAATCTTTTTCAGATTATGCATAGTGTCGCCTCCTAGTGGACAGCAGCATAACACCCACGGTTATGTGTCCCCCAATTAAAGGCTGAGAGAGATTTTACGGTGAGTACACAAATCTCCTTTTCTATTGCACACAGAAATTAAAATAAAATGTTTTCTTCTCTCTTAGGTACCCACTAGTCCAGGAAAAAAAAATCACTTAAATAGGCCACGATTCCCGGGAGCTACATTTATTTGAATATGAACTGCCAAGGAGTGAACATCAAAATGGAAAAAAACGAGCTCAGAGCTGTCATCAAATACCTCTGCTTGAAAAAAAATGTCTACCAAAGACATACACAGCGACTTGGTGGAAACATTGGGGGACTCTTCTCCTCCATATTCCACAGTTGCACGTTGGGCCAAGGAATTTAAGCTGGGAAGAACATCGACGGAAGATGAACATCGCGAAGGACGCCCATCCACGTCCCTCAATGAAGAAAACGTGAAAAAAGTTGTTGTGTTGGCAGATCGAAGAGTGACTATCAGGCATGTAGCTGAGGTCACAGGGATCTCATATGGCAGTATTCAAAGAATCCTTGCAAAAGAATTGCATATGAGAAAGGTCTCTGCGCTTTGGGTGCCAAAAATGTTAACCGACGAGCAAAAGAAGAAACGAGTTGACATTTCAATAGCAAATCTCACAGTTCCAAGCAGACAAGGAGAATTTTTTGTCACGTTTTTGACCATGGATGAGACCTGGATCCACCACTTTGATCCCGAAACGAAACAACAATGGATGACATGGAAACGAGCCGACAAACCGACGCCAAAGAAATTCAAAGTGTCAAGCTCAGCAGGGAAGGTTATGGCGTCCTTTTTTGGGACGCTGAAGGAATTATTATGGTGGACTATTTGGAGAAGGGAGCCACTATTACGGGCTCCTACTACGCAGAACAAATAAGAAGATTGCGGGAGGCTATCAAGGAGAAAAGGTGCGGCAAACTGCAGGCTGGAGTGCTGTTTCACCAAGATAACGCACCGGCTCACAAAGCTGCTGTTGCCATGGCTACCATTCAAGAAGCGGGCTTTGAACTGGTGGAACACCACCCCCCCCCCCCCCCCTATTCGCCAGATCTAGCCCCCAGTGACATCTTTCACTTTCCTCGGCTCAAGGAACACCTTCGGGGCAAGAAATTTGACAACAATAGCGACGTGATAACCGCTGTTGGGGAGTTTTTTGAGGGTCAAGATCAAGAATTTTTTTCAAAGGGGATTCTAAGTTTAGAAAAGAGATGGACTAAATGTATAGACTTGTTAGACTATGTAGAAAAATAAAAAAATTTTTTGACTATATTCATTGTGTTTATTATTGATTATCATTACTTTTGGATCGCCCCTCGTAGCTTTCAGGGCCTGGGTGTGACTTATAGTGGGAGCCTTCAGGGCCTAAAAGACACTTTATCCCATATGAGAAGAGTAATGAAGACCCCTGGTAATTGGGTTCCTCAAGCTTGGAGTTACCCCACTGCTTGTGCCCCCTTTCGTTATACTTCACGTACCCCCATAAAGTGCATGCATACGTCACTGACGCTCTTCGGGGTACATTCATGTGTTTGACTTCCGAGCTTTCGCCAAACATGCTCAGCATGTCTGTCCTTAGTGAGCCATTAATTATCCCTTAGGGTATGTGCACACAATCAGGATTTGACAGAGGTGAAATCTGCACCAAATCTGCATCTGAGGTCACTGGCAGGTCACGTGTTTTTGATGCGGTTTTTCATTGCATACATTTTTTTTGTCACTTGTAATAAAGCTAATTGAAAGTTGGCTTCTGGGAAGAAGGAAAAAGTGATTTCTTGTTTGCAGATATATTGGGGTATCTTCCCACGGTCAGTAAACGCTGCGTGTTGGACGCTGCGTACATCCCTCAATGTCCAACCTGCAGCATCCAGCTGTTACAGCATAGTGGATGGGATTTCAAGAAATCCTATGCCCACTATGCGTGCACCGATGCCTGAGGCTCACCCGCAGAGACGGCTATGTGGCGCGTCTTTCCAGACTGCAGCATGTCTATTTATGTAGTGGAGACGCTCTGTCTCTGCTGCGAAAATTACCCATACACTATCATTAGATGCAGTAAAACTGCATTTTTCAGGACGTCCCTCCTGACAGCACCATGGAGAACGTCGTCCTCCTTGCAGGGACAGGAAGCACACATGAGGTTAAAAGGCCCCGAACTACCCCCTTTCCCTCAGTGGTTTTCCTGTCCCTGCATGGAGGGACAAGCAAGACACGCTGCACAAGCTTACCGGGCTCAGGGGAATCGTGCAGCTGTGACCAGTACTTTCACCTGTCAAGAGGCCCAGGGCCGAAACACCCCGGTGGGGAGTCACTGCCCCAAAGGCCAGGAGCAGGACGAAGCTCCTGGATAGAGCCGCTCCTCCCGGTGGGAGGCTCTCGGCTCAGGACTCAGCACGGCTGGGGGATTGGGCGTCCGCCCACAGGCAGCTGAGCTTCCGTGGTGGGTACTGCATTGCGCCGGCATCAGGTGTGGGAGTTGGCGTTCCTGGAGGAACGCAGTACAGAGACAGGCAGCGCGCGGCTTCCGCTGTCTCGGGGTGTGCGTCATTTCTGGAATTCCCCTACTTCCGGTGAGGTCATCAGGCAGAGCGTGCGCTCCACAGGCGAAGCGCCTAACTCAGGGAGACGCTGTAGGCGCCGGACCCGGCATTTCGTCGCCAGCATCTCTGCACTACGAAGGGGTCAGTCATGGAAGCGGACTTGGCAGAGGAAGGAGGGGTAAGTGCACAGAGCGCAGATGTCCCCCACCTCACATAGGCCCACAGCACTAGAATGCACAGCCCTGACTATTCCCTGTCTCATATCGTTTAGGACAAGGGAACCCCCACTGCTCCCCCGGCCACAGCTAAGAAATCCGGCAAGGCGTCTGCGAAATCTAACAGATGCCCCGTTTGCCATGTAAAGTTACCCGACTCTCTGGGGGCATGGCCTAGTGCTGATGTGAGCAGACGCTAGGCAAAGGAGCTCTGCCATCAGCTTTATGTAATATCCTTCATCAGGCCGCTTTAGCACTGATCTGGGCACATCTATCGGCACAGTAAGTGCTTAAGAGTCAGGAGGAGACGCCGGGAGTACAGAGAAGCGCTGAGATGGGAAGGAGGAGGCAGAAAGATATCGGGGATGACGGCAGCGTGACTGCACAAGATGGCGCCGGGAAAGTGGAGGAGGCGCGGAGACAGTCTGAGAGCTATGATAAACGGTCACAAATCCTCCAGAAGTTGCAGCGCTTTGCAAGGGAGGAGGAGGGGGACACCGGAGAAGGTACTGTGCTGGAGGGGGAAGGGGTGAGCGATGAAGCCACAGGAGACGCTGATAACCGGAGAAGAGGGGGAGGGGAAGTCGCTGCCCCTGAATGTATGTCTGAGGAGGAAGACAGTGGAGCCGATGATGAGACCCCTGAGAGAGAGCCAACCCTGAAAGATGTCTTTATGGTGGTGTCGTTTTGCAAAAAGACACTGACTAGATTGAATAGCCGGGTTGATAAGATCAAAGAAGAAATCACTGGCATTAAGGATACAGGAAAGATGTATATCTTTGTACCGTGTTAGCCAGTAGATAGAAAAATATTCAGGATTGAGAGTCCTCAGTAGTTGATACCTTTTAATGGCTAACTGAAAAGATGGTAATACATTGCAAGCTTTCGAGACTACTCAGGTCTCTTCATCAGGCTAGACTAATACAAAATCTGAAGTCACATATTTATGCACAATACAGCCTAGAAAAAATGCAATAGATAAGACAAGTGACGTGAAGCAGAACTATCAATATGGGAGAGGGAGAAACATAAATATAAACATTGGACCAGTTCATAGATAAGGAGTCTGGATGTTTTATGGTCCTCTGATTGGGGTCTAGTTCTGTGTTGCCCCGCAAGGTTTTAAAAGGAAATTCCTTAATTGATGTAAAAAGACATAAATCCATGCGACACATTCATTCCAGCACTGAGAGTGTCAAAGTTCGTCATAAATTTGTACTCCCAAACTCGTCTCTCTCTCTGAGATGTGAAGTTACCTTTCAATACCACTTTCAATACCAGTAATTTCATATCCATGCTGCTGTGATCAGGGATACAGAAATGTTTTGCCACAGGTAGATCCATTCTTTTTTCTCTTATAGTGTGACGATGAGCATTCATCCTTGTTCTAAGCTTTTGCCCTGCATTACATCTAATGTGGTGTACTTAATTATTTGTACTAAATGTCCAACTGGGGGTCTGTATGTGGGGGAGACAGGGCAAAAGCTTAGAACAAGGATGAATGCTCATCGTCACACTATAAGAGAAAAAAGAATGGATCTACCTGTGGCAAAACATTTCTGTATCCCTGATCACAGCAGCATGGATATGAAATTACTGGTATTGAAAGGTAACTTCACATCTCAGAGAGAGAGACGAGTTTGGGAGTACAAATTTATGACGAACTTTGACACTCTCAGTGCTGGAATGAATGTGTCGCATGGATTTATGTCTTTTTACATCAATTAAGGAATTTCCTTTTAAAACCTTGCGGGGCAACACAGAACTAGACCCCAATCAGAGGACCATAAAACATCCAGACTCCTTATCTATGAACTGGTCCAATGTTTATATTTATGTTTCTCCCTCTCCCATATTGATAGTTCTGCTTCACGTCACTTGTCTTATCTATTGCATTTTTTCTAGGCTGTATTGTGCATAAATATGTGACTTCAGATTTTGTATTAGTCTAGCCTGATGAAGAGACCTGAGTAGTCTCGAAAGCTTGCAATGTGTTACCATCTTTTCCGTTAGCCATTAAAAGGTATCAACTACTGAGGACTCTCAATCCTGAATATTTTTCTGGCATTAAGGAGGCACTGAACAAGACGGATACTAGGATGGGTGCTGTGGAAGAGAGGGTGAGCACCACTGAGGATTCTGTAAACAAACTCAGTCCCAGCATGCTCAAAAGATATCAGAAGTGCACTTAAAACAGGACGATTTAGAAAATAGATCAAGGAGGAACAACCTTAGATTTGTGGGCTTTCCAGAAAAAGCAGAGGGCAGTGATCCCACCGACTTTATTGAGCAATGGATTTTATCCAAGATCGGCAGAGATACGCTCTCCAGGGTGTTCGCAGTGGAGAGAGCACACCGTGTCCCCCTACGACCCCTCCCACCGGGTAGTCCTCCCCGTACTATGCTGGCCAGGATACTAAATTGCAGGGACAGAGAGACTATCCTCCGGGAAGCCAGGAGGCTGCAGGACCTCACGTTTAATGGAAGCCGTATTGAAATATATCCGGACTATTCAGCAGAGGTCCAGAAAATGCGGATGAAATTTGGCGAGGTCAAGAGAGGAATGAGAGCGCTGGGAGTGAAGTATTCTATGATGTATCCTGCCAAACTGAGAGTAGCAGCGTTGGGATCTGTTCAGTTCTTCCCGACCCCAGAGGAAGCCGTCAAATGGATGGAGAACAATCGTTCCAAGTTGGGAGCAGAGAGAGACGGAGACGGATGAAGTAGTGACTCTCGGACGTATATACTTTTTTCTTTTTGATGTGGTGCCCTGAGGTACCTGGTTTTTTCAGAACTATTTTTAGGGGTATTGATCCCCGGGCGTTTTTGATGATTCTTGCAATATCCTTGTTAGAAAATGTTATGCGGCCTGATTAGTATTGGTGAGCATTCTTGTTTTTGATGGTGGGAGTGATGGACGCCAGAGGAAGGAGACTCAGTGGCTTTATATGGGTCTGCAATAACTGGGGGCTGGCTGTATCCTCTCTCGTTGGAAAGAGAGAATCAGCTAGATTGGGACAGAGGGGAGGGGGGGGAGTGGAGGGAGGCAGGGGGGGCCTTGTTATGGGGTAGTTCATATACTGCAATACAATATAGTGACCACAGGAGCTCGGCTATATTTTATATTTTTAGGACATAATGAGTGGTGATGCAAAAATTCTAAGTTGGAACATACGGGGAGTGTCTGATCCAAATAAAAGAGCGGCAGTTATGGCAGAAATTAGGAGGCATAATCCAGCTATTACATGTTTATTGGAAACCCATTTGATTAAAGGAAAGGAAAACTGGTTGGAGGGGAAAAAATGGATCACTCGGGCCTATCACTCTATGTATTCAGCTTACGCAAGGGGAGTATCTGTACTGATACACTCTCATACTCATTATGAAGAAATTGATTCTTGCGTAGATAAGGACGGACAGTTTGTGTCTCTGCACTGTCGAATTTCTGGAATATGCATAATTGTGGTGGCCCTCTATATTCCACCCCCATATTCGAAAAAGAAATTGCAGGAGATTTTTGAGTGGATTGGAGGGAGAGGGGATTATCCAGTGCTAATATTAGGAGACGTTAATAATGTTATGAATGAGTTTTGGGACCGGGCGAGTAATGGGGGTAATTGCCCTAGGAAAAACAAGATGACTCCATTTGGGATATATGTTAGCGAAATGGATATGATAGATTTATGGAGAGTACGCAATGAGGGGAAGAAATGCTTTTCGTGTTATTCGACTTCGTATCACACTTTATCACGAATAGACTTAGCACTGGGTAATAGGGGCATGGACAGAATGGTTGGGACGGTGGAATACTTACAGAGACTTATCTCCGATCACAGGGCAGTTGTGGTTAGTCTGAGAGTGGGAATGGGGAAAGGGAAGAGAGCAGGGGGGACAATTCACCCGGAATGGCTCAAATGTTTAAACATGGGAACTATTAAAAATGATATTGTTGAGTTTTTTCAGTTAAACGAAGGTACTGCGGATCCACTTATTGTATGGGATACCATGAAAGCTTACTTGCGGGGTTTATTCATACGAGATATCTCGAGACAGAAGACACGAACGAGGCAAGTGAATCAGGAGGCAGCAGATAGGCTTAGTAGGGCAGAGGAAGAAATGATAGACCCAATGCCGACACCCAAAACGCATTAAAAGAAGCACAAGAGGAAGTAAATAAGTTATACCTACAAGGGATAGATAAGAAAAGGGCATTCCAAAAAGCATTGTTCTATGAAGAGGGGGAAAAGGTGGGACATTTATTATCAGTGATTACTGCAGCACAGAAAAAAACCCTCACAAATATATGAAATTGTCACTAAAGATGGGGCAGTCCATAAGGATACCACCGGGATATTGGAGTGTTTTAAGGAATATTATGTTGAACTGTATACCTCGGAATTGAGGGCCTCGGATCTGGAGATGGATAGATATTTACAAGAGATAGAGCTACCTAAGTTAGATGATATTGATAAACAAAACTTGGAAGAATTATTTACTGTGGAAGAGGTAGAGAAGGCTATCCTATCATTAACAAATGACAGGTCACCTGGATCTGACGGGATCCCAGGAGAAGTGTACAAAGAATTAATAGAAATTGTAGCACCCAAACTTAAGCACGTACTTGAGGTGGCAGTAGAGAAAGGGGTATTGCCAGGATCTATGAGGGAGGCTGTAATCGTGGTGATTCCTAAGGAAGGGAAGGATGCCTCATCCGTAGAATCCTATAGACCAATCTCGTTATTGACATCAGATGTTAAAATACTAGCCAAAATGTTGGCGATAAGAATGTCTAGAGTTGTCCCCAAATTGATACATCCAGACCAATCAGGGTTCTTACAAAATAGATCCACCGCCATTAATCTGCGAAGACTTTTTTTGAATATTCAAATTCCAGCAGATAATAGGGGGGAAAGGGTGGTGGTCTCACTGGATGCACGAAAGGCATTTGATAGGGTAGAGTGGAAGTATTTATGGGCAGTACTGAAATGTATGGGATTTGGGCATAGATTTATCTCCTGGGTTAAGTTACTGTATGTAGACCCGAAAGGATATATTAGGATTAATGGGGAGACTTCGGAGGCATTTGGGTTGTTCAGAGGAACTCGTCAGGGATGTCCATTGTCACCGTTATTGTTTGCTGTAGCGATGGAACCGTTAGCGATTAAAATTCGTAACTCCAAAGAAATACAAGGCTTTAGATATGGGGAATTGGAGGAAAAGATCGCCCTATACGCGGATGATATACTCCTTTTCTTAAAAGACGGCGGAGAAGCACTGACTGAGGTCATGGGCCTTATAGGGAAATTTGGATACTTTTCCGGATTGAGAATTAATTGGGACAAGTCATGTATCATGGGGATTGATAGAGAGCTGGGAGATCAAGATGTGGGGGGGGGTAGTTAGACACTTGAAAGTAGTTAAGGAATTTAAATACCTCGGAATATGGGTATCTATGCCTATATCTAGATTTCTCGAACTAAACTTGGAACCATTACTAGTTAAATTTAAAGTTAAGATGACAGCTTGGTGTAAGCTAGTACTATCAATAGTGGGGAGGACAAATCTAATTAAAATGATTCTGATGCCTCAGTTGATGTACGTCCTCCATAATGCCCCGGTTTGGATTCCCAAGAAAAAAATTTACAAAATTAATACCATTTTTAGAGAATTGATTTGGGGGAAAAAACAAGCAAAAATTAAATTGGAAATACTGCAAAGGGGGAAGGAAGAGGGTGGGTTGGCGGCGCCAAATCCATGGATATACTTTGTGGCAACGCAGGGGCAGCACTTTAGGGGTTGGCGAGAGGAGGGGAACTTGAGCGTTATGGGGAGAGTTTTGGTCCAACTGACCAACAAGAGAACATTGGTACAGAGTCTAGAAGCAGGAAACTTTGGGAGATTAGGGAAGGACATGCCCACATTTGGACTAATGCACAAAATATGGCAACATATCAAAATTCTTAGAAGAGTTGAGGAATTGACGACATACACACCTATCTGGGATAATGTGAACCTTTCTGAACTATACAAACTGAAGGACTTTATTGATTGGGAGAGGAGAGGTTTGCAATATGTGTGGCAACTATTGGAGGGGTCTGAGATCAAGTCTTTTACTGTTTTGAAAGAAGAGTTTGGACTTCCATGTAGTGGGGAACTTCGATATTTTGGTCTCAGGCATGCATTTCAAGCGCAGAAACAGATAATGAATATGACGGTGCAGAGGGATGTGGTATTGGACTATGTGTGTGCGTCCGGGGGTACGAGAGGTGTTATATCTACCATCTATAGAGATTTATTATATTCTTACTTGACTGGGTTTCCTCTAACAGTAAAATCTAAATGGGAGAGAGAAGTGGGGGAAATAGTAGATGATACATGGGAGTCTATTTTAGAGTATATACCTAAACTCTCTTTGCGTGAGCCAGGTAGGATATCGCAAATATATATTGTACATAGAACATATAAGACTCCAGAACTTATGAGGAAAATGGGCTTGAGGGATAATGCGGAGTGTCCAAGATGTGGGTATGAACCTGCGGGAATGCTCCATATGCTTTGGTCTTGTCCAAGACTTTCATTATACTGGGAGGAGGTTATAGGGCTTGTTGAGAAGATATACCGATGTGATATAGGAAGGGACCCAGTAACGTGTGTGTTGGGGTATGTGGAGGAGGTGTCGGTGGGGAATGCCTATAAGTCCATCATAGCAAAACTCTTATATATTGCCCGTAAGCTGATAGCTCAAAAATGGATCGATGCTGAACCCCCAACGACTGGGGAGTTTGTTATCCGTGTGAATAACGTAATCCGATTGGAGGAGAGAATTTATAGAAGGCGACATACGGAAGCTCACTTTGAAAAACTCTGGGCCATGTGGTTACAGTGGAGACAATCACATTGAGAAAGTCTGTATTGCAGTTGGGAAGGGGGGGAGGGAGGAGGTCGGGTTAGGTTATCTTTTCTTTTTATGACGGGGAGGAAATTGAATGTCGTGTATTCTTCTATATGCAATGGAGATGATTTGAAAGCTTTGCTTGAATGTAATTATAACGACATTTGAATATAATAAAAATCTTTGGTTTAAAAAAAAAAGTTACCCGACTCCCATGGCAAGACTCTCTGCACAACCTGGACATCAAGGGTCATGATAGAGGAACAGCCCTTGCTCCTGTCAGAAATGAGATCCCTAATCCGAGAGGAGGTTCAAGCCTCCATGTCCAGCCTTGTACACCAGCGGCAGACCAGCCCCACTCCAAGCCGTAAGCGAGCCAGGTGGGAGACGGACCTGAGGGAGCCAGAACGAGAGGTCCGACCTACCAGACTGATTCAGAGGAAGAAGGGGAGCTTTCCACTTGGGGTCACGACATGGGTAGTAAGTACCTCTTCCAGGCAGAGGACACAGACTAACTTGTCCAGGCTGTGCGGAACACCATGCAAATTGAGGAAACCCTTAAACCGCAGTCCAGACAGGACTTGATGTTTGTTTCTGAGCCGTCAGTCCCCCAGACTGTTTTCACAATAATCGAGCATATCAGAGCCATGGTACTGGAGGAGTGGAAGAACACTGAATGCTATCTGGTCCTATCCCGAGACTTTAAGGGTCGCCTACCATTCGACCCCGAGGAAGTCAGGTTATGGGAGGAGATACCCAAGATCGATGTCCCAGTAGCTAAGGTCGCCATGAAAACGGCTATCCCGTTTGAGGACTCATCTACCCTGCGCAACCCAATGGGCAGAAAGGCTGACATTCTCCTAAAGCTGGCCTGGGAGACATCCGCAGCCCTAATTAGGACTAACACAGCAGCCACGTCGGTGGCCAGGTGTATGTTTTTATGGATGGGTCAGTTGGAGGAACATCTCTCCAACAAGACCCCTACGACTGATATTCTTGCCTCCATCCCTATCATGAAATCGGCCACGGCATTCTTGATATGTCCGCCGAATCAGTTAGGTTTTCGGCCAGAAACGGCTCCCTTTCTAACGCAGCTAGGAGAGCTGTCTGGTTGAAATCTTGGTCGAGAGATAACGCCTCTAAGACCAAACTGTGCTCCATCCCATTTTCAGGGCTTAGAGTTTTCGGGCCAGCCTTAGATAATATCCTTGAGTCATCTGACCAAAAATCGTAGTTACTTACCGTTAACGGTATTTCTCTGAGCCCATGATGGCACCACGGAGAGAGGGGATCCGCCCCACAGGGACAGGAAACCTATAGATAAAAAGGCGGTACCTCTCTCCGGCATCAGTTTTACAGAGCATCAAAGGAACTTCAGCCTAATACTCACACAACAACTTAAAGAAAAAAATTTCTATCATTAAACTGCGTAGAGGCGACACCACATGACTATGTCATTAAACTCTATTTACAATAAGTGCTCACCCCACACGTGTAGGGCGGAAAAATAAGGGTGCCGTCATGGGCTCAGAGAAATACCGTTAACGGTAAGTAACTACGCTTTTCTCTTTTCCCCATGACGGCACCACAGAGAGAATTGCAGAGAATATCTATTAGGGGGGGGGACCACTGCCTCCAGCACCCTTCTACCAAAGGTTAGATCTAAGGAGGTGGCTAGGTCCAGCCGATAGTGGTTAAAGAAAGTTGAAGGAGATGACCAAGTGGCGGCTCTACATATCTGCTCAATGGAGACGCCTGCTCTCTGCCCAGAAAGTTGACACCGCTCTTGTAGAATTGGCTGTTACTCTGTCTGGGATGTCCGCACCCTGCGACGAGTATGACAAGGTGATGGCGTCTCTTATCCATCTCGCCAGCGTGCTTTTTGTTGCCTTCCGCCCCTTTCTTGGCCCCTGGAAGCACACAGAGAGACCTATCCTTTCTACACTCCCTGGTGGCCGCTATGTATTCCATTAGGCATCTCCTGACATCTAATGTGTGTAGAGCTTCTCCCTTGTTTTTGGGGTTGGGGCAAAAGGAAGGGAGGGAGATTTCCTGGGTTCTGTGGAATCGGGATGCCACCTTGGGTAGGTAGGCTGGGTCCATTCTAAGTACCACCCTGTCATCCAGGATCTGCGTAAATGGAGGGAAGACTGACAGGGCCTGGATGTCACTGATTCTACGGGCCGATGTTAGGGCTATCAAGAGGGAGGTTTTAAGAGATATTAGCTTTAGTGGTGCTTCTGATAAAGGTTCAAAGGGGGGCTTGGTCAGGGCTGAGAGCACCAAGTTTAGATCCCAGGGAAGAGTGTTTAGAGAAGACATGGGCTGGATCTACTTGCTGCCTTAATGAACCTGGAAACCCAACGGTTCCCTGCCAAGTCATAGTTGTATAGGGCCGCCACCTAAACCTTCAATGTGCTGGTAGCCAGTCCTTGTTCTAACCCTTTTTGCAGGAACTCGAGAATCTTAGATAGGGGTACATTCTCAACCGAGCTTGCCCCTGATACTGAAAGAAACTTCCTCCAGATACTACCGTACAATTTAGTGGTTACCGGTTTTCTGCTCCGTAGGAGAGTAGACACTAAATTTTTGGAGAAGCCCCTGTTGCTTATCAGAGCCCTTTCAAATTCCAGGCAGTCATATGTAGGTTCTCCACCTGCGGGTGAAGTATTGGCCCTTGTGAGAGTAAGTCCGGGATATCCGGGAGGACACAAGGGTTGGAGATGGACATTCTCCTTAGCAAAGAGAACCAAGTCCTTCTTGGCCAGAAGGGAGCGATGAAGATCACCATTGCTTTGTCCTCCCGAATCTTCCTCAGAACTGATGGAATTAATGCTATTGGTGGGAATGCATAGCAAGAGGAAAGTGCCAGGGGATCATAAGGCATCCAGGGCTATTGGGTTCCCAGAGGGGTCTATGGAGCAGAATATTTTCACCTTTCGATTCGTCTTGCTGGTGAATAGGTCTATGTTGGGTTTCCCCCATAGCTTTGTGATCTGATTGAAAACTCCCTGGTTCAACTTCCACTCACCCTGTCTCAGCTGTGTGCGACTTAGGAAGTCCGCCGTCACATTCTCTGACCCTTATATGTGTAATGCTGTCAGTGAGCCTAGGTTCCCCTCTGCAAACTGGAAAATTGACTTTGTCACTTCCATAAGGGTACGGGATCTCGTGCCCCCCTGATGATTCAAGTAAGCGACTACTGTGCTGTTGTCTGAGAACACTCTTACATGGTGGGCCCTGAGGGAGTTTAGAAACTACAAGAGGGCGCGCATCACCGCTAATAGCTCCTTCATATTCGAAGAGGCTGCCTTTTCGTCTTCTGTCCAGACTCCTTGTGCTACCTGGTTGTCCAAGTGAGTCCCCCACCCCCTGGGGCTTGCATCTGTAGTAATCTGAGAGTCCGGTATCACCCAAGGGAACCCCCTGGATAGGTTGGATGGTTTCTTCCACCACTGTAGTAAGCGAGCTGGTTTCTTCCACCACTGTAGTAAGCGAGCTGTTACGGGTGAGATGTCTAACCGCCCTTCGAAATTTCCGTGAAGAGAAATCTCTGCCGCTAGTACCTCCCACTGGAGATCTCTTGTATGAGCTTGGGCCCACTGGACAGCTGGTAGGCAGGCTGTCATTGAGCCGAGCAGGGACATGGCCTTCCTGAGTGTCATTACTGTATGTGTTATTGCTCCTGCTGCTAACTGCTCTATGTGTAGCATTTTCCCTTCCGGGAGATGACACTCTGACCTGAGGGAATCTATGGTTATGCCCAAATATTCTTGTACTTGACTCGGAATCAACCGAGACTTCAGCAGATTTAGCAGCCAACCTAGGTTGGACAAATATTCCATAGTCTGGTTCAACTGGTCTCTGCAATGACATGGGGAGTAGCCTGTCACTAGGAAGTCGTCCAAGTATGGAACTATCAGGACGTCCTGCTCTCTTAAGTGTGCCATGACCTCTGACATGATCTTTGTGAATACTCTCGGGGCGATGGCCAGCCCGAATGGGAGCGCTTTGAATTGATGATGCTTTATTTCTCCCCCTATGGTGACTGCTATTCTGAGAAATCGGCGGTAGTCCGTGTGTATGGGGACGTGATAGTACGCGTCTTTTAAGTCGAGTACCGTCATGTAACAAGATGGAAACAGCATCTTACTGCGGATTTTATTGTTTTCATGTTTCCAGGCATTTGTTTAATCTTTTCAGGTTCACTATCGTACTGAATATCCCATCTGGTTTCTTCCACAGGAAGATAGGGGAATTGAAGCACGCCTTCTCCTTTTTATTGATGGGGAACCTCCTGCAATACCGATTTCTCCACCAGGGTCTGAATCTCCTGTTGTACTGCAGCTTGCTCTTCTATCAACTGCCTCTGTGGGGTCACTACGAAAGAGTGTTTGGGTGAGGTGTGAAATTTTAATTTGAGGCCTGTTTTTATGCTGCTTAGAATCCATGAACTGCATGATATCTTTTCCCAGGTTGGGAAGAAGAGGCCCAATCTTCCCCCTACCTGGGAGACGCCTTCATTGGGGTTGCCTCTTGTCTGCTGCCTTCCCGAACATGAACCCCTTCCCTTTTCCTCTTCTATCTTCCCACTTATCCTGGGAGTTTTTAGGTGGCTTCCTCTGGATAAATTTCCTGCTCCGAAAACGATTGAAGGGAAAATTAGATGAGTTAGGGAAAGACTTCTTTTTATCCCCTGCTTTTTCAAGTATATCGTCCAGTGTGGGCCCGAAAAGGAATTCACCTTCACAGGGAATGGAGCACAGTTTTGTTTTTGTTTGCAGGTCTCCCGTCCAGCACTTGAGCTATAGAGCCCTTCTAGCTGCGTTCGAGAATGAGGCTGTCCTGGCAGTCAATCTGATCAAATCTGCGGATGCATCCGCTAGAAAAGCCGCCGCTCCTCTCATTAATGGGACGTAGTCCAGGATTGCGGCTCTTGGAGTTTTGCTCTTTAGTTGGTCGTCCAACTGATCCAGCCACACCATCAGGGCTCTAGCTGTACAGGTGGCGGCTATAGAGGGTTTTAGTCCTCCTCCAGCTGCCTCCCAGGCTCCTTTTAGGAATGTATCCGCTTTTTTGTCCATGGGGTCTTTCGGTGTACCCATGTCCTCAAAGGGCAGAGAGAATTTTTTTGAGGCTTTTGCTATGGCTACATCCACCTTCGGTGCTTTGTCCCAAAACGAACAGCTTGGCTCCTCAAAGGGATATCTCCTTTTTGGTGCTAGGAGGCCTTTTTTCCTCCGGCCTTTTCCACTCCCTCTGTATAAGCGCCTGGATTTTATCGTTCATGGGAAATTACCGCCTCTTCTGCTCTTAACTCGCTGAACATGGCATCCTGAATGGTCCTTTTGGGCCTGGTGTCTACTAGTCCCCTAGTGGTTCTGATTGCCTTTATTAAGTTATCCGTTTCCTCTATAGGGAAACAGCTGAGGACTGTTAGGAGTCAGGTTCCTGCGTCTGCCCTGCAGGAATCCAGACCCTTACATTCTGCGGTCTCTTGCTCTTTATCTACCGCAGAGGAGATTGCCTTGCAGCAAATCTCTCCAGGGGCTAAGTCCCTCTGTCCTCCTACTGAGCATGCTTATGAGACTGTTTCCCATTGGAGATAGGGAGTCATATGCTCAGGTCCTGCTCCAGATCTCATTGGTCCATCTCGGAGATCTGGAAGCTTCCGGAAGGTCCCGGCTGCTATAAAAAGCGCGCATGGCCGTTTCGCCATGCGCTAGTATAGACTATACTATGTGTGAATGGTGACGGATGTATAATTCTGGTGACTGACTTATTATGAAACCCCTTCCCTCTGATATTACGCATGTGGTTAGGGAATTAGTTCAGTAGTCTGCGCCAGTCTGTGGCAAGCCTTAGGCCACTGTGCACACCGCACCTCTGCGCTAGCGTCCGACATAGCGCCTGCTTTGTAGCTTTGTCGTCCAGCGGCGGTGTCCTGCGCTGCAGTTGCATCCCTTCTTGGCGTTCGCAGTAGCGACGCCGCACACACGGTAGGTCTAGACGGACGCAGCCCCTCTATCTTTAGATCCTGCTCCTCTGACCTTATACCGTGTGTGCATTTACCTGAGACCTGTGACTCTAACAGGCTCAGCCTTTTGTATGTTTTTGTTGTGGCACCTTTGTGTGTGAACAGAGCCCGCTCTGCGCACTTCGGGTGAAGTTGAACCCGTGCGCATTAGATCGCCATATTGCTCGCCTGCCATTACTCAGCAGCGGTTGTAACATCTACTGCACGGTGGACCCTGAGCGGCGAACGCGCTTTATTATTATTTTTATTTAGTGCATTCCGCCATTCCTAACAGAGGACGAGGAGTCGGATGACGGGCTATCTGTGCCTGATGAAGAAGATTCGCTCTCCCTATCACTATGATTTACATCGGGTTCCTTGCTTTTAGGCTTCTTATGCTTTTTCCCTGAAGGGATTTGAAGGTGTTCTCTACTTGGTGGACAATTAAGGCTCTAAGGTCAGAAGCGAACCCTGGGGATTCCTTGCATATTGTGTGTTCAATGCAGAATTGCCAGAGCCTTTTCCCCCATGCCATGGGGAGCTCCTCTTTACAAAGTGGGCAGATCTTGTGGTTGGCCTTCTGCGTGCACTTCTTACCCTATAAGAGATATAGGCCAGGCCCTAATTACAGTATATACGTTCATGTAGTTCACTTACCCACCAGACCGAAGAAGGATACCGAATCTGAAGTGGGCCCCGGATCTGCTCGAGGCTTGTCTTTTGGGACCCCTGCCCCACCGGATTCTTTGCTGCGTCGGGACTCCGAGCGGCTGCTGCTGTGTCTCTGTGACTGGTCCTTGGCATCCTTGCGGTGCGCTGCGGTGATTGCCGCGATTGCTGCTGGTGTCCTGTGTCAGAGGACATGTCCAGCAGCTGTTGCTCTTCTGGCGGCTCGGTGCTCATGGTTCCAGAAACATTCAGCGCTGTGCCCCCTGCGCGCTTTTAATCAAGTGGGGGGGCGTGTTTTTTTTTTCCTGTTTCCTCCCAGGGTGAGCGGCGCCCGTGCATCTCTAAGCAGAGCCTCCGGCTCCCAGAGATACTTTGCGCCGCCCACGTCATCCGGAGGCGCCCCCCCCGTGCGCTGTCTTACCGAGTCAATATGATGGACTTATGGTCCTTACATACGTAGCGCTCACTAATATACTAATTAGGCAAGAGACAAGAAGTCTGTGCTCAGTAAAACAATAGTATTTTATTCTATTAAAATCAGAGATATTGATGAATTAACATATAAATTTGCACATGAATTTTAGCAGCACTAGTCTAACATTACATGATCAATACATCATCTATTCATAGAGAAAGTAAGCATCAATATATTACCGGATATTGTAGCATCACTCCTCTATCGGGGGACTCGATTGGCGAGGAGGAAATATCCTGTAAAACTCCATCACAGAAGATATGCGTCCATAAGTCTCCTGGAACGTCCCTACTCGCCAGTGGAAATTCCCTTGGTTATATACAAACTGTTCCTAGATATGAATCTAGTCCTGCGCACTACAACTTCTACAAGTAATGTTTACACAAGCTGTACAGCTGCGCAGTGAACATTTCAACTCTGCTCTGCTCGTATTACGCAAGCGCTGTATGGTTGTTTTTCACATTCCTTCTGCATGTTGTATTCATGTACTCAGAGAGGTCATTCAGCGGTCAAATCCCCAGTCTCTTGTAATGTTGTACTGAATACTTTTGAAAAGGAATAATAAGACCCGTGATCACCTACCTACTATCTGGATACCTTTTCTAATATCAATCATACATCATTCATATCACATAAGCATCACATGCGCGCACTGACCCGGCCCACCCAGAGATGCCTTGCGCCGTCTGATGTCATTAGGCTGCGCTCCGCCTCGCGTGTGCGCACTATCGCCGTCCCTGGCTCCCAGGCATACATTGCGCCGAGGCTGGCGGCGTCTCCTCGGGCTGCCGGCACGCGTGGGGATACTGGCGCTCACATCCCGGTACCTGCTCCGGCCCAGGGCCGCCTCGGATGCACATGGAGGACGCTATCCCCCGGGAGAGGCGGTCTTCTGGAAGCGCTTCTGCAGCCTCTCCCCCCGCACACCCTGGAGGCCCGCTGATCCCAGCGGTGGCGCCTCGGGTAACTGCCCCAGCTGGGACAGGGGGCTCCCACTGTCATCCTCCAGACTGGTCGGCCCCGGCATACGATGGTAAGTCTGCAGGTTCCCTATGGGGACAGGAAACCAACTGATGCGGGAGAGAGGTACCGCCTTTTTATCTGTAGGTTTCCTGTCCCCATGGGGCGGATCCCCTCTCTCTCCGTGGTGCCGTCATGGGGGAAAGAGAAAGAAAGGGTTTCCCGAGGACAAGCCCAAACGGCCCTAGCCCTTTCGGAGAGGATTCCTCCCCTGGAGACAGTACGACTCTAGAGGGGGTAGGGCCAATAGAGGGTCCTACAGGAGCTCACAGAACCAAGGGGGGGGGAGACCAGGAGTTCCTTCTTTAGCTCGTCAACTAAGTCTAAGAGACAATGACGCCACCTGCATTGGGGGGAGGCTCCGTCACATCGCAACGAGCTGGGCGCGCATTACTCAGAATCAGTTGGTTCGCAGAACCATTGCGGAGGGATACAGCAGGGAGCTTTACTCCCCCCCCCCCCCCCGAAAGATACATCTCTCCGACGGTGGTCTCGACGGATTCCTGTTGTGAGTTCATTTTCCCCTTCACCATTGAGGTCTGATGAACTCCCTCTTCTGGTGAAGGAAGGTAGTGAGGCTGATTACCAAGCATCTGGGCAGGATGATGATGACTGGGTGACGGGAATTGCTGACTGGATATAAGGCAGCCGACGCCCTTCTACCTTGCTGGTGATCTCTCTGAGGGATTCTAGGAGCCCAGTCTGATTCCTGCTCCTCAAAAGCTAAGTTTCCTGCGCTGCTTTTTGCATTTGTGTTTTGGGTTTGTTTTTCCTTGTTTTTCTGGATTTCTGCCATTCCCTGCTGGGGTGTGCTGAATTCCTTTTTGCTCTGTCTTCAGAAAATACCCGAGTACTGAGAGAGTCTTTTTTGAAGCCTAGCGTCTTCAGGGCTGTTTTCCCTATCAGCTGTTGGCTCTTGTTGTGATAGGGTTTTGGCGGATTACAGACAGCAGCTTTTCTATCCTGTCCTATGTAGTTAGCTTGGGCCCCATCGTTTGCTCAGCCTATCTTTCTATCTGTGTGAGTGTTTTTTCATCTTGCTTCACCATCATTATATGTTGGGGGCTGCCTATTGCTTTGGGGTCTGCTCTGGGGCAGTTTAGATTTCCCTTTCTGTCTTTAGGCTATGTAGTTCTCCGGCTGTGATCGAGGGGTCTAGGGCACCGTAGGAACCCCCCACGGCTACTGCTAGTTGTTGTTGATAGGTTCAGGGGTCTGCAATCCGATAGCTGCCAACTTCTCTGGTTTTCTGGACTTAGCTAGTATTTCTGTTTTTGCCTCCTACGGTGACTCATTCATAACAGATTCCGCCATGTGGGCAGATTTACAGGACATGTTCAGCTCGGCAGTCATAATTACGATTACCCAGGCAGAGGTGGGCAGGGGGCACTACTCCTCCCTATTCGCCATCACAAAACCGTCAGGCGAAGCCCGCACTGTTATAAACTTGAAGCCATTAAACTCCTGGGTCAGGTACAAAAGGTTCCGCATGGAGTCAATTCGGTCAGCAGTTCACCTCATAGACAGGAATGCGGTAATGTGCACCCTCGACCTGAAAAGTGCATATTATCAGGTTCCTGTGCATCCCTCGTCTAAAGAACTACTGCGATTCGCAGTAGAACTGCCATTAGGGACCTGCCACTTCCAGATCCAGTGCCTCCCCTTTGGGCTGGCCTCGGCCCCCAGAATACTCACAAAACTGGTATCAGAGGTCATGGCCTTCCTGAGGAACCAGGGTATCATCATCATTCCATACCTGGACGACTTTCTTATAGTGGCAAGATCAAAGGAGGCACTGGTCGAACGCAGGAATCGGACAATCGCGGTAATGGAGTCTCTGGGTTGGATTATAAACTGGCAGAAGTCAGACCTGGAACCAGAATGCAGGAAAGTGTACCTCAGGGTTCGCCTAGATTCCAGACGCAGAATTTCCCACTTACCAGAGGAAAAACAGGAGGTGGTGCGCAGCCAGGTCAGGCGTTTGCTGGAACACCGAACCTCCATAAGATCAGCGATGAAGCTGCTGAGTCTGATGACGGCCTGTATCCCGTGCGTCAGATGGGCGCAGGCCCACTCAAGACCATTGCAAAGGGAGATCCTGGCTATATTGGACCACCATCAGGACTCACTAGATGGGCCCATGCGAATTCCACGAGCGGTAAAAAGGTCACTCGTATGGTGGACTCAGATGAAGAACCTGAAGGTGGGGGTGTTATGGTCCACCTCCCCCCATGTCTGTTGACCATGGACGCCAGCAAGTGGGGATGGGGAGCCCATCTACAGGGGAGAATCCTCCAAGGCAGGTGGCCGGAAGACATCAGAAGCAGGTCGTCAAATTTCAGGGAACTATATGCGGTCTGGGAGGTCCTGAGATGGAACCGGTCCTTGTTCATAGATCGGCTCGTCAGAATTTTGTCCGACAATGTGACAACGGTCTCATTCCTGAAGCATCAAGGAGGCCCCAGACACTGTCCACTTCAGGACCTGGTGGAGAGAATATTTTCCTGGTCGGAAGGTACAGTCCTCTCCATATCGGCAATACATCTGGAAGGGTCCCAGAATGTGGTGGCGGACTATTTGAGCAGACAGCAGCTCAGCCCGACCGAGTGGGAGCTGAACCAGGACATCTTCAGAGAACTATGCAGGCGTTGGGGAGACACCAGAATAGATCTTTTTGCAAGCAGGAAAAATGCGAAGGTCTCAAGATTCCACTCTCTGAACCCCTTAGATGTTCTGGAAGGAATAGATGCCCTGAGTCAGAAGTGGGGGGAACCCTTTTCTTACGCATTTCCGCCCCTGGAACTCCTCCCAGCAGTCCTAAGAAAGATCCAGGAGGATCGAGCAAAAGTCATCATGATCGTTCCATTCTGGCTGAAATGGAGCTGGTCCTCCCTGCTGGGGGCTATGGCAATCGAGAATCCAATAGAGCTCCCCCTACGGAAGGATGTGATCCACCAAGGCCCGATTCTTCACCCAAGCCCGGGGATGCTCCACCTTTCTGCCTGGATCTCGAAAGGGACATCTTGAAGGCTAAAGGCTTATCGGATCAGGTCATAGCGACAATTCAGGCCACCAGGAAACCGGTCACGTCAGTGATCTACCTCAATTTTGGAAGCGGTTCTGCCTGGACGGTGGCAGGTCCAACTTTGCCGCAGGTACCCCGAACATCCCTAGAGTCCTGGATTTCCTTCAGGCCGGCTTCAACAAGGGACTCAGGCCCAGCACCCTGAAGGTCCAGGTCTCAGCACTAAGTACCTTCTTTGACTATCCCCTGGGATCTCACTCGTGGGTAATAAGGTTCATCAGAGCGACACAGAGGCTACGCCTCCCACCATTAGGCAATTGTCTCCGCCTTGGGACCTCAGTTTGGTTCTCAGGTCTCTGTGTAGGGACCCGTATATCCCCAACAGGAATATGCCCATCTCAATTCACACTGGGAAGACTGCATTCTTGGTAGCGATCACCACGGCCAAGAGAGTAGGGGAGATCCAGGCCCTAACCACCAGAGACCCGTATATCCAAATTAGGGACGATAGTATAGTCCTAAGATTAGACCCCGCTTTTATAGCAAAAGTAGCTTCTAGCCGGAATAGGAATCAGGAGATTGTGTTACCCTCCTTTTGCGATAATCCTTCCAACGCAAAGGAACGGAGCCTCCATTCCCTGGATATCAGAAAAGTGGTGTTAGATTATCTAGAAGCCACTAGTAGCTGGCGCATAGACCCAAACTTGTTTTATTCTATTTGGGGGAAAGAACAGGGGAAGGAAGGCCTCTAAAGCATCCATCGCCAGCAGACCGCATTTGGAAGGAAAGTACTCCAAGCAGTAATCCCACACAGAGGAGGTTCTTTGGTACTCTCCATGGTGCTGTCAGGAGGGTCGTCCTGGAAAATAGGCATTAGACCTACCGGTAATTATGTTTCCAGGAGTCCATCCTGACAGCACTGGTAGTTCCCTCCCTGTTTGGTTATGTAATATGCTGTAAATATGATTTTTGCCATTAAAGTGTTATTTGCATTATCCATGTGGTGGCACTTGTTACAACACTGAGGGAAAGGGGGTGGTTCGGGGCCTTTTAACCTCTTGTGTCCTTCCTGTCCCTGCAAGGAGGAGGAGGAGGACGTCCTCCATGGTGCTGTCAGGATGGACTCCTGGAAACATAATTACCGGTAGGTCTAATGCCTATTATCTTCCTAATCACATGCGTATTAAGTGTGGGAACGCAGCTTACTATGCATGTATACTAATTTAAAATTTCTTCAATATGACTTGTGTTTGTTTATGAAAAAAACGGAAATATGGCAAATTTTAAAATGTAGCTATTTTCAAACTTTTAATTTTTATGCCCTTAAATCAGAGAGATATGTCACACAAAATACTTAATAAGTAACATTTCGCACATGTCTACTTTACATCAGCATAATTTTGGAGCCAACATTTTTTTTTGTTAGGAAGGTATAAGGGTTAAAAGTTGACCAGCAATTTCTCATTTTTACAGCAAAATTTATAAAACCATTTTTTTTAGGGACCACCTCACATTTGAAGTCACTTTGAGGGGTAAATATGACAGAAAATACCCAAAAGTGACACCATTCTAAAAACTGCACCCCTCAAGGTGCTCAAAACCACATTGAAGTTTATTAACCCCTTGCGTGCTTCACAGGAACTGAAGCAATGTGGAAGGAAAAAATTAACATTCAACTTTTTTTTACAAACATTTTACTTCAGAACCATTTTTTTTATTTTCACAAGTGTAAAAAAAGAGAATATGAACCACAAAATGTGTTATGCAATTTCTCCTGAAAACGCCGATACCCTGTATGTGGGGGTAAACCACTGTTTGGGCGCACGGCAGAGCTCAGAAGGGAAGGAGCGCCGTTTGACTCTTTCAATGCAGAATTGGCTGGAATTGAGATCGGACGCAATGTCACGTTTGGCGAGCCCCTGATGTACCTAAATAGTAGAAACCCCCTACAAGTGACACCATTTTGGAAACTAGACCCCTTAAGGAACTTATCTACATGTGTGGTGAACACTTTGAACCCCCAAGTGCTATAATGCAGAGCTGTGAAAATAAAATATTTTTTATTTTCCACAAAAACGATATTTTCACCCCAAAATTTTTACTTTCACAAGGGTAATAGGAGAAATTGAACAACAAAAGTTGTTGTTCAATTTGTCCTGAGTACACTGATACCCCATATGTGGGGAGGAACCACTGGGCGCATGGCAGAGCTTGGAAGGGAAGGAGGGCCGTTTTTGGAATGCAGACTTTGATGGAATGTTCTGCGGGCGTCATGTCACGTTTGGAAAGCCCCTGATGTGCCTAAACAGTAGAAACCCCCCACAAGTGACTCCATTTTGGAAACTACTCCCCAAGGAACTTATCTAGATGTGTTGTGACAACTTTGAACCCCTAAGTGTTTCACTAATGTTTATAACGCAGAGCCGTGAAAATAAAAAATAATTTTTTTTCCACAAAAATGATTTTTTTTCACAAGAGTAATAGGAGAAATTAGACCCCCAAAGTTGTTGTGCAATTTGTCCTGAGTACACTGATGCCCCATATGTTGAGGTAAACCACTGTTTGGGCACACTTCGGGGCTTGGAAGGGAGAGAGCACCATTTGACTTTTAGAACGCAAAATTGGCTGCAATCAATGGTGGCTCCATATCGCATTTGGAGACCCCCTGATGTATCTAAACAGTGGAAACCCCTCAATTCTAACTCCAACCCTAACTCCAACACACCCCTAACCCTAATCCTAACCATAGCCCTAATCCCAACCCTATCCATAACCCTAACCACAATCCTAGCCCCAACACACCCCTATCCCTAATCCCGGTCCTAACCCTAATTCCAACCCTAACCTTAACGAAAAAATGAAAATAAATATATTTTCTTTATTTCATTATTTTTCCCTAACTATGGGGGTGACAGAGGGGGAATTTATTCACTTTTTTTTTATTTTGATCACTGTGATAGGGTCTATCACAGTGACCAAAATGAACCAATAGGAAAAATCTTGCTATTGTTGCCGGGTGCCGGCCAGCAGATCTCGGTGGGCACACTGCGCATTTGCCTGCCATTTTTTTCCCGGAAGAATATGGCGGCGCCCATAGGGAGAAGTACGCAGGCCGAAGAGCACCAGGAAGTATCGGGGTGGGGGGATCAGGGACCCTATTTTTCTCCTCTGATGTGCGATCACATCAGATAGAAATTATATGGCACATCGGATTTTTTTTTTTTTTGTCGGTCGCCGTCATACGTATAATGGCGATCGCAAAAACCATGGTCGGTAATAACCGACCCGAATCATGTTCTCTGTGGTCTTGGCTACCCCCGGCAGCCGAGACCCCGGAGAAAATCTGACTCTGGGGGGCGCTATACTTTTTCCACAGCGCCGTTAATTAAGGGCGATGTGGTTTAAGTACCCTTAACTACCGCCGTTAAAAGTCGTATTGGCGGTTGTTAAGGGGTTCATAAAAAAATGGCGTGGCCCCCCTATGTTTGTTAACCGGCCAGAGTAAAGCAGACTACTGGTGTTAGGAGTCAGATTTCGGCCATTACTAGGCAGGAATCTAGACCCTCACATGCTGCAGTCTTCTGCTCTTTGTCTAATGTAGAGGAGATTGCTTTACAGCAACTCTCTCCGGAGGCTAAGTCCTTCGTCCCATCTTCTGAGCATGCTCATGGGACAATCGGCCATTGGAGCTCAGGAGTCAGGTGCTCAGGTCCTGCTCCAGATTCCATTGGCTCAGCTCAGAGATCTGGAAGCCTTTGGAAGGTCCCGTTTGCTATAAAAAGCGTGCATGGCTGTTCCGCCATTCGCTAGTATAGTCATACTTGCTGCTGTGTGTATGTGGATGGAAGCATGTTCTGGTGAATGACTCATTTGAAACCCCCTTCCTTTGATATTACGGTTGTGTGAGGGAATGAGTTATAGCCAGTAGACAGCGCCAGCGCGCCATTGCTCCTCTATTGCACCTGCTAGCGTCTAACATCGCGCTTGTGTTACTGCGGTGTTACCTTGCGGCAAGTCTCACGCCGCTCTGCTGTAGCAGCTATTGTTTGCGTCTGCAGTTGCAGCGCAGTTTTCCACGAGAGTTTACGGTAGGTCCTGGTGGAGTGAGTGCCGTTTTTTAACTGCTCCCGTGACCATATACCGCTCATGCAGCGCTGAGTTCCTGTGTTCTGAACAGGCTCAGCGTCGTTATATTTTCTTTATTGGCTCTGTGTGTTTAACAGAGATTCCTTTGTGCACCTGGGTGCTAGCTAAACCCTGTGCACATTACCGCCTGATTGCTCTGCGTCACTTAGCTGCGGTTTCTCCATCTACCGCACGGTGGACCCCGAGTGGCGAAGGCACTTCATTTATATTTTTCATTTACTGCCTTCCGCCACTCCTAACAACTGGGACTGGTATTTCAGGCTGCTAAGGATCGAATATCCATGAACCTTACCAGCCTGATAATACCAGTCCGCAGCAGTCTGCTTACCTTGAATGGTTGGCAAAAATAGTGGGATCCCCTCCAAAAAAAAATAGCGTGGGGGGTCCCCCTACTTTTATTAACCAGCCAAGGAAAAAGCAGGCAGATGCGGCTTGGTATTCTCAGGCTGGCGAGGCCCATGGATTTTGGCCCTCACCAGCCTTAAAAATAGCAGCCTGCAGTCCCCCACAATTAGCTCATCCAAAGATGTGCCAATTGTGGGACTTTACCCAGCTCTTCCCACATGAGCTGTAGTGGTGGCAAGTGGGGTAATATTTGTGGGGTTGATGTCACCTTTGTATTGTTCACTGCGATCAAGCCTACAGATTAGTAATGGAGAGATGTCTATAAGACACCTATCCATTACTAATCCTATAGTTACATGGTAAATAAAGACACAGCCAGAATAAAGTATGTTACTTTAAATAATGACAGACTCTTTTAATAGATCTCAATTAAACCATACTTACTACATCGCTTATTCCACCGAAGCCCTCGATCTCCTGTAAGAGAAATAAAATAAAAAAGCAACAGTATACCATACCTGTCTGCCGTGAAGATATACATACTGTCTGATGACGAGTCCAGCTGTGGTATATCTGAATGTTTTTGGCTGAATGGTGGCATTATGCCACCACGCTGCCTGACATCCAGATACAGCAGAGCTTGTAGATGATTACCGGAGATAACTTGTTCCTTGGCAATCAGCTCAGCTCATCGCGAGAACTGCAGTGGACGCAAACTTCCGGCTGTGGCACAAGGTACACCTTTATTTAAATTAGTTCACATGGGTACTAAGCTGCATTCCCGCATGTGACTATAAAGATAATGCGGTTTTGCCGCAGCTAATTAAATCATATTGGTAATTTACGCTGCGGAGACTGAGCTTCTCTGCAACATAAATAGACATGCCGGGGTCTGGAAAGACACGGCGAATGTGCGTTTATACAGGGATGCCACGCGCGTCTCTGAACACATAGTGGGCATCATATTTCTTGAAATCCCATCCACTATGCTGTAACATCTGGCTGCTGCGAGTTTGACGCTGCGGATATACGCAGCGTCCAACCCGCAGCGTTTACTGACTGTGGGAACGTACCCTTACTTGTCAAAGCTTTGGGGAGGAAAAGCAGAGACCACCTAGCCAGGGCATACACATATGGGGTTTTTATAGTGAAGGTCCTGCTGCTATTAACCCATTAAGTTCCTTTGATTGTGTCACGGGAGTCCCATTACCCCGTCTGACCACTTAGATCCTGGCTCCTGTGGCCGCAGTTATCTTAGGGTGTCTGTTGTGTAACACAGGCAGCATCGCCAGGGTATGGAGCAGGTTCAGCGTAAGATCCCGCTCCATACCAGTCCTGACTTCTTCCAAACATATAATAATAATAATGACATACAGTATAGACCAGAAGACTGTGTGTTATACATTTCTTTCCGATGTGGGAGCCTATAAATTTCAGATCTCGTTGTATGGCATCCATCAGAGTGGAAGTATTCGTCATAAGGAGGCTTTGAATGGGCTCAGGGCCTAAAGGTACTGTCACACTTAGCAATGCACCAGCGATCCCGACCAGCGATATGACGCGGTCAGGATCGCTAGTGCATCACTAAGTGGTCGCTAGTGAGCTGCCACACAGGCAGAACTCACCAACGACATCGCAGGGGTTGGGGGTCGCTACTTACCTGTCAGACGAGGCGATCCTGATGTCCTCCCGCCCGCGTCCACACGTCGCTCGTCTCCACAGCAGGAAGCCGACGACGAGAAACGGTCCAGGACGTTCTCGCGCGATCAGCGGGGGATCGGTCGGAGGTAAGTATCAGACATAGCGATATCGCTATAACGTCACAAAAACCAGTGACATTATAGCGATATTGCTAGCGATATCGCTTAGTGTGACGGGCCCTTAAGAAAAAACATTGCTGTATGTTGCCATAACAGGGGACGTGGCAAAACGAAACATCAGCGACCAGCCAGAAGTTTCTTCCATCTCCATATTAATCAGTCAGGATGTGGGCATCTTGCCCTCAGTAAAGATGGCGGCACTGCGACCGGAAAAGACCTGAGGCGTTTGGACAGCTCATCCTGTCACGTGGTACTAGTTAGGCCATGTCATGTGACCGGGCTGAACGGAAAACGAAAACAGAGCGATGGCGGCGTATCTGCAGTGGAGGAGATTCGCTTTCTTTGAGAAAGAACCGGTACGGCTGACGGGGGAGGGCGGGAAACCGCTGACAATGCCCCCGGGGCTGACGGTGTGCGACTCCGGCCGCGGCAGCCTGCTGTTCGGAGGTATCCTTTTCCTTGTGTGTGTTGTTTCTTGCTCCAGAGGTGGGGGAGGACTACTGCTCCCAGCGTGCTCTCATCTTACCGTATAACGGGCTGAAAAATGGGGGAAATGGTGAAAAGAACGAAATTTTGCCCTTGTATTTGGGCTTTGTTTTTAAGGCAAAAAGATTCTTCCCGGCGGCGACACCGGACGGTATTTTGTGGGGTTTTTTTGGTGGTTTAAAAACAAAATGAAACTTTTTTTTACAAAAACTGCCTTTATTTCCTGAGATTTGTAACATTTCCTTTTTCAGGCCTCTCCAGGGATTTGTGATGATTTGATCACTATACCGTACTCGTATTACTTCTGTACAATGACATGTAGAAAACACAACAATCTCTAGGCCCGCGGCTGAGCGCCATGGGTGTACCAAGATGGCGGCGGCGATCGGAGCGGGCTCTGGCCTATAAATGTGCGATCACTGGGGCCTTCACTCCCTCACTAAGTCCTGATTGGTGGCAGCTCTGCGCGTCGTCTCTTCATGGCTGTGTCCTTATCTGAGAATCAGACATGTCCGGCCAGATCTGGTTCCTGCCGCGCTCCCTGCAGCTCTCCTCCTTCCAGGCTTATAAGCTCCGCGTCACCCACCTCCACCAGCTGAAGCAGCACAACATCCTGGTCTCCGTAGGTGAGGATGAGGAGGGGGTGAACCCTGTGGTAAGTGCAGAAAATTGCATTTTTTATGTTTTTTTCTTTTTTTTTTTTTTTTTGTTTCCTGTTTCTATGAAATAGGTGACCAAAAACTTTTTTTTTTTTCCTTAGCATTTTTGTTATATTTGTTTTACCAACAGAATCTCCGACATAGTTGAAGTGACTTTATAATGGATCGAAAAGTGCTTATCCTGGACCTTTACATGGGACTCTACAATGGCTCAGTGGTTAGCACTGTGTATAGTGGCTCAGTGGTTAGCACTGCAGCCTTGCAGCGCTGGAGTCCTGGGTTTAAATCCCACCAAGGACACCATCTGCAAGGAGTTTGTATGTTCTCCCCGTGTTTGCATGGGTTTCCTCCGGGTTCTCCAGTTTCCTCCCACACTCCAAAGACGTACTCTTCTAGATTGTATGGAATTTAGACTGTGAGCCCCAATGGGGACAGTGATGATGATGTCTGTAAAGCGCTGCGGAATATGACTGCACTATATAAGCAAAGAATAATAAATCAGTACAGGTCTACTTTTTTCCTTCTTCCTCCTGCTTTATATCAGTTTTCAAATGTGTTCACTTTTCCCAGGTCAAAGTTTGGAACCTTGATAAGCGCGATGGAGGAAACCCGCTGTGCACCAGGATCTTTCCTGCTATTCCCGGTAACAAGCCGACAGTCGTATCGTGCATCACTGTCCACGAAAACCTCAACTTTATGGCCATCGGTAAGTACTGAACATGAGAGACTGTGGTAGAAAGGAAGAATATTTTTGTGCAAGGCGGCATTCCTCCCCCCTTTCCTCTGAAGACTTTGCATTGCTTGCGTAAGCAGTGGCATAGTTGTCTACACTGTTGTGTCCAGATTAAATGATGCATTCCTCTAGAATTAAAGTCTGTGTATCTGTTGGGACACATCTGAATCTCGTTTTTGGGAGAGCTTCCAATGTGAACCTAGATGTGGGTATTAACTCTGGAACTCACGCCTCTATTCAGCAGGGGGTTCCTCAATCCCAGCTGCTAATGTGTCTGGGAGGAAGGGGTTGCCGCTGGTGGAGTGGTCGCGGGGGAGAGAAGTGGCCGCTGGGTGGTGGGGAAAAGAGGTGGCCGCTGGGGGGTGGGGAGAGAGGCGGCTGCTGGGTTTGAGGGGGCCTTCTTGGCTGGGTGGGGGGAGGTTGGCCGCCAGGGTTGAGATGAGGAGGGGCCGCTCCATCTTGGACATTTCTGGAATATCCTGTGTACCATTAATGCCCCTTAGCGTTAGGTATCTGACTGCTTTCTTCACTATTTCATCAGTCTTTTGTCGTTTTCTTGCCTGAAGGTTTTACAGATGGAAGCGTCGTCTTAACCAAAGGGGATATAACCCGAGACAGACATAGTAAGACGCAGATCCTGCAGGAGGGGAGTTATCCAGTCACGGGCATGGCGTTCAGACAAACCGGCAAGACCACCCATCTGTTTGTGGTCACCACGGAAAGCGTCAGGGTAAAATAATTTCCGTCATGTTAGTCATTTGTCTCCCTTCTTTCCAGCCTTCGTTCCTGGCCTATTTGACCATTGTTCCGGGAGGGGATTGGGAACATGGCCGTCAGAGGGGGCGCTCATCTATAGGGGGAATCATATGAGGCCGTCCTTTCTCTCCGAAGCCTCGATAATGACAGAGGATGTGTGCGTTATGCCTTGTGCTGACCTCTCGGCTGCGATGGCTCACCTCGGCCATGTGCGCAGAACGAGCAGAGCTTCGGCCTCTCCATATCTGTGACTTTGGATCCTTTTCTTTCAGGCGTACGAGCTCAGTCAGAAGGATTACCCTTACACAGAATTGGACTCTCACGGCTGCAGCCTGCGCTGCTCCGCTCTGTCCGACCCTTCCCAGGACATGCAGTTCATCGTGGCCGGCAATGAGTGCGTGTATCTCTACCAAACAGACGAGAGGGGACCCTGCTTTGCATTCGAAGGACAGAAGCTGATAGTGCATTGGTATCGCGGATATCTCGTCATTGTCTCCAGAGAAAGGTATGAAAATAAAACTCTAAATGGGCATCGAAAATGCAAAAATAAATTGATCGTCTGTGCTAATGTCATGTGTTGCACATTTTCCCTGATTACAGATCGGATTTTGCTGGACGTGCAGACAGCCACACAGCCGACAGGCAGACGCTGACCATCTACGACCTGGGGAACAAGTTTATCGCTTACAGCTGTGTCCTCAATGATGTGGTGGACGTCCTGGCCGAGTGGGGTTCTCTCTATGTTCTCAAACATGATGGAGTCCTGCAGGCGTTACACGAGAAGGACACGCAGACCAAGCTGGAGGTGCGCAGATATTCTCCTGGAGCAGAGGGGGCGACTCCTGTGGGAACAGGATCCACTATAAACTGCTGCATTATTGTGACCGCGGCAGTCATTCTAAGAAGCAGATGCTGTTATGGACACAGGAGGTAGATTGGAAAGTCCAGGGGGTTCTCTGACCGGACTGAAAGAATTTGATGGGATAGATGATAAATGTGTGAACGCTGGGGATTTAGCTGCTGACACCCCCAGTGATTCCCAAAACACAGGCCCAAAGTTGTTTGTGGATGGAGAGCGGGGGCGACCAGCGGGTAATGGGGAGCAGACCATTGGGCGCAGGCGCTGGGGAGGGGACCAGTGGGCCCTGGAGAGGAACCAGCGGGTCCTGGAAAGCGCTGGCATGACCAGTGGGTGCAGGCGCTGAGGAGCGTGGGTACACAGTGTGTTCTCACTACTGTTCTTTTAACACAGGGGTACTGGGACCCCTCCGCTATCATGTGGAAAGTGATATGTTTATGGGACAACCCCTTTTAATGAGCCTGGTATCATTGTATTGTCTTTGTATATGGATTAGACTTGCCTGTCTCCGCCTCCTTCCAATAGGATGGGATATTTCTGGGATGTGCAATCACTTCCTCATCTCTGTGGAGTCTTAAAGGGGTTGTCCAGTCTTTCAAATAAAAAATCAGTAAGATGCATGGATAGCAAAATAATCAGGCATAGTCCCCTGTGGCGATTGCTCCGATGGTATCTGCCGGGGTCGGAAGTGATTGCGTCCTATTCTGCAATAACCTGATCGCAGAGGCATGTGATTGGCTGTAGTACTCAGGTGACTAGAATGCGGCATTATCGGAAGTTTCTGTGGGTGATAACTGTTGGAACGGGGTCCATACGTCTACTGGGACCCCCCACTGCCAGGCCAGCTGTGCAGACCGCCAGACTTGATTAGATGAACACTACGCTGTATTCACAATGTGATTTTGCTTTCACCCAATAGCCGGAGTTGCAGAATAATTTTTTTTTTTTTTTTCTTCAGATGCTCTTCAAGAAGAATCTGTATGTTATGGCCATATCTTTGGCGAAGGGTCAACACTTGGACAGCGATGGGCTGTCTGAGATCTTCCGGCAGTATGGAGACCACCTGTACAGCAAAGGAGACCACGATGGAGCCATCCAGCAGTATATACGGTATCTCATCTCTTTCTTTATATAACCAGGACCACTCGCCTAAGCCACATTTAGGGGGGCCGTGATCAGGGTAGGGTGCTAATTTGGGGGCCGTTGATCCATCGCCACGATACAATTTCATGTAGCTGATCATTTGCTGTGGCACAAACATTGATATCTGTCACAGGAAAATGGAAAAAAAAAGTTATGGCACTTGGAAGAAGAGGAGGGAAAAAAACCCCACATTTGCCGTTGCTTAACCCCTTGTATCCTTTCTCCATTAGAACGATTGGGAAGCTGGAGCCTTCCTATGTCATTCGGAAATTCCTAGATGCCCAGCGCATTCACAACTTGACGGCGTACCTGCAGGCCCTGCATCAGCAATCTCTGGCCAACGCCGATCACACCACACTGCTGCTGAACTGCTATACCAAGCTGAAGGACAGCGCCCGCTTAGAAAAATTCATCAAAGTAAAGCCACACATGTTTCAGCCACATCTCACCTGCACGTAAGGATATAAAATAATTGTTTTTTCCATTTTTGCTGCCAGGCGAGTGAGGGGGAAGTCCATTTTGATGTGGAAATAGCAATTAAAGTTCTTCGGCAAGCTGGCTACCACTCGCATGCCCTTTATTTGGCAGAAAAGCACGCCCATCATGAATGGTACTTGAAGATCCAACTGGAAGACATTAAGGTGACTTCATAGTCTTGTCATATTATTTATGAAGCATAATGTCTTATATATATTGACTTCTGCCAATAGCCTTTGACACCCTCTAGTTTCTGTCCTCCTGACCAACTGGGCATCTTCTTGGGTATTTTATAGATCCCTATGTTGTCAATTTCTCTGTATACCCGAACATGTGCTGTGTATATATTTGGTCTCTTCAACTAACCCCTTTTTACTTTTTTTTTGTATATAACTATTTTGTATACAATTGTATCTCCAGTTGCTTTTGATACTTTGTTCACCTAGTTTAGTGTTGTAATTATTTTCTACCTCTTCTTTTGCAGTATGGTTTGAGCAAGACCTAGGATTAGGTCGAAACGTAACCATATAATACTCACCTTTTGAATATTTCTTTTTTGTTTGCGGTGTTTCATTATTTGATTTATTGGAAAAATCTCAGATGAATTAAAAATCATAGAAAAAATTTTTCTTCAAAGACTCTTTTGCAAAGATTATTTATTTTCTGAGTGCGACTGTCCATCCATTTACTTTCATAGTCTCGTCCACAAAGGGACAGTATAATATTGGTTATGGTGATGAAGATGTGATGCAGCTTTCCATGTTTTGTTTCTCTTACAGAACTTTCAAGAAGCTCTGCGCTACATCGGACGTCTCCCCTTTCCTCAAGCAGAGAGCAATATGAAGTGTTACGGGAAAATCCTCATGTACCACGTGCCCAACGAGACCACCCAACTGCTTAAGGAGCTCTGCACTGACTTTCCCCAGTCTGGTGGAGGGAGTAGGGTAAGATATCAGCGATCTTCTGCCCACAGGCATAGTTAGGTGTAAAAGAATAAACTGTGTTACTCATCATACCCAGGTGCAACATTGCGTCTCTGCAGCGGTTTTGTCTTGACGGTGCTGCAGTTAATCAGCGAGCTCATATCACCTATATCCGCTGAGCTTAGTGAATGGCTGCAGCGCTGTTGACGTAACTGGGGTGGTGTGGGGACAGTGCTGGACCAGGGGAGGTTCGATGTGACTTCAATAATGCAGCCTGGGGTGGTGTAGGGGCAGCACTGGACCAGGGGAGGTTAAGCAGAGCTGCTCCTCTTGTGGTCTGAGAGCCACGTTCTAGGTTTTCTCTATCGCTTCATTGAGGGACACAGAAACCATGGTTGTATGCTGCTGCCACTAGGAGGCTGACACTATGTACTGAGAAAGGTTAGCTCCTCCGCAGTATACACCCCACCAACCGGCACTAATTTTGTCAGTTTAGCTTAGTGTCAGTAGGAGGTGGACATGGGTCTTTCATTAGACCCATATCTACCTCAGTGTGCGTCGTTTCCTTTCAGGTTTCCGGAGGGATACAGAGTGAATGGTCGCATCTGTAGTCCCACAAAGAGACTATGAGTACGGCGTGTACTGCCACCCCATATCCTAATAGCCCTCCACAGCAAGACCAAGAGCCTACACGGGTGCGTGTCAGCGTTCCAGACTGGTCCTCGTCCCCTATCTCCCACCCACTTGCCTACCAGAGCCTGTCGGTTTGGAAGAGGCGCGGACATCCCTCTACAGGAATCATGAACGCTGGATGATGAAGGTACCTTCCTTCCCCAGGTTTTGCTCAGAAGATGGAACAGGCAGAGGGTAACTATGGGGCCCCTGAGTCACATTTCTCCCGATCCCACTCCTCCCAAGGCAGATCCTCCAGGTCCAGAACTGGACGATCCACATCGGCAAGTTCTATCAACAGAGCTCCGAGACGCCTTCCCAACTGGGCGGCCGACTCCTTTTCTTCAGAGACGTCTGGCTTGCCTCGGTGGAGGACGCTTGGGTCAGGGAAGTTGTATCCTCAGGATACAAGATAGAGTTAGTTTCTCGGCCCCGGGATCGTTTTTTCGAATCTCGACCTCCAAAAGACCCCGCCTTAGTTCTGGGTTTCTTTCCATCCATCGCCTCTCTTCACAGTTCCAGGGTGATTGTGCCCGTTCCCAAAACAGAACGATTCTCAGGGTTTTACTCAAACCTGTTTGTAGTGCCGAAAAAAGGCGGCGCGGTCCGGCCCATTCTGGATCTCAAATTGCTGAACAAAAGGGTCTGCCTGCGACATTTCAGGATGGAGTCCCTTCGTTCAGTAATTGCTTCCATGGAGGCGCAGGAATTCATGTGCTCAATAGACATTCAAGAGGCCTATCTGCATGTCCCCATCTTTCCCGGGCATCAGAAATTCCTGCGTTTCGCAATTCATCAAAACCACTTCCAGTTTGTTGCCCTGCCGTTCGGTCTCGTCACCACGCCCAGAGTGTTTACAAAGATCATGGCGGCGGTGATGGCTCTGTTGAGGATCAGAGGCCTCGTCCTCTTTCCGTACCTCGACGACATTCTAAGGCCTGTTTCACACATCAGTTTGTTCGGTCAAAATCCGCTAAAATGGCGGATTACAGATCCGTTCCTATACTGACCACAACGTTTGGCACCGGACCGTTATTTTAACGGAAGAATTTTAAAGGAACCGCTGCCTGGGGAAGGAGAGAGAGAGAGAATTTTTCAGCCGCCAGAATAGAATTTAGGGTTAAATTTGCGGCTGAGTGAAGTCTTTCGGGCATGCGCAGTGAGAAATGCGGATCCGGCCGCCCGAAAAAACGTTGCATGGTCCGTCCGAGCATGTCGGCGGACGTAAAAATTTTGGCGGATCCGCAAAAAAACAGATCAACGGATGGCCATCCGTCAAGATCCGCCAGTAATGCATCTCAATGGGGGAAAAAACGGATCCGCCAAGCAAAATGGCGGATCCGTTTTTTTTTGCAAAGCGGCGGATTTTGAAGTTTAAATACGGATGTGTGAAACAGGCCTAATCAAACTCCATCTTTTCCCCAGGCTCTCGAAAGTCTAACCATCGTTCTCGACACCCTGTCCAGGTTCGGGTGGCTCGTCAACAAAAGGAAATCCTGCCTTGTTCCGACACAACGTCTTGTGTTTCTAGGCTTATTGTTCGACACCCGTCGATCGAGGGTCTTTCTTCCCGAAGACAAGATGATCTCTCTTAGACGGGATGTACGATCGCTGCAGAGCCCCCAACTTCCATCCTTCCGGTCAGCCATGAAAGTCTTGGGAAAGATGGTGGCGACGGCCGAAGCGATTCCCTATGCTCAATTTCACTCGAGACCGCTTCAACAGGCCATTCTGTCTCGGTGGAACAGGTCTCTTTTCCCTGGATCGTCCAATTCGCCTCTCGTCCCGGGTCAAACAGTCCCTCAATTGGTGGCTGACGTCACCTCTCATTTCACTAGGCCGGTCATTTCTTCCGATTCACTGACAGATTGTGACAATTGATGCCAGCCTTCTCGGCTGGGGTGCGGTGTTTCGCAATCAGACGGTTCAGGGGCGGTGGTCGACTAAAGAGTCAACTCTGTCGTTCAACGTCCTTGAGATACGGGCGATTTATCTGTCTCTCATTCACTGGGAAAGGCTTCTTAGAGGTCTGCCGATCCGGATTCAGACAGACCATGCCACAGCGGTGGCATACGTCAACCACCAAGGGGGGACACGGAGTCCCTCGGCACTAGCGGAAGTGTCCAAGATTCTTCACTGGGCAGAGGTATCAGTCCCAGCGATATCCGCAGTGCACATTCCCTGTTGGACAACTGGGCCGCCGATTTTCTCAGCCGAGAAGGCCTCGCGGCGGGAGAGTGGTCCTTACATCCGGACGTCTTCCATCAGCTTTGCCGTTGTTGGGGGACTCCGGACATAGATCTGCTGGCGTCTCGCCTGAACAGGAAGGTCCCTCAATTCGTATCCAGGGCCCGAGATCCTCTCGCAGTGGGCGCCGATGCTCTGACCATTCCATGGTCTCAGTTCAAGCTCCCCTATCTGTTTCCTCCCCTTCCTCTTTTTCACAGCTATTGAAGAAAATCAATGTGGAAGGTGTACCAGTCATTCTCATCGCTCCAAATTGGCCCAGAAGGTCTTGGTTCGCGGACATCGTCAACCTTCTCGCGGACGCCCCCTGGAAGCTTGTCTCGGGGTCCAATCTGACACCCCAATTTTCTGCCGCTCAATTTAACGGCATGGCTGTTGAGACCGCGGTTCTGAAACGGTTAGGTTTTTCGGATCGGGTTATTCACACCATGATCCGTGCTAGAAAGCCATCGTCTTCCAGAATTTATTATCGTACGTGGAAGGCCTATTTCACTTGGTGCGAGGCCAATGACATTCCGCCCATGTCCTTTTCACTCCCTTCTATCCTAGATGCAGGCCTTGCCCTCAGCTCTTTAAAGGGTCAAGTCCCGGCGCTTTCCATTCTTTTCCAGAAGACGTCCTCCTGACCGCAGGTCAAGACCTTTCTTCAGGGGGTAGCTCATGCGGCACCCCCGTACCGCGCTCCTGTAGATCCATGGGAGCTCAATCTGGTCCTGGAGGCTCTACAGGGATCTCCCTTTGAACCTCTCAGGGAAGTTTCCCTATACCTTCTCTCGTGGAAAGTAGCCTTTCTGGTGGCCATCACCTCCATCCGGCGCGTGTCGGAATTGGCGGCCCTTTTGGTAATCCACCAGGATAAGGTGGTCCTGCGGCCCACGCCTTCCTTCCTTCCTAAGGTGGTATCTACCTTCCACCTAAACGAGGACATTGTTCTTCATCATTCCAGATGGTGTGTGGAAAGGACAGCCAGCCTCCAAGGCTACTATTGCTCGCTGGATCAGATCGGCAATTCTGGAAGCTTACCGGGTCAAGCATTGAGTGCCCCCTCCTGAAATTAGAGCTCACTCTACCCGGGCAGTGGGTGCCTCCTGGGCGGTGCGCCACAGAGCTTCCGCGCTGCAGCTTTGCAAAGCGGCAACCTGGTCTTCGATCCACACGTTTGCCAAATTTTACAAGGTCCACACCTACGCTTCGGCGGACGCCAGCCTAGGCAGAAGGATCTTGCAGGCGGCGGTGGTGAGTTCTCAGACCTAATGGAAGTTTGCTTCTCCCTCCCCAGGGACTGCTTTGAGACGTCCCATGGTTTCTGTGTCCCCCAATGAAGCGATAGAGAAAACAGGATTTTTGGTTGCTTACAGTAAAATCTCTTTCATAGAGCCTTTATTGGGGGACACAGCACCCTCCCATGTTCTGCAACTCCTGTTCTTATGTTTGTTGGTTACAGTTGAGTTGTCTGTTCTGTTTTCACTCTATTTTGTTACTTCTCCTATTGCTTTCTCACTAACTGATGAAATTAGTGCCGGTTGGTGGGGCGAACCTTTTTCTGTAGATAGTGTCAGCCCCCTAGTGGCAGCAGCATGCACCCATGGTTTGTGTCCCCCAATGAAGGCTCCGAGAAACAGATTTTACGGTAAGCAACCAAAAATCCTGTTTTCTCCTATGCCTCATTGGGGGACCCAGGACCATGGGTGTTATGCTGCTGCCACTAGGAGGACACTAAGTGAACACAGATTAATTCCTCCTCTGCAGTATACACCCTCCCGCTGGCTGAGATTGAACCAGTTCTTGCTTAGTGTCTGTAGGAGGCACTTGGTCTGGTTTCTGACCCCAATGTTTTTATTTTCAATTTTTTTTTTTTTTTCTGTAAATTTTTATTTTTAATAACGGAGTGAAGGGGGAGACGGATCCTTTCAAGAATCCGTTCTCCCCCGAACCACCAACAGGCGGGAACACTGAGTATATCTCTCCGTATCCTCTCCTGCGACGACTGGGGCATGCCTGACCTCACTTTGGGGTGACAGTTCCTTCATGGTCCTGATCTCCCCACACCTATAAAAGGCGAGCACATGGAGTGTCACCTTCATGTTCCTCTTCGGGGCCCAAACCCATAGCTTGACATCTGACGGGGTTCGGTGTTGCACAGAGGCCCCCATCTAATAGCTTCCCACAGCCCCATGGCCTCAGGTAAAGACTAACGAACAGAAGGGTCCTCTCCATCCCCCTGTATATAGGGAGGATGGATTGAGGTATATACCTTTAAGAGCACAACTCCGGCTCTGCTGCATCACCTCTGTAAGTATGAGGCCTACTGACAGCACGTCCCTCTACATGATCCTCCGCAACGGAGGGTGCGGGTCCTGGTCCTTGGGGGGAGGGAGCGCTGGCCCGATGCCAGCGACGGTCGATCTGTGCCCCGTCGCGGCCCCCTTCTTTTCAGCCGGCGCGCATCGCCGGCGGGCTTCAGAAATTTAGCTCCCAACTTTTAGCCGGACTAGGCCGCAATTTGCATGGTGCCGCCCACCGCCAGAGCTGCCGCCCACGTTCCTGGTGCTTCTCGTTCTGAATGAGAAGCGCCCTTCTAGTCTTGAGGGCCATGATGTTTTATGCAGCCTGTTCTGTGACGGCTGTGGGGGCACACTGACTGACAGCGCCACCAGCACCGCTGCAGGGACCGCCAAAAACTTTCTGCGGATTAAGACCACCGACTTCTCCCCTGGGGACACAGGAACAGGACCTTGGGTAAGCTGTATTCAGCCTTTGGAGGAGATCTTAACCCCTTCTCTGCGCATGCTATACGCCTTCTCTGCACCTGCAGCCCATACTGTGCCTTTAACCGTTAGGGGCACACTAAGTCTCAATCTAAGGAGTCCAAAAAGACTAACAGAAAAAGTGTTTGTTTTTTTACCTCATGTGCCACTTGCAATACTGCCTTGCCCCGTGCTCATATTACTCCATTATGCACGGGTTGTGACCCGGACTGTGCCCAGACGCCAACCGCTGCCGCCACCGACCCTATTGAGTCTTGTCCCCCTGAGTGGGCTGTGTCCCTGTCTCGGTCTATGGCTTCCCTGGCCAAAGCAATAGACTCTCTCCGGGGGCCCTCTTTAAGTCAGAACGTCACTTTGTCGACCGCGGAGGACTCTGGCGATGGTTGGGAACCGTCCACCAGCAGGGGTCGTACTCAGTCAAAGGGGGCTCAGGTCTCTAGAAAAAGGACCCATGACGCGTACCCCGATCATGCTCGTGCTTCGGCGTCTGCGAATTCCATTTCTCGCTCCCCATCTTCTGAGGTTTGCAGCGCACATGACTCCGAATACGTGTCTGATGCGTCTTTAGTCCAGGATTCCTCGACTTATCAAGAGACTCTTGATTCTATAATTGAGTCGGTCAACAAGATCCTGAGGGTGGACAAGGAAAATATGTCCGCTCTGGAAAACGTAGTGTCATTTAAGAAGACTAAACGTTGTTGTGAGTTCATTTTCTCCTTCGTCACTGAGGTCTGGTGAACTCCCTATTCTGGTGAAGGAAGGTAATGAGCCTGATTATCAGGCACCTGAGTCTAATGATGATGACTGGCTGAGTGGAGTCACGGACTGGATATAAGGCTGCTGACGCCCTTCTGCCCTGCGGGTGATTTCTCTGAGGACTTCTAGGAGACCAGTCTGATTCCTGCTCCTCTAAAGCTAAGTTTTCTGCTTTGCCTGTTAGCATTTGTGTTTTGTTTTTGTTTGCCTTGCTTTTCTGGATTCTGCCATTCCCTGCTGGGGTGAGCTGAATCTCCTTTTGCCGGTTGCTCTGTCTTCAGAATATTCCTGAGTACTGACATAGCCTTTTTGAAGCCTAGCGTCTTCAGGGCCTTTTTCACTGTCAGTTTGTTGGCTCTTATTTTCATAGGGTTTTTCACGGATTGCAGACAGCAGCCTTCCTGTCCTTTCCTATCTAGTTAGCTTGGGCCCCGTCTTTGCTCAGTCTATCTTTCTGTCTGTGTTAGTGTTCTTTCTTCTTGCTTCACCGTCATTATATGTTGGGGGCTGCCTTTTGCTTTGGGGTCTGCTCTGGGGCAGTTTAGATTTCCCTTTCTGTCTTTAGGCTATGTAGTCCTCCGGCTGTGATCGAGGGGTCTAGGGCATCGTAGGAACCCCCCACGGCTACTGCTAGTTGTGTTGATAGGTTCAGGGGTCTGCAATCCGATAGCTGCCAACTTCTCTGGTTTTCTGGACTTGGCTAACATTTCTGTTTTTGCCTCCTACGGTGACTCATTCATAACAAAACGTGTTCACAAAGTATTTACCAATCATCCTGAGTTTAAGGACATTGTCCAGAAACACAGGTACCGGCCAGATAAACTGTTCATGGGTTAAAAGCCTATAGAGTCAAAATACCCTTTTGGTCCAGATCTAATGAAGGATTGGCTACAGTCCCCTTCAGTGGATCCTGCCGTATTGTGTCTTGCATCCAAAACACTCCTATCCTTGTCTGACGGTTCCTCAGTCAAAAACCACACTGACCGTCAAATTGACTACCTTTCTCGCTCAATCTTTGAGGCTTCAGGAGCGGCGATCTTTCCATCCTTTGCCGCTACTTGGGTGGCTAATGCAATGGTCGCTTGAGCAGAGGTGTTAACAACAACCATTCATGACAGCAATCTTCCCCCGGAAGCCGCCAACCTCGTTAGTCAGATAGCTCAAGCCAGGGACTTCGTAGTTAACGCTTCGATAGATGCGGCCAATTGCTCTGCACAGGCGGCTGCAAATGCAGTCTCCATCAGAAGGGCCCCTATGGCTCCGAGAATGGCGAGCAGATTCTGCTTCCAAGAGATCGTTAACCTCTCTGCCTTACCAAACTGGTCGCTTATTTGGACTGAAACTGGACAAACTCATTTCTGACGCTACCGGAGGGAAGGGTAAATTTCAGAATCAACAAACGCCTCGGTCTGGTCCTTTTCGCAACAATTCCAGTTGGTCCTCTACAACCTTCTCTTCTGGATCAGGACGGTCTCTGTGTGGAGACAGAGGTTCCCAGGTCTCATACAGACCTAACTGCACCTGGAAATCCAGGCCAAGGACGTCTGGATCTAAGTGAGCCAGATCCCTTAGATCTTTTACACAATGACTCGTTGCGGCATCCGGCGGGCACCGACAAAGTAGGCGGCCGTTTACTTTCGTTCCGTCAAGCCTGGCTCTCGGTCGTCCAAGACATGTGGGTCAGAGAGCTGGTGTCCTCCAGATACAAAATAGTTTTCTTCCCCTCCACAACACGTTTTTTCCGGTCTTCTCCTCCCAAAACAAAGACAACAGCTTTTCTTCAGGCAGTACATGTACTGCAAAGGGACGGAGTCATTCCGGTTCCTCAGGACGAAAGGTTCAAGGGTTTTTACTCGAATTTCTTTGTGGTTTCTAAGAAGGACAGAACGAAGCGGCCCATACTGGACCTAAATCTGTTAAACACGTTTGTCAAGGTACAGCGGTTCAGAATAGAATCTCTCCGCTCAATCATCAACTCCATGGAAAAAGAAGAGTTCCTAGCAGCCATCGACATCAAAGATGCTTATCTTCACATCCCAATCTTTCCTCCCCATCAACAGTTCCTACGCTTCGCGGGGAGCACTTCCAGTTCGTTGCCTTGCCCTTCGGCCTCGCCACCGCCCCCAGAGTCTTCACCAAGGTCATGGCATCTGTCATGGCCATTCTTCATACTCGGGGACTGGTGGTACTTCCGTATCTGGACGATCTACTGATCAAAGGGCAGTCCCTTCAAGCCTGTGAGGAGTGCGTAAGTATAACGGTGGATACACTTTCTTGCCTGGGCTGGAAAATAAACTTCGAAAAGTCTTCTCCAGTACCGGCTCAGCAAATTTCCTTCTTGGGAATGATACTGGCCACTTCCCGTGAATTGGTTATTCTCCCTCCAAAAAAGGCCTTGGCCCTACAACAGGGAACACGGATTCTTTCCTGCCCGGTTCCTCACTCCATACGTTTCAGCATGGGGATTCTGGGGAAAATGGTAGCAGCGATAGAAGCGGGTCCCGTTCACTCAGTTCCATCTCCGCCCTTTGCAACATGCGCTGCTGTAGGCTTGGGACAGGAACCAGTTCTCTCTTGAACGTCGGTTCCATCTGTATCTGCAGGTCAGGCAGACCCTCAGGTGGTGGACGCTGAAGTCCTCCCTGAACCAAGAAAGGCCCTTTCTTCCAGTACGTTGGTTAGTGGTGATCACCGACGCCAGTCTTCTTGGCTAGGGCGCAGTTTTTCGCCGCCACGCGGCACAGGGTCGTTGGTCCGTTCCAGAGTCACGTCTCCCCATCAACATCTTGGAGATACGAGCGATCAGGCTGGCCCTACTGAGTTTTCATCATCTCCTCGCAGGTCACCCGACCAGGATCCAATCCGACAACGCCATTACTGTGGCGTATATCAACAGTCAAGGGGGTACCCCACAGCAAGACGGTCATGCACGAAGTGAATCACATCCTCCGTTGGTCCGAGACCAACCATTCGGCCATCCACATACCGGGTGTAGAGAATTGGGCGGTGGACTTTCTCAGTCGCCAGGGCCTCGCCTCGGGAGAGTTGTCTCTTCATCCGGAAGTCTTTCAGCAATTTTGCCGTCGCTGGGGGACTCCGGACGTGGAACTCATGGCTTCAAGGCTAAACAACAAGGTTCCCCAGTTCATTGCCCTATCACACGATCCATTCGCCATCGGAGCAGACACCCTGGTGCTGCCGTGGCATCGGTTTTGACTCCCATACTTATCCCCCCTTTCCCCTTGCTCTCAAAGGTCATCAAGAAAATCAGAGCAGAGGGGGTACCAGTGATCCTGGTCGCGCCGGGCATGGTATGCTGAACTAGTTAAACTTGTCGCCGATGTTCCTTGGCGATTACCAGATCGCATGGATCTTCTTTCGCAGGGTTCGATTTACCACCAGAACTCTGGGGCCCTGTCTTTGACGGCGTGGCTGTTGAATCCTGGATTTTAGCCCAAGCTGGATTCTCTCATGAAGTGATCTCCACCATGATTAGTGCTAGGAAGCCTTTGTCCATGCGCATTTATCATCGCCCCTGGAGAACCACCTTCTTATGGTGCAAGGCCAATGGACGATCTCCTCTGGTGTTCTCCATCGCTTCCATCTTGGATTTCCTGCAATCCGGATTAGACGGGTCTCACGCTTAGTTCGCTCAAAGGACAAGTTTCAGCCTTGTCATTTCTATTCCAACACAAGATTGCCACCAGGTTACAGGTGAAGACGTTCATTCAGGGAGTTTCCCACGTGGCGCCTCCCTATAAAGTGCCGTTGGAATCGTGGGATCTTAACTTGGTCCTCAGAGATGCCCCTTTTGAACCACTGCAGGACGTATCACTAACCTTTCTTTCTTTCTTGGAAGGTGGTTTTCCTAGTGGTGATTACGTCAATCAGACGAGTCTCGGAGTTGGCGGCTCTATCCTGCCGACCTCCGTTCCTGATTTTTCATCGACAAGGCAGTCTTGAGGACGTCCCCGTCTTTTCTGCCCAAAGTTGTTTCTTCCTTTCTTCTCAATGATGAAATTGTTTTGCCTTCATTCTGTCATTGCCTTCATTCTGTCCGGCACCAGCCCATCGTATCGAGAAAGCTCTTCACACTCTGGATGTGGTTAGGGCTCTTAGACGGTACATCTCGCGGACAGCTCCCTTGCTTCCAGAGGGGCATAGGAAGGGTCTAGCCGCTTCAAAGGCCACACTAGCCAAGTGGAGTCGCTCAGCTATTCAGAAGTCCTACCGTGCAAGGGGCACACCTGTCCCAGCAGGGATTAAGGCGCATTCTATTTGGTCAGTGGCTGCCTCTTGAGCCATTCGGCACCAGGCGTCAGCAGAACAGGTCTGCAAAGCTCTTGGCAGACGCATTCTGCAATCGGCAGTACCACAGCTGTAAGCCAGTGTTACATGGGGTATTAGCAGTTGTGTTGCTCCCCACCCAGGGACTGCTTTAGGACGTCCCATGGTCCTGTGTCCCCTAGTGAGGCGTAGGAGAAGTAGGGATTTTTGTGTACTCACTGTAAAATCCTTTTCTCCGAGCCAGTCTTTGGTGGACACAGCACCCACCCTGTTAGCTTATTGGCTTGTTGTTTTGTTCTTAGTTTTTTACATCGTTTATTGTTCTTTGTTTAAAACTCCTACTGCTTTGTTACCAAAAGTGGTTTAATCTCAGCCAGCGGCAGTGTGTATACTGCAGAGGAGGAGTTAATCTTTCTGTGTTCACTTAGTGTCCTCCTAGTGGCAGCAGCATAACACCTATGGTCCTGTGTCCTCCAATGATTGGCTCGGAGAAAAGGATTTTACGGTGAGTACACAAAAATCCCTATTTTACAGCCCACATATCTGTAGTGTTTAGTTGGAGCCAGGAAAGTAGTTACTTCACTGGTTTGGATAAATTCATTTCTGAAAATAAAGTCCCTCTTATATATCATCTCTCCAAGCCTTTTTTTTTCTGTAGGGTGTTATATCTTAAATCCTCAGCCTGGCCCTTGAGCCGCACAGTTGCCTCCTTTTAAGTCTCTGTGTGGCTTCCTATTTGTTAGCAGACCCTTGTTTTCTGGTTGTCGCTTCTATCCTACAAGGGTCTAGGTTGGCCATTCTTCCTGCTGTTTTCCATCTGGTCTGCCAAAGGTCCTTCCTATACTGGAGAGTGCCCCCCAGACCATCTCAAGTTCTTTCACGTCTCTCCACATCAATCCTTTTTGAAGCTGAAAGCAGATCTCTCCTTTTGTGATGTCCAGGTCTTAGTCGTGTGGTCATCTGTCCTCTAGCGTACAGCCACTATTTGGTCTTCTCTCCAAAACTTGATGTGATCATCGGCATTCTCAGATATTTTACCAGACACAAGTTTCTGCAGAAAGCTGGGGATGAGATGTTAAGAGTTGAAAAAAATGTTTTGCAGGACCCTTGTCCAGGAGCCTCATGAGTAGTCTATGGCCAGAAGACCAGAGCCCTGTGAACCACCTACTACCTGCAGCATCCCCGGTGCTTCTCCTGATTCATAGGCCTCTGGACTTCATGGTGTTGTGGTGTGTGACCCATGACATCGATCGTGCTGAGCAGATCAGAAGAGGCAAAAGGATGCCATCGGGTAGGAGGGATCAGGTCTGGGGGCCATGGACTACTGATGTGGCTGCTGGACTAACATTTTTCTTAACCCTAGGTTCTGTTTTTTTTTTTTTTCTTTGTTTTTCTCTCCCATGAGGATTATCATGGTCGTCTCCAAACTTCAATGATACAAGCGAGATAAGGAGAATTTTACAAATGAGTAACAGATCGTATGTTTGTCTTCTAGGCAAACCCAGAAGAATTCATCCCAATATTTGCCAACAATCCCTGTGAGCTGAAGACGTTTTTGGAGCACATGACGAAGGTGCAGAGTGATTCCCCCCAAGGTGTTTATGACACTTTACTCGAGTTGCGTTTACAGAACTGGGCACATGAGAATGACCCTCAGGTAAGGACCGCGGGGCTGCTGTTATTCTTTGCTGCGCTTCCTCTGAATTCTAACATTTGGAAGTTTAGGCTTAATGGCGGCAAATCTTCGGAAGCCCATAGTGTTACATGCACTTGTGATACAAGTAAATCGCTGTCGTTCTCTCACAGGCAAAGCAGCAGCTCCAGAATGACGCCATGACTCTCCTGAAGAGCGGACGCTTTAAGACAGTGTTTGATAAAGCCCTCGTCCTGTGCCAGATGCATAATTTTCAGAAAGGAGTGCTGTATCTATACGAGCAGGGCAAGCTGTGAGTATATAATGCGCACACAGCACTACGAACTGTGTCACTTGCGTCACCAATAGCGCAGGTCTTCTACTTCCCTGATTTTTTTTTTTTTTTTTTTTTCTCCCCCCGTTTTCTTAGCTTCCAGCAGATCATGCACTACCACATGCAAAATGATCAGTACCAGGAGGTAATAGAAGCCTGCAAGCAGTACGGGGAGCAGGAGAGCTGCTTGTGGGAGCAGGCTCTCAGTTACTTTGCACGCAAAGAGGAAGACTGCAAGGAGCACATTGCCACAGTATTGAGGCACATTGAGAGCAAGAACCTCATGCCTCCATTACTGGGTAAGTCACAGGTAATTCTCATTTTGGTGAAACTTTCTTTCTCGTTCGCCTTATTGGGGGACACAGAGACCATGGGTGTATGCTTTGCTGCCACTAGGAGGCTGACACTATGCACAAAAAAATGTTAGCTCCTTCTCCGCAGTATACACCCCACCGACCGGCACCAATTTCCTCAGTTTAGCTTAGTGTCAGTAGGAGGTGGACACGGGTCTTTCATTAGACCCATATCTACCTCGTCGTGCGTCGTTCCTTTACAGGTTCTACGGAGGGATACAGAGTGAAAAGTCACATCTGTACTCCCACATGGAGTCTGCGAGTACAGCGTGTACTGCCACCCCGTATCCTTGCAGTTCTCCGCGGCAGGACCAGCCAGACGGACGCCGACACCAAGACGTGCCAGCGACTCCAGGGGTCCTTGTCGCCAGTCTCCTTCCCACTCGCCTACCAGAGCCTGTCGGTTGGATGAGACGCAGGACTTCTTCAGACCCAGGTAACGGATCGGGAATGGGTGAGTATAGATTTTTATTACCTGGCTGCTCATTCCCGGCGGACAGGGGGCCTCTTCAATGGCACAGGGATGCGGGCGCTCGCAGTCGCCCTACATCTATAGGCACACCATGCTCTTTTTTGCTGGCCCCGCATTCCCCCCCCCCCCCCCCTCCCCCTTTCTGGGGACAGGGAGCACAGGGCCTTTTTCCTTTCCTCCCCTTGAGAGCGGCTTGCGGCTGCGGCGTCCCCTTCTTCCGACCTCCGCGCCGACCCCCTGCTGACAGGCGGCCGCCGCAACTAATTTAGGCCCCGGCTTCACTTCGGGCCTACCGCTGCATCGCGGCCACGCCCCCCGCCCCTTTCTTCTAAGCGGGCTTCTCTCCCGCTCTTCCCAGGCCCTCCCACCGCCTGTCCTTCACCTGCCCAGCCTGCTATTGGCTAGAGGGCGGTGAATTTTAACCCTGCAATGTGCTCCGCCCTCCCTCCTCTCCTGTACGCGCGCTCTTTCTCAGGCAGGCGCCATTTTACCAGCCTGTTAGCCGGACACCAGCTCGTCACCGGATCATCTTCTGCCAGCTGGTTTTTTCCTTCAGGAGGTCTATCGGCCGGATTTCGCTCTGACCTGCATCCACTGACAGGTCGCAGAGCATCGCTTCTGGGGACACCGGACCGTGAGTAGCTCTGCACTGCAGACTGACCCTTCTCCGCCCTCTGTCCCCCAACCTTCCGGCATTACCTCAGCTTTTCACTATGTCTACCTCTAAGTCTGATCGTACCCGCTCTACTGCCCACCCCTGCACTTTAGTCAAGTTCTTTGCATGTTCTTCGTGCAATCGCAAACTTCCAACAGGCCAGTCCACTCCCCTCTGCCTGGATTGTAGCAACCCAATTCAGCCTGCCGCCGTCCAGGAGCCATCTACGGCTCCAGGTGAGAGTGAACCCCCCCATGCCTGGCTGGGCCTCCTCGCTATCTCAATTAGTGGCAGACCTCACCAAGGTGTCTCAGTCCCTGGTGGCCGTTCTTGATAAGTTGCCCCTGGACTCTTCAGCAGGGCCAAGCAGGTCCCAAATTGTTCCATCTGAGTCAGCCAGCGTTAGTCGCAATAGACCCAGGCAAGATGCCCAGCCGGATTCCTCTCCTCGTCCCTTCTCACCGCATAGCCCTTCTCAGCAGCCTCCCTCTTGGGCCTCCTCTCCCGAGTCAGGTGAAGCGCTTTCGGACAGGTCATCTGAGGGGATTTTAGAGCTGGATTCAGACCAGGATGCAAACATTAAGGTCACAGTGCAGAACCTCATTGCAGCGATCCATCATACTTTCGATATTGCTGACTCCCCTGCGAAATCCTCAGATCAGGAGGTTTCGTTCAGACGGGCAGAAACTCCCTCCAGGGTTTTTCCTTTCCATTCCGAGTTTGGGAAGATTTTTACCAAGGAAAGAGAGGATCCGACCAGACGCTTTCAAAGAGGAAAACGTCTAGGCGTACTCTACCCATTTGCTAAGGAGCTCACGGACAACTGGTCGGCCTCTCCCTCGGTGGATCCGCCTGTGTCCAGGCTTTCCAATAACACGGTTCTCCCGCTTTCAGGCGTGGCGTCCCTAAAGGATTCTAATGACAGGATTATAGAATCCCTGGCGAAGTCTGCCTTTGAAGCGGCTTCAGCGGCTGTGTGCCCAATCTTTGCTTCATCCTGGGCAGCAAAGGCCATAGCCACGTGGGCAGACGACCTTCGTCAAGGCGTCTTAGATAAGGCGCAACCGGAGCGTTTGGCCGATCTCGCCAATCAGATCTCCCATGCTGGGGACTATCTTCTTTCCGCTTCCTTGGATGCCGCATCCTGTGCAGTTCAGTCGTCAAGCAACGTAGTTGCAATTCGACGTACAGTTTGGCTAAAGGCCTGGCAAGCGGACTTGTCTTCTAAAAAGTCCCTCACTAACCTGCCTTTTCAGGGGGTGCGCCTCTTTGGGTCCCAATTGGACCAGATTATTAAGGACGCAACCGGAGGCACGAGTTCACTTCTCCCTCAGTCCAATCCTCGCAGACCTCCACTAAGGCGTCAGTTTCGACCCTTTCGGACTTTCCGCCGTTTCAATACGGCGGACAACTACTCCAGCCAACAGAGACCGCAGGCTCGCCAGGAGAGAAAGAAAGTTTCCTTCAGACCCACTCCTTCCTGGCGATCCCACTCTTCCCAGGGCAGACCGTCCAGATCTGGATCTGGACGGTCTACTTCAGCATGACTATCGTCGGACACGCGAGGCGCCTTTCCAATTGGGAGGCCGACTTCCTTCCTTCAGGGACGTTTGGCTGGCCTCCGTAGAGGACGCTTGGGTCAGGGAGGTCGTATCCTCAGGATACAGGATACAGTTCGTCTCTCTCCCGCGGGATCGTTTCTTCGAATCCCGGCCTCCAAAGGATCCAGCCTTGGTCCCGGGGTTCTCTACGACTATCGCCTCTCACCTCAGACAGCACCACTACCAGCTCGTCGCACGGCCCTTCGGTCTTGTCACCGCTCCCAGACTCTTCACGAAGATCGTGGCTGCGTTGATGGCTTTGTTGAGAGTCCGAGGTCTCGTTCTTTTCCTGTACCTAAACGATATTCTGATCAGGGCTCCCTCATTTCAACAGGCTCACCAAAGTTTGTCAATCGTCCTGGACACTCTTTCCGATTTCGGGTGGATCGTCAACAGGAAAAAGTCCTGTGTGGTTCCTACCCAAAGCCTGGTCTTTCTAGGCCTTCTGTTCGACACTCGTCTGTCAAGGGTCTTTCTCCCACAAGAGAAGATTCTCTCTCTGCAGCAGGAAGTACGATCGCTGCAGATCTCACGATTCCCGTCCCTCCGTACAGCCAGGAGGGTCCTGGGAAAGATGGTGGCGGCGATAGAGGCAGTTCCCTTTGCCCAATTTCACGCCAGACCTCTCCAGCAGGCCATTCTGTCGAAGTGGAACAGGTCGCCTCGGTCCATGGATCGCCCTGTACCTCCTTCTTACCGGATCAAGCGGTCCCTCAACTGGTGGTTGTCGTCACCTCTCATTCTATCGGGTCGATTCTTCCTTCCCATTCGCTGGCAGATAGTAACCACAGATGCCAGTCTCCTCGGTTGGGGTGCAGTGTTCCGCAACCACACTGTTCAGGGTCGATGGTCGGATCGGGAATCGGTACCGATCAACATTCTGGAGATTCGAGCTATCCATCTTGCTCTCGATCACTGGGAAAGGCTCCTCAAGGGACTGCCGGTACGGATTCAGACAGACATCGCCACAGCGGTGGCATATGTCTACCGCCAAGGGGGAACACGGAGTGTCTCAGCCCTGGCGGAGGGGTCCAAGATTCTTCGTTGGGCGGAGATTTCCGTTCCGACAATTTCCGCGGTGCACATTCCCGGCGTAGACAACTGGGCCGACGATTTTCTCAGCTGCAAGGGTCTCGCGGCGGGAGAGTGGTCCCTCCATCCGGAGGTGTTTCATCTGCTCTGTCTTCGGTGGGGAACCCCGGATGTAGACCTCATGGCGTCTTGCCTCAACAGGAAAGTCCCACAATTCGTGTCCAGGTCTCGGGACCCTCTGGCAGTGGGCGCCGACACCCTGGCCGTTCCTTGGTCCCAGTTCGACCTTCCCTACCTGTTCCCTCCTCTGCCTCTTCTTCCCAACCTGTTGAAAAAGATCAAGGCAGAAGGAATTCCAGTCATTCTCATCGCCCCGAATTGGCCCAGAAGGTCTTGGTTCGCGGACATTGTCAACCTTCTCGCGGACGCCCCCTGGAAGCTTCCAGATAGAACAGATCTGCTGTCTCAGGGACCGATTTGCCACCCCAATTCTCGGCCGCTCAATTTAACAGCGCGGCTGTTGAGACCGAGGTTCTGAAACGGGCAGGATTTTCCGACCAGGTAGTTCAGACCATGATCCGAGCCAGAAAGCCATCATCTTCCAAGATCTACTACCGTACTTGGAAGGCCTATTTCACTTGGTGTGAGACCAATGACATCGCGCCCATGTCCTTTTCGCTCCCTTCAGTCCTAGCGTTTCTTCAGGCAGGATTAGATGCGGGCCTTGCCCTCAGTTCCCTGAAGGGTCAAGTTTCGGCGCTGTCCATTCTATTTCAGAAAACATTGGCTTCCCGTCCTCAGGTTAAGACCTTTCTTCAGGGCGTGGCTCACACGGTTCCGCCGTACCGGGCGCCCGTGGATCCATGGGATCTTAATCTGGTTCTTGAGGTTCTGCAAGGTCCTCCCTTTGAACCCCTCAGGGATATTTCCCTTTCTCTCCTTTCTTGGAAGGTAGCCTTTCTTGTGGCCATCACCTCCGTCCGGCGCGTGTCGGAATTGGCAGCTCTTTCCTGCCGCTCCTTTTTTCTGGTGCTCCACCAGGATAAGGTAGTTCTGCGGCCTCCGCCCTCTTTCCTGCCAAAGGTGGTGTCCTCGTTTCACCTCAACGAGGATATCGTGCTACGATCCTTTTGTCCGTATCCAACTCATCCCCGAGAGCGGTCCTTGAACAAGCTGGACCTGGTTAGGGCGATAAGAGTCTATCTGTCTAGGACGACTTCCTTGCGAAAGACAGAGTCTCTTTTCATTATCCCTGATGGGGCGCGGAAAGGTCACTCGGCGTCAAAGGCCACTATTGCTCGCTGGATCAGATCGGCAATTTTGGAAGCCTACCGAGTTAAGCGTCGCGGAGCCCCTCCGGGGATCAGGGCCCACTCTACTCGGGCAGTGGGTGCCTCCTGGGCGATGCGCCACAGAGCTTCCGCGCTGCAGCTTTGCAAAGCTGCAACATGGTCATCGGTTCACACGTTTGTGAAATTCTACAGAGTCCACACCTACGCTTCGGCGGACGCCAGCCTAGGTAGACGGATTCTGCAGGCCGCGGTGGTGAGTCCGCTGGCCTGATGGAAGTTTGTTTCCCACCCCAGGGACTGCTTTGGGATGTCCCATGGTCTCTGTGTCCCCCAATAGGGCGAACGAGAAAACAGGATTTTTTGGGTTGCTTATCGTACAATCTGTTTCTCGGAGCCTTCATTGGGGGACACAGCACCCTCCCATGTTTTACAACTCCTGTTCTTATGGTTGTCGGTTGGTTACAGTTGAGTTGTCTGTTCTGTTTTCATTCTGTTTTGTTACTTCTCCTACTGCTTTCTCACTGAGGAAATTGGTGCCGGTCGGTGGGGTGTATACTGCGGAGGAGGAGCTAACATTTTTTTGTGCATAGTGTCAGCCTCCTAGTGGCAGCAAAGCATACACCCATGGTCTCTGTGTCCCCCAATGAAGGCTCCGAGAAACAGATTTTACGGTAAGCAACCCAAAAAATCCTGTTTTTTTGCTTTCGCGCTCACTAGCCTGCTTGCTCACTCACTTGCTCGCGCTCACTTTTTCTCCTCCCAGACCAACTAGATGCAGGTAGTGGTCACAGGCCTCATCCAGCTATGTCCAGCATATGTAACCACCCTCTGTATACAGCTGTCTCTGAAGGCAATATTGGACAAACGCCACTTGCCCCATCTGCCTGTTGCCAGGGAAGCTTGGTTTTGCCCTGGAGTACCCCCTCATGCTGCCAGTACCGGGCCTTGAGGACCACATATATACAGTTTATGGCTTTGATATCCAGATTCTTAACCTTGCATAGGTTCATCCAGCTTTGATCTTGCAGCTTGCGATCTCCCCATTCCTTATGTACATTTCTTCCCGCCGTATATTTCGGTGCAGCAGGAGATGCGTCTCGTGCAGTAATTGGCTTCTTTTCCAGTGGTGCAGACCCTGGCACATAACTCCACTGCCACCCTGTCTGTGATCAGAGACTACCTGATCAACAAAATGCAGAAACTGAGTCAGCAGTCGGAGGAGGACGAGAGGACAGTCCAGCAGTACCGGGAGGACACCGCTCGCATACGGCAGGAGATCCACGAACTGCGGAACAGGTAAGAACCAAATCTGATTGCAGGAATCCAGGTTTGTATGTGCGGACCTAACGCTGGGAGCCCCGTGTATTCTGAGGGTAAGGGAGCGTCCTCTTAAAGGGGTTGCCCCAGGGAAAGTAAATATTTATTTTAACATGTTCACAGGATAAGTGATGAATGTGTGATCAGAGAAGGACCCTCATGATCAGTGGGACCCCACAGATCACATATTTATCACTTGTGGAAACTTGATTTTTTTTTTTTTTTTTTTTAATCTTTTCCTTTTAAAATGTGTAGAAAAACAAACTGCGCATTGCATACTCTCCTCAAGTCTACTCCCCAGTCTCTGATGTTTGGCTGCAACCAATCGCTGTGGATTGGCTGCAGTGTTACCGATGTGATGTTACATCTGCAGCCAAACAAGATTTCGGGACAGCGGTGGAGACTCAGAGGAGCAGTAAAGCTCAGTTGGATTTTCTACATCTAAATGAGTCTGTGAGCAAAACTTTGAAAGTGGACAACTCCCTGTAAGCTGCAGTACACCTCCCACTGCTTGTTTGTAGTATTACAGCTCAGCAGCCGGTCTCTGATCACTAAGCAGTAGATATTCTGCAGCCTTTGAGCTGGCCTCATGGGGATTAGATCTTTTTCCAATCATTTTGGAGCACTGGATGGACCTGTGTATATTTGTATTTCCCATCTTTAAGCCCCAAGATCTTCCAGAAGACCAAGTGCAGCATCTGTAGCAGTGCGCTGGAGCTGCCATCCGTACACTTCTTGTGTGGCCATTCTTTCCACCAACACTGCTTTGAGAGCTACGCGGAGAGCGACTCGGACTGCCCCACCTGCCTGCCCGAAAACCGGCAAGTCCTCGATATGATCAGGGCTCAGGAAGAGAAGAAGGACCTGTACGACCACTTCCAGCACCAGGTCAGGTCACCACCATTTATTAAATATAATTTGCACTACTTATTGTATGTGGTTGGTTGGGTTCATAAGGGAATGCCAAACGACGCAAAATAGTTTAAGAAATATTCCCCGAGTGCTTTTTTTTTCTGTTTTTGGGTCTTGTGTTTGAATGTAAGATTTCAGGTGACTACAGAACATTCATCTGTTGTGTAAAAGACAAATACAGGATGAAAACTTTTGTAAACCTGATTCACGAGTAACGTTTTTTTTTTTTTTAAAGTTAAAGTGCTCCAATGACGGCTTCAACGTGGTGGCAGAATACTTCGGCCGCGGTGTATTCAATAAGCTGACATTGATCACAGATGCCCCCGTGGGGAGGACAGCCGCAGCGAAGGATGCAGGACTGCAGCGAGACCTTCTTATCAACACTCGAAGAAATGTGTAACCCACCAACACTGCATGTAACGTCGCAGACGTACCGGGGGTGGGCATTGGGGTTAACCGTAACCCTCACCCTCATGAATGTTCCTGGGAGCCAGATTACTGGACTATGAGCTGAAGGCAACAGATACTCTGATAACTAATGCAGTCATTGTAATAAGTCAGACGGTGTGCTTGTGGCTCGTGCCATGCCTGCTCTGTAAATACGGTTATTTGCACAATTGTGAAACACGAGAGTAAAAACAAATAAAATCCAAGTCAAGATGTACAACTAAAATGCCATCTATGTGCTCAATCTGTCCCTAAAATGGGGGGGGGCGTCATGGGCTCAGATCTGTTAAAAGAAAATAAAATCCATTTACCTACTGGCATCAGTCTCAGCAAAACTGCTTATCTGTGCAAAGGAGGGTTGCAGAGGTTTTGCTCCTCATCAGCGCACAGTAGGATTCACATCGCCACAGATGCTGGTTTGCATGTCTCGCATATATTGTGACGTGACTACACATGGGGGCCACTTATGAGACAGGAAGGGGGATTGTTTTCTAATGACACATGAATATAAAACACTAAATGCAAGGCTAATTGTAAAATAAAATGCAAGACTTCATTAAGTAGAAGAGTCACGAGAGGACACAAGATGAGATGGGGACAACCTGGATTCACTATTAAGTGCTGCACTATGCAGCGGATACACACGTAGCCAGCAGGTATCACACAGATATGGTGGACCACTGAGCGTGCAAAACGTAGGAGGGAAGTGTGAGGTCTAAGGGGTAACGTTTCTCCTTGTGTAGAGGGACAAGCCAGGCCTGCCATTTCAGACTGAGGAGACTTGTATGCTACTATGGGGAATTTAAATATGCAAATTGTCTCATCAGAGAGGAAAAGGACTAGAACTCTAGCGCCACCTATTGGAAGTGTGAGAAAGATATGGATGTGTGAATGTAGCCTTACGCTAGACACCAGACAGACCCATAGGTTCATTGAGCAAAACAAGCATCACAATATATCTGTGTCTCTTGTCCATGAAACTTTGAACCACAAAACAGATGAGAACAGGACACGCTCTGACTCTGCCACTACAGTCTATGGGGAGTCATTTAAACCAGAAGACCTTTTTGTTTACTTAGTTTTCCATCCGTGTCACTTCAGCTTTGGATAATTGATGCAAAACGGATGACACCAGAAAAAAAAACTACAGGGTGGACTATTTATATGGATACAGAATGGGAATGGTTGGTGATATCGACTTCCTGTTTGTGGCACATTAGTACAAGGGAGGGGGGAAAACTTTTCAAGGTGGGTGGTGACCATTGCGGCCATTTTGAAGGTGGCCATTTTGGTTCTAACTTTATAAATGGCCCACCCAGGTGTATCCATATAAATGGCCCACCCGGTAAATCAATTTTTACAGGGGAACAACAACCTTCCCCCTAAATTCACCCCAGCAAAACTTAGAGGGGTTACTCAGGACTTTTAGCTTTTAGGCCCATGGCAAATGCCTGTTGTCTTTTTTTTTTTTTTTTTTTTTTTACTAACAGAGACAACTACCTGTCTGCTCTACCCGACGCCGGCTCAGAGTGGTCACTGACCGCTCTGGGTGGTGATTCAGCTGCTCCACGACAGAGCCGCTCTTCTTCATCCAGGCTGTTCTGCAGTTGGGCAACGAGGAGACGGCTATCAATCAGCATGACATCGGTAGTCGCTCTGTGTTAACAGAGCAGAAGAGAAGCCATTGATTTGTTGATGTGACATCAGCAGAAGCCACTGATTCGCCGGCAGCAGAGGTCTGTGACCATTCTGTCCCAGCAGAGATCATCTGTTGAGACCTGGCCTCTGTGAACTGCGGTGATGTTAGTAAGGTTATCTCGGTTCACAGCTGTCAGTTCTCACGAGCGCAGCGCGTTCTTAGAACAAGACTTCATAGGGTTACTTATGGTCAGCTGCAGACAGGAGCATGAGAATTTCTGTGCCTTCCGCTGAGCGGCAGTGAACTATAAAGTCTTGTTCTAAGCACTTGGATTTGATAGGCATCGCGGGGGTGTGTCTGTCTTTATTTGAATTATTTTTTTTCTCGTCTTGCCGTGTTAGTAATGGGGGAGTCTGATAGACGCTGCCCTATTACGAACCTCTGGGCTTGATGTTAGCGGATATTGCACAGATGTTTCAGCCCCAAAATATTACCCTGCTTGCCAACGCATCAGGGCAAGCGGGAAGAGCTGGGCAAAGCACCAGAATTGGTGCATCTAATGAATGTGCCTTTTAGGTGCTGCTGCGGGCTGCTATTTTTAGACTGGAGATGGCCAAATATCCATGTACCTTAGAATACCTGCCCCTAGCTGTCTGCTTTACATTCGCTGGTTATCAAAAATGGGGGGACTCCATGCCGAGTTCTTTCAATTACTGTATTTAAATAATAAAAAAACGGGGTTGGGGGCCGTCTATTCTTGATAACCAGCCAAGATAAAGCAGACAGCTGAGCTGTCTGCTTTACCTGCACTTGTTATCAAAAATAGGATAGACCCCATGTCTTATTTTAAATTTATTTTTACATGCTGTCACAGCTATGCCAATACTTGCTGGAAGTACTCACACCAGAAAAGCTTGTTAATTAGTGTTGAGGAGAGCCTTAAGTTCAAATAATTAACCTCAAGTGTATTATTTCACCTTACATGAGCTTTTTCAGATCAAAGTGTGACACTAAAGATGGCTGCCATTTCCTGCTTGCCTCATACCATGTGCTATTGGAACTGGAATTTCCTATTTGGGCAACCACCATGTGCTACATGGATCCACCCACGATGACGCCCACTGTGATGACCTCATGGATCCGCCCGGACTAGCTCACTGCCCAACCCACTAACCAATAGAATACATCTGAACACTCCCATTTTAGAGTTAACCGAGCCCCCTTACAAGGGACATAAAACCTATGTGTGAATCAATAAAGCTCTCACGCTTGCTCTCTTGGAGCTATACCATAGATTGATCAAAGAGAGATAACATCCGACTGTGTTGTGGTGTGATTCTTTTAGTGGCCACTGATCAATACCCATTGAGCCAGGGGCAGGCAACTATTGAACATTATTGTTCAACCTAACATTTTTGGCGCCCAACGTGGGGACAACAGAGGATGACGCCCTAAACCAGGGGTCCCCAACCTGTAGCTCGGGAGCCACTTGTGGCTCGCGATTGTCTGCCAGCTTGGTGCATTAGCTCCAGGTCTAGCAAACAGGTATGAAGAGAACATCTCAAAATGGTGAATTTTGTGAGTAGCCCTGCACAGAAGAGCAGATCTGGATGCACATATACTGTCTTGAGGTTTAGAGATGTTTTAGGTATGATATGCTGAAGGATGGTACTACCTGTTAAAAAAGGTGCTCAAAGCTGGGTGTGACAGTATGCTGGGAGCCCTTGATGGGAGAACACTGAATAGGGGTATTGTGGGAACCCCTGGATCTCAGTGTACTGCTTTGGAGTGATTTATGTAGAAAAGCTTTGGTTATGATTACCGTATATACTCGAGTATAAGCCGACCCCCCTAATTTTGCCACAAAAAACTGGGAAAACTTATTGACTCGAGTATAAGCCTAGGGTGGGAAATGCTCCATAGATTATTCCCCCATATGCTGCCCCCATAAGAAGCTCCATAGATTATTCCCCCATATGCTGCCCCCATAAAAAGCTCCATAGATTATTCCCCCATATGCTACCCCCATAAGAAGTTCCATAGATTGTTTCCCCATATGCTGACACCATAAGAAGCTCCATAGAGTGTTCCCCCATAAGAAGCTCCTTAGATTATTCCCCCTTATGCTGCCCCCATAAGAAGCTCCTTAGGTTATGCCCCCATATGCTGCCCCCATAAGAAGCTCCATAGATGATTCCCCCATGTGCTGCCGCTGCTGCATGTAAAAATAAAAAAAAGACATACCTCTCCGTCGCTGGGTGTCAGATTCTCACCTGTCCTGCGTCCATGGCTGCTCACCGCTATCTGCCACATCATCGGTCAGTGACGTTCAGACTGCAGGGGGCGCGGCGCACACTAACCACGTCACCGCGCCCTCTGCTGTCTGAAGTCACTGACCGATGGCAGACAGCAGCAAGCAGCCATGGACGCAGGACAGGTGAGTATCGCTATACTTACCCGTCCTGACGCTGTGTCTTGAGCCCCCAGCTTCTCCGCGCTCTCTTCCTGCGTTCAGCGGTCACGTGATACCGCTCATTAAAACTCATGAATATGCGCATATTCATGAGTTTTAATGAGCGGCACCACGTGACCGCTGAAGGCAGGAAGAGAGAGCACGGGGAGAAGCTGGGTGCTCAAGAGACAGCGTCAGGACGGGTAAGTATGACCTGACACCCCCGCTCCCCCTCCGACCCCCCGGTGTATATGACTCGAATAAAAATTGGGCTGAAAATCTCGGCTTATATTCGAGTATATACGGTATACCTGTAATGGGAGTTCTGGTTGACACTACTTTGAGGAGGGGTGGGAGTTGGATGTGGTTCGCAGCCCTCTCTCAGTGCTGAATGTGGCTTGCGACCCTCTCTAAGCTGAATGTGGATCTCAAGGTCAGAAAGGTTGGGGACCACTGCCCTTCACCCAGAGGACCAGTGAATGGAATGGCAGGACGCGCTGGATGCCCCGAACCAGGAGACTGATCACCTCCTTATCAGAACACGGTAAGTCTACTGATTTTTATAATCTGTGGTCTTTACCTGTGTCCTTCGTGGTATCCTGTGCAGATTGCCTGACTGTGTCCGGTTTTCGTGGTATCTGTAAGATGGCAGAAGGGTCTCTCCGCTGCTGACCATTTAATGCAAGAACTGTCATGTGTATTAGTTGCCTGCTGCCTGTTATGTGTTTGTGTTATAGGAGATGACTGCTAGATATGAGAGCAAGTTGGTTTTTCAGCAGTGTCTGAGAAAGAAGGAAAAAAAAAAGGATATTGTCCGTAGTATATCAGGTTTTTCAGGTTCTCACCCATCTTATTGTTTGTTTGGTGTTGTGTAAAACAATGTAAAAAACTTTTGAAGCTGTGTGGAAGGGTACACATACTAAGTTTATCTTTAGAATCTCAGGTTTGTGGTCTTATTGTTTGTTTGGTGTCGTGTAGAACAATGTAAAAGCCTATTAAGCTGTGTGGAATGCCAGAAGGGGGAAAGTTACAGCCCCTGGAGTGGAACATTCTCTTGAATGGAAAGGTATCCAAGAAGATAATGGATTGTTGTCTACTGCTAAGGCATGCGAAAGAGTCTCTAAAAGTCTGTATAGAGAAAATTTAGAAGAGGAAAGGAATAAAAAGGACTGAGTTTTGAGCTATTTGTATTACAAAAATGTATCCTGTGAGCGGCGACCGCCGTAGAATGGTGACACAGAGCCATGTGTTTCTTCTGGCAGCCATTTTGGGGAAGGCCTTTCTTATGGCGACCATCTTGGGAATGGCAAATATGTTTCTTTTGGCAGCCATCTTGGGAATGGCAAATGTGTTTCTTTTGGCAGCTATCTTGGGAATGGCAAATGTGTCTTCTGGCAGCCATATTGGGGAAGGCTAAAATGTTTCTTATGGCGGCCATCTTTGGAATGGCAAATGTGTTTCTTTTGGCAGCCATCTTGGGAATGGCAAATGTGTTCCTTCTGGCATCAATCTTGGCGAAGACAAGTGTGTGTCTTCTGGTAGCCATTTTGGCAAAGGCAAAAATGTTTCTTATGGCGGTCATTTTGGCGAAAGGCAAATGTGTGTCTTCTGGCATCCATCTTGGGAATGGCAAATATGTTCTTCTGATGATAGCCATTTTAGCGAATGGCAAATGTGTTTCTTATGGCAGCCATTTTAGCGAATGGCAAATGTTTCTTATGGCAGCCATTTTGGCGAATAGCAAATGTGTTTCTTCTGATGGCAGTCATTTTGGCGAATAGCAAATGTATTTCTTCTGATGGCAGCCATTTTGGTGAATATCAAATGTTTTTCTTTTGACATCCACTTTGGGAAAGGCAAAAATGTGTTTCTTATGGTGGCCATCTTGGGAAAGGCAAGTGTGTGGCTTCTGGCGGCCATCTTGGAACGTCGCCCCAGATCGTACAACAGTACATAGTTGTTGCCTGTGATACAAATGATACAATTTTCTGTTCTGTATAGGAGAAAGTAGATCTGGAGTGACGGACTCGACCTATAGGGGCACGTAACTTGGAGTGATTGACTCAGTGCGTAGCTAATAAATTGTAAAATTGAGGTGGGGCGCGTTACTTGGAGTGATTGACTCAGGTCTGGATAATTTAACCTGATGTTCAGTATTTTAATTTATACAGTATGTTGTTTTTCAATTCGTTTGGGGGTGGGGGGTGAGTTTCCCTTCCTTAGGCACACTCTGTACTCAGTCTTTTTGGTTAATTGGGGTGTTAAGGTTTGCTCGGCGGAACGGACCTTTGCCCATTTGTCTTTTTTTTTTTTTTTTTTTACTATTTCTACCTTTTGGCCTCCATATTGGATAGGCTAACATGGCTACCTTTCATGATATAGCTTCTCATATTAATATAGACGCTCTCAAACTTTTATCCTGGAATGTGGCTGGTCTGAATTTGCTGGTAAAGCGCAGAAAGGTATTAGACCATAATACCCGCTTAAGCCCGCATTTCGTCTTTTTACAAGAAATTTACTGGCTTTGCAGAGGTCACCCAGAGCTCTAAAATAGATATTATTTGGAGTGCTTGGAGGCTTCCATTTCACAGAAGTGTGGGGTGGCGATTTTGTTTCATAAGGACCTGAAATACTCTATACAAGATGTAGTGACAGATAAGGCGGGACGATTTTTACTAGTCAGAGTCCTTATTGAACAGTGGGAATATTGCCTCATTAATGTTTATGCACCCAACACTGCCAGTCCTTTTTTTGCTAGACTCTTGGAAGTTGCTCATGGCTGGCATCCCACTAGTCTATTAGGTGGAGATTTAAATAACCTTCATGACGGTCTTCCTTGATAGATCTACACCTCTGCCTGCATCTCATTCTTCAACTGGAGTGATTGATCTTGTTGATGCTTGGAGATGCTGCCACCCTACGGAGAGAGAATACACCTTTTATTGTAGAGTACATGACGTTCATACTCGTATTGATTATTGGTTAATCTCTGCCTTTCTTTCCTTCTTAAAAACAGTTGATATCCTCCCATTGGTTATTTCCGACTACTCTGTTTTTACTTACATTGGAACTCCCACTAGTAGAACTGTATCTTTTTCGTTGGCGGTTTCCCCCATATCTTTACACTTTGGGTGACTTCAAGCGCTATATGGAGGATAAAAAAAGATGTTTTTAAATCATCTGATAAAGGTGGCAACATTGTTGTGTGGCCATCCATGCAATACGAAAATAAAGCATTTAGGTAGTTAAATGATCCATTGTGTTATGAAAGATTGTCACAAGATCCTAATCTTTCGTATCAAAAATAATTTAGTATTTTAGATGATTCTTTGGAGGAAGGGATAATTTCCAAAACTATCTGGGAAGGATTACAAGTGGATTTGCCATCTGTTCCAACATTATATTTACTGCCAAAGGTCCATAAAAAGATGATGGAACCGCCTGGACGACCCATCATTTCGGCAAATGGCAGTCTATTGGAACCCATTTCTAAGTTTTTAGATTTTTATTTAAAACCCATAGTAACAGAACTCCCTTCGTATATCAAGGACAGAACTGAGGCACTGCAAAGACTGGATGGGATATACATAAATTCCAATATGTATATCATAACATGTGATGTAGAATCGCTATATACATCAATATCACATGAGCAAGGTCTTTTAGCAATGAAGCGTTATTTATCCAATCGTAGACTTGATGTTTTATTGGTAGGCTTTTTAATGCTATTGTTGGAGTATGCTCTTTTACATAATTTTGTTTTTAAAACTCATTTTTATCTTCAAAAGAGAGGCATGGCAATGGGTGCTGCTTTCGCACCCTCTTATGCTAACTTATTTATGGGTGCATGGGAACATGAATATGTAGAAGATGTGGATTATATGTCATCAGGTTCAGTTGTATTGTGGACGAGATTTATTGATATTTTGCTTGTATGGCAGCGTCCCAGAGTAGAATTGGAAGGATTTCTTCAGTATCTGAATGGAAATAGCATCAATACCAAACTCACCTGCACGATTAAACTGGAATCCATTAATTTTCTGGGGATATCGGTTGATGACACAGGATTGCTTCATAGCTCAATTTATCGGAAATAAACCAGTGTTAATGCATTCATGCCAGCTCATCCCATCCAGCTCACATTATCCGTGCGATACCAACAGGATAATTTTTAAGAACCAGACGCATTTGTGATTGACAAGATGTCTTCGAAGAACAGGCCAATGAACTTACTAATAGGTTTTTGAAGAGGGGTTATCGGAAAGATATTGTCCTTAAAGCTTTTTTTAGAGCTAAAGAAACTGATCGGCAATCTTTGTTAATTTCTAAAACTAAAAATAAAGAAACAGATGGACATGTGCATTTTATCACAAATTACCATTCCAGGTGGCATGAGATTACTAGCATCATCTCTAAGTTTTGGCCTATTCTACAGGATCCTGGTATATCTAAATTATTACTGATTGAGAAACTCCTGATCATTGCCAAACGTAATAAAACTTTGCGTGACGTAATAGTCCATAGCCACTATGTTCCTCCCACATCCCAATTTATCTTTGATTCAAAAGGTCCCAAATGGGGATCTTATAAATGTGGGACATGTAAGGCGTGTCAGTATATTGAAAAAAGCAATGTTTTTAATAACTCCACAAATAATTGTGAATATAAAATTTTGCACTTGATAAATTGTTGCACAACAGTGATAGTTTATTTAGCAACATGTCCTTACAATTTAATATATGTGGTGATGACCACATGTGAATTGCATGTCCGTACTTTAGAGCACATTAAGGATATTTAAGCTGCTGATAGAATTGAGAATGATGAGGTTGGAAATTTATCGAAATTAAAACCTTTGGCTTGTCATTTTCGCCGTTTCCATCCTCATCAATCTCATCTATTGAGAGGAATCGATCAAATTTATATAGGCAATAGGAGAGGCGATTCCAGTAAGAGAATGCAATGAGAGTGCAAATGGATCACCACTTTAAAGAGCATGACTCTGAATGGGTTAAATGAACAGTGAGGTTTTTCTAGTTTTTCATGATTTAAAAATTATTTTCTCTTTTTTCTTGGGTCAGGATATATATTAGTGTTATACACTAATGTAAATAATATTGTATTCTTGCAGTAATGGATTATATGCTTATTATATTATCACTTATTTATCACCTTTCAATTTTTGCATTTCTGTGTTGTGCACTTTTTTCACTTTTTCTTTCCTTTCACGTTTTCATCTTTTTTCCACTTATATATTTTAGCTTATTTACATTGGTAATTATGGTATTATACTGCTAGGATATAAGGTTTTTGGGATATTTATACTCCCTGATTATTATAGTAGTAAGGGCTCGCTATGTACCATTATACATATATCCCGTGTATTTTAGTTATTATTTTTTATATCTATTGGGATATAATTGTTTCAGGATATATAACATTTCTTGATTTGTCATAAAGGTAAGGGCTCTTTATGTGCTTTTATGCATATGTCTGGCTTTTGCCCTTCTAGCACTATTATATATGTTGATTTTTCCCTTATTAAATATGGCTGCGAGGACGTTGTGCGCCGCACTGCGTATGCTTCCATTCTGTCCTGGTTTCAGCTATCAGGATGTTGGATTGTGAAGTACAGTATTCAGATGTACGGGACATCTTGTTCTCCAGACTCCATTTTTGTGCTTGTGACGCCATTTTGTTGTTTACGAGTTAAATTTTGTAACTTAACTAGATGAAAGTTCACGGTTGTTATGAAACCAGACTGTTCCAGCTTGTACAAGATATGAGACCCTGAAGAATGTGCTATTGTTCTATTTTTTACGTCACGCAGCTAGGGACATATTCCGATTTTCTTGCAATACTATTGGCTTATAAGATAAATGTATTACGACAATGTTATTGGTAGCTATGTACTTTGCATAATTAAGCAGAATACTATAAAAAGAGGGGACAAAATAAACGGGCTTAGTGATCTGCCTTGATCCTCCCATACAGAGACCCCCGTCTCCGTCTGGTCATTCCCAGTTGCTAGCAACGCCCCGTGGATTAATTTGGAAATCACTTGGTCAACCGTGAAGGGTTAATTTAGCCCTCCCTCAAAAGCTACCTCAACAGTTTGGCTGCCCAACGTGGGGGCCCCCCGAATAGGGACGCCACTGCCCCAGGAGGACAACAAGACAAAGGACCCTCGGATCGGACACAGGTGGGGGAAAATTGGGACTGATCATCCCCCACGACAACCACGGTAAGTTGGCAGTTATACTGTTCAGACTGACCGTTGGTGTGGTTTTCCTGTGCTTGTTGCTGCAAAGAGGATCTGAGGTTTGTCCTTGATGGTGGGGTGATTCTTGGGTGGAATCATATAGAGGTGTAGTCCCGTTGGAGGCTCAGTGCTCAATCCGTACCTCATAAGGGATGGACACCCCGGATTGACCAGTGATTGTGACTCTCTTTATAGTCAAAATATCCTGATCACTGTAAGGCTGTGTGCACACGCTGCGGATTATGTGCGGATTCATCCGCGCGGATTTTGTAAAATCCGCAGGTGAAACCGCAGGTCAAAAGACCTGCGGTTTTACCTGCGGATTGCTCTGCGGTTTTGCCCTGCGGTTTTTCATCTCCTCAATGGAGGAGATGGCAAACCGCAGGAGAATCCGCAGAAAGAATTGACATGTCAATTCTTTCTGCGGATTGAAAACCGCAGATAATCCGCGCGGAAAATTCCGCACCGTCTGCACTGCGGTTTTTGATTCCCATAGGGAATCATGGTACTGTACACCGCAGCAAAAACTGCTGCGGGTCCGCAGCGGCCAAAACCGCTGCGGAACCGCAGCAAAATCCGCAGCGTGTGCACACAGCCTTAGAGTCAGGCGTGGAGAGGTGATCGAAGATTGGGTAGGATACATAACTCAGATATATATAGATATATATATAGCCAGAGGTGTCCGGAGGGATAGTCTGAGACGCCCTCCTCCTTTCACTGAGTACCGCGTTGAATTTTGGGTATCCCAGAGGGGGATTGACCCTGTGAAACAGAGTGAACGACCGCTCCAGTACTGTGCACAACTGAAGTAAGGATATTTAGCTCTAAAGGTGAGAATCCGTGGAAGAAAAAGAATTTTGTGGTTTGGCACATTAATTGTGTGACGAAGGTGTTAGGAAGAATAGAGGAAGTGAATTCTGATTGTTTCTGTTACTGCTATGTTGAAGAAGGAAAAATTGTCTTATGGCAAGGACTGGATGTTTTGTGGTACAAGAAAGTGACTGGTGTGAGAACGTGATTGATTAAGAAGGAACTGAGATTGAGACTAATGTATCAGGAAGACAAACAGTTAAAAGTGATGATTTGAAACAAAAGGTCTCCCTGCTAGATGATAAGGTCCCTCCCCAGGAAATCAAGCCTCTCCTCCTGACTGTAAGCTCTGTGCCCCTTAACCCCAGGGCACCAATGTATCCTGGACTACCAAAACTCAGTACGCCCCCACCCTATGATCCTGCCGGGTGGATTTGTGCCGTATGCGGAGTTATTAATCCTCAGTGGAGAGAGGTCTGTTACAATTGTGGAGCAAGGAGACATGGAGTCGCAGCCCCCACCTTTCCTTTAAACGCTGACGGTACCTATTATCAGCCACCGCTGCCAGCCTAAGTCCCTGCTATGCCTAATATTGCTAGTGGTTATGAGTATCCACCCCCTCCTACTTTAGTCACCCGATCCAGAGACTTCCCCCATGGCCTTCTACAGGCAAATGGCAGCAAATCGAGAGATTTATTCCACTCAGGACGATGCATTAAAAGTAGAAAAAAAAGTTTCCAGAAGAAATTAACTCGTTCTGTATCAGTAGGGAGGAAAAAAAAAAAAAAAGCAAACCAGCAGCTGTCCCGGCATCCCCCACTGCACCCACCGCAGCTGCAGGCACATAGCTCTTCCTTATCAGTGGTACACAGAAAACTCAGCTCCCGTGCTCCAACCATACACAAATTCAGCTCCCTACTCCAATATCTCTCCCAATCCTATGACTAGGAACCTTACTCCCCAGATCTGCTGTGCCAATTCTCGTCTGCAATGCTGGTGCTGTGGCCAACTTGGTCACTTTCAGACAGATTGTCATACCCCCGCTGTTTTAATCGGAGTAGATGGCAGACCCAATTAACATACTCTTACAAAACCCATCTCTATGGGACCCTTCCCCGAGGTTACTGCTCAGTTTGTAATCTCTCCCACATGTCCAGTAAATTTACTAGGGCCATATTTATTATCACAGTCCGCTCCAGAATGACCAGTTTGCAAAAAATATGAGCGCGTGTCTCTTGCCCTGGCAGTTAAATCACCCCCAGGTCACACTGTTTCAGTATGTGGATGATTTTTTGTTGTGTGCACGGACGGAGCAGGAAGCCATTGCTGCCACTGCTAGCCTCCTCAAGCATCTGGCAGCACTGAACGGTCGGGTTTCGGCCTTGAAACCTCAGTTCTGCCTTGGTCAAGTGATTTTCTTGGGTCACTGTCTCCTTCAGGGTGTCAGACACCTCACAGAAGAAAGAAAAAAAGCTGTCAGCTCCCTTCCTTTCCCAAAAGATGAAGCTGAACTCCAACGTTTTCTATGTATTTATTGTTGTCAGTGGATACCGGATGCATCCCGCATAATGCAACCCCTTTACAATGCCTTAAAAGACGGTATAATGAATTATAAGGAAAGATGGCAGTGATGAGGATTACCTCCAACATGATTGTTCCCAACTTATGACTGAAGAAACAGCTACTCCAACAAATGTCAGTGACAATCCACTTCCAAATCCTGATCTGATGTTACACACGGATGGTTCAAGATATGCTGACGAGTTTGGTAGATTCCACACGGGATATGCTGTTACCACAGAGGACACTGTAGTGCACGCAGCTGCACTCCCGCCCTCACAGTCAGCACAAGAAGCAGAACTCCAGGCTCTGTCTACTGCATGTACTTTGGCCAAGAACAGACGGGCTAATATATACACGGACTCATGGTATGCATTTGGTATGGCTCACGTTTTGGGGCTCTATGGGCCAATCGAGGGTTTATTAATACTGCCGGAACCCCAGTGAAAAATGCTGAAGCGATTAAAACCCTCATGGACTCGATCAAATTACCTACTTAGGTGGCTATTATCAAAGTTAAGGCGCACGGTCCTAGGAACAGTCCAGACTGTTGGCAACGCATTTGCGGATATGCAAGCGAAAACCGCCGCTGTTTTACCCGTTGAACCAACCATACCAACTATGGTGCCCACACGCTCTCAGCGTAAACAGTTACAAGAAGCATTTACCCTTCAGGAACCTGATGATCTACAAAAGACTGAAGTTTTCTGTCGGACCCCGCGAGACCGCTTAATGACGATGCAGAGAATGTCTCCAAAGGAAGAGGTGAAGCAATGGAAGACTGATGGGGCACGTATGGATAATGGTCTCTGGAAAATGGACCAACTCGTGTGTCTCCCTAAGCGGATGTACCCTGCTATTGCCACATGGGCCTACATATCAAGGAAAGAATCAGGCCCTCACACTGGTGCAAAAATTCTACTGGGCCCCGGGAATTTCCACAGTTTTGACAGCGCTCAACCGTGTCACACCTGCAATCCCGGTCAACTTCAACGTGTACCCCCGAAGCACCTTGCTAAGCCCGACTATCCTTTCCAAAGGCTCCAGGTGGACCATATTATGTTACCTAAGTCTGGAAGGTATGAATACTGTTTGGTTGTTGTTGACATGTTCTCCAGTTGGCCGGAAGCATTCCCTGTTACCAACATGACATCAAAAACCACAGCGAAGAAACTGGTGATGGAAGTCATATGCAGATATGGGGTTCCAGAAGTTGTTGAAAGTGATCAAGGTCTGGCCTTTTCTTCTTATGTGTGCCAAGAAGTTCTGACAATGCTTGCATCCACTGTAGCCCTCCATACTCCGTACAACCCACAATCCAGTGGGAAAGTTGAGAGGCTGAACGGCACACTGAAGGGACAATTGACCAAAATGATGCAGGAGACTACGGCTCCATGGCCAGAGCTCCTACCCATTGTAGTATACCACATTCGTACTACCCCTATTGCAAAACATGGCCTGTCCCCATATGAGATATTGTTTGGTGTTAGACCCCCAGTTGCAAATTTCCAGCCTCAGCAGTTATCAGAAGAAACTGACCGTGCTGTTCAATATGTTATTCAGCTTAGTAAAAATCTTGCTAACACCCATGCTCTAGTTTCCTCTTCTCTTCCAGATTCAGCAGAAACCGACACCTGTCATAACCTGAAGCCTGGTGATTTGGTAGTTGTGAAAAGGCATGTCAGAAAGCACGGACTAGAACCTTTCTATGATGGTCCCTATCAAGTCCTCCTTATCACCCCTATATCAGTGAAACTAGAAGGAAGACCGACTTGGATCCACGCATCGTAGTGCAAGCTGGTTAAACAAGCCAATAGTAAATAAAGGGGGCATAATGTTTTGGTCTTTCGCAATTTCCATATTATTGGTAGAAGTTAAAGATATTCAAAGACTCAGAGATCAATATGATAAAGACAATGATCGTAATAAAGACAGTTGGTGGTCAGACACCTCCTTTCTCAATCCAGCCAATTGGTTTAAGAGAATTGGGGGCTGGATACCTTGGATCTTACAAAGCTTGTTACACATTGCTGCCTGTGTTTTTGTTGCATATGTGATACTAAAACTTGTTCTTTGGTGTATTTCTGTATGTATTAGGAAATTCTGCACTAGGACAGCTAATGATGATACCAAAGGTGTCGTCACCCCTGCTCTTCTCTACACCGATCTCAAAAGGACGATGATGAAGCCAAGCGCATGGCTACCTTCAAAAGATCTCCACCACCATCATCAAAAATTGTTATTCGTAAATTCCAGCATACAGGGGGATGGGTGCGCCGCAACAGACATGACTGATAACACGGCATCAGCCATGTGAAGACCAGTACCCCTCGAGCTTATGGCTTGGGATAGCACCTCTGATACTGCATATTAACATAATTTATCTAGGGGGGATTGTGAAGAACAGTATTCAGATGTACGGGACATCTTGTTCTCCAGACTCCATTTTTGTGCTTGCGACGCCATTTTGTTGTTTACGAGTTAAATTTTGTAACTTAATTAGATAAAAGTTCACGGTTGTTATGAAACCAGACTGTTCCAGCTTGTACAAGATATGTGACCCTGAAGAATGTGCTTTTGTTCTATTTTCTACGTCACGCAGCTAGGGACATTCGATTTTCTTGCAATACTATTGGCTTATAAAGTAAATGTATTACGACAATGTTATTGGTAGCTATGTACTTTGCATAATTAAGCAAAATACTATAAAAAGAGGGGACAAAATAAACGGGCTTAGTGATCTGCCTTGATCCTCCCATACAGAGACCCCCGTCTCTGTCTGGTCATTCCCAGTTGCTAGCAACGCCCCGTGGATTAATTTGGAAATCACTTGGTCAACCATGAAGGGTTAATTTAGCCCTCCCTCAACAGGATCACTGACTCTGTCTCTTTGACTGCACTCGGTGACGCACTTCCGCTGCCCGACTTTCGGGATGGCGGCGGCGGTGTTCGCTGTTGCAGCGCCATGTAACTATTGCGCCCTTGATTAAGTTTATTCAGCTGTACTACACCTATATAACACCTCTGCATCCTGCCCACATCACTCCCTGACAAAGCGGGAAAGCGAAATGCGTGTTGGAGTGGTGTGTGTGGGGGCAGAACATTGCCATCTCTGGTTGGTAATATATTTTTCTATTATGGGCTATTACATAATTTATTATTAATGTGAGGTCTGCACTAATGGAGTCTCCCTTAATTTGCGTAAATGGTCACACTTTTTATAGCTGTTTAATTTTATTTTGTGCATTTTATTAATTTTATAGATATGCGGTAACTTGTTTGTGCATATTTTTCTGATGTAGATTACTTTTTGATAACTTAATGCATTATTATCAATTGTAACTAAATTTAATATATTACTGCACTTTATTTCACTGGTCATAATTAATTTTTACGGATATGAAGTTTACACGCATGTCAACAATCATGTTTTAGCACTTATTTTTATATATATATATTATATTGTCTTAGTATAGTTGACCTCTCATCATTGATTTTTAGCCATTTTTTTCTTTTTGCCATCTGGTTTGGTTTTGTCTTGCCCCGCACATACAGTTCTTTAAAAACACACATGTGACGTGCACAAATGTGAACAAGTCTGTTGGACAATGTTCACACCACCCTGACTGAAACACAAACAAAGAGCACAGAATGACAAATGTGCAAAAATACCTTGCAGTAAGACATATGACGGTAGTCAGCAAGTGCTGATAAAAGGTAATAACAAATACAGGGTATTTAGTCCATACGTTTTTTTGCAAAAAAGAGTATGCCAAGCTGCTCCACCTCGTCAAGGTAACCAGTATCGAAGCAGTCCCTATCTAATGTATTTAAAACCTGAACATATGAACAGTGTCTAAATGAGCAGGATTAAGACAGGCGCTTTCTAGTATGGGCACGTGGTGCAAGACAGCTCCTTATGTGCATGTCACATGAGAGGGGTGGGGTCTCTCAAATCATGCATAAGCACGAAAGAAACTGGATTAAAAACACCACAGCCTAGGCCCCTTCCTAGGCTATTAATATCAGCCCGCAGTTGTCTGCATAACCTTTGCTGGTTATTAATTATAGGGGGACCCCACGTCATTTTTGTTGGGGTCCCCCCATTCCAATAGCCAGTAAAGGCTAAGTATACAGCTGTGAACTGATAATAATAGCCAGGGAAGCTCAGTAGGTATTACCCATTTTTTTTCTTTAACCCCTTCATGACCATTTTTCGTTTTCATTTTTGCTCCCCTCCTTCCCAGAGCCATAACTTTTTATTTTTCCGTCAATATGGCCATGTGAAGGCTTATTTTTTGCAGGACGAGTTTTACTTTTGAATGACATCATTGGTTTTAGCATGTTGTGTACTCGAAAACGGAAAATTTTTTTAAGTGCGGTGAAATTGCAAAAAAAGTGCAATCCCACACTTGTTTTTTGCTTGGCTTTTTTGCTAGGTTCAATAAATGCAAAAACTAACCTGCCAATATGATTCTCCAGTTCATTTCAAGTTCATAGACACCAAACATGTCTATGTTCTTTTTTTATCTAAGTGGTGAAAAAATATTCCAAACTTTGGTAAAAAAAAAAAAAATGCACAATTTTCCGAGACCCGTAGCGTCTCCATTTTTAGTGATCTGGAATCGGTTGAGGGCTTATTTTTGCGGGCCGAGGTGATGTTTCTAATGATACCACTTTTCTGCAGATACCTTCTTTTGATCGCCCGTTAATGCATTTTAATGCAATGTTGCGGCAACCAAAAAAATGTAATTCTGGCGTTTTGAATTTTTTTTCTCACTACGCCGTTTAGCGATTGGGTTAATGCTTTTATATTGCTAGATCGGGCGATTCTGAATGCATCGATACCTAATATGTGTATGTGTGATTTTTTTTATTGTTTTATTTTGATTGGGGCGAAAGGGGGGTGATTTGAACGTTTAGGTTTTTTTATTTTTAATTTTTAACTTTTTTTTTTTTTTTTTTTACTTTTGGCATGCTTCAATAGCCTCCATAGGAGGCTTGAAGCATGCACAACTCGATCGGCTCTGCTACATATGGGCGATGAGCAGATCGGCCATATGTAGCAGATTTACTGCTGTGCTTTGAGCGCCGGTTAGTGCAGTCAACCTCTTTTTTCCATTTTCGGGGGTACGAGGTAGGGATGTCTCCTGTCATCTCTGTTATTAAATATTGCCCTGGACATTTTCTGAGATACCTGGAGATGATTCCTTCCTTTGAGGGTATTGGGATCGGTCACCATACGCTTAAAACATTGGCATCTGCTGATGATATTTTACTCATGGTAGCCAACCAAAAGGAGTCCATTCCTTCTATAATGGATGCCTTTAATGAGTTTGGAGCATTTTCGGGATTTTGCATAAATTACGACAAATCTCATGCTTTAGACATCTTCAAAGCTGCTCAGAAACATTGGTCGTTTCCTTTCCCCTTCAGTGGAGGAGAGACTCCCTGCGTTATCTTAGGGTCTACCTACCATCAAACCCCCATGACATAAACTGAATGTTCGACCCCTCGTTTCTGCGGTTCTACAGGAAATACAATCCTGGAAATTTCTTAAACTGTCCTTTGCAGGCAAGGCCCTTCTGATTAAAATGATCTCTTTCCCTAAAATACTTTTTCCTTATAGACGCTGCTGGTTCTATTATTTAAAGCTGATGACAGGCTTTTAACAAAAGTCTTCTGTCTTAAACTGCAACAAGCTAAATCCTTAGGTGGCCTTAATCTCCCTAATATAGGTCTATACAGTATAGCGGCTGTCTTCTGCCACTCCCTTGACTGGATCTATGCCTTCACCTGCTTCACCAATATTCCAATAGATGAGGCGATGTGTAGACCTTTTAGTCTCCCTGCTCTGCTTCACCTACGACAAGCCGATGTCCCAGTGGAGACTAGGGATAACCCCCTACTGTGGTCAGTAATCTTGGGATGGCACCATGCTAGACGAGTTAGTGGACTTGACTCTCATATCTTGGTGTTTCTTCCCTTCTGAGGCAATCCCTCCTTTTTATAGGGCAGGCCACCTCCCATCTATTGTGTGTTTGGGAATAATGGATGTAGACCGGCTTGTAACATGTTGCCAGACAATCAATGTCCTCTTACTTTGGAAGACAATGTTTTTAAATACCCAGTCCTGGTGGGAGATAACTTTACTATTACTCAAATTAGACATTATGTAGGCTCGGTACTGCGGGCTATACAAGACGACATTAGAGCGCTCCCTCTAAACGTAATCTCCATTAAAGCTTACACGGGGAATTATTCTTTGAGTTTTATATACAAGTCACTGAAAAGTTCCATACACCGGGCCCGGGGAGAAGGGTATCTCAACTAACTGTCAGGTAAAAGACCACTTGAAAGCCACACGTGTTAACTGTATGTTACCGTATGATAGTTACATAACCATGACACTCATTTCATAGAGCATATATCTCCCCAGAGGTTAAGGCTATGTGCTCACATAGCGTTTAAAACCTGACACCTGAAACCGAACTCCTTCCCAGAAAACGTGCTTTTTCTGCGCGGTTATTATCGTGTTTTTCCCGCGATTTTCAAGTGCGGAATTCAAGCACTTTCCAAGCGATTTGAAGCATTGCTTGGAATGTGATTGACAGGTTGGTCACACTCGTCAAACATAGTGTTTGACAAGTGTGACCAACTTTTTACTATTGAGGCTGTCTATGCGGCATCAATAGTAAAAGATAGAATGTTAAAAATACTAAAAAAAATAAATAAAAAAAATCATGATATTCTCACCTTCACGCAGCGTTCCCGGGCCTCAGCGATGCTCTCGTTCCCAGTAATGCCTTGCGAGACCATTGATGACATGAGGTCTCGCGTTACTGTAGCGATCTCGCGAGGAATAGGGACCGCTACAGTATCGCGGGACCGTGACATCATCAAAGGACTCGCAAGGCATTACTGGGAACGGGAGCATCGCTGAGGCCCGGGAAGGCTGCGCGGGACGCCGGAAGGTGAATATAACCCATTTTTTTTATTTTTAATTCTTTTTTTTTTTACAGGGATATGGTACCCAGGGCCTGGAGGATAGTTTCCTCTCCTCCAGGCCGTGGGTACCATCCGCACATGAGCCGTTCACTTTGTGCATGGTGGGCATAGCCACATGCGGGAAGTAAGCGGATCTCATGCATTCCTTTGGGTGCAGAATCGCAGCGATTCCGCAAAAACAATGAGCATGCTGCGTTTTATTCCGCGATGCGATTCCGCCGTGGAAAAAAACGCATCATTAGCACAGCATGTGCGAAATGCCATAGGAATGCATGGGGTGCGTCCAGTATGAGTTTAAGCGTTATCACAGCATTTTCGCGGCGAAAACGCTTCAAAAACACAACGTGGGCACACAGCCTAAATCTAAAATGTCTCCCTCAGGTGATTTTCCCTGCCCTAAGTGCTTACATTCGCCAGCTGATATTTTTCATTGTCTCTGGGACTGTCCAAAAAGGGAGGTTTGGGATATACTGCTGCAACATCTCACTCACTAATACCTTTGGTGTATCTATTGCTCTTTCTCCAGAGTGGGCCATCTTTAACATTCTCCCACAAGATCAGTCGGTGAAGCCTTCTGTTCAGCAGCACCGCATTTTATTCATCTGGGCGGCATCTACTCGCAAAAGTATTCTTCATCTGTGGGCACAGGATAATACGCCCTCTTTGAGCTTAATTACTATGAAGGTAGCCCATCTCTTCAAGATGGACTGGATAGAGTCCATACTGAATAAAGAAAAATACATTGAAAGGTTTTTCCGTACATTACTTTTATTAATGCGCAGACATTATCAATATGCCAGGCGATTCTTGGTTGCTTCCAATTTACAGACTGGTACATGAGAGAGCAAATTGACGGCAGAATTCCTGTTGGGCTTGATTGATATTATGCTTTGAAAGTGTAGATGTGTCCCCGGGGGGGGGGGGGGGAGCTTGAGGGGAGTTGGTTATCGTTATAATACACTGTCTAATGTTCAAAGTACTGTAAAGCTCTATTTCTCTCTCTCGCTTCATTGGGGGACACAGAAAACCATGAGTGTATTCTGCTGCCACTAGGAGGTTGACACTATTCAGCAGTATATACCCACCAACCGGCAGAAGGCTACCCAGTTTTAGCTTAGTGTCAGTAGGAGGTGGACACGGGCTTCTCTCAGCCCCGTATCTACCTTTAGGTTTGCATTGAGGAAGAAGGGAACTTGTGCCTCCGGTGGCCTCCTTAATAATTTGGTCCAACTGGGATCCCAACAAATGGGAACCCTGAAAAGGCAAGCTTGTAAGGGACCTTTTTGAAGACAAGTCTGCCGGCCGGGCTTTGAGACAAATAGTCCATCGAATGGCCACAATATTACTGTACATCTGAGCCGCACATGAGGCGGTGTCCAGGGAGGCAGATACCATATACTTCCCTGCATGATAAATATGGTCCGCGAGGTCAGCCAATTCCTTCGGCTGAGCTCCCGAGAGAATGCCCTGACGAAGTTGTTTAGCCCATGCAGCTATTAACTTTGACACCCAAGTAGAGGCAAAGACCGGGCACAATGCAAAAGTGGCCGCTTCAAAGGCTGACTTTGCGAAAGATTCTATCAATCCTGTCATTGGAGTCCTTGAGGGGTGCCCCATTTGCCAGTGGGAGGACCATGTTGGTGGACAGTCTGGAGCCTGGCGTGTTCACAATAGAAGAGGTTGTCCAGTTAGCAGTGAGCTCAGGGGCGAAAGGGTATAGGATGCCGAGGAGCGTCCCTCTTTGGAAGCGTCTGGTAGGGTTCTTCTTTTCCCTGGCAAGAATGTCCTCAATTTCTCTGTGTGGGGCAAAGACCTTGGGAGCTGGTTTTGTTCGTCTAAACGAAACCGCCTGTTCTGCGGGATCCGTAGAGGTGTCCTTAATGCTGAAGATCTGGTTGACCTCCACAATGAGGCTCTGGACATGTCTCCTATGTTAGAGGCTTGATCGGAATCCAGGTCCGAGTCATCCTCTGCATCCGATACCGCCTCGCCTGACTAAGGGGAGGAGGATCAGGAAGAGGCAGACCGCCAGGAGACCAGGGTGCAGATTGAGCAGGAAGAGGACCTGGAAAGACGCGCCTGCCTGGATCTCTTACAGCCTATGTTGGTAGGCACAGTTGATGAATCCTGCGACCCACTAGCCACGGCGCAGGCCAGGAAGGGCAACCTGTCAAGAATGAACACCAAGGTCTGCGACACATTGGTAAGGTCCGTGCACTGAGACAGCGAGGAAGCCCACACTGGGATAGGGGTCTCTCACGGAACAGGTGACTCATACGTGGTGGGCACAGGGGGGTTGATGCAGTCCTGACAGAAGGGAGAGACCCGACCTTAAGGGAGTTTGCACGAAGAGCATACAAAGTGTCTAACAAGAGCAGAGGAAGGCGAAGAGGAAGCAGGAGAATGGGGACGCAGTCCTTTAAGATTAGGCATGATGACCCACTAACTAACCTACTAACTAATGCCAGAAAGTTAGGGGACAGGAAGAGAATGCAGAGGAGAGTGTCATTCTGCAGAGCAGAGCTATTCACAGTAAGATGCAGACGTCCTGTAATCTGCTTCCAGGAGTAAAGGAGATGCGTGGCCCGCAGGAAACAGATCCACAAGAAAAATGGCAACCGCAAGGGCGCAGCGCAAAAGCGAGTGCTGCAGGAGGGAGAGTGAACGCTGAGGAATAATCCCGCTCTTTGGGGACGGAAGAAGGGGGTGGAGCTAATTGCCGGGCCCGGGAGAAAGATGGCGACGAAGCAGGGCCTTGCCGGAGGCTGGGAGGAGTGGGCGGAGCTAACCGCCTGGAGCCAGAAGAGGAATTGAGAAGAGATGGATGGGAGAAAAGCCCGCACAAAGAGCAAAGAACAAGGGGCGGAGCCAACACCGAAAACTAGGCTCGAGAGAAGCCAGGACCTAGATTAAAATCAGTGACCGCCGAAGCAGGGGGGAGCGGCGCGGAGGCCTTAAAGGGAATCTGTCACCTGGTTTTGGGGGGCTATTTAAATGAGGTCTGTCCAGTCCGATGGGCGGTTTTTTGGATCTTTGCCGCCTCCCCATCCTTGGTTGCCGTCCGCAGTTTTTTCATGAATAGGAGTAGGTGTCCGCCATCTGTCGCGCGTGCGCTAAACATTCTTGGCTCGCGCACGCGCAGTATGCTTTGTCCAACTGCGGGCAAAGCTGAAAAGCCTTACTGCCATGCACCGGTTAACTAGGCCCCGGAACACCGCAAAATACTTCCGGGACGGGACAAGGATTGTCGTGTGTGAACCCGCTTACCACACCACACAACCGAAGTGAAAAAGGATACGATTCTTGCTGAAGGAAGAAAACCTGTTATCACAAAGTTCCTCAGTGGATCCAGACCTGGAGCAGCCTTCTACACTGGTCGATGCTTACACAGAGTAAGATCCAATTCGTGTCCAAGGTGGGAGAACTTGTCCCTGCCATGCTCGGAAATCAAAGCCCGGAGCTGCTCAAGACTTTATCCGGTGTCTGTAAGAAAGAAAATAGGGATTTTTGTGTATACTCACCGCAAAATCCTTTTCTCTGAGCCAATCATTGGGGGACACAGACTCTGGGTGTTATGCTGCTTGCCACGAGAAGGACACTAAGTGAACACAGAAAAAAGTTAACTCCTCCCCTGCAGTATACACCCTCTCACTGGCTGGGAATTCCCCAGTTCTGTGAAAAAGCAATAGGAGCATTAAAAAATAGCAATAACTATGTCAAAACCTAAGGGTGCTACAGTGAGCCAATGGGCTAAAACAATCTCCTCATTGAGATGAAAGAAAGACACGACTTTTGGGCAGGAAAGACAGGGACGTCCTGAGAACTGCCTTGTCCTGATCAAAATTCAGGAACGGAGGACGGCAGGACAGGGCCGCCATTCCCGAAACTCGTCTGACTGACGTAATTGCCACTAGAAAGACCACCTTCCAAGAGAAGAGCTAGTGCTACGTCCTGCAGTGGTCCGAACGGAGCCTCCTGTAAAGCTCCGAGAACCAGGTTAAGGTCCAATGATTCCAATGGCCTTTTATAGGGAGGCGTCACATGGGAAACTCCCTGAATGAATGTCTTCACCTGTAGTTTAGTTTCAATTTTGCGTTGGAATAGAACTGACAAGGCTGAAAATTTGGCCCTTGAGCGAGCTAAGCACGAGGCCTGACTTTAATCCAGATTGTAGGAATTCCAATATGGAAGGAATGGAAAGCACCAGAGGGGATCGACCATAGTCCTTGCACCACGAGAATAAGGTTTTCCAGGTGCCGTGATAAATGTGCATGGACACGGGCTTCCTTGCACTAATCATAGTAGAGATCACGTCGTCAGAAAAACCAGCTTGTGCTAAAATCCAGGATTCAACAGCCACGCCATCAAAGACAGGGCCCCGGAGTTCTGGTGGTAAATTGGGCTCTGTGAGAGTAGATCCATGCGATCTGGAAGTCGCCAGGGAACGTCGGCGGCTAGTTGTACTAGTTCTGCGTACCATACCCGGCGCAGCCAATCTGGCGCGACTAGGATCACTGGTACTCCCTCTGCTCTGATTTTCTTGATGACCCTCACGAGCAAGGGAAGAGGGGGAAAAAGTATGGGAGCCTGAACCGGTGCCATGGCAGAACTAGGGCGTCCGCTCCGATGGCGCATGGATCGCGCGATCGGGCTATAAATCGAGGAACCTTGTTGTTTAGTCTTGAGGCCATGAGATCCACATCCGGAGTCCCCCAGTGATGGCAAATCTTCTAAAAGACTTCCGGATGAAGAGACCACTCTCCTGAGGCAAGGCCTTGGCGACTGAGAAAATCCGTCACCCAATTGTCTACCTCCGGGATGTGGATTGCTGAGATGGGCGAATGATTGGCCTCGGCCCAATGGAAGATGTGACTCACTTCGTGCATGGCCATCCTGCTCCAAGTACCCCCCTGACGGTTGATATACGCCACAGCCGTGGCGTTGTTGGATTGGATCCTGATGGGGTGACCTGCGAGGAGATGGTGGAAACTCAGTAGGGCTAATCTGATCGCTCTTATTTCCAAGATGTTGATGGGGAGACGAGACTCTCGAATTGACCAATGACCCTGTGCCGTGTGGTGACAAAAAAACGCACCACAGCCCAGAAGACTGGCGTCGGTGGTCACCACCCACCATCATAATGGGAGAAAAGACTTCCCTTGATTCAGGGAGGATTTCAGTGTCCACCATTTGAGGGCTTGTCTGACCCGCATGCACAGAAGGATCCGACGGTCCAGGGAGAACGGTTTCTTGTCCCAAGTTAATAGCAACGCATGTTGTAAAGGGCGGAGATGGAACTGTACGAATGGAACCTCTTCCATTGCTGCCACCATCTTTCCGAGAACTCTCATGCTGAAACGTATGGAGTGAGAAACCGGTCGTGAAAGAGTCTGCGCTGCCTGTTGTAAGGCTCGGGCCTTTTCTGGAGGGAGAATGACCAATCCGCGGGCAGTGTCCAAGATCATTCCCAAAAGGGAAATCTGCTGGGCCGATGTTGGGGAAGACTTTTCGAAGTTTATCTTCCAAATCAGGCGAGAAAGTGTATTTACTGTGATATCCTCGGATTCCTCGCAGGCTGGAAGAGACGGACCCTTGATCAGCAGGTCGTCCAGATACGGCAGTACCACCACTCCCCGAGCGTGAAGAATGGCCATGACAGCCGCCATGACCTTGGTAAAGACCCTGGGGGCGGTGGCGAGTCCGAAGGGCAAGGCAACGAACTGGAAGTGTTCCTCGCGAATTGCAAAACGCAGGAACTGCTGGTGAGACGGGCAAATCGGGATGTGAAGGTAAGCATCTTTGATATCGATGGATGCTAGGAACTCTCCTTTTTCCATGGAGGCGACAACTGATCGGAGGGATTTCATTCGGAATCGCCGTACCTTGACAAACTGATTTAACAGCTTGAGATCCAGTATGGGCTGCATCGTTCTGTCCTTCTTTGGAACCACAAAAAGGTTTGAATAAAAAAAACCCTGAACGTTTCGTCTTGAGGGACCGGAATGATGACTCTGCCCCTTTGCAGCGCATGAACGGCCCGAAGGAAGGCTGTGACTGAATGAAAGCAGACTGCTGCCTACTTTGTCGGTGTCCGCCGGACACCACAACAAGTCATTGAGTAGAGGATCTATTGTGGATCGGGCTCCCCTAGATCCAGATACTCTTGGCCTGGGTTTCCAAGAGCGGTTAGGTCTGTAAGAGACCTGGGAACCTCTGTCTCCATGCGGGGACCGACCTGATCCGAAAGAGAAGGTTGTGGAGGACCAGCTGGAGCTGTTGCGAAAAGGTCAAAAACGAGTCGGCTGCTGATTCCGAAACGGCCGGACAGCCCTATGTTGGGGAAGGAACTTACTCTTCCTCCACTGTCAGAAATGAGCTGGTCCAGTTTCTCTCCAAATAGGCGACCAGTTTGATAGGGCAGAGAAGTCAATGATCCTTTGGAATAGTCGGCCGTTGATTCCGATGGAATCTTCCCGCCAGTCGCGTAGTCATAGGGCTCTTCTAATGGAGACTGCATTAGTGGCTGCCTGAGCAGCGCAATTAGCGGCATCTAAAGAGACGTCCACTATAAAATCCCCTGCGTGAATTATCTGCCTGGTGACACTGGTTGCCTCTGGAGGAAGATTGCTACCTTGGAAGGCAGTAATTAAGACTTCTGACCAAGCGGCCATTGCTTTAGCCACGAAAGATGGAAAAAGTGCCGCTCCTGAAGCTTAAAAAAAACAAAAAACTGAGCGAGTGAGGTAGTCAATTTGACGATCAGAGGGGTTTCTGACTGAAGGGCCCTCAGAAACGGATAGAAGCATTTTAGAAGCAAGACGCGATACAGGAGGATCCACCGAGGACTGTAAGCAATCCTTCATTAGATCTAGAGCAAAGGGGTATTAAGCCTCCATAGGTTTTTGCCCTGTGAACCGTTTGTGGTCGGTCCCTACGTTTCTGGACAATGTCCTTAAACTCCAGGTGGCTGGCAAATACCCTGCGTACACGTTTAGTCTTATTAAAGGAAATAACGTGTTCCAGAGCGGGAATATTTTCCTCGTCCAACGTCATCATATTGTTGACTGACTCTATAAGAGAATGAAGCGACTCTTGGTCATTTGGGGGATTCTTAGGGACTGACTTGTCAGAATCGAATTCAGAGTCATGTTCGCTGCGAACCTTAGGAGAGGGAGAGCGAGAGACAGAACTCGCCGATGCTGAAGCGCGAGCGTGACTAGGGGACGCGTCATGGGTCCGCTTTCTAGAGACCTGAGGATCCCTTGAACGAGTACGGCCCCTGCTGGTGGACGGTTTCCAGTCATCGCCAGAGCCCTCCTCGGCCGGTAATGACACATTCTGACTTAAAGAGGATTCCGAGAGGGACTCTATAGCCTTGGTCAGTGACTCCACAGACCGTGACAGGGACGCAGCCCACTTAGGGGGACTAAACGCAGGGAGCACCGTTGCAGCGGCGGCGGATGGCGTTTGAGCAGAAGCCGGGTAGCAATCCGTGCATAACGGATTAGTCTGAGCACTGGGCAAGGCAGTCTTGCAAGTGGTACAAGCGGTAAAGAATGCAGTGTGGTTCTTAGTAGCCCCTTTTTGGCTTACTAAGATGGAGACATAGTGCTCCTGAAAGGGTTACAAGCAGAGCCAGGGCTGCAGGGAATGTGCAGAGAAGGGGTTAAGTTTTGCTCTGAGGGCAGATGCAGCTTACCCGCGGTCTTGATGCTGTGTCCCCAGGAGGAATAACTGTAGTCACCTGCTGTCCATCAGTGCGCGCGCCCCCGCAGCCTTCACAGAGCCTGAGGTGAAAAAGACATGGTCCCCGAGACTAGCAGGGCACTTCTTGTACAGAGCGAGAAGCACCAAAGACGTGGGCGGTGCTATTTAAATTGCGGCCTAGTAGGCCGAAAGGCCGGGGACTAAATTTTTGGGCCTACCCGCGGTGAGCGCCGTGTGCAGGAAATATCGGGGGAGCCTCGCCGGTGTACTGCCGCTGAGACTAGGTCACCTCTTCTCCCAGGGACCAGGACCCGATCCCATACCTCCAATATGGCTGCGCTGTCCAGGAGTCTGCAGATCTTATCCTCCCGGGCAATGTAGCAGAACCGGAGGAGTTCTTAAAGGGGTATACCTCAATTGATCCTCCCTATGGGCAGGGGGATGGAGAGGCCATGGGGCTGATTCAGGGCATCCGAAGCGCTCCTAAAGTCTTCTCTCTGCACTCCGTGTGCTTGCCCTCGTATCCGTGTGGGGAGATCGAGACTGTAAAGGAACCGTCGCCCAGAAGAATCAGGTATGCCCCAGTCATCGCTGGAGAGGGTACGGGGGAGAGCGGACCGTTGAAAGGAACCGTCGACCCCTTCACTCCGTTGCAAGAACTGGGGAATTCCCAGACAGCGAGAGGGTGTATACTGCAGGGGAGGAGTTAACTTTTTTCTGTGTTAACTTAGGCTGGTTTCACATTAGCGTTATTGTGCGCGTTTGTGGCGCATACGTGCGCATGCATGATGCGCCCCTATCTTTAACATGGGGGCGCATGGTCTTGCTTTTGCGGGCGTTCGTATGCGTTTTAGTGCGCATGCGTTTTTTCAAGGTGTGCGCCTTTGCGCTCCAGACACAACCTGTTGCATTTTTGGGTGCGCCGAAAGGCATAAAAAAACACATGCACACGCTTGCGCACGGAATGCAACAAAATAGCGCAATAGTCTATGGGAACGCAGGCGTGCGCATGGACATGCCTTCTGCGTTTTCATGAGCATGCGTTTTTGCCGTAAAAATGTGGACAAAGCTTTTAACCCCTAAAGAATGACTACTCCTAAAAAACGCAAACGCATGCAAAAACGTATGATGCCTTTTTTTTTGCATGCATTTCTATTGCGCACGATGCGCTGCACACAAGAACGCTAATGTGAAACCAGCCTTAGTGTCCTTCTGGTGGCAAGCAGCATAACAACCACGGTCTGTGTCCCCCAATGAGGCATAGGAGAAAGGTAGGTACTGACAAATAGATTGGGAGCTCTGGAATTGAGGTAGCGCAAAGGCCTTAGGATCGTACAGTGAACAGTAAAGAGTCATGACATATATATCAGCTCTGACTCAGCAAGAGACAACCAGAACGTATAAACTGCAATTGGTAAATCATGTATGGTAGGAGTAACGCACTGGATAGTGAAGCTAGCCTGAGGACAGCACTGTAAGCTGACCTACTATATAGTTAGTGGTAGGCTCGAATAACCAGATGGTGTGGAAAGGCACCTGGGGAGCAAAATGCAATCAGGGCCCAGTGCGTGGCAGAAGAAAAATCTGCGGCCATCCGGTACCTGACACCTGCGTGTCTGACCTACCTGAAAGCAGACTGGCCACTTATGCTGCCGCTGAGATCAACCCTGTGGTTCGTGGTAGATTTTGTTTAACCGTTAATGGACCACAGAGGTTATTGACCATAAAACATGCAGCAGGTGGTGTCTCTGACTCACCTGAAAGTGGACTAGAACCGCTGCTGCAGCCAAAAAGTGATGAATACCAGGCACCTCTGTGATAGAGGGCGCATTTGACTCACCTGACTGTTGTGAGTTCATTTTCCCCTTCGTCACTGAGGTCTGGTGAACTCCCTATTATGGTAAAGGAAGGTAATGAGCCTGATTATCAGGCACCTGAGTCTAATGAGGATGACTGGCTGAGTGGAGTCACTGACTGGATATAAGGCTGCCGACGCCCTTCTGCCCTACGGGTGATTCTGTTATGATTGAGTCACCGTAGGAGGGAAAAACAAAAATGCTAGCTAAGTCCAGAAAACCAGAGAGGTTGGCAGCTATCGGATTGCAGACCCCTGATCCTATCACAACAACTAACAGTAGCCGTGGGGGGTTCCTACGATGCCCTAGACCCCTCGATCACAGCCGGAGAATTAAATAGGCCTAAAGAAAGGGTAAATCTAAACTGCCCCAGAGCAGACCCCAAAGCAATAGGCAGCCCCCAACATATGACGGTGAAGCAAGATGAAAACACTGACACAGACAGAAAGATAGACTGAGCAAAGACGGGGCCCAAACTACCTAGATAGGAAAGGACAGGAAGGCTGCTGTCTGCAATCCGTGAAAAACCCTATGAAAATAAGAGCCAACAGACAGTGAAAAAGGCCCTGAAGACGCTAGGCTTCAAAAACGCTATGTCAGTACTCAGGAATATTCTGAAGACAGAGCAACCGGCAAAAGGAGATTCAGCTCATCCCAGCAGGGAATGGCAGAATCCAGAAAAGCAAGGAAAACAAACACAAAACATAAATGCAAACAGGCAAAGCAGAAACTTAGCTTTAGGGAAGCAGGAATCAGACTGGTGTCCTAGAAGTCCACAGAGAAATCACCCGCAGGGCAGAAGGGCGTCGGCAGCCTTATATCCAGTCAGTGACTCCACTCAGCCAGTCATCCTCATTAGACTCAGGTGCCTGATAATCAGGCTCATTACCTTCCTTTACCAGAATAGGGAGTTCACCAGACCTCAGTGACGAAGGGGAAAATGAACTCACAACACCTGACTATGGCACAGAAGAGCAGGACTGATGCAGCAATCGACCTTGGGCACGTCTGAACCACTGGAAAGATTGCAGGTATCGACTAAATGTATCTGGTAGGTGACGCTGTGAAATACAGTATTCAGATGGACATCTTGTTCTCAAAGACTCCATTTTTGTGCTTGCGACGCCATCTTGTTGTTTACAAGATAAATTCTGTAACTAGGGTAAAGTTCGCGGCTGTTATGAAACCAGACTGTGAATGTGCTATTGTTCTACTCTCTATGCCACGTAGATACGGACATGTATGTACAGTTAGGTCCATATATATTTGGACAGAGACAACATTTTTCTAGTTTTGGTTCTAGACATTACCACAATGAATTTTAATCAAAACAATTCAGATGCAGTTGAAGTTCAGACTTTCAGCTTTCATTTGAGGGTATCCACATTAAAATTGGATGAAGGGTTTGGGAGTTTCAGCTCCTTAACATGTGCCACCCTGTTTTTAAGGGACCAAAAGTAATTGGACAGATTAAATGATTGTAAATAAAATGTTCATTTCTAGTATTTGAAAATCCTTTGTTGGCAATGACTACCTGAAGTCTTGAACTCATGGACATCACCAGACGCTGTGTTTCCTCCTTTTTGATGCTCTGCCAGGCCTTCACTGAGGTGGTTTTCAGTTGCTGTTTGTGGGCCTTTCTGTCTGAAGTTTAGTCTTTAACAAGTGAAATGCATGCTCAATTGGGTTGAGATCAGGTGACTGACCTGGCCATTCAAGAATATTCCACTTCTTTGCTTTAATAAACTCCTGGGTTGCTTTGGCTTTATGTTTTGGGTCATTGTTCATCTGTAGTATGAAACGACGACCAATCAGTTTGTCTGCATTGGGCTGGATCTGAGCACACAGTATGGCTCTGAATACCTCAGAATTCATTCGGCTGCTTCTGTCCTGTCACATCATCAATAAACACTAGTGAACCAGTGCCACTGGCAGCCATGCATGCCCAAGCCATCACACTGCCTCCGCCGTGTTTTACAGATGATGTGGTATGCTTTGGATCATGAGCTGTACCACGCCTTCACCATACTTTTCTCTTGCCATCATTTTGTTAGAGGTTGATCTTGGTTTCATCTTTCCCAGAACTGTGCTGGCTTTTTTAGATGTTTTTTTAGCAAAGTCCAGTCTAGCCTTTTGATTCTTGATGCTTATGAGTGGCTTGCACCATGCAGTGAACCCTCTGTATTTACTTTCATGCAGTCTTCTCTTTATGGTAGATTTGGATATTGATACGCCTACCTCCTGGAGAGTGTTGTTCACTTGGTTGGCTGTTGTGAAGGGGTTTCTCTTCACCATGGAGATTATTCTGCGATCATCCACCACTGTTGTCTTCCGTGGGCGCCCAGGTCTTTTTGCATTGATGAGTTCACCAGTGCTTTCTTTCTTCCTCAGGATGTACCAAACTGTAGATTTTGCCACTCCTAATGTTGGAGCAATTTCTCGGATGGGTTTTTTCTGTTTTTTGCAGCTTAAGGATGGCTTGTTTCACCTCATGGAGAGCTTCTTTGACCACATTTCCTTCACAGCAAAACCTTCCAAATGAAAGCACCACACCTCAAATCAACTCCAGGAATTTTATCTGCTTAATTGAGAATGACATAACGAAGGGATTGCCCACACCTGTCCATGAAATAGCCTTGGAGTCAATTGCCAATTACTTTTGGTCCCTTTAAAAACATGGTGGCACATCTTAAGGAGCTGAAACTCCTAAACTCGTCATCCAATTTTAATGTGGATACCCTCAAATGAAAGCTGAAATTCTGAACCTCAACTGCATCTGAATTGTTCTGCTTAAAATTCATTGTGGTAATGTCTAGAACCAAAATTAGAAAAATGTTGTCTCTGTCCAAACATATATGGACCTAACTGTAGTTTCCGGTTTTCTTGCAATACTATTAGCTTATAAAGTAAATGTGTTACGACGATGCTATTGGTAGTTGTGTACTTTGTATAATTCATCAAAATACTATAAAAGATGTAACATAATAAACGGGGTTAGCGATCTGCCTTGATCCTCCCATACAGAGACTCATCTCCGTCTGGTCATTCTCAGCTGTTAGCAACACCCTGTGGTTTAATTTGGAAATTACTTGGTCAACCGTGAAGGGTCACTTGATCCTCCCCTCGACAACGCATCTAAATCCTGGACAGCGGATAGAGTACTGCTGCAATCAAACGTGAGGAACGTGAAGGAGAATGCTTCTGACTTGCCTGAATACAGTACAGAACACCAGTACCACTGCAACAGTCAACCTGAGACACGTCTGATCCACTGAAAAGACGACAGTTTCAAACTACTGTACTGTACCTGGTAGGTGGTGCATCTGAAACCTAGAGAGCGGATAGAGCACTGCTGTAATTGGCTCTCAGTATCCTGCGACTAAATCAGAGTGAAGAACCCTGGAGAAGGGTATGGGATAGAGCCAATTCTGTGTTGCGGTCTAGGTCTGGATACCTGATGGCATTAGGCAGAATAACAGTTTCACGTGTAGGAAGTTGCACCACAAAGTCTGTCCTGAAGTATATCCTGTCCTGTCATTTCTCCTGAAGGTAGAACAATAGGCTTGGAATCAGAGGGAGACTAAACTCTACTCTCTGTTGTGCACCTGGGTTCAAACCCTTGGGCCTGCGATTTGTGGTCAGCTTCTTTGTCCACTGAGCCACTGCAGAATACAGACTTTTACCTGGCTGGAAGTTGGTCCCCAACACTGCAGTTATGAAGGAGCTCCCCTCTCTGCCTAGAGCAGTGTAATGCTAGCGTTAGGAGAGGGGCTGCAGGGAGAGATCCAAGGGGAGTGCCTGTGAGTATGAGATATGGAAGCATATGACATACCAGGGCTCTAGCATCTTTATGTGTAGAGTAATGGCCGAGCCTTGAGCTCTGCTGAAATCAAGGCACAGATATGTAATAGCAGAAATCACAACAGCAGTGTGACGTACGGAAATCTCTGAGGGAAAACGTGCAAGTGAAACATTCTACAGAGTAAACGGCGCACGGTAGGTATTATAATGGCCCATCTCCCTGTGGAGGGTGCAGAGCGGACAGTGGTACAGATGACAGCAGGGTGGGGTGTACTGCAAATCCCATTGCTGCTGACTGCACTGCTCTACAGCACTTACTACACCAGTGACTGCACGGCTCTAGAGAACTTATTACACCAGTGACTGCACGGCTCTAAAGCACTTATTACACCATCCCCATTAGGAATGATGGTTTCTCACCCCAATCACTGAGCTTGCAAATAGTGCTGCCCCTCTGAGCTTTATTTCGCTGTGCCTGGCTTATACTCCGCACCCTGATTGTTACCTGGAGCAACACTACCTTCCGGGTTCAGGTGCCTGCAGATGGCGACCACGAAAAGGAAAAAGGATGGATTTCAAACTACAAAAAGGGCACACAGCTTAAGTGCCACCAAAAGAGGAAAAGGGGCATGCCAGCGATGGGCGGGAGAAAAGCCAGCCTGAAAAAAGCCAGGAAGGAGGCGGAGCTAACCGCTGCAACTAGGCCGCACATAAGCCGAGGCCTAAATTAGTGGAAGAGGACGGGGGGGGTCCTAAAAATGCTGAGAAAAAAAAAACTCTGAGCCCACCAATCCCGCCTCTGGCAACTCTCACACAGGTGCCAATAGACAAAAAAAGGTCTAAGCTGCCCTTGTGCTTCCTGCAACAAGAGAATACCACCCAGAGGTATAGGGCTAACAGGTCAATCCAACCCTCAGACCCTATGAAGAAAACGACAGAGGGGAAAGTAGGGGAAAGGGAAGTACCTCTCCGTTCCCTATAGTTAGGAACATCCTTTGACGTCTGAGCCTCCTGGGTATGGGGGGGGGGGGCAGCCATGCCTCCTGCAACCGACAGGCTCTGGTGGGCAAGTGGGTAGGAGACGGGGCAAGGATCAAAATTCGGATCACCCAAACACTCTTGTGTGTTAGGAGACGGGGGTCCTGCCGGCCAGACATATGAGGTTACAGGGTGGCAGTACATGCCACTCATAGTCTCTACGTGGGAGTACAGTTGTGACTGTTCACACTGTATCCCTCCAGAGTAAGAATATTCATCTGAAAAGAAACACAGAGGTAGATATGGGTCTAGTAAAAGACTTGTGTCCACCTCCTACTGACACGCTAAACTGAATATCCTAGTGCCGGTCGGTGGGGTGTACGCTGCGGAGGAGGAGCTAACTTTTATGCTGCATAGTGTCAGCCTCCTAGTGGCAGCAGCATACACCCATGGTTTCCTGTGTCTCCCAATGAAGCGATAGAAAAAGTCAGATGTGTGAAATTGCTGCGTTGCGGGACATCCACGCCTCTTAACACCGACAGGCTCTGGTGGGCGAGTGGGTGGGAGACGGTGGCCACGACCAGATCCAGATCACCTAAACACTAGTGATGAGTATACTCATTGCTCAGGTCTCCCCGAGCATGCTCGGGTGGTCTCCGTGTATTTTGGCGTGCTCGGAGATTTAGTTTCTGTCGCCACAGCTGTATGATTTGTGACTGCTAGACAGCTTGAATACATGTATAGAATGCCTGTTTGTTAGGGAATTCCCATATGTATTCAGCCTGTCTACAAGTCGCAACTCATGCAGCTGAGACGACGAAAACTAAATCTCCGAGCACGCACGCCAAAGTACTCGGAGATCACCCGAGCATGTTTGAGGAGACCCGAGCAATGATGCTACTCGCCCATCACTACTAAACACACTTCTGTGTTAGGGTCCTGCCGACTATACCTACGAGGATACGGGATGGCAGTACATGCCGTACTCATAATCTCTACGTGGGAGTACAGTTGTGACTGTTCACACTGTATCCCTCTAGAGGCAACGGGAAGATTCATCTGAAAAAGAAGAGACGTTACTGGAAAACGCCGAAAACCAAGGTAGATATGGGTCTAGTGAAAGACCCGTGTCCACCTCCTACTGACACTAAACAAACTGATTAACCTAGTGCCAGTTAGTGAGGTGTATACTGCAGAGGAAATAACTTTTTTTGTGCATAGTGTCACCCTCCTAGTGGCAGCAGCATACACCCATGGTTCCTGTGTCCCCCAATGAAGCAATAGAGAAATGTAATTTGCTTTCTAGTGAGTCCCATAAGTTTCAGTTTAGATTAAAAGTTGAGCAAAAATATTTGCAGGACCCTGGTCCAGCACCCACATTGATAGTCTACTGTAGTGTCTGCCGGACTAAAGACCTACTAGCTTCATCCTACAAGTCGGCATTCCCCGGCTCCACTTCTGATAAAGTAGGTCTGAAGCAACGTCATAGCTGTGGTGCCAGACAGACTAATCGGATGATGCCGGCGGAGAGGAGGTGGTTCACAGGGCCCTAGTCGGCAACCACAGACGTGGCCGTTGTATTAGGCTCCTGCATACCTCCTCCAGGCTTCCTCATACCAACACTAATGCAAAAAAAAAAATCCAAAATGCATTTGTACATCAAGAAACTGGACATTTTTATTAAGTAACCTAATCACTTAAATAAAAAAAAAGTGCATAGAAAAAAAAGCAAACGTTTAAAACTCCTCTTTAGTTTTTACAACTATATACACTTTACATTCAGATCTGACAGTTGTACAATTTTTAATTTTCCTTCAGTTCTGTCCAAATGGACAATTTTATTTTTTTTTAATCTTTTTATATATATTTTTTTAAATAACACTGATAAAACTACAACAGTTTCCTTTTTCTTTAATTTTTCTTTTTTCACTAAAAACAAAAAACAAAAAAAAAAATTAAGAAAAAAAAAGATTCTGGAAGAGCAGCAGGAAACAGTAGGAGAGGGTTACACCGGATGGCAGTTATACGAGTCAGCGGATATACTACCTGCGATACAGGCTAGATTTAAAGCCACAGATATCTAAAAGTCAAAGATCACAAGAACACCAGTTTGTTTGCTGTTTTTTTTTTTTTTTTACGCAAATGTTAAGAGGGCTGATGCCCCACGAGCTCTAACGACCTAATATCTAGCAGAAAAATAAAAACCTTATCGTACAAGTCATGATTTATATATATATAAAGTCTCCGGGAACTATGCTGCAGCCCGACTTATTAACACGTCACTTACTCGCTACAGGATTGAAACCCGGAAGATTGAGAAATCCATTGTGGTTAATAAACGGAAACCGGTTCTGTACTGGTGGATGCAAACACTGCGGACGATGTTACGGGATGATGCACGATGGTGGCAGATGCCCACCTGACGACGACAGATCTAGATGCTGGAAGTTTCAGATTTGGAGTAAGAAGATGCAGGCACGCTTCCTTACTTTGTGGTTTAGAGCCACGTAACACTAAGAGACTGTGCTTAAGTTCCTATTTTATACCCTTGTCGGCCTTAAACATGGGGTGTTCTCTCCTACTACTGCCCTCCTAAATATTAAAAATGGCCATTAGTGTCAGGAGACCTGGAGGCATGTCAGAAATGACTCTTGGCTTCCTGCTCTGAAAAGATGCCGTGCTGTATACTCGGAGCAGGAGGTAGCAGAAAGCAGGGACTGGAGCGTGAAAATTTGCAACCAAGCGCCAAAAACAATGGAGAAAAACTCATTTGAACGCGGCATGTAAACTGGGCACTGTCTTCAAAAAAGATGCTTGGCGCTCGCGTCTACTGGAAATCTATGGCAATGCCAAAAGTGTACCCCTTTAAAGTGTACGTTCTCCTTTTATCATGTCATTTTAAGACAAATATATCGTGAAACACATGCCGTTGTATCATGGGGTACATTGTCTAAATCGTACAGTAAGCGCCCCCTTAATGTAGGTTATCAGAATCTGTGACTTAAAGGGGGTAATCCGATGCACTTGTGTGCTGAAACTGGAGTATGGCCGGTAGGCATGTCTACAGGTATCTTCTGGGTCTAATATTGTATATACTCGTGTATAAGCCAACCCCCCTAATTTTGCCACAAAAAACTGGGAAAACTTATTGACTTGAGTATAAGCCTAGGATGGAAAATGCAGCAGCTAATGGTAGATTTCAAAAATAAAAATAGATACCAATAAAAGTAAAATTGAGACATCAGTAGGTTAAATGTTTTTGAATATCCATATTGAATCAGGAGCCCCATATAATGCTCCAAAAAGTTCATGATGGCCCCATAAGATGCTCCATACAAAATACACCCCATATAATGCTGCACAAAAGGTTAATAATGACCCCATAAGATGCGCCATAAAATATGCCCCATGTGCTGCTCCATAGATTATGCCCCCATAAAATGCTCCAATTATGCCCCATAAGATGCTCCATAGACTATGCCCCCATAAAATGCTCCAGACTATGCCCCCATAAGATGCTCCATACAATATGTCCCATATGCTGCCCCCATAAGATGCACCATCATTATGCCCCCATAAAATGCTCCATAGATTATGCCCCCATATGCTGCTCCATAGATTATGCCCACCATATGCTGCCCCCATAAAATGCTCCATAGATTGTGCCCCCATATGCTTCCCCATAGATTATGTCCCCTATATGCTGTCCCCATAAGATGCTCCATAGAATATGCCCCCATATGCTACCCCATAAGATGCTCCATAGATTATGCCCCCATATGCTGCCTCATAAGATGCTCCATAGATTATGCCCCCATATGCTGCCCCATAAGATGCTCCATAGATTATGCCCCAATATGCTACCCCATAAAATGCTCCAGATTATGCCCCCATATGCTGCCCCCATAAGATGCTCCATAGATTATGCCCCCATAAGATGCTCCATAAATTATGCCCCCATATACTGCTCCTATAAGATGCTCCATAGATTATGCCCCCTTATGCGGACCCATAAGATGCTCCATAGATTACACCCCCATATGCTGCCCCCATAAGATGCTCCAGATTATGCCCCCATATGCTGCCCCCATAAGATGCTCCATAGATTATGCCCCCATACGCTGCCCCATAAGATGCTCCATAGATTATGCCCCCCATATGCTGCCCCCATAAGATGCGCCAGATTATGCCCCATATGCTGCAAAAAAAAAAAAAAAAAAGGCATACTCACCTCTTGTTCCTGAGGGCCAGGTGCTGGGTCCTGAGCAGGCGGAGACACCAGCGCACTATGGGGGACAGGTGACGGTGTTGCCGCTGGCTCAGGACCCAGCACCTGAGATATTCACCTGTCTCCGGTCCATCGCTGTCTGCCGCATCCTGTGTCAGTGACGTTCAGACAGCAGAGAGCGCGGTGCACACTAACCATGTCACCGCGCCCTCTGCTGGCTAAACGTCAATGACAGAGGATGCAGCAGGCAGCAGCAAGCAGCGATGGAAAAGGGGACAGGTGAATATCAAATATACTTACCCCCTCCTGGCGCCGTCTCTGCAGCCTCCCCCCGCTTCTCCCACGGTCTCCCTTCCTTCCGTGGTCACCTGGTACCGCTCATTAAACTCATGAATATGCACATATTCATGAGTTTAATGAGTGGTACCAGGTGACCGCTGAAGGGAGACCATGGAGAAGCGGGGGGGGGGGGGGCTGCAGAGACCGCGCCAGAAGGGGGTAAGTATGATCTGACACCCCCGCTCCACCTCCCCCGCCGACCCCCAGGTATATGACTCGTGTATAAGCCGAGAGGGGGACTTTCAGCCCAAAAAAAAGTGCTGAAAATCTCGTCTTATACGGTATTTGGGACAGGCACACTCACGACCCAGCAAGTAGCCATAGATGATCACCTGCCCTGCTCATCGGCCGATGTGGAAATGAGCAGAGACAGATTGACCATGTAAATAAAGGATTCCTTTAATTATGAAAAGAATAAAGCAGGAGAGCGCACAATACTCATTATTAAAAAAAAAAAAAAAAAATCACCTGCATGTCCTGCCACCATGCCGCCTCTAGTACGGGAGACAGTAATGAGGGAATGGGCTCGATTTTTTTTTCTTTTGTTAATGCTCGTGATCGCGAGTGAGGTTTTTCTTTTCCAGATGTTTGCTGCTGATTCTTCAAGTTCAACTTTGTAAAAAAAAAATTTTTTTGCAAACACACTCCAGTTCTGCCTACACAAATTTTATGTACTTTAAAAAAAATTGTTGAAAAAAGGATTCAAAGACAAAAATAGAGGCTTTTTGATTTTGTGCAAAATTCAGAAACCACATGCACCACATCGTGATGTGTTTGGGTTTTTTTTTTTCGCATTAAGGTCTTCCAAGTACCAAAACAGGATGAAGAGCTGTGCATACAGGAAGGCAACAACAGTAATAAACCATCTCTGCCTTCTCCATGGGGAGTCCAGCTGAGTCTGACAACCAGCTCCCATCTCGTGCTGCTGCTTACTCCAGGATGAAATGTTAGAACATCAATGCAGAGCAATACAAGAGCCGCCCTGTAAAGGGTGCGCAAATTACAGAAAGTGAGGGCGTATCACTGCAATATCTCTTCACCTTCTGAAAACTGTGGATTTGAGCACCAGGGCACTCGCCGATCAGCAGAACAAAGGGGGAAAAGTGCTGATTCTGGTAACCAGGCTGTGACGAGGGTTCCCCTGTATAGCCAGTGGCCAAAAATGACAAGACTTATTTCTTTGTCAATAGTTGGGTTTTCTCTGTGGCCTTTGCCTTTCTTGTATATTAATTTTTATTTTTCTGGGTTTTTGCATGTCTACATTGCAGCAGCCAAAACTTTATTTTTTTCACTGATATGGCTGTCTGAGGTGTTTCATTTAGGCAGGGGGGAAAGTGTTACTTTACTGTCCTTTTTAAGGTTTTTGAATAAACTGTGAAATTTTAAATCTGAGTAACAAAAATTTTCAATTTTTTTTTTGAGAAAATTTTTAGGTCATTTTTTTTTTACACGTAAAGTAATGTAATGAATTCTTCTGCTTATAATGGGTGTGTGTATATATACACATTCTATATATTTTTATAGTCTTTTTTTCCATGGGGCTATTGGATCCTCTAGGGTGTTTCTTTAGACTGCTCACCATAATAAACCATATTTACCCAATGAACTCCTAAATATATAATACATTGGGTACAGTAGTAAAATGCAGGATGTTCTGTACATTTTTTCATAATAATTTGAGAAAGTTATGAAATGTCCTATAAATATCTGTTCTTTTCCTGATCTGGCCCTATAGTTGAGATGAATCTGTGCTGCACTTTATGAAAATGATCAGTAGTGACCAGTGCTGAGGGGTCAGAGTCAGGGAAATTGAGGGGTCGGAGGTTTGGCTTACCGACTCCACAGCCTTGTGAGCTACACCCCCTCAAATGTGTATGTATACAGTGTGTGTATGTACATACATACACATTTGAGGGGGCGTAGCTCATTGGGTAATTATGCAGAGCAATCTAGCAATCTAAAGACACATCCCAGAGGATTCTGTGAGCAACAACCTAGGGGAAAAAAAAACAAAACATAAAAATAAGTACAAAATAAAAATGCCCATATATCTGAATCCATAAAGCGGAGTGCTGAGGGGAGCAGCAAGAATAAATTAAGACGTAAACCTGGCTGTTTTTCACTTAGTTACCGGTAATCTTTAACAGGGTTTTTCAGTACTATATTGATAACCTACCCGACATAGCAGATTGGTGAAGGTCTCCCAAAATCGCGTGTGTAGCGCGCCGGAATACCACAGCTCTGTACACTGTGTAGTGACTGTTTTGGGTACTGAAGCTCAGCCCCTATTTTTTTCAATTGGAGCCGAGTGGCAAAATCTACAAAGTTGGAGACCTGGCTTCTACAACCACATAGTGAGAAATTAATCAGAGCAGAACTTTGTGCCTAAAAATGACAATGATAAAAGGAGAAGATTGACTTAAAGATGAAAAACCCTGTGCACAGACAAGCGGACCAAGACAGCAGGAGATCGGACCTACCAATCGTCAGCCAGTACTACCGCCTGAAGGCCAAGTGTTGGGGTGGGACTTTTCAAAAATGTTCGTTATCATTAAAAAAAAATAATTAAAAACTAAAAGTTCAAGTCCTATAAAAAATGTTCCACAAATCTATTAAAATCTAGAATGCGCCTCTACAAAAAATTTTTTCAAAAAGTTTAATAGAAAGATTCTTCGACAGGTTGTTGAAGAAAAATGTGAAAAAGTAAAGTACTCGCCTCCATTATAAGGGCTACACTGATTATCGCCAGCATACATAACCTATGACGCCATGTTTACGCAGGACAAAAGCTTGAAATGATCAAGAAAAATAATTAATAAACAAACATTCTTGTAGACCTTATCAGCCAACATTGGCCACAGCTTAAAGAGGTTGTCCCATTGGTTGCTGGGAGTCTGACCAATTGGATCCCATGATTAAGTCTCAGGGAGTGGTGGTTGCACATGCTCACTTTAGCTCCATGACTTTATGATTGACGAGACTACTATCACCATTCCACAGATTGGGGAAAGGCTTAAAGATCCCTGTGTGAAAGGGAGTGGTGATCGTACAGCTCTCTTACTGCTCGGTCCACACTCAAAGTATCTCGATTATCGGAATTGGTGGTGTTATCAGCAATCAAGGTTATTAAACAGAACTGAGCATGTGCGAGGGAGTGGTGGTCGCACATGCTCACTACTGATCCCACCGTTCTTTGCTTGCCGATATCACCACCAATCCAAATCTTTATGGGACAAACCTTTAACATGCCCAAGGGAGTACGTCGTAAGCAGAGACCTTGCCCTCTGAGCTCCAGCACACACCTCGCGATATGTAAACCAGTCAAAGCGTTCATACAATAAGCAACCCAGTAGTCAGCTCTACATGTAACCTAGGAACTTCTACCTGAGAGATCGGTATGGACGTAAACCCTCGACCCAGTCTTCAGATATTATGGAATTACACCTCAGCCAGAAAAATGCTGAAGCCTTTGACAGTCAGGTTAATATGCATGTACAAAAAATAACAACAATTCCTAAACATAAAGATCCTTATAGATTCTGCAGTCTTACGGTAATGATAAAACGACCATCCCCGTTATACAAGAGGAGGGGAACGATCGCAGTTGTAACAAGGCCGATAACGACGAATAATGTCTCCATCACAAGTGTTACCTCTTCAGCAGCCGATGAGAAAATAGTTCACTTCATAGATCCCCTCCCCCAAAAAGAACATACATTTTCAAAAATAAATTTGAAGACACCAAATTCGGAAAAGACTTCCTATCCCCCCCCCCCCGCTTTAAGTGCTTTCTTAGCGATAATTAAGTGCTTCCAATAGAAAAATATAGAGTATTTACATTTTGTAAAAAAAAACTTTTTTTTTTTTTTTTCCTTTTTTGTTTTAAATACTACAAAAAATAAAAGAGCATGTAAACGGAAGGTGGGAGGTGAACGATAACACATCGGGGTGGGTCGGGTTTTGGAAAGTGGTGAGAGCGTTTTTGCCTTGTTCTCAATTCCAGCTGTGGTTTAAACTTTTTTCTTAAAAGGGGGTGCTTTGTAATGTGATTTTCGGGGGGGGGGGGAAGGGGCACTGAAGTCCTGGGTAGTGTCAAGAAATCCCCCCAACTACCCGATAGTAAACATAAACAGTTCCTCGCTCCTGTAGAAAAAGTACACGTTGCCGTATTGCATGATTTCACAAATCTTTTAAATAGAAAATAAATAGAATTTCCTGCAATTTGGGGCAATTCCAAACCGTTCTTTTAATTATTACATTCGTGATCTTCCGCGAGAATCCGTTCCAAAAGTATTGTTTTTTGTATTTTTTTTTTTTTTAAGAGATGCAGCGGAAAGTCACTGCTGCCCCATGTCATCATCCCCTCCAAAATACGATGATTGGTCTATGCTTTAAAAAAAAAAAAAAAAATCCTTTCGGTCACTTCCATTTCTAGGGTATAACATTATCCGTTCTTTCTTGATTTTTCCAGAAGTCAGTGCTATCTAATGCCCCGAAGATATTGCGGCTCCTGAGTGTCAATTTCTTTACACCCCCTTTCCCTCGACAGCCTACCTGAACCTCTTTGGAGGCCTTGAGGGTTTCTGCTCCCTTCTAATTTTGCCTCCTGTAGTCAGTGCTGTTAACGTATCCTTCCGGTTACGATCAGAAGGAACGTACCTCAGTGAACGATGAGAGGTATGCAGGAATCTGGCTCTCCAAAGAGAGCCGGGGAAAAAAAAAAATACACGAGTGTCAAACATCCTTTAGGACTACAAAACGCTTCTCGTCTTTCTGACAAGGTGCCCACGTTCATCTTCCTACAGCAGACCTCGTAAGAGTTGGTCTTCTGTACCTTATCAGATAAGAAGAATCCACCTGCCCTTTCGGGTTTAAAAAAAAGAAACTCACGACTTGGATTCCCAACAGTGCCATGCAAAGTTGGATACATACATAAAAATAAATTAAAAATATAAAAACAACTAAAATTACTGCCGAGCGACAGCAAAGCAGTATACATATACACCATGCTCGTTCTATGCTGCAAGTCGTCACCATTAAATATGGTCCTTCTTATACGTTACAGCATGTGTCCTACGGATATACAGATGTTATTCGGTCGTGCAACGCATTCTCGGCCACAGAGCAGCGAACAGAAAACTTTCAATGTGGAGAAACCAGTGGCCACATGCTCCCTGCATCTCGGAGTGACTCCCCCTTGTTCTCTTTAAAATTTGGAAGTTTTTTCCCTATAAAAATCAGTTGAGAAACTTGCGGCATTTTTTGGTCCCGCAGTTGCACGCTAACTTGTTGCTGGCATCCTCGATGGGGAACTTGTAGTCGTAGGTGAGCTCCTCCCCGCGGTAGATTTTACGCATCGCAAATATGACGATGTGTTTCTGTCCGTCAATTGGGATAACTCGGGAGTAGCAGTTGGGCTCGCACGAGTGGTTGATGAATCGAGCGGCATTGCCATGCATCGTGGCGTCCACCACCTCCGAGTCGTCTATGCGAAACATATAGCAGCCGATACCCTATAGGGAAGAAGACAAGACCAGTAACAAATTATCTGCCTGTGACACTTTTATAACGATATTAATCTTTTATAGCACAGATAACGTCGATACGAGCTACTGCCACAAGTGCAGCGGCAACCCCCATATACCTCTTCTCTACAGTCCATAGGACCTCCATGATGATTAGAAGTTTTCCTCCCTTTCCTTTCTTTAGGCTGGGGAACAGGACTGATGGTTGTCTGGTTGTTATGTCCAATGGGATCGCTAAAGTCCTCTTCCTGGTCATGGCACTTCTTGTGATGTCCCAGAAGGGTGACCATAAGAGCTATGGCCTGATAAAAGGCGCCCTCCAGGATGGGCAGCCAGAACCATCTTTGAGTTACTCTCTAAACACTTTGTCCCACATTCAGGCGGTTGGAGAACCACAAGCCCTTCATCTCACCTTTTCAGAGAATTGCCATCCATGGCATAGTTTTCTGTAAAATTACAGCAAGAGCGTTCCTACCACAAGAGAAATTATCTGTCCAAGAGATCAGGACTCATCGCTATGAGTTCTGCCCATCATGATTGTCTAGTTCCAGGCAATTCAGTTTACCTAATTATCATTACTGTTTTAGGTAAAGGGATACTCTTGCCAAATGCAACCACTCCCAGACTCCCTAATCCAAAGATCCTTCTTCCTTTAGAGGTATGTCCCTTCTCCTCCCCAGGGTTTTTGCTTCCTTTCAGTGGCTGATGCACGCCTTTCTGTAGATGATAGTTTTTGAAGACTTGGAGTGGGAATGGAAGGGAGATGCATGGACCTTTAAAAACCTTGCACCTCATGTCCTGTGGTCCTTGCAGGAAATCACCCTTACCATCAAAATCAGAGTTCACAGCATTCCCTTCTTTTATATTGGTCAGTAGTCCTGATCAACCCATTCATATGTCCAGAATCCTCTCCTTTCTTCCAAAGAATCTGGATCGCTGCCATGCCCTCAGCGCTCTCCCTTCCACTGGCTCCTAAACCAGACAAAGAACCTTCCTACAAGGAGCAGCTCAAGCTGCAAATGATCTCCTCAAGCTCAACCAGGGGAAGAGTCTTGAGGAGATCATTTGCATATTCCCAGTGCCTTCTGGGATAAGTGAAGAGTCTCCGCGAGCTCAACGATCACTGGGTTTTGGCCGTTGCAGCTGAAAAGAGGAAATCGGAAAACCAGGGGAAGAGTCTTGAGGAGATCATTTGCATATTCCCAGTGCCTTCTGGGATAAGTGAAGAGTCTCCGCGAGCTCAACGATCAATGGGTTTTGGCCGTTGCAGCTGAAAAGAGGAAATCGGAAAAACCGCGCGCCTATCGGCGCACGAATTTTGGCTCGTCTTACATCGTTTTTAAGAAATCTCAAGATGGAAGAGGCCAGGAGCCATTTGGTGAGCTGCATTCTTGCTACATGTTCACAGATTTACCTGTGGAAAAGCCAAACTTCACATGCCACAAATGCAAGCTTGTGTCCCTGTTGGAGGAAAAGTTGCAAAATCTCGAAGAGAGGTTAGCTACGTTGAAGATCATAGATGAAGAGTTCTTAGACAGAGCAGAATTATCTCTTCATGTTACAGAAAGAGAAGAAATTCGAAGTGCACCTGAAGAAACAGAGGAATGGAAGCATGTGACCCAGAGAAGCAGGAGGATCAGGAGGCAGTCAGCACCCATACTGCTCAGGAACCAGTGCCAGGCTCTCACGCAGGAGAACGATGAAGAAATACATCAGGATAAGACTTTGCCAACAAACAGCAACCTTGTACGCCTTCAGAGTCGTACTGGATGGAGAAAGAAAAATGTTATGAAGAAGAAACGGAGAGTGGTGGTCATGGGGGATTCCCTGTTGAGAGGAGCAGAGGCCGCTATCTGCAGACCGGATATAACCTCAAGAGAAATGTGCTGTCTTCCAGGTGCAAAAATTAAAGATGTGTCTGACAGGATATCAGGACTCTTCAGACCTACAGATGACTACCCATTCCTGCTACTACATGTGGGGACAAATGACACCGCAAGAAACGACCTGGAAACCATCTGCAGAGACTTTGAAGACTTAGGCAAGAAAGTGAAAGAACTGGGAGCGCAGGTGGTCTTCTCTTCCATCCTCCCAGTGGATGGCCATGGAACAAGGAGGTGGAATAAGATTCTGCAGGTGAACAACTGGCTAGGTCGATGGTGCCGTCAGCAACGATTTGGATTTCTGGATCACGGAGTGAATTACTTATACGATGGACTACTTGCTAGAGATGGGGTGCACCTTACGAAGACTGGAAAACATGTATTTGGAAGTCGCCTTGCTACACTTGTAAGGAGAGCTTTAAACTAGAACAACATGGGAAGGGAAGCAAAAGATCAGAAAAAGCCATACACCTGACAAATGCTATTGAGAACTCTGCTTTTAGAAGTGGAAAGGAAGAACAAAGACAAAAGAATCTAATTAATACACATATTGGAGAAAGAGAAACCAATCAAAAACTAAAATGTTTCTATACTAATGCACAAAGCATGGGCAACAAACAAGGAGAATTGGAACTACTAACACAGGAAAAGAAATATGATGTCATTGGAATCACTGAAACTTGGTGGGACAATACACATGATTGGAATACAAGACTAGTAGGATACAACTTATTTACAAGAAACAGACTTGATAAACGAGGAGGAGGTGTCGCATTGTATGTTAGAAACGTGTATATCTGCACAGAGATTGAAGCTTCAGAGACTGGGAGTTGTGTGGAAACTGTTTGGGTAAGAATACAAGGACAGAACAATGGAAAGGACACCATTGTAGGCATTTACTACAGGCCGCCTGTGCAAGCTGAAGATATGGATGAACTCTTTATGCATCAAATGGCCAAGTTCTCCAAAAAATATGACAGTTGTCATGGGAGATTTCAACTATCCAGACATTTGTTGGGAATCTCTTTCAGGCAAAACTAACAGGTCAAGGAAATTCTTATCCTCTCTTGCTGACAACTTTATCTTCCAAAAGGTAAGGGAGAAAACAAGGGGAACTGCTACCTTGGATCTAATCCTTATAAACAGGGAGGAAATGGTTGAGGAGGTAAAAGTGGCTGGGACCCTAGGAGGTAGCGACCATGCTATTTTAGAATTTTGGATAACTAGAGGCGGAAGACCTGTGAAGACTCAGACGTCAAGATTAGATTTCAGAAAGGCAGATTTTAAGGGATTCAGAAAGAGAATTGGAGGGATCCAATGGCTGGATATCCTTAAAGACAAAAATGTCCAGGAAGGATGGGAAATCTTGAAAAATGAAATTCTCAAAGCACAGTTGTTAACAATTCCAAAAAGAGGGAAGAATAGGAAGCATTTAAGGAAACCAGGATGGATGAACACAGAACTTAAGCACATGCTAAAAAGGAAGAAAAAAATGTTTATAAAATGGAAAGAGGGAGGCATATCTAAAGAAGAATATAATGCTGTCTGCAGAACCTGCAGGGCACAAATCAGATTAGCTAAAGCTGAAAATGAATTGAGGCTTGCAAGAGATGTCAAAAGCAATAATAAAGGATTTTGGGGATATGTCAAAAGTAAAAGAAAAGTCAAAGATGCTATAGGATTTTTACAGGATGAAAATGATGAAATGGTAAGACAGGATGTTGAGAAGGCTGAACTTTTAAATTCCTATTTTGCATCTGTTTTCTCTCAGAAAGGAAATGTAACATCAACTGTTATTCACTGCCCTATTAAGGGAATAGAAGAATCCAGGATATCTATAAACAGAAAGACAGTGAGGAAACACTTAGCTAACCTAAATGAATTCAAGTCTCCAGGTCCAGATGAATTACACCCCAGAGTACTGAAGGAGATAGCAGAAGAAATTTTTGAACCCCTCTCCATAATCTTTGAAAATTCTTGAAGAACAGGAGAAGTGCCAGAAGACTGGAGAAGAGCAAATGTTGTTCCTATCTTCAAAAAGGGGAAGAAGGTGGACCCAGGCAACTATAGGCCGGTGAGTCTGACTTCTATACCAGGAAAGATCTTTGAACAAATTATTAAACAACATGTATGTCAATACCTGGATAAGAATGAAGTGATTAAACAGAGTCAGCATGGGTTTGTAGCTAATAAGTCATGTCAGACTAACTTAATTTCCTTCTATGACGGTATCACTGATTGGGTGGATCAAGGAAATGCTGTAGATATAGTATATCTTGACTTCAGCAAAGCATTTGACAAAGTCTCGCATACAATCCTTATTGAAAAAATGACTAAGTATGGAATGGACAAGGCAACAGTTAGGTGGATTCATAACTGGCTTAGTGATCGGACCCAAAGAGTGGTCGTAAATGGCTGCACATCCAGTTGGAAGAATGTCTCAAGTGGGGTACCACAGGGCTCTGTCCTGGGCCCTGTATTGTTCAACATCTTTATCAACGATTTAGATGAAGGAATTGAGGGTAAACTGATTAAATTTGCTGATGACACAAAGCTAGGAGGGATAGCTAATACTAGAGAAGAGAGAGAGAGGATTCAAAAAGATTTAAATAAACTGGAGAAGTGGGCAGCAACTAACAGAATGGTTTTTAACAGGGAGAAATGCAAAGTACTACATCTGGGCAATAAAAATGAAAAAAGCATATATAGAATGGGAGGAATAGGGCTAAGTGACAGCACATGTGAAAAAGACTTGGGTATACTAATAGATCACAGACTGAATATGAGTCAACAGTGTGATTCAGCAGCAAAAAAGGCAAATGCAATTCTAGGATGTATTAACAGAAGCATACAGTCTAGATCACGTGAAGTCATTATTTCCCTCTACTCCTCTTTGGTCAGACCTCATCTGGAATATTGTGTCCAGTTTTGGGCACCACATTTTAAAAAAGACATCAACAAACTGGAGCAAGTTCAGAAAAGAGCGACCAGAATGGTGACCGGTCTGCAAACCCTGTCTTATGAGGAAGGTTGCAGGATTTGGGAATGTTTAGTTTGCAAAAGAGAAGACTGAGAGGAGACTTAATAGCTGTCTACAAATATCTCAAGGGCTGTCACATTGTAGAAGGATCAACTTTATTCTCATTTGCACAAGGAAAGACTAGGAGCAATGGGATGAAACTGAATGGGAGGAGACACAGATTAGATATTAGAAAAAACTTTTTGACAGAGTGATCAATGAGTGGAACAGGCTGCCACGAGAAGTGGTGAGTTCTCCTTCAATGGAAGTCTTCAAACAGAGGCTGGACAGACATCTGACTGGGATGATTTAGCGAATCCTGCTTTGAGCAGGGGGTTGGACCAGATGGCCCAGGAGGTCCCTTCCAACTCTACGATTCTATGATTCTTCTCCAATCTGGACTCCTATTACCCATGGCACATGAATCCAGCCCCAGAAGCCCTACAAAATCTTTTCTTACCACCAAGCCATCACTCTCCATTTTCTCAACAGAAAAGTGATTTTTTTTTAGCTGTCACCTTCATCAGGAGCCCTGCCCTGTTAAGTCTTCTTTGAGGTCGTTCACCAAATTTCTCCATGCCCGGGATTTAAGTTTGGACTTTGCAGATCTAAGCCTCTTACATCCTTCTTTGGCAATGAGGACTTTTTATTTGGTGTTTACAAGGGGCCATGGAAGGACTTGTTTGGTAATCAGAGTGGCAAATCTGCTCAACTGTGGGTCACCCAAATAATAAAGTTTGATTACCTGTCCATAGGTCACTTTTATCTGCTAACCTTGTTCTTCTTTTGCCTTTGGTCTCTGATTAGACCTTAACTTTTTTCTAATGCTTCCCATCGGCCTCTCAGTGGCCACAGCATATACCCATGACGTCTAAGTAATCAACTGAATTGATTGTAAACAAATTTAAAAACAAAACTAAAAAAACCCTCAAAAGAAATTTAACCAAGGAAATCATCTGTTGTTGTGCGAGAGACTATACCAGCAGTGAACATTTGGGCAACCCCTTTAACCATCCGACAGTTTAGTGCTGATTTCCACGTTGGTCAGCTTTGGGAGAGGAAACATATGAAAAGAGCCCAATACCCACCCTTAGCTTTGGTAGAGGAAACATATGAAAAGAGCCCAATACCCAACCTTTGCTTTGGGAAAGAAAATATTAATGAAAAGGGCTTAATACTGACCCTTTGCTTTGGGAGAGGAAAAATATATGAAAAGGACCCAATGCCCTCCCTTGGCTTTGGAAAAGGAAATATAAATGAAAAGGGCCCAATACCCACCTTTCCATCATAATATTTCTCTCGCTTGTCAGTCAATGTAGAACGTACGACGTTCCCTGAATATTCAATCACCATCTCTCCAACATCAATGTTCCTCTTGCAGAAAAGACCCCGACCGTGAATTGGAGATCTGAGCAAAAAATAATCCATTTACCAAAGTTAAATCTAGATTATAATTTTACATAAAGTAAGCTTGTAAATCAGAGGGCCGCTTCCTTGCTGCAATGGATAGGATCAAAGATCACTTCAATCGTGGTTGTTTAACCTCTTATTTGCTTCTGGTTGACAGATGGCATCTTGTTAAACCATCTTGTCAAACCTGTTCCTCCTCACAATGCCGACTGATTGTCATGGCAGCCATGAGCCCAACAATGGCCCTCATGTCTGTCATCTTATTGTAAAAGCCTTTAGGTTCTGCCCAAGATATGCTGACAGGCACAATACACTGCAATACTGAATTTCCAATCACAATGAGCTCACGGAGAAGTCACTGATAGCTCATTCTGCATCAGCCATGCACTCTTATACACAGAGGATGTAGAAGCTGCAGTGAATGCATTTAAGTCCAAATTTGCCCCAACTTTCTCCATATCCTTTAAGTGTGAGCGGAAAAGGTAATGTCCCACAGAATCGCACCTGTAAACGCCTACAGCCTCTTTCGATGTCTTCTTGAGATGCCGGAATCTCATGGGCATCGGTAGATCCATGCTGGTTGCCCTCCTATGAGAAGGGTTGTGCATTACAATTCTGTGTAGCAGGGCAGCTCTACGGGAAGGGAAAAACTGCCGATCCCAACTTACCGGACGGACTTCAGCTGCACCTCTTCTTCCTCCTCATCGTTTGGTCTGTATTCCGGAGGGTGCCGATGTTTGGAGGCCAAGAAATTAAACATGTCAAAGGCGGATTTCCTGTTAAGCAGAGAGGGTGTATGATCAATATTCTACCAAATTTAGGAAAAATAAAATATCAGCTAAAATTCCATGCTCACCTTTGGTTTACCTCTGCCCGTGCTGCCCCATGAGGATTGATAGGAGGTTCCTCTTCACCGGCTGGACGGTGGAAGCGAAATTTATAACTCCGGCACTTGTTTGCACCGTAGAGCTGCTCCACAAGAAACACCACCGCATTGTGTATGATTCCCAGCATCCTGAGCCCATTTACACCTGCGACATTGATGAAGTGATAAAGAAGAGTATGACAAATACCAAAACTCCCATCTGTTTCTACTAATAACAAAGCAGAGCAATAATGCGGATTCAGCTGTAACAAAGCAGTTATGGCATGGAAAATGAAAAAATTATCAGGCCTGGACTGTCTGCCATTTACTACACTTCTGTAATATTAAATGTAGGATGAATAATAAAGCGAACCTGTCACCAGGTTTGGCCAATATAAAATACGGCCACTGCCTTTCAGGGCTTAATTAAAGCATTTTATAAGGTCTGGGTCCGACGCCTTCCATCTTCTTATGATCGCCGCCCTCTTGCTTGTTTCATGGCTCCCCGGCATCGCGCGCCTGAGAAGGCGTACTTATCTGCCCTGTTGAGGGCAGACCAAAGTACTGCAGTGCACAGGCGCCGGGAAAGGTCATAGAGGCCAAGCGCTTGCGCACTGCAGTACTTTGCTCTGCCCTCAACAGAGCAGATAAGTACGACAGAGCAGGAGTGCGATGCCGGGGAGCCATGAAGCAAGCAGAGGGCGGTGATTGTAACCGACAGTCACCCCCAGCTTGTACACATGGACCATACTGTACTCAGGCTTACATTAGCATTCCTTGCCCTGTATCTGGTGGGGGCATGCTTGTCTTTGTTCCCCTTCACAGGGGGGCATCTCCTATACACAAACTTGTAGACAGACTGAAGACAGGATTTCAGGAACATTCTTAATCCCTGGAGCTATGTTCAAGGGTGCTGATCTCAAGAGTGGTAGGACAATAAGACACATGTTTAGTTAGTTGATGTTGTGTGCTTTGAAGGACAAGGATCTGAAGCTGCGGCTGGATCCTGGTATCATGTATGGAGATTGGAGATCATTTTGCCACATGGAATTGTAAGGTCTCACCACCCTACTGGATTTGAGGACTGAATCTAAAGACTGTTGATGTGTGATGATTTGCGAAGGGCTGGGATCTTATGCTGAGGCGAGATCACGGTGACTGTGCGTATTGTTAGAAGCTGCCATGTAGGACTGTGTTGTGTCCCTCATCTGCTGGATCCATTGAATTCATCCAAGGACTATTTCTATTTTCCTGGCGTCGGATTTCCGGGTGGTGCCCCCGGATCTGCTCCCTTTGTGTGGACTCATTGTGGACACTGCAGAATTACCTACATTTGTGCTGCCCAAGTTCACTGTTCCAATAAATCTCATTGGATTGTTTATCGGCCTGGTGTCACTTCCTGCTCTGTCACATATCCCGTCACAGCAATCATAAGAAAATGGGAGGAGCCAGACCCGGACCTGCGACACCCATCAGACCGGACTGCCCCCCCCGGGTGAGTATAATAAAAGTTATTTTTCTTATCTTTCAGTTCGGATCGGGGGGGATGTACAGCATTATAGAATGCTGTAGATAAGCCCTGAAAGGCAGTGGCCGCATCTTATTTCAGCCAAACCTTGTGGCAGGTTCCCTTTAAAAGGGATTGTCCAGGTTTGGGGTTCAAGTTTGCATTGACTATGTGACTCCAGATTTGTGAATCCTCACGGCGTGCATTGTGCGCGCTTCTCAGGATTCTTCGGTGCTGGGATTTGGAGTGCTAATGACCATGCAGTACATGGAGTCACATGTCGAATAGACATGCCCGGCCTCGCTTAATACAAGTGCATTGAGGAAGGTCAGACACAACTCTTCAGAATGTGGCCTTAAGCATGCAAGTCGCATAATTGCAGTTACATGTCCGCCATCTCCTAGCACCGACACCGGAGACACCTGATAGTACACTCTGTGAAGATTAACAAGTCTGCAGTCACACAGAGTAACTACAGGCTTGAGCCCAAAGACTGGACAAACCCTTTAAGCAAGTCCCAGCATTAGCTTATGACTTGGCCATTAAAATCACACTACCTGCAAACGACAGCTGCTTTAGTCTTGCGTTGGATCTTGCCTCTTGTACTTTGTCAGTCAGAGATTTCCAAGCTTCTGCAAGCAGAAAATAAAAAAAATATTAATGCAACTTTTTGTTTTCTTTAACAAAGGGATAAAAATGTAGATAATAATTTAACAGGAGATATATAACTGTACAGTGCGGAAGAACTGGATATATCTCCGCAGCGATTAAATAATGGCATTGTTACATTAATGCCTGAAGATAACACTGGATAATGATGCAGCAGTTTTACCTGCAGTCCTATTGCCAGATTAGACAATGGAGGTCAAAATGCCAATAGAGGGGTGAGGGTAAGAAGAAAGGTTGGTTGGGCCACCACTTTCTATGGCACTTCGCAATAAAGGTCCACCGCTACTTAGGCGAACTCCTTGTGGAAAGTGGAGTGGCATCTGATAGCTGCAGTCTGGGCAATGCTGTAAGGAACACGCTGGGAGGAACACGCTGTAATTTCGGAGGAGACAGGGTTTGTGAACTGGAGGTGAGCTGAGGAATCTGGGAGGAGAGAGCTAAAGAACTTTCAAGAACTGGTGCAGGTCCCCAGGATGCCCTGGAAGGCCAGATTAGAGGGAATGCAACCATCTGGAAGGAGGACTTCACACAGGACCAACTTCAGCAGACTAACAACCAGTCCCACATCTTAACTGGACAAGGGAGAAAATGAGAGGAAAAAAAAACTTGGACGCAATCGGCCCATCTCCAAACTACTTATAGTAGGCCTTCCAATCACAGAGGGAAGTATGACTTATTGCTTACATTTAGCTCATGGTTGCCTGGACTGAAAAGCCAAGAGCTTTATAGGACGGTAAAGGAAACTGAAGGGCGCTTTGGAAGAGCAGATACGGAAAAGATGGAAGTCCCCAGAGAACCTCTAACAAGAATGACAACATCACCTTGTCAGGAGCATCTGGGCCTGTTCGGGGCAACTAGAAGGGCAGGAAACGGTTCTGTGACCGTGATGGGGGTGGACCCACTGTGACTACCGGGTAGTCACTAGATCCCTCTTGTGGTGAGGATAGGCTTTGCCACCAATAATCACCAGGCACTACTCTAAGGCAGTCCCTGGGTCTGTAGCAGCTGACCGGAGGGACAGATACACAGGTACGTGGTACAGGTGGACAGAGAAAAGACAACCAGTCAGACAATCAGGAGTAAGGACAGGGAGCACAGGTTCAATGCATGTAGCCGAGGTCAGGAGTGGAGAGCCTAGGATAACCGGGTAGGCAAGCCGGGTCAGAAAACAAGAGAGACAATATAAGGCAGCACCTTCGAGAAATCTAGACAAAGACTGAACTAGAACCTTATATCAGGCGAGGAGTGCTGGGAAAAGCTGCCAGATATAGAACCTGCTGGCTAGTGATTGGCTGGGGAATCCAAACCCTGCAGTACACAGCAGGGTTAAATTCCTGCAGGATCTGGCCTAGCTTCCCAGTAACCTTGAGGAAACAGCATACAGATGTAGCAGTGCTGAGGAATGCTGCAAGAGGCAAACTCAGCGAATCAGCCTGACATGAAGAGAAGCAACAAGGTGACTATAGTGAGTAAGGCGGTGCTGAGGAGTTATCACCGTGACACTGTCTTAATCACTTTAACTCCTTAATGACCCCAGCTTTTTACGGTTTTGCGTTTTCGTTTTTTGCTCCCCTTCTTCCCAGAGCCATAACTGATTTTTCTGTCAATATGGCTATGTGAGGGCTTATTTTTTGCGGGACGAGTTGTACTTTTGAAAGACATCATTGATTTTAGCATGTCCTGTACTCGAAAATGGGAAAAAAATTCCAAGTGCGGAGAGATTTGAAAAAAGTGCAATCTCAACTGACCTGCCATTATGATTCTCCAGGTCATTATGAGTTTATAGACATCAAACATGTCTAAGTTATTTTTTATCTAAGTAGTGAAAAAAAAAATGTGCCATTTTCTGATACCCGTAGCGTCTCCATTTTTTGTGATCTGGGGTTGGGTGAGGGCTTATTTTTTGAGTGCCAAGCTGATATTTTTAAGGATACCATTTATGTGCAGATACGATCTTTTGATCGCCCGTCATTTTAATGCAATGTCGCGGCGACCAAAAAAACGTAATTCTGGCATTTTGATTTTTTCCAGCTACGTCGTTTAGTGATCGGGTTAATCCTTTTTTTTTTTTGATAGATTGGGCGATTCTGAACGCAGCGATACCTAATATATGTATGTGTGATTTTTTTCTATTATTGTTTTATTTTGAATGGGGTGAAAGGGGGGTGATTTAAACTTTTATATTTTTTTTATTTTTTTTCAGATTTTTTTTTACTTTTGCCATGCTTTAATAGTCTTCATGGGAGGTTAGAAACTGCCACAACTTGATCATCTCTGCTACATATAGGCGATGACCAGATCACCTATATGTAGCAGAATTACAGCATTGCTATGAGCGCTCATAGCAATCCAGCATCAACAACCAGAGGTCTCTAGGGGACCTCTGGTTGTTATGCCAACGCATCGCTGACCCCCGATCACATGACGGGGTCGGCGATGCGCGTATTTCCGGCCTGGCGGCCGGAAGCGGTTGTTAAATGCCGCTGTCAGCGTTTGACAGCGGCAATTAACTGGTTAATAGGCGTGAGTGGATAACGATTCCACCTGCGCCTATTGCGGGCACATGTCAGCTGTTCAAAACAGCTGACATGTCCCGGCTTTGAAGCGGGCTAACCGGAGCTCAAATCAAAGCAGAGGATCTGATCTCGGACGTACTATTCCGTCCGAGGTCAGAAAGAGGTTAAACAAAAGAGCAAGGAAAATATGAGGAGTGAAAACGGAGCTTGCGGGGCAACCAGAGCACTTCTGTTGATGACCTGCAATACACATGTGAAGTGTTACAGAAGCTTCAAAATCGCTGTTGATGCTGCCCCAACATTGGTAGCGCTGGGCAAGGACAATGAGGTGGAAAACTCACTCCTCGGGATCCAGTAATTTTCCTTCAAAATATGGACAGCAGATAATGTTGGAACAAGGCTTTCTGGAGAGAGCACAAGCTGTTTCCATAATGATGGTTTTGATGCCACCCAAGTCGTTGGCATATGCCATGTCTGTGGCACTGACCCGCAGAATATTACTCTGAGCTCAAGGTGGAAAAGGGACTTCATCTGAAAGTGGAGCAATCACTGAAACAATGACCAGGTGAGAATGAAACCAGAGGTGGGACCATGACTATGACCACTGAGCTTAAATAAATTTGAGACAAGATGGTGGGTGGAGGGCTCCTGCAAGAACCAGTTTCAGGGTTATGCATGAAACGGTTTTAGATGAGGTAGTAATAAGATCCCCGACCTAAGTGTATAAAGAAGGACGCAACCACCATCCCAATAGGGATGATAGAGCAAAGTTTTTGCCTTTGGTTCCTACAGACAACCACATCAAGTCTGGCGTCAAACAGAAGGTCAGCAGACTGTCACCCATCACAGCTAGATTCGTAAATCATCTATTGATAGAACAATGGGTTTTGGCTTTTGGAGTCTCACTCCTTTCTGAAAAGTAAGAGAACAAATCCCAAAATCATAGGTAGATCTTCATAAATAGTAAACATGAAAGACCCTACCAGTTTTTGGGGGTTTCTTACCTCCAATAGATCATAACTGACCAATATCCTTATTTAATACCCTGCTCTCCCAAATCTTCACTTACCTTCAATGCTGTTAGAAGAAATCTGGAAACCATCATCACTGGAGATCTCAAACAGGAGGCCGGGCCGAGGTTTGGGACAATGAAGAGAATCCTGCCGCCTCTGTTCATGCTGCAGTAATCTCATCAGCGGAGAGGTGAAGCCAGCTTCATCTTCTGGAGGTATACAATCTGCACAGGTGATAAAATGACAAACTTCTGTTGCTTAGATGAAGCGAAAAAAAAAGGGATTTTTGGTACTCACCGAAAAATCTTTCTTGGAGCCTTCATTGGGGGACACAGGTTACCATGGGTGTATGCTGCTGCTGCTAAGAGGCTGACACTATGCAAAATAGGAAAAATAGCTCCTCCCCCAGCAGTATACACCCACCAACAGGCACCAAGTACCTCAGTTGGTTAAAAAAGTAGTAGAAGTAACATGAACTCACAAATATGTACCAACCCAACAAGAGGCTCGTAGGCCCAACACTGTACAACTTAAACAGGGAGGGTGCTGTGTCCCCCAATGAAGGCTCCAAGAAAGAAATTTTACGGTGAGTACCAAAAATCCCTCTTTCTTTATCGCTTCAACGGGGGACACAGGTTACCATGAGACATCCCAAAGCAGTCTCAAGGGTGGGAAAATGAACTTAGGCAACGTGAAGAAAGGACTTAGGTCGGTCGGTGTGCTACCGCCGCCTGCGGAACCTTTCTACCTAAACCTGCATCGGACGAGGCCTGGGTATGAACCCTGTAGGACTTCGCAAGGGTGCGCAAGGACGACCAGGTTGTGGCCCTGCATTATCTGTAATGTCAAAACTTGGTGACAAACAGCCCAAGAAGACCCTTGTGGGCTCTCACTCCCGAGAGGGGACGTTTCTCCTGAACACGTTATGCTTCCAATATCGCAGAACGAATGCAACGAGCAATTGTGGAATTGGAAGCTGGGCTTTAACGTGTGGCATAGATGCCAGATCCCTCTGGAAAAGAATCGACAAAGCTGAGACCTGGCCCTGTAGGGTACTAAGGGACAGGCCTGAGTCTAGACCAGATTGAAGAAAGCCAAGAATGGATGGATGGGAGAAAGACAGTGGGAAAAACGTTGTTGACGTTGAACCATCGGAAAAAAGCTTTCCAGTACCTATGGTAAATGCAGGAGGAGGCTAGTTTACTAGCTCTGATCATGGTCGAAAAAAACCGATCCCCTCAGAACCGTACCTCAACTGCCATGTTGTTAAACTCAGACTCTTGCGAGGAAAGATCTGGACGGTCTGGAAGCCTTAAGGAGGCGTCCAAGAGCATGCTCACCTCTCTGCATACCAAGGTCGTCTTGGTCAGTCCGGTGCTACCAGAATGACTTGAAAGCCTTCTGATTTTTTTTTTTTTATCTCTTGAGTTACAGGCAAGGTGGAAACAGATAAGGGGGTCGAAACTGGGACCACGGAATCACCAGTGCGTCGCAATCGATGGCCAGAGGGTCCCTGGACCTGGCTACAAATCCAGGAACCTTGTGGTTCATTCGAGACGCCATGAGGTCGACATCCGGAATACCCCAATGATGACAGATCATCATTGATCGTTGGATAGAAAGACCACTCGCCTGATGCTAGGCCCTGGCGGCTTAGGAAGTTGGCCGCCCAATTTCCCATCCCCGGGATTGAATGGCTGAGATGGCTGAGACGTAACGTTCTGACGAACGTAGGATCCTTGCCATTTCTGTCATTACCCGTTTGCTGCGAGATCCTCCTCGGCGGGTTATGTACGCCACAGCTGTGGCGTTTTCCGCTGGCAGACTGGTTTACCCGCGAGAAGAGCCTGCCAGCGGAGGAGGGGAAGAAAGATTGTGTGTTTCTGCCCGGTTTCGAACCGGGGACCTTTCGCGTGTTAGGTGAACATGATAACCACTACGCTGCGGAAACTTCCATCCTTGATTTCCAGAAGGGCTTCTTGAGGGATTCAGCGCCCTTGCGCTGTTTTCCGATTGAAAACCGATCCCAACCCGAAAGGACTGGCATCGGAGCTGATGAACTGCCACTGAAGAGGGAGAAAGGATCTCCCGTGCAGGACTGACGAAGGCAACGTCCCCCAGGTCAGGGATTGCCTCACCTTGAGAGGCCGGAGTATGGGTCGGTCCAGAGAGACTGAAGACTTGTCCCAGGCAGAGTGTAGTGAAAGGTGAAAAGGGCGGCTATCATCTACCCTAGGACCCTCATGCAGGACCAAAGGGGAATAAGGATTGGGCGTTTCAGGGATCGGATTCCCTTTGAGAGAGCGGAAAACTTGTCCCTCGTAAGGAACACCCAAGCCAGGTTCATGTGGAACTCCATGCCCAGGAAAACTAGTCGCTGAGAAGAGTACAGAGTGGACTTCTCCCTGATGATTATCCAGCCGAGGCAGGTCAAAGTGCCCAGAGTAATCTGCAGATTCTGAACACATTCTCGGTGGGACGGCCTTTGATTAACAGATCGTCCAGGTAAGGGATAATTAGAATCCCCTGGAGCGAAGAACGGCTATGATAGCTGCCATGACCTTTGTGGAGGACCCTGAGGTCGAAGGGAAGAGCTGAGAATTGGCAGTAATCCTCCTGGATCGCAAATCAAAGGAACCTTTGGTACTGTACCAAATAGGGATGTGGAGATACGCCTCCAGAATGTGTACAGAGCAGAGGAATTCCCCTGGCTCCATGGAAGCGAACACCGAGCATAAGGACTCCATCCTGAAGTGGTGGGTCTGAACGTGGTGATTCAGTAGTTTTGAGGTCCAGGATTGGGCTGAGCGAGCCTTTTTTTGGGGGGGATTACGAAGAGATTCGAGTAGAACCCTGAAAACCGTTCGTTTGGAGGAAGGGGTACAAATACTCCGGTGGATAGTAGGGAAGAGACAAAATGGAGGAAAACTGATGCCTGAGATGGCGGTTTTGGTGGGCGAGACAGAAAGAAGTGTCTCACTGTGAGAGAAGAAATTCTATCTTGTAACCGGAAGTGATTTCCCTTACCCAGGCGCCGTCGACAACCGACAGCCACTCATCCCCTGAAGGAAAGAAGTCTCTCACCCTGGAAAGACCTCCAGGTGGGGGTGACCCGAAACTTGGAAGAGAATCTGTTGGAGTGGGAACCAGAGGGCTTGGGGATCCTGCCCTTTGGTCTCCAGTGGGGCGAGAGTTTGAATGAAGGTTTCTTCCGCACTACTGGAGGAGAAGGGCGGTCCTGCCGTGAGGAACTTTCCGAAGAAGGGAAAGGTCGAAAGAACCTAAACGGCCGGGGAGCCTTCCTGTTAAAAAATGACTTGGACCTAGCCTGAAGAAGAGAGGTACTCTTACCCCCCGTTGCATGAGATATTATCTGGTCCAGCCTGGCTCCAAAGAGCCTGGAACTTTAAAAGGTCAGGTTGAAGAGCGACTTTTTAGAGATGGTGTCCGCATTCCATGTTTTCAACCAAAGGATGCGGCGTATGGCCACAATATTACTGTTTGCTCTTGCGGCTTGTTAGCAATGCGCCTCTGGAAAAGCACTGAGAGCGCTGACACCTGGCTCTTAAGCGAACCTAGGGATAGCCTGGCGTCCAGGCCCAATTGAAGAAAACCAAGTACCTTTGGGAGGGCATAAGGGAGTGGAATCTGGCCGTGAGATTCGCACCAGGTAAAGAAAGCTCTCCAGGTACGGTAATAAATCTTGGCGGAGGCTGGCTTCCGTGCCCTGATCATGGTCTTAATGATATCCGGTGAGAGCCCTGCCTGGGTTAGAACCCAGGTCTCAAGGGCCACACCGTCAAATTGAGAGCCCCTGAGTTCTGGTGGTAGAACGGGCCTTGTGACAGAAGATCGGGACGGTCGGGGAGACGCCAGGGGGCGTCTGCTGTAAGTTGTACAATGTCGACGTACCATGTACGTCTGGGCCAGTCTGGCGCGATCAGTATGGTTGGAACTCCCTCTTGTTTGATCTTCCTCACGACTCTGGAGATCAGAGGGAGGGGTGGAAAAATGTACAGAAGCTGGAACTGGGTCCAGTCCTGAACCAGGGCATCTGCTCCGAGCGACCGCGGATCACATGTCCTGGCCATGAAGTTGGAGACCTTGGCATTGAGATGGGATGCCATTAGGTCCACGTCCGGGGTCCCCCAGCGACGGCAGATCTGGTGAAAAATTTCGGGATGGAGAGACCACTCCCCCGAGTCCGTTCCTTATCTGCTGAGGAAGTCGGCTTCCCAGTTTTCCACACCCAGAATGTGGACCGACCTCGTGTCTTCCGCCCAGTGCCACTTCCCTCATCGCCTGGGTACTGCCATATGTGCCACTTCCCTCATCGCCTGGGTACTGCGGGTTCCGCCTTGGTGATTCACATATGCCACCACCGTGGCATTGTCCGACTGTATTCTGATATGAGCGTCTGCCAGCAAGTGATGAAACGCTCTCAGTGCCAGGAAGATGGCCCGAATCTCCAGGATGTTGATGGGCATGGTCGCTTCCAGTGTTGACCACTTGCCTTGTGCCCTGTGATGTAGGTGCACTGCACGCCAACCTGTCAGGCTTGCGTCGGTGGTCAGAACCTTCCATTGACCTGAGAGAAAGGATTTTCCCCTTGCAAGCGAGGTTGGCTTGAGCCACCAGTGCAGGGACCTTCAGGTTTTCGATGTTAGCCGGAACTCCCTGTCGAGGGAGAAAGGATTCCTGTCCCAGGACTTGAGGATGGCTAGTTGAAGGGGTCTGAGGTGAAACTGGGCAAATGGTACCGCCTCCATTGCTGCTGCCATCCTGCCGAGGACTCTCATGGCAAACCGGAGAGATCGGGGGGGATTGCGGAGGAGTATGAGAAATCCCAGATGGAAAGCCAGTGCCTTGTCCCTGAGAAGGAGCACCAGACCCCTGGAGGTGTTGAATAGCATCACCAGGAATGTCAGAGACTGACTCGGGGTAGTTGATGACTTTTGCAAGTTGACTATCCAGCCCAGGAGACTCAAGAGTGTTGATTGTGATTGAAACGCTGACCTCGCAGTCCTTGAAGGTGGGAGCCTTGATAAGAAGTTCGTCCAGGTATGGAACGACTACTATGCCTCTGGAGTGTAGAACGTCCATGGTGGCTGCCATGATTTTTGCAAACGTCCTGGGAGCCGTGGCAAGTCCGAACGGGAGAGCCACGAACTGGTAGTGATCCTGGTCGATAGCGAACCTGAGAAATCTCTGATGGGCGGGAGCAATCGGTATGTGCAGGTATGCGTCCTGTATGTCTATGGAGGCGAGAAATTCTCCCTGCTCCATGGACGCAATGATGGACCGAAGGGACTCCATGCGGAAATGACGAACCCGTACATATTTGCTGAGTTGTTTCAGGTCCAGTATGGGCCGTACGCTGCCTCCTTTTTTGGGGACTATAAATAGATTGGAGTAGAACCCTCGGAAGCGCTCGGTTGCGGAAACCGCTACTATGACTCCTGCTTGAAGGAGGGAGGAAACCGCGTGGCGGAAGGCACGAGCCTTGTCTGGCGGCTTTGGGGGAACAGAGAGGAAGAACCGGTTCGGTGGGCTGGAAGTGAACTCTATTATGTATCCGGAAGACACTATTTCCCTGACCCACCTGTCTTCTGTAATAGGCAGCCAGACATGCTGAAAGAGTAAAAGTCGTCCGCCTACGGGTGGGGTGTCTTCCGGAGTTCGTGAGTCATGATGAGGAGAAAGTCTGAGGTTTTCCTCCTTTGGGCTTTGCCTGGCCTGCTTTCGGCTGCCAGGTCGTTTCCGGCCTCTGCGCCGCCCGTGGGTTGTCCCTGCGTGGAGAGCGGTTACGATTTTGTGCTGGACGCGAGACGGACCAGCCTGAAGAATTCCAAAAGGATCGGAATCGTGTTTGGTGACGCCTTTTGAACGTGCGTTTAGGTTTTAGTTGAGGGAGAGAGGTACTCTTCCCCCCAGTGGCATTGGATATCATTATGTCCAACTTTTCACCGAAAAGTCGCACACTGAGGTACGGGAGGTGTGTGAGGGACTTTTTCGAGGCCGCGTCCGCTTTCCATTCCCGTAGCCAAAGGATACGCTGGATTGTGATGGCGCTTAATGATATTCCCGCTACACCTCTTGCGGAATCCAGAGCTGCATGAAGCATGTAATCTGCTACCACTGCTATTTGAACCGCTTGGTCCGACAGCTCAGGATTGGAAGCTTGGAGTCCATCCTGCAAATTTTTGGCCCAAGCCAGAATAGCTTTGGCCGCCCAGACTGAAGCGAACGCGGGAGCCAGGGAGGCCCCTGCCGCTTTGAAAATTGAACGAGCCATGCGTTCTACCTGCCGGTCTGCTGCGTCTCTAAGGGTTGAGCTATCTGGCAGTGACAGGAGGGTCTGTGCTGCTAGCCTAGAGACTGGAGGGTCCACTTCGGGCGGATCTGTCCACCCCTTGGTGTCCTTCTGTGGGAAAGGGTACCTTGCCTCCAAATATTTGCGATTGGTGAATTTCTTCTCGGGCTGCGAAAACTGCTTAGTAAGTGTCGCCTGAAATTTTGGGTGATTAGAGAGAGAAGACCTTAGGCGGTTTCAGAACACCTTCAAAGCAAATCTTGTGTTCTGGGGCTTCCGGGGGTAGAACAGAAATGTCCAGCACCCGATGGATGGAAGAGATAATGTCCTCAACTAGCGCTGCATTGCTAGGGGTACCGGGGACCAGAGACCTCTCCGTTTCGTTGTCTGAGTCGGAGTCACAGATGCCTTCCGAATCCTGCGTATCGCTGAGGCGTTCCCTGGTGGGCGAACTGGGGCGGAGGTCTCCTGTGGTTGGGGATCGCTGTGGAGATCTGCGTTGTCTGTCCCTAGTAGGGGACGGTCTAATTGACCTGGAACTACGGTGTCTCTCCCTAGAGGGGGATGACCGTGTGCTATGGGATGACGCACATGAACGAGACCTGTGGGTCCGCTTACGTCTGGGAGAGCCAGAAAAGGCCCGTCACTGAGTGGAGCTGTCCCTTTGCTGGGTAACGCTCATAGCTGAGACATGACCCTGCAGAGCCTGGAGTAATGTGGAGGTTAGGTTATCTATGGACTGTGTCATAGACTGCGACATTTGAGTAGCCCATTCCGACGTGGTAGCAGACGCTGAAGCATTGGAAGGAGCCTCTTGGGGTTCTGACCCAGTATTTTGGATACAATCCCGGCAGGGCGGGTACGTGCTGCCACTGGGGAGAGTGGTTTACCGGCTGTGCAGAATGCATAAAAGCAGTCATGCCTGGTTCTCTTGTACCTTGAGCCCGGCATAGTGCACCGAGTCCAGAAGGGCTGGCTATGCAGAGGGCCCTACAGGGGTGGCTATGCAGAGGAAACATACAGGGGAGCCTTATAGGGAATATGGAGTGACAGCCGAGTAAGAAAACCCAGCTGTGATCTTACCCCACCAGTGTGCCCTAGATCCAGCGCCATAGATTCACAGTCCTGTGCCCCCCGGAGACTGGCTAACGTGCTGCTGATGTCACAATGCCTTCTCCTGCAGCAAATCTGACCCAGAAATGGCCGCTGAGAGGACGAGGAGGAAGAGGAAGGGGGGCGGAGAGCTGAAAAGGGCGCGCAGAGCTATGTAGAATCGCGCCCTTTCTGTCTCGATCTGCCCGTTCTATGACACTGTAAAGGTGTCATATTTGTCATCCGGGGGGCAGCGAGGAGGCGGCGGCTTCAGCTAGGACGAAGCCGCGGTCTAAATTTGAAGTCTGATGCCCAGAAGGGCTCCAGGCCGGCGCTGATGTCCGGGAGGGGGTCGGATCTGAACCAGACCCCCCGGATCTAAAGGAAGGATAGCGGTGGGGCTAGTAACAGGAGCGGGGCCCTGTGAGGGGTCCCCCTGAAGTGCTATGGAGCTGGCACTGCCGCAGAGACAGGGGCACAGGAGCCCTGTGTCTGTGTGTGCTATGCCTGCGTGCACTCTCCCCCGGCCCCTACAGGAGCCCGCAGCTGGGCTCGAGGTCCCTGGCTTTGGAGCCGCAGAATGCTGCCTTGTACAGGCCCTACCTGAGGGGTCTCAACCTAATGCCCCCCAGAGGGGGAATAGGGAGGGTGCTGCTGTCACCATCAGGGGGCTTCATCCTTGCCTCGACCTCAACCCAGAACCCAAGGGAATTGTGGAAGGAGGGGGGGACTCGACTTCAAACCACTACCCGAGGGACTGGGGAAGGAGCGACATGGGGAATAGCCACCTCAACTTCAACCGGGCACCCTATAATAGGGGCCAAGGAAGGAGCCATGCCGGGGGTCTTGCAGGAGACCCACTTTTCTTCATCTGTAGTCCGTCAGGAAAAAAACGGAAAAAAATAAAAAAAGGGAAAAAATCTTTAGGTGTGCCTCCTATGTGACACTAAGCAAAAACTGGAGAAGGCTGACGCCGTCCAGGGGTGTATACTGCAGAGGAGGAGCCATAGTTAATCTTTTTCAGATTATGCATAGTGTCGCGACAGAGTAAAGGATTTTACGGTGAGTACACAAAAATCCCTATTTCTCCTACACCTCATTGGGGGACACAGACCGTGGGACGTCCTAAAGCAGTCCCTGGGTGGTGAGCATGCATCTGCTAATACCCCATGAACCACTGAATCAACACTGTGGTACTGCCGATTGCTGGATGCATCTGCCGAGGGCTGCATCCGCAGAGGCCTGAGAATGAATTTCGTAATGTTTTGTAAAAGTATGCAGACTGGACAAGTCGCAGCCTTGCAGACCTGTTCTGTGGAGGCATGGTGCCAAATGGCCCAAGAGGCGCCCACTGAGTGGGTAGAGTGCGCCTTAATCCCTACTGGGACAGGCGCGTTCCTGACACGGTAGGATTCCTGAATCGCCAAGCGTATCCACCTGGCTAGCGTTGCTTTTGAAGCGGCTAGACCCTTCCTATGCCCCTCTGGAAGTATGAACAGGGCATCTGACTTGCGGAAGGGAGCCGTGCACGAGATGTACCGTCTCAAAGCCCTAACCACATCCAGGGTGTGGCGGGCCTTCTCAATGCGATGGACTGGTGCCGGACAAAAGGAAAGCAAAATAATTTCCTCATTGAGATAGAAAGAGGATACGACTTTGGGCAGGAAGGACGGGGACGTTGTGAGATCTGCCTTGTCCTGATGAAAGTTCAAGAACGGAGGGCGGCAGGACAGGGCCGCCAATTCCGAAACTTGTCTGATTGACGTAATTGCCACTAGAAAGACCACCTTCCAAAAGAGAACGGTCAGTGGCACGTCCTGCAGCGGTTCGAAAGGAGCCTCCTGTAAGGCCCCGAGAACCAGGTTAAGGTCCCATGACTCCAATGGCCTTCTATAAGGAGGCACCACATAGGAGACTCCCTGAATGAACGTCTTGACCTGGAGTTTGGTGGCAATTTTGCGTTGGAATAGCACTGAAAAGGCCGAAATCTGGCCCTTGAGCGAGCTAAGAGCGAGGCCTGACTTTAATCCGGATTGAAGGAATTCCAAAATGGCCAGAATGGAAAACACCAGAGGTGATCGACCATGATCCTTGAACCATGAAAATAAGGTTTTCCAGGTGCGGTGATAGATGCGCATGGACACAGGCTTCCTAGCATTAATCATACTCCAGGTGCGGTGATAGATGCACATGGACACAGACTTCCTAGCACTAATCATAGTGGAAATCACGTCGTGAGAGAACCCAGCCTGTGCTAAAATCCAGGATTCAACGGCCACGCCGTCAAAGACAGGGCCCCGGAGTTCTGGTGGTAAATCGGGCCCTGAGAGAGTAGATCCATGCGATTTGGAAGTCGCCAGGGGACGTCGGCGACCAGTTGTATCAGTTCTGCGTACCATGCCTGGCGTGGCCAATCTGGCGCGACTAGGATCACTGGTAGTCCCTCCGTTCTGATCTTCTTGATGATCCTCGGAAGCAAGGGAAGAGGGGGGAAGATGTCGTGGCACCGGTTCCGGCTCCCGTACAGAACTAGGGCGCCCGCTCCGATGGCGGATGTTTCGCTCAATGAATAGAGGAACCTTGTTGTTTAGTCTTGAGGCCATGAGATCCACATCCGGAGTCCCCCAACGATGACAAATCTGCTGAAAGACTTCCGGATGAAGAGACCACTCTCCCGAGGCAAGACTGGCGACTGAGAAAATCTGCCGCCCAATTCTCTACGCCCAGGATGTGGATTGCTGAGATGGGCGAATGGTTGGTCTCGGGCTCAATGGAGGATGTGACTCACTTCGTGCATGGCCATCCTGCTCCGAGTACCTCCCTGACGGTTGATATACGCTACAGCCGTAGCGTTGTCAGATTGGATATTGATGGGGTGACCTGGGGAGAAGATTGTGGAAACTCCGTAGAGCTAGTCTAATCGCACGTATCTCCAAGATGTTGATGGGGAAACGTGACTCTCGAGTTGACCAACGACCCTGTGCCGTGTGGTGATGAAAGACCGCACCCCAGCCCAGACGACTTGAGTCGGTGGATACTACCAACCATCTTTCTGGGAGAAAAATGACCTCCCTTGACTCAGGAAGGACTTCAGTGTCCACCACTTGAGGGCTTGTCTGACCCGCAGGGACAGAAGGAACCGACGGTCCAGGGAGAGCGGGTTCTTGTTCCAGGCTTACAGCAACGAGTGTTGTAAGGGACGGAGATAGAACTGTGCGAATGGAACTGCTTCCATCGCTGCCACCATCTTTCAGAGAACTCTCATGGTGAAACGAATGGAGTGAGAAACCGGTCGGGAAAGAGTCCGCGCTGCCTGTTGTAAGGCACACAATTTCCTTGAAAAAGCTAAAAAGGCGAAACGTGCGTCGGACTCCAGGAATTCTGTGAACAGGCGATTAAATGGGTATGTGCTCATATTATATGTGATTACCAGCATGGGGATTTTTTCCTCTATATGGCACTTTACAGACAACTATGGGTCTAGGTGGATATATGCTTATATATTTTTGCACTTTACTATTACCTGTATCCATTCCTTTATTCCTGTATTTGTGTGTATTTCACTTGGGTATACATTCCTTCCTCTTACTTGTATTTTGTTTGTCTATTTATTATATGAATTTACTTAATAAAATTTATTTTTTATTTATGATATATCTCTCTTTGTGAGTGGTGTGCTCAGGATACTTTGTATCCACTTTTTGGTCTGTTGTAAGGCTTGGGTCTTTTCTGGAGGGAGAATGACCAACTCGCGGGAAGTGTCCAAGATCATTCCTAAAAAGGAAATCTGCTGGGCCGGTTTTGGGAAAGACTTTCCAAGTTTAGCTTCCAACCCAGGTGAGAAAGTGTATTTACTGTTATATCCATGAATTCCTCGCAGGCTGGAAGGGACGGACCCTTGATGAGCAGGTCGTCCAGATACGGTAACACCACCACTCCCCGAGAGTGGAGAATGGCCATGACAGCCGCCATGACCTTGGTAAAGGCCCTGGGGGCGGTGGCGAGTCCGAAGGGCAAGGCAACGAACTGGAAGTGTTCCTCGTGAATTGCAAAATGCAGGAACTGCTGGTGGGACAGGCAGATCGGAATGTGAAGGTAAGTGTCCTTGATGTCGATGGATGCCAAGAACTCTCCTTTTTCCATGGAAGCGACCACTGATCGGAGAGATTCCATTTGGAATCGCCGTACCTTGACAAACTGATTTAACAGTTTGAGATCCAGTATGGGCCGCATTGTCCCGTCCTTCTTTGGAACCACAAAAAGGTTTGAATAAAAGCCCCTGAACCTTTCGTGATAAGGGACCGGAATGATGACTCCGTCCCTTTGCAGAGCCTGAACAGCCCAAAGGAAGGCTCTTGTCTTTTTCTTGAGGGATGAGGACCGGAAAAAACGTGTCGGAGGGGGGGACGAAAATTCTATCTTGCATCTGGAGGACACCAGCTCCCTGACCCACTTGTCGTGTACGGCCGCGAGCCAGGTGTGACTTAAGGAAAGTAGACGACCGCCTACTTTGTCGGTGTCCGTTGGATACCGCAACAAGTCATTGTGTAGAAGACCTGGTTAGGTCTGTATGAGACCTGGGAGCCTCTGTCTCCGCGCGGGGACCGACTTGATGCGGAAGAGAAAGTAGTGGAGGACCAACCGGAATTGTTGGGAAAATGTCCAAAACGCGTCGGCTGTTGGCTCCGAAACGGCCGAACAGCCTTTTGTTGAGGAAGGAATTTACTTTCCCCCGGTAGTATCAGAAATGAACTGGTCCAGTTTCTCTCCAAAAAGACGACCCGTTTGAAAGGGGAGAGGAGTCAACCATCTTTTAGATGTGGCATCCGCCCGCCACTCGCGGAGCCATAGGGCTCTTCTAATGGAGATCGCATTAGCGGCAGTTTGAGCAGCGCAACTGGCGGCATCTAAAGAAGCATCCACTACAATGTCCGCTGCGTGAATTATCTGCCTGGCGACCCTGGTTGCCTTCGGAGGAAGATTGGTACCCTGGAAAGCAGTAATTAAGACTTCTGCCCAAGCGGCCATTGCCTTAGTGACCCAAGTCACCACGAAGGATGGAAAAAGCGCTCCTGAAGCTTCAAAAACTGAGTGGGCAAGGTAGTCAATTTGACGATCGGAAGGGTTTCTGACTGAGGATCCCCCAGAGACGGATAGGAGTGCTTTAGAAGAAAGCAAGACGCGATACCGGAGGGTCTACCGAAGGGGACTGTAACCAATCCTTCACTAGGTCTGAAGCAAAAGGGTATTTAGTCTCAGTAGACTTTTGCCCTGTGAACCGCTTATGTGGCCGATCCCTATGTTTCTGGACAATGTCCTTAAACTCCGGACGGCTGGTAAATAACCTGCGTACACGTTTGGTCCTCTTACTTGAGATAGCGTGTGCTGGAGCGGGTATATTTTCCTCATCCTACTCCAGGATCCTGTTGACTGATTCTATAAGAGAATCAAGCGACTCTTGGTCAGTTGAAGGATTCTGAGGGGCTGACATGTCAGATTCGAGTCGTGCTCGCTGCAAACAATAGGAGAGGGAGAGCGAGACAGAACTCGCCGGTGCAGAAGCGCAAGCGTGATTAGGGGACGTGTCATGGGCCCGCTTTCTAGCCTGACAATCCCTTGAGCGAGTATGGCCCCTGCTGGTGGACGGTTCCCCGCCGTCGCCAGAGCCCTGCTCGGGCGGTAAAGACGCTTTCTGACTTAAAGAGGCTTCCCGGAGGGAGTCTACGGCCTGGGTCAGTGACTCCACCGACCGTGAAAGGGACGCAGCCCACTCGGGGACTAAACGCAGGAAGCCCCACAGCAGCGGCGGCAAGGGGCACTGGTGCGCAGGCCGGGGCGCAGTCCTTGCATAACGGATTAGTCTGTGCACTGGGCAAGGCAGTCTTGCAAGTGGTACACACGGTAAAAAACACAGTGTGCTTCTTAGCAGCCCGTTTAGCCTCCTTAGATTGAGACATAGCGCTCCTGAAAGGGTTAAAGGCAGACTCTGGTCTGCAGCTGCAGGGAATGTGCCGGGAAGGGGTTAAGCTTTGTTCTGAGGGCAGATGCAGCTTACCCCGTTCTGTGCTGTGTCCCCGGGAGGAATAGCCGTGGCCCTGTGGTGTCACCCGGTATTCGGCAGAGTGCGCACCACACAGCCTATTTCCAGAGCAGGCTGAGGTAAATTTCATGGCCCCCGAGACTAGGATTACGCCTCTCGTATGAGAGGAGAGGCGCCAAGGAGGGGGGCGACGGCGCTATTCAAATTGTGGCCTAGTAGGACTAAATTTTTGGTCTACCCACGGAAAACACCGAGAGCGGGGGCGGGGCCGAGATGGGGCAAAGTCAGCTCCTCTCCCGGGGACCAGGACCCAACCCCATACCTCTACTCCAGTGTTCAGGCCTGCCGTCGCTTTCCTGGCCATCCATGCAGGTCTTCTCAACCACCTGGGCTGATGTAGCAGAGCTGGAGGAGTTCTAAAAAGGGGTAAGCTCAATCGATCCACCATATAGGTAGGGGGATGGAGAGCTATGGGGTTGATTCAGGGCATTCGGGAGCACTGTAGGTAAGGTCCTCCGCCGGCCTCCATGCATTCCATGCTGCGCTTGCCCTCACATCCGTCCACAGTTAGGAATCGTCAGAGGAATCAGCCCCGTTCGTCGCAGTAAAGTGTACGGGGAGGTATACTCCGCGTGTTTGCCTGTTGTTGGTTCGGGGGAGAGCGGGCCGTAGAAAGGAACCGTCGCCCTCTTCACTCCGTTAATTAAAAAATCAAAATTTATAGAAAATTCAAAAATAAAATAAAAACGGTGGGGTCTGAAAAAAGACCCAAGTGCCTCCTGCAGACACTAAGCAAGAACTGGGGAAATCTCATCCAGCGAGAGGGTGTATACTGCAGGGGAGTAGTTAACTTTTTTTCTGGTTTACTTAGTGTCCTCCTAGTGGCAAGCAGCAAAACACCCACTGTCTGTGTCCCCCAATGAGGCGTAGGAGAAATAAATTTGGGCAGCGATTCGATTTGTCTGTCTGTCGAATCCTTCAGTGACGCACCGTCCGGTAGCGATAGAACTGTCTTGGAAGACAGGCAAGAAACCGGCGGAACCACCTTAGGGGACTCAGCCCACTTTGTGAGGAGCACGCCTAAATGAGTTCATCCTGAAAAATGCTTTTCTGGATGTTTCGAGTGTTTGCTCAAGTTAGCCTCGAACTCTTATTGATTTAGAAAGGTTCAGGAGGGAGGAAGAATCTCATCCTCCTTTAGCTTGAGTGTTTGGGTAATAGCCGATATAAGGCTATCTACAACGTACGTGAGGACTGTATCTGAGTCAAACCCGGACCGTGAATCTATATCTGACCCAAGGTCCTCCTCAGAGAGGGGATTTGGGATGAAGAGAGCAGCCTGGATGCTGCGGAGGGTCCTGGTGAGCTGAAAGAAGAGACAGACAGAGCCCTGTTCCTTCAACTCCTACCAGGTCTGTCCCTTTGGAGGACGCGGTCAGGTGCTGGCAAATCGCCATGAGAGGCGGTCGGAGCACTGGTGGCTGTAGATACCTGGAAGACATTCAAGGACCTGGACCAGGGACTGGTGGCTGTAGATAGCTGTGGAAGAGTCATACCTGGACCGTAAATCTATATCTGACCCAAGGTCCTCCTCAGAGAGGGGATTTGGGATGAAGAGAGCAGCCTGTATGCTGCAGAGGGTCCTGGTGAGCTGGAAGAAGAGCCAGACAGAGCCCTCTTCCTTCGACTCCTACCAGGTCTGTCCCTTTGGAGGACGCGGTCAGGTGCTGGCGACTCGCCGTGAGAGGCGGTCGGAGCACTGGTGGCTGTAGATAGCTGGAAGACATTCAAGGACCTGGACCAGGGACTGTGATACCTTAGTCAGGTCTGCGACCGACTGAGACATTGCAGCGACTGACTGAGACCTTTTAACAGCCCACTCTGGGGGAGGGAGGAGTGCTCTCATCCCTGGAGTCGGTGTGCTCCTGTGGGGCCGACATAGTAGGGTGGGAATTACTGCAGGATGGGCAGAAAGAAGATGAATGACTGGGGGTCCACTTTCTGTTACAGCGTGCCCAGGCGTAGTGAGTTATTGTGCTGCGTTATGAGTTATTGTGCTGCGTTATACAGTAGCAGGACGTGTTGAGGTAAAAGTATTGCAGAGGAGCGTGGTTTATTAACGCAGGGAAAATTTCAGAGCCTACCCGGTACTAGTGATCTGCAGCAGACCAGGTTGTGTCCCTCAAGCTGTGGGCTGCAAGAACAGCGCATGGGATGCAGAGCCAAGTTGTAGAAGGGAAAGGACCTTTGTGGTGGGGGTGATTTAGCAGCCGAGCTGCGTGATAGGCTGTTGGCTGTAGGGGCGGTGACTCAGTAAGGAAGGCGTCCTCGAGACATTCTGAGCTGGAAGGGGGTGTGCACTATGCTGCCATCTTGCTTCGAGTATGAGAATAGGTGCCAAAGGAACGCGTGCAGAACAGGGGGCGTGGTTAAAGGAAGCCCCTGTGGCGCATTGTACTGAGGCTAGCGCGCCTGTGTGGTCGCGATGCTGCAATGGTGTTGCCGATGCCCGGCGGGCGATATATGCGGCACGGACACTGGTCGGGAGCTGGGTGAGCTATGCGGCTGCTATTAGCTAAGGGTGGGAATTTTTTTTTTAAATTAGCGCAGCCAAAAAAAAGGGGGGGGCGCTCGCTAATACAGCTGCGCTGATACCGTAGACTTCTATGTGGAGCGTCCGTCTTCTTTCCGGCTTAAGTATACGATGAGTAGGCATACCGCAGGGGCCCACGGGTTGAGAGGGTTGCTGGGGGACAAGATCCTCCTTCCCGCACTGTCCCTACAGTGCAGAAAACAGCATCAACCCCTTCAACGAAGGGGGGAGGTCACCGCCGGTGACCACCGTCTTCCTCTCAGCCCTCTCCAGAGAGAGGGGTAAGGAGGGGAATCGGCAAGGACTAGCCACCGGTCATCGCCCAGGAGCACTGGTGAGGGTGATAGGGGATAGAGTCCTGCCTGCGGCCTGAGGGATGCGATGTGGGCGACACCACACTGCTAGCTCAGCCGCATAATATGGGAAGGCAGGGTGAGAAATTACACAGTTTCCACGAAGCTGTATCTGAAAGATAAATGGAAAAAGTTTAATAAAGCACAACAAAACCTGAAAGAAAAAAGTGTTATCTGCGGATCTGGGAAGATCCAGGTCCGCCTCCTACAGACACTAAGCACAAACTGAGGTACTTGGTGCCTGTCGGTGGGTGTATACTGCTGGGGGAGAAGCTATTTTTCCTATTTTGCATAGTGTCAGCCTCCTAGCAGCAGCAGCAGCATACACCCATGGTAACCTGTGTCCCCCAATGAAGCGATAAAGAAAAAAGTATATACATATACACAAATCATGTTGACAGTGCTGCAGATAATCAGCTTCGTCTACACAGGCAGATGTGCTCACCACTGCAGACAAACAACTGAGACCAGAATGGCGGAGAAGAGAATGCGCGACCCAGGGTAATACTCAGTTTACTATTTTTCTTTTTAGCACTGTCATAGTTTATAGCAGAAAATTTCCTGAAAGTGAACAACCCCACTGACGTGTTTCATTCTGGTCCATACATGATCAGAAGTGTGTTGGTTCCCACTAGAAGAACATACCATCCCGTTTTATCTCTGGTCTACTTAGTTCCCTCATTACTGGGTCCGGATCTACAATGGTCGGAGATTGCCTGTAAACATAAAGCAAAACCACAGTCACATTTTGTGAGGTAATGATTTATACCTCATTCAGACTGTAATGTCATATTACAGCTACAAGTCACGGCCTGATTGCCAGTCTACCCAAATTAACAGCATCACACATCTCAATGGTGGAGACAGCTCATATCATAAAACCCATGGTCAGGAGAGGACCTAAAGCCTATGAAGCCCATGGTCGGGTGGGAGCCTAAAGCCTGTTGCCGGGCGAAACTTAAAACCTGTGGCTGGGTGGGGACCTAAAGCCTATCGCCAGGCAGGGACCTAAAACCCATGGTCAGCTGGGAAATTTAACCATGGCTGGGTGGGGAGCTAAACTAAAATCCCTGGCCTGAAGGGACCTAAAACCTGTGAATGGGCTGGGACCTACAACCAATGGCCGGGTGGGAACCTGAGGAAGGACATCAAACCCATGGTCAGGCAAGGACCTAAAGCCCATAGCCGTGTGGGGACCTCAAACCCCTTGGCCGGGCGGGGACCTGAAGCCCTTGACAGGGCAGGGACCTGAAGCCCTTGGCCAGGAAGGGACCTGAAGCCCTTGGCCAGGAAGGGACCTGAAGCCCTTGGCCGGGAGGGGACCCAAAGCCTTTGGCCGGGTCGGTACATCAGAAACATGGACGGGCGGGAACCCAAAGCATGTAGCCAGGCGGGGACCTAAAGCCCATGGTCAGGTGGGTACCTTAAGTCCATGGTCAGACGGGGACTTGCAAATGTAATATGGAGGCTACAATGTGTTCATGTATAAATGGAGCTTAGGTTTTACACTTAATATGGGACATTTTGACATTAAAAACAGTATTACCATCCTTTAATACAGTCCCCTATTGCCGCAGACCATGGATCCCTTCCCACGAAGTGCCCCTTTAATTTTGCAATCCAGATATACATTGGTGTTCTCACGTCACATTACTTACGCCACAGTCTTTTCCAGCTCGATGACATTAGGCATTGTTGGTGTCTTTATATCGTAACAATCAATTTTGGGCTTGATGCTCCTAAAAATAACAGCAATAAATTGTTAAATTCTTCTGTAACCAGAGTATAACTCATAAATGATAGAGGGGTGATCCGACATCAATCTTCAGAACAAGACAAGGGAAATTCGGAGTTTAGAGAGCAGTGCATTATGGGAGCTCTGATAAAGTTACAGTCTGTTTGGCCACAGCAAAGTAAATAAAGGACAAAAGGTAGGCAAACATTTTAACAAGTTTTAGGCCAATACAGATTGAGCCATTGTGAAGCTGCATTTCTGAACCAAAGGCAATAAGAAAGTAGCTCCTGAAGGAGCCGTAACTTTTTCCTTACTGACTACATTTACAAAAAAAGGTTGAAGTCAAAAAGGGAATGCCCAGGACTATGATATTGATGACCTATAGGAGGAAAGGGCAAATCAACTCCTATTGATGTGAACAGGAGCTGAGCTGCAGTACTTGAGAACAGCCACTACCAAGTGTACAGTGCTATGCTGGCTCTGTACACTGGGTACATTGGGGATGCTGGGGTACCTGGTGACAACTGATCAGTGGGGGTACTATAGCCTCACTAATCCTTAAGGTAGGATATCAATATCGTTATATTGCACAACTTTTTACAGGGGGTACGAAGTCCAAAATAAAAAAAGAAGTTGGCACTTCCGGTAAAATAATTTTTCACTTAATTACACAACCATAACAAAAATAATCATAACAGGCTGAAATTTCAGATGTTGACGCGTTACGACGTCTACAGTATTAATCATAACATGCTCCTGGTACAGTATCTTACCATGTATAAAAAACACTATACACTCCTTCATGATGACATCATACAATTATGTGCCACATATCTGTGAAGTATCAAGGAAGTTGAACATGAGAATGCATCAACAACGTATATAAAATTCATTGGCATTCTTTACTTTGCATGGGGGAGGAGTTTTTTTTTTTTCTCACAGTAACCCATTTATGGACTGCCTGCTCTGGTACGGTCGCTACATCGACAACATTCGTATAGTATGGTCTGCAGATGGAGCGACCGTGCCAGAATTTAATTGAAAATCAGAATCACAGAGCACACTGAGCATGAAGGCAGTTTAGAAATATTTAAATTATTTGCATTTGGATTAATAGACCTAAACGAGGAGGTGATAGGAGAAAATTATTAAAAAATGAGGCACTGTGGATGATTAAACTACCATATATACTTGAGTATAAGCCGACCCCCTTAATTTTGCCACAAAAAACTGGGAAAACTTATTGACTCGCGTATAAGCCTAGGGTGGAAAATGCAGCAGCTACTTGTAAATTTCAAAAATATAAACAGATACAAATAAAAATAAAATTAATTGAGACATCAGTAGGTTAAATGTTTTTGAATAGCCATATTGAATCAGGAACCCCATATAATGCTCCATACAGTTCATGAAGGCCCCATAAGATGTTCCATACAAAATACGCCACATATAATGCTGCACAAAGGATAATAATGGCCCCATAAGATGCTCCATAGTATAACATGCCCCATATGCTGCTCCATAAAGGTTATGGCCCCATAAGATGTTCCATAGATTATGCCCCATGTGCTGCCCCATAAGATGCTCCATAGAATATCCCCCATATGCTGCCCCCATAAGATGCTCCAAAAATAGGCCCCATAAGATGCTCAATAGAATATGCCCCATATGATGCCCCATAAGATGCTCCAGAGAATATCCGCCCATATGCTGCCCTGAATATGCCCATATGCTGCCCCCATAAGATGCTCCATAGAATATCTCCCCATATGCTGCCCCCAGAAGATGCTCCATTGAATATGCCCCCATACGCTGCCCCCAAAAGATGCTCCATTGAATATGCCCCCATAAGATGCTCCATTGAATATGCCCCCATATGATGCTCCACTGAATATGCCCCCATATGCTGCCCCCATAAAATGCCCCATAGATTATGCCCCCATATATTGCTGTTGCCGCTACTGCAGGTATTAAAAAAAAAAAAAAAGACATACTCACCTCTTGTCCCTGGGGGCCAGGTGCCGGTGTGCAGAGCAGGAGGCGACACCGGCGCGCTATGGGGGACAGGTGTCGCCGCTGACTCAGGACCCGGCACCTGAGATATTCACCTGTCCCGGTTCCATCGGTCCTGTCAGTGACGTCAGGCAGCAGAGGGCGCAGAACGCACTGACTACGTCATTGCGCCCTCTGATGCCTGAACGTCACTGACAGAGGGACCCGGCGGGCAGACAGCAGCGAGCAGCGTTGGAACCGGGACAAGTGAATATAGCATATACTTACCCCCTCCTGGCGCGGTCTCTGCAGCCCCGTTCTCCCACGGTCTCCCTTCCTTTAGCGGTCACATGGTACCGCTCATTAAAGTCATAAACATGTGCATATTCATTACTTTAATGAGCGGTACCATGTGACAGCTGAAGGAAGGAAAGGAGACTGTGGGACAAGCAAGGGGGCTGCAGAAATGCGCCGGGGGGGTCAGTATGATCTGACACCCCCGCTCCCTCTCCCCCACCTAGCCCCTGGCTATATGACTCGCGTATAAGCCGAGAGGGGGACTTTCAGCCCCAAAAAATGGGCTGAAAATCTCGGCTTATTCGCGAATATATACGGTAAACATCAGGTCACTGTTAGGGTTATATTTTCACAATGATCTTATGTACATTTACTGACTCGATATCAATGTTAAAAGCCAATTAATATTGTATACGTTGTTTATGCCTTATGTTCCAACTTCCATGATCCGTTACACATATGTTGCATATAATTAATTAATAGCATGTTGTCATCATGATGAAGTTTCTAGTGTTAATAATAAATGTTAAGATACTAAACCAGGAGCATGTTCAAATTTTATCCGGTCATGATTATCTTTTTTACGGAAGTTTAATAAAGTGAAACAGAGGGATTTACTCACCGTAAAATCTCTTTCTTGGAGCCTTCATTGGGGGACACAGCTAACCATGGGTGTATCCTGCTATCGCTAGGAGGCTAACACTAGGCAAAAAAGGAAGAAAGCTCCTCTCAGCAGAATACACCCACAAACAGGCAGAAAGCCCTTCAGTTAGTGTTAAAGCACTAGGAGAAGCAACCAAAACTCAACATATGTACCAACCCAACAACAAAGGCACGTAAGCCCAATAAAGGTACAAACAGGGAGGGTGCTGTGTCCTTCAATGAAGGCTCCAAAAAAAGATTTTACGGTGAGTACAAAAAATCCCTCTTTCTTTATTGCTTCACTGGGGGACACAAGTAACCATGGGACATCCCAAAGCAGTCCCAAGGGTAGTATCAGAGAGAATGCAAAGAAAAAACAGACTTGGGTCGTCCGATGCGAAACTGCCGTCTGCAGAACCTTCCTTCTTAGGCCGGTTTCACATTAGCGCTTTTTCAGCGCGCGCACAGCCGGGGGTAGCTCCGCCCCCGAGCCGGCTCTCTGCCCGGCGTGCCCGCCCCTTGCTTGTAGCGCCGCCTACTAGCGGACAGCGGCGCCTGCGATCGGCGCACCCTATCTTTAGCATAGGGTGCGCAGATCGTGCGTAGGCCGTGCGCTAGTTGCGCTTTGACCTGTGCTGCGCACTTTTGACGGTGCGCCGTGCGCGCCAAAATCCGAAAAGTTTGATTTTGGCGCGCACGGCGCACCGTCAAAAGTGCGCAGCACAGGTCAAAGCGCAACTAGCGCACGGCCTGCGCACGATCTGCGCACCCTATGCTAAAGATAGGGTGCGCCGATCGCAGGCGCCGCTGTCCGCTAGTAGGCGGCGCTACAAGCAAGGGGCGGGCACGCCGGGCAGAGAGCCGGCTCGGGGGCGGAGCTACCCCGGCCGTGCGCGCGCTGAAAAAGCGCTAATGTGAAACCGGCCTTAGGCCTGCATCAGACGAGGCATGGGTATGAACCTTGTAAAATCTTGCAAAGGTGTGCAGACATGACCATGTAGCGGCCTTACAAATCTGCAAAGCCCAGGCCTGGTGACGAACTGCCCAGGAAGCCCCCACCGCCTGAGTGGAGTGAGCCTTCACTCCCTGAGGTTGTTTGTCCTGAACGCGGTATACCTCCAATATTGCCGAACAAATCCAACAGGCAATAGTATACTTAGAAGCTGGGAGCCCCTTACGAGGACCCTCAGGGATGACAAACAAGGCATCAGAGTGGCGAAAGGAAACAGTCCTTGACAGATAGACTTGGATAGTTCTTACTAGATCCAACTTGTGGAGGAACTTCTCCAGGGAATGGACAGGGGCATAAAGAAGGAAGGACAATGTCTTCATTAATGTGAAATGAACAGTAGACCACCTTAGGTAGGAAGGAAGGAACAGGTCTGAGAACCACCTTGTCCTGTTGTATATTCAGGAACAGAGAACGGCAGGATAATGCCACTATCTCAGAGACTCTCCCGATGGACGTAATGGCAACTAAGAAGGCAACTTTCCAAGACAGAGAGAAAACGGAATGTCTTGAATGGGCTCAAAAGGAGCAAGCTGGAGTATGCCAAGGACAAGATTAAGATCCCATGGATCTATAGGGGGACGCTAAGGAGGAGCCTAGTGGGCGTCTCCTCGAAGAAAAGTCTTTACTTGGGCATGAGACGCCAGATTTCGTTGGAAATGAATTGACAGAGCGGAAACTTGCCCCTTCAGAGTACTGAATGATAGACCCAAGTCAAGACCCGCTTGAAGAAAACCCAAGGATGGAAGGAAGGGAAAATGACATAGGAACTAAATTGTTGTCCTCACACCATCAGAAGGCCTTCGAGTATCTGTGGTAGATACGAGAGGATGCTGGTTTTCTCGCCCCAATCATGGTCTGAATGACCCGATGGGAAAAACTGGCCTCCCTCAGAACTGCAGCCTCAACAGCCATGCCGATAAACTTACAGACTGTGAACTGTGGTGGAAGAGGGGGCCTTGCAAAAAAAGATCCGGACGGTCTGGAAACCTCCAGGGAGTGTCCATGAGCATGTTCACCAGCTCCGCGCCCCAGGCCCGTCTTGGCCAATCTGGAGCAATCAGGAATATGGGAATCCCTTCTGCCTTTATCTTTTTTATGACTCTCTGAATCAAGGGGAGAGGCGGAAAAAGATAAGGCAGGTGGAATTGGGACCACCGGATTACTAAGGCATCGCAAACGATGGCTAGCACATCCCGGGATCTGGCTATGTACTGAGGAACCTTGTGGTTCATCCGAGACGCCATCAGGTCAACGTCTGGTGTGCCCCATCTCTGGCATATCTGGTTGAAATGGCGGGGCCGAGAGACCACTCTCCTGATGCAAGAGCCTGACGGCTCAGAAAATCGTCTACCCAATTTTCCATCCCCGGAATGTGCACGGCTGATATGGCGGGAACGAGACGCTACGCCCATCGCAGAATGCTTGTTACCTCTGCCATCATCTGTTTGCTGCGCATCCCGCCTTGATGGTTTGTTTATGTAGGCCACGGCAGAGACGTTGTCCGACTGTATGCGGACTGGCTGGCCAGCGAGAAGGAGCTGCCAGCGGCGAAGGTCAAGGAAAATTGCCCTGATCTCCAGGGGATTGATGGGGAGAGTGGCATCTTGGGCGTTCCAGCGAACCTGCACTGTGTGATGTAGAAACACCGCTCCCCAACCGAGGAGAATGGCGTCGGTGGTGATGACCTGCCACCAAAGAAGGAAGGACTTCCCTCGTAGGACTGATGCTGATAACGTCCACCAGGTCAGGGACTGCCTCACCTTGAGAGGCAGAAGCACGGGTTGGTCCAGGGAGACGGTCCTCTTGTCCTAAGCCTACAAGAGGGCCAGCTGAAGAGGACGGGTATGGAACTGGGCAAAAGGCACGGCTTCCATGGCGGCAATCATCTTTCCCAGAACTCTCATGCAGGACCGTAGGGGGAGAAGAGATGGTCGCTTTAGAGTGCGGACCCCCTGGTACAGGGAGAAAAACTTCTCCTTTGGAAGGAAGACACGGGCTTGAGCTGCATCGAACCTCATGCCCAGGAATATCAGATGCTGTGCTTGGGTCAGGGAGGAATTTTAATTGTTGACTATCCAGCCGAGACAGACCAGTCTCCAGAGTCATCTGGAGACTCTGTTCGCAATCTCGACGGGACAGTCCCTTAATCAGATCGCCCAAGTAAAGGATTATGAGAATCCCTTTGGAGTGAAGGATGGCCATGACCGCTGCCATGACTTTCGGTAACACTCTGGGGGGGGCGGAGGCCAGGTCAAAGTTAAGGTCCTCGTGGATCACAAACCGTAGGAATCTCTGATGCTGAACACAAACAGGAATGTGAAGATAAAAAGCCTGAATGCCTACAGAACAAAGAAATTCCCCTGGTTCTATTGAGGCGATTACAGAACGCAAGGACTCCTTCCTGAAATGACGGATCCGAACGTGACGGTTCAATCGCTTGAGGTCCAAAATTGGACGGAGCGATCCGTCCTCTTTCGGGACTACAAAAAGATTGGAGGAGAACCCTGAAAACCGTTCTTTCCAGGGAAAGGGTACGATTACTCCTGTGTGTAGAGTAGGGAAGAGATGGCATGAAGAACCCCTGGAGCCTGAGACGGATGTCTTGGCGGACAAGACCGAAAGAAATGTCTTCCTGCGAAGGAAGAAAAGTCGATTTTGCAACCAGATGTGACAATCTCTCTGACCCAGGCATCGCCAACCACCGACAACCAGGCGTCCTGGAAAAGAAGTCGGCCTGCCACCCTGGAGAAATTCCAGGGTGGGGGTGACCCGTCACGCCAAGGAAAATCTGTTGGCGCGGGACCCTGAAGGCCTGGAAGAGTGACCCTTTGGATGCCGGCGAGGGGCAGATTTGAAAGACGGCTTTTTCCTTTCCCCTTGTTCGGAAGAGGGGTCCTGCGGGGCGTAAGCTCCTGAAGCAGAAAAGGGCCGAAAGAAACGAAATTGAAGTGACCTCTTCTTATTAAAAAGACGTTTAGGCTTGGACTAGGGAAGTCAGGTGCTTTTTCAGCCGGTAGCGTTGGAAATTATTTGATCCAGTTTGGACTCAAAAATTCTAGAGCCTCGGAAGGCAAGGCCAGTAAGGGACTTTGACGGTGGATCTGCATTCCACGCGTTCAACCAGAAAATGCGGCGAACAGCAACAATATTGCTGGTAGCCCTCGCAAAACAACCGGCCGCATCCAAGAAAGCGGCCAAAAGGTTTTCCGGGCTCATACGGAGGAGCTGCCACTAGGATACCCTGGTGAAGCATTCTTGCCCAGGTAGACATGGACTTTGCCACTCAGGTGGGAGAAAAAATGGGACAGAGGGAGGTGCCAGCCGCTTCAAAATCTGGCTTAGCCAAGGATTCTGTCTATCCGTAGAATCTTTAAGGGATGTACCATCCGGTAGAGACAGGGCTGTCTTAGAAGACAGACGAGAAACCAGGGATCCACATTAGGTGATTCTGCCCATCTACCAACGAGGTCTGGGCTAAAGGGATAGAGAATATCAAGCTGCTTCCTTCCAGGGAAGTGCTTATCAGGGTGTTTCCAGTGTTTGGACACAATCTCTTCAAATTCCCTGTGAATAGGGAAATTCCAAGAGGGGTGTTTTACCCGTTTGAAGGAGGCGGATTGCTCCTGAGCAGGCGACTCATCCTCCTTTAAGTTCAGAGTTTGGGTGATTTCCAGGATAAGGCTATTGACCATACCCTGCATCTGTGAGGTCTGGGCTGTATTAGACTCAGACTGGGAATCCACATCCGACCCAAAAACCACCTCCGAGGTGGGGGCATGGGGGGAGGAATGCATCCAGGAGGATGCAGAGACCCAAAGAACTGTAGGAAGAAATGTAAAGAGTCCACTTCCTTTGCCTTGTGCCCGATTTGTCCCTTTGAAGGTCGCAGTCAGGAGCATGCGAATCACCGTGAGAGACGTTCGGAACACAGGCGACATTGGAGAAATGTGGGAGTCGTTCCAGGATCTGGACCAGAGACTGTGAAACTTTTGTCAGGTTGGAGACCAACTGTGACATGGCAACAGCCCGCTCCGGAGGGGAGTGCTCTCATCCCAGGCGATAGAGGGCTCCTTTGGCGCAGACATGGTGGAGGGACTGCAGGACAGGAGGAAAGGGGAGGACTGGCCTGAAGACCACTTTTTTTTTGCAAAGGGCACAGGCGTAGTGAATCAGTGGGCTTAGAGGGGCAAGAAGAAGCCTCTCTAGAGTTGGGCATAAGTCGAGCCTTGGGTATACTGCTGTGGAGCCAGACAAAAAGAAACACAGCCTACCCGAAGCCAGTGATGACCAGTAGAAAGAAATGTGGAAGCTGTGTCCCCCCCCCTTGCAGAGCGTCCTCTCGTGTGCAGAGCGGCAGAGCGCCAGCAGGTCTGCAGAGCGCGCAGCCGAGTCTCCTCGGCTTGTCCCACTGCACTGCAAACTGCCAGCTGGCAAAAAAGAAAGCAAGCGTCCTATTGGCTGACATGCCGGGGAGTGAACAGCCATGAAGGAGAAGCTCCGTGATAGGAGAGGAGAAAGTGTGCCGAAAAAACACATGCTGGGGGGGGGCGTGGCCAGACTCAAGAGAAGAGGAAGACGCCTCCTACTGGACAAAAGGAGCGCGATTTAAACACACAACGGTGACTGGCTGAAGAAAGGAAAGGGGGAGTGACTACAAGCGCTGAGCCCAAGGGAAAAATGGCCGTGGCTGCTGGGGGATCCCTACTACTATCGCCGCCCTGTTCCCTTACGATGAAGGCACAGTGTACCGCGGGATGACACCTGCCACTGCAGAGGGAGAGAAAGGGGACATACCTTCGGAGAGTCCCGGACCCTCTGCACCGATGAGGATCACATCAGGAGACCTCGGGTGGGAGGGTCACTGGAATCCGGGATCGTCCTTCCTGCACAGTCTCCAGACGGTGTAGAAGACGGCATCAACCCCTTACAACAATGGGGGAGGCCACCGCTGGTGATCACATTCTTCTTCCCATCCCGCTCCAAGGAGAGGGGTGGGGTAGGGAAAAGGCAAAGGACCGGCCACCGGGAAACACCATGAAACACCCGTAAAGGTGACAGAGGATTAGGTCCTGTCTCCGGGCCTGAGAGTGGGCGATGTGCGTGACACCACACTGCTGTCTCAGTCGCATTAGTACGGGAGAAGAGAGAGAAATTACACCCCATTACCCTAAGATGACCCCGAAACACAAAAGAAAAAAGTTAATAAACACAAACAAGGAACCTGAAAGGGAAAATGTGGATCTGTTAGCAGATCCAGGTCCGCCTCCTTCAGACACTAAGCTTAAACTGAAGGACTTTGTGCCAGTCGGTAGGTTTATACTGCTGAGGAGGAGCTATTTTCCTTTTTTGCCTAGTGTCAGCCTCCTAGCGACAGCAGCATACACCCACGGTTACCTGCGTCCCCCAATGAAGCAATAAAGAAATTATTTTACTTGAGACGCCAACTTTTTTTTTTATATTGGACTCCATATGTGTCTACCCTAGCAGATGGGATGTTTGGATCTCTCTACCTATATGCAGTGGTGGAAATACTATAGCGGTAAGCAAACCATTTTTTTCTCTGATTTTTACAGGGTGTGCTTGTCTGACCCAGGGTATCAAATGACCAATACATGGGGGTCCTAAATTCAGGACCCGTCACTCGTCTCCCTTGTAATGTCCAACCATTACCGGTAGGAAGACACACATCTGTAGGACACTGTTGACCAATCCTTTACATAGGCCATGAATGTTCGTGTTCAAGGGTAGATTGAATTATTGAGGTAAAATCAAAATGTAATGTTTCAAGTGACCCAAAAAAAAATTGATTGTAAGAAAAGGCAAAAAAACAAGCAAGATGCATGTGACATACACTAGAATGGTTCCGGGTGCCTCCTCTTCCTTTTCTTGCTCTCGTACAACCATCGGCCCTTGACCGGCATGTAAGGACTTGTGTTTTTTCCTGCTGCTCTTGTCGGCAAAGCTCGTCTGTCGCTTCCCTTTGCTTTTCGTTTTTTGGGCTGTAGTGGAACTTACTCTCTGTAGACCAAAAGCGGACGATGAAGTTGCTGAGTTTATGATCTTGCCCTCAGAGTCAGACGGCAGCTGGCGAGTTGACGATCTGTGGTCAGAGTCTGGTAAGAGCGGAGGCCGGCTGCTGATCAGTCTATTCATGTGATGAGGAATTGGGAACGGACAGTCCTGTTCATTAACCGTCTGGGCAAGAGTCATACCCACAGACGGAGAAGAGGGCACGACACATATGCTGGAAGTGGTTGCCAAAGTAGCTGTTGTAGGAAAAATCCCGGGGCCAGAAGGGAGAGCCACGTGATTATCTTGAATTCCCAATCCCTGTGGGCTAGTTTTTATTAGAAAGTTGCCAATGGAGCCAAGTTCTGAAGGACCTAAAATACCAGGACTGGTCAGAGTTACATGACCACTTACAGGAGGAGGTGTAGCGGTTGTCTGCATGGACACCACATTTAGGACGGAAGAACCAGCCGCAATGGCTGGCACTTGACTAGTAAGATGTCCATGATCCAAGCCAATGACACTGGTGGCCGTCCCTACAGAGCTGGATGCTCCCAAATTCTGCGGCAGCAAGGGAGTCTGGTCAAAGTACATGACGCCAGACTTGGAACGCTTAATAATATTGGGAATAGTGCGGTGGGTGCTGCCCAAATCAATTAGGCTTGGGTGATTTGGTAAACTGCCAGTAATCTGGGGGGCCTGGAAGTTAATTAGTGTCATATTTGATACAACTTCGGGAGGATGTCGTAAAGCAGGTGCCACAGAGGGTGCCAGCTTTTTGTTCTTCTTTGAGTGTAGGCGAGCAATCTGCCTTTTCTTACCCATACTAGAAGTTTGAGGATTGGATGTGCTGCTCAAATCTGATCGTTGCCCCGATTCTGAGACTAGACGTTGTGATTCAGCTGTTGGCTGCACCCCAATGAGTAGACCAGAAGGCTGGTTACCAAGACCAGGCAAGAAAGTTGCCTGTGGGGTTGTTGAAAAAGGTTGAAGGTGTGAGTGGTGGGGCATTGACAGAAGCCTCTTGCTAGTGGGTTGAAATGGTGAAGCTAAAGCAGGATTAAGCGTGGTGGCTAAAGTTAGACCTGCCCCCATTGAACTATGCACTGGCACATCTCCATCCATACGGCTTGATCCAGGAGGTACGGATGGCATCAGCTGTATTTTTTGTGTTACGCCATTAGGCAATGTTTGCAGAACGTAAAGAGGTTGCATGTTTTGATTGACAACAACGACCTTTTCGGTTGTAGATTTGAGGTGAGGCGGTGTGCTTTGTATGGCAGTTGTCTGCAATTGCGAGGGACCGGGACTTTCTGAGGTCCTTGATATATATTTTTGGTTCTGAATTGGCACAGTGGGCGACACTGGAACTTGCAAATTTGGTGTACTACTATTTCGTGTCAGTTCTTGACTCGCCACATGATCCACCTGTCCACAGGAAGGGCTAGAAATGTGCTCAGAGTCCATGTGCCCTGCTATGAAGCTATCCGGCGTCATGTGTCTTTCTGGCGTTCTATCCACACTTTGAGACATGAGGTCTGAGTCTCCCTCACCGGACGGCACTGGCTTTTCTGTAACGGTGACTTTTTCACTTGTGTCTGGAGTCGGTAACGACAAAAGGGTACGATCACTAGTTGTGGACATTTGGGAATCTGGTATTACGCCAAGTCTGCCGTGATTCTGACTAGGAAGAGACGGGCTGCGAGTGGTCAAAACTGAAAGATCAGAAGGTAACTCAAGGGGCAGTTCAAACTGCTCGTCTGCAGACATAGCGGAAGGAACGGTACCGTCCACCGGTTCTGATGATGGAAGCTGCTGCGAGAAAACTTCAAACAATACTATATCTTTCCGGTTAGCTTCCAGCCCCAAACCATCCCCCAAAGTGAGCAGCTCAGACGACGAAGAGTCAGGGCTTTCTCCTAGTGCTTGCATGGCCGGTGTATTTTTCAAGACAAAGTCCATGATGTCAATTGGAAGGATGTTCCCGCAATCATCACTGTTGTTATTGTCAGAGTCGGACTTTAGTAGCTCGGTGTTAAATGTATCTAGCAAAGCTTTATCGGCTCCACCGTGGCTTCGTCGTGGAGTGTCTAAGCTGAGTTGCGTGTCTAGCGAGTCTTGCTTTACAGGATGACAGCTTTCCATTTTGGTATCTGATCCCTTGCTGCCTTTACCCGTGTGAGATTTTTCCAACTGTTCGTCCGATTCAACCAACTTTTCTGCTCCGTTCTGTTTTCCGTTCCTCTTTCCCGCGTGTCCAGATTTCCCGGTGATGGTGGTGATGCCAGCATCACTTTCTGTGCCATCATCTACCCCATCCAGTTGGGGGATTCTGTGCAAATTTCGCTCATCGTCTTTGAACAGGTTGCGTACACCCAGTCTGTCGTCGGCCGCAGATACTACAGTTCTGGAAAAGTTGTAATAATACACATCATCTTCTTCCGAAGAACTTAGGTCATCCGCACCATCTACTTGACCTTCGGCAGATCTTTTCCCTCGTTTCTTTCCTGGAGTGCTGCTGCAAAAAGGAAGGTCCTCTTCTCCATAGGAGCGTACACCATATAGGGGGGTCAAGCCAAAGAACATATTAGAGCGTGCTCTAGCGCTTCTCCTTGGATAACGCCTTTTGTATGAGCTACCTTCCTGAGTTTTGCTACCATCCTGGAGAATTACATTAGAGTCCTGAGGAGGATATGCGATGCCGGCTTGTGGCTCAGAGTCTGTGTTTGGGCTTCTGTGGTTGGCAGCACTATCGTCCGTATCTTCGGGACTGTCTTGAGATTTTGTTATATCTGTCAGTTGACGAGGTGACATTGCTTGTTGCTCAGGCTTCCTATCACTTTTATTGTCTGTTGCCACCTTTCGCATTATTGCTTTCCCAGGGCTTGCCATTGTAGATGTTTCTGTTAGCGGGCTTTCGGCGCCGATTGCAGACTTTTCTGCATTTTTGCTATGTGCATGTGTTTTAACACCCCCAGTATCTGAAACTAAAGGATTCCCATTGGTTTCTACTTGACTCTGGCACTCTGATACATGTTCACTGTCCGTCGTGGATTTACGGGAATGTTTTTCCTTTGAGCCCTCCAGTAACTGATTCTTACATTTTGGCCGTCTTTCTTTGGTCACTGTAACACTGTGATTTCCCAAAGGTAAGGGAGTCTCCTGGACCTCCTCAGAGGATGTGGTTCTCTCAGCCAGAAAGGGATCCGCACTTGATTCATTTTCTTTCTTTATTACCCTTTGGTGTTGATGAGAAGTGATAGATTTGGAGGCATGGGCTGCAGAACCATCTTTCACAGAGCCAGCTCTGCTTGTGCCAGAATCTGCGGTGGGGATGCCCTGTTGCTGAGTAGATACCTTAGTGCTGCCCTGTGGCTGAGTAGATAAGTTAGTGCTGCCTTGATTAGTAGGGAACTCATTAGACCTCATTTTATCAGTTTTCAGAATTTTTGATACCATTTCCAGCGAGCCTGCTCTCCTGGTTTCTATTGGCTTGTCTACTTTAGTCCCTGGATTTCTGTGCCCGTTGCTGGGCACGCAGCTACTTGGATTTAGTAAACTGGAAGGGATGCCACCCAACTCTGCACTGGCAGACTTGTGTTCTGCCAGGGCTGCTGTTTTGTCAGGTGACGATGCAGCAAGTCTTTTGGTCTCGTTATGGGAAGGAGATATCACACGTGGCTTTGGAGGCTTCGGAGATATGGAAGAGGCACTATGCCTGCGAGAACCTATGCTACGAAGCCCAGAGGAGAGGACGGGATCTCCAACAGTCACAATTTCATGTGTAACTGGACTACCTGAAAATAAAATAAAAATAAGAGTATCAACAAAAATAACAGTGTTAGGTGAACTTACTTTGAAATTTCAAGCCAGAATGGCAATATAATCCTTGCATTAAAATTACCTCTAAAATGAGAGCTCTTGCGTAAAAATGTATTCAGTCTCCACTCACCCATTCTAACTGACAGCTGCAGCTTGTAGTAATAAGTAAGATCTCAGGCAGAAGGAACAAATTGATGCGGTCCGGTTTGGCGGATGGAGAATCAGCAACAGGGGAGGAGGTACACTGAGAAGCTATCAGGATTGGTGGCCGAAGATTCAGCAGCAGGGAGGAAGGACACTGAGGAGCTATCAGGCTTGGTGGGCAGAAATTCAACTGGGAGGACACTGAGAAGATGTCAGGCTTGGTGGGCACAGATTCAGCAGCAGCAATGAGGGAGACTGAGGAGCAGTCAGGCTTGGTGGGTGGACATTCAGCAACAGGGCGAGGGACACTCTTGGTGGGTGGACATTCAGCAACAGGGAGAAGGGACACAGATGTCAGACTTGGTGGGCAGAGATTCAACAGCGAAGAGGGACACTAAGGAGCTGTCTGGCTTGGTGGGACGTTTCAGCAACAGCAATGAGGAGGGACATTGAGAACCTGTAAGGCTAGGTGGACAAAGGTTCATCAGCAGATAGGAAAGACAAAGACGAACTGTCTGGATAGGTGAATCAAGATTCACCAGCAGCAGTGAGGAGAGACACTGAGGAGCTGTCAATCAGGGTAGGTAGGTGGAGATTGAATTAAAATTGCCTGAAGGATTATATCGCCATTCTGCCATGGATTTTCACAGCAAATACACCAGTCTCATCAGGTTTATGATGTATTTCATAAAGCGTGGAGGTATTATGAAATCTAGTTACAGTTCAGATTTAAACAACAATGCGAGCTACCATCTATTGACAGAATAGGAGATAACTTGCGAAATGGTGGGAGGTTCAACTGCTGAGACCCCCACTGATTCAGATAACAGAGCTCTGAAATGTCCTTTAGAATGGAGTAACATCCGCACGTGTGACTATTCTATTCATTACCTATAGGACTGTTAGAGATAGCCGAGTACCGTGCTTTGTTATACTGTGGAGGACCATACACAATGAATGCAGCAGAGGTGAATAAGTGCCTCATAACTTTGTCATGTATCACGTCCAATACCTGCAGATGGAAGTGGACGAGGACCAGGAAAACGCTGATTAGAGGAGTATCTGTGAGATCGGATCCTACCCACACCAGAGTGTCGGGAAGAGGTCCAGGTGCTGGAAGCTGAAGAGAAAGGTTCTGGGGAAGGGAGACCGACAGTATCAACAGGATTTACTTTGTGTGTGCTTGGCTCTAAAAATGAGAAAAGAAAAAGTCGATTTTTTTAATGAGTGAACTCAGTCCGTGACCTCCCACCAACAAAACCCAGATACAAAAGGTAGAATAAGAGGATACAAGGGTGTAAAGAGGGGACCATGCTGCTGCCGTGCACACCTAAAGATCACGCAATAGTTGTCTCTATGTTTATCGCCCCGCTGACTCACTCAAGAAATAAATCTATCAATGTGCTATTGCACTACCGAGCTCATATCTGAAGCTGTCAGATTTCCTTTTATTGAGACAGAGTGTTGTTATATATTTAATCGCTCTTTGTTTTCTGCCTCAGGGTCTTACCCTGCATTTCATCGCGTGGAGGACTATGCGCGATGGTGCAGTTTTTTTCGTGGTGCACGGTGCTGTTGATATCCTTTTCGGCAGGAGGGGGCCGACACTCCAGGATTTTACACGTATAAACACAACGTTTCCGGGCGTCTGTAGTACTCCAGTACACTCGAGAACATCTGCTCGGAGGAAGTGGGGACAAAATAAATTACTGGAAGCAACAGATGTGCAGAGCGCAGCAGCCTGGGATCATCGTTAATGATTCTAGACGGCCATTTTTGGACCACGATGATTTATACATATTGATTTTTGATATGATCCAGGTCAAGGGCAAGCTCCACTGCAATGCTGTAAACCACTTTACAAGATAGGGAAAAAAAAACGTTATAAAATGACACCTACTGATAACCGACAGGGAAAAGTTTCTCCTCGCAGTCGGATAAGTCACTCAGAATACCGAGGCAATCGATAGTCATGGAGCCTGTACGGATAAAAAAACGACAGAAAACTGGAATCATGAATACAAACTGAGGAAATGAAGCCACTCAAAATCCCGAGTTACCAATATATTGTTGATTATTTATTTTACTAGCTTATATAGTGCCATCATATTCTGCAGTGCTGCACAGACATCACTGTGCCCGCTGGGGATCAATCTACATTTCAGCTAGTTTTTATTGAGTTTTTTTGCAAAATAATAAATAATACAAAATCAAAGATTTCTGAACACTCACCTATCATCATATGAATGTTGTCCGACTCCAGACCATTCAAAAATTTCCTGCGCAAGTTAATCCCTTCGAAGTCGACAACCACTCGCCTGAAAACCTCAAAGTTGTTATCAGACACAACCTGTAAAGAAGAAGTGTCTGAATTAATGAGTAATTAGATATTAAACATTTTTTTTGGACAGTTATGATGATCAATGAGTGGAACAGGCTGCCATAGTGAGTTCTCCTTCAATGGGAGTCTTCAAACAGAGCCTGGACAGACATCAGTCTGGGATGATTTGGCGAATCCTGCTTTGAGCAGGGGGTTGGACCAGATGACCCAGGAGGTCCCTTCCAACTCTACCATTCTATAATTCTACAATACCTTGTATTTCACATTGCTGGATTTTTAACACTGAGTTACCCGTTTTCTTTTCTGCATTTAATGTCTGAATTGTGTGGGGAGGTCCGAGTTTTATACAAACATTAAAATGCATCCGGAAGCGGCCTCGCACACAGTTAAAGGGAGGTCCCAACGTAGAGAAACTATCCAAACCCCATACATGGGTGTAATACTTTATACACGTGGCCGTACGCACCTCCCCTTTAATCAAATCTCTGTGTTTCTGGCAGTACACTTTCTTATCCTCCAAAAACACGCAATTCTTAATCCTCGAGCACATGAAGTGGTAATTGCTGGTGCAGGATGACAAGCAGCAGCCGACAGTGGCACCGAGCTTCTGGCAATGTTCACACCTCTGGAGTGTAACACAAAAAAAAGAATAATTATTATCGGGTCCTTTGAGCGACAGGGAGGACACCATGGAGGTGGAGGCATATCGAGCTTCCCTCTCCTCTTTGTAACCTTACCAGTTGCTTTCCCCTGATCACTGCCATGTGGACATTTTTAAGGGAACCGTCATCATCCTCAAACACCTCCGCAGACCATAAGGCACAGTTTATGTGTGCCCACTCATCCTGACCAATGTACAAAAGACGCCCAGCATCCTGTAAGGAGGAAAAGAGAAGAGAATTTCTGATTAGAGTCGGTGTAAATCAAATTTCAGGATCCAGTCCGGTAAATCTGTGGCCGCCGGATGGGAAGCCCCGCCACCTGTGGCTCTTCTTTTGATCATCTGGCCAGGAATGATGACACAAGAGCATCTCACCGCCATTGATGACTAGTGCAACTAATCAAAAGAGGAGCCATAGATCCCATCAGGTAACAGGGGGTATACTGGCCAAGTTCAAATACAGAATGGAAACCTTACACCAGGCCACTTACACTGGCATTGTCATCCCCATACTTGAGGCACAGGGCGCACTGACGATTGTCTTCCACACCAGGCGGAGGAGGCAGATCTGCGTTCTCATCCCTGCTGTGATCTAATACTATTGGAAAAAAGCATATTTATGAAAACGGTCTCATAAAAGGTCAAATCAAGTCAGAACCATCAACTAAGTTTGTGTAAACTCGAACACAAGGTCCCTAAAATTGGATGCAGCACCTTTACAAAATCTGCAATACTACAGAAACAACCCGTGGATGAGTATAGTGTGCTTTTTTAAAGAAAGTAGCTAAGTTTTAGGCTACGTTCACAGGAAGCGGAACTCTCGCGGAAATTACCGCGAGAATTCCATTCCGCGGGAAAATCGCATTTTAAATTCCCACGATTTTCCCGCGGAAAAACTAGCATTTTGCAAGCGTTATTAGCTTGCAGAATTGCTAGCGTTTTCCAAGCGATCTGTTGCATCGCTTGAAGAACTGATTGAACTGATAGTGTTTGACGAGTGTGACCAACTTTTTACTATTGAGGCTGCCTATGCGGCGTCAATAGTAAAAGATAGGATGTAAAAAATAATAATAAAAAAAAAATATTGTTATTCTCACCTTCCGACTTCTCTCCACGCTCCCGGTCCCAGTAATCCTTTGTGAGAATTACCGCGATGACGTCCGTTCACGCGGGATCGCGACGTCTCGCGGTCATTCGCGATGACGTTGCGCGAATGACCGCGAGACTTCGCGATCCCGCGAGAACGGACGTCATCGCTCGCAAAGGATGACCGGGAGCGTGGAGAGAGGCGGGAAGGCTGTGCAGGACGTCGGAAGGTGAGAATAAGGAGATTTATGTGTACTCACCGTAAAATCTTTCTCTTAGCCTTTAATTGGGGGACACAGAACCGAGGGTGTTATGCTGCTGTCCACTAAGAGGCAACACTAAGCATAATCTGAAAAAGATTAACTTTAGCTCCTCCTCTGCAGTATACACCCCTGGATGGCAGCAGCCTTCTCCAGTTTTGTGCAAAAGCATTAGGAGGAATATACCAGAAACATAACCATGCCTGTAAAAAGAGGCTACTATAAACAGGCTCAAACAACAATATGAGAACCCAACCGTAACAACCGCCCGCAAGGGCAACAGGGTGGGAGCTGTGTCCCGCAATTAAAGGCTAAGAGAAAGAGATTTTACGGTGAGTACACAAAAATCTCCTTTACTCTGTCGCCTTATTGGGGGACACAGAACCGTGGGACATCCCAAAGCAGTCCCTGGGTGGGAAGCAGTGGACGAATATTGTGCTGACAGTCCCCTAGACTTGGGGTACTGCCGCCTGCAGGACCCGTCTACCCAGGCTCGCATCCGCTGAGGACTGGGTATGCACTCTGTAGTGTTTTGTAAATGTGTGCAGGCTAGTCCAAGTGGCTGACTTACACACCTGAAGTGCCGAGGCTTGATGCCGAATGGCCCAAGAGGCCCCTACCTCCCGCGTAGAGTGTGCCGTGATACCGGCCGGAAGGGGAGAATTGTTGAGGCGGTAAGCCTCTTGAATGGTGGACTTGATCCACCTAGCAAGGGTGGCTTTTGAAGCCGGTAGGCCCTTGCGAACGCCTTCTGGAAGAAGGAAAAGTGAATCAGACTTCCGGAAGGGAGCAGTCCTAGACACGTAAATACGTAATGCCCTGACAAGGTCAAGCGTATGCAGAGCCTTCTCTACCCTATGAACGGGAGGCGGGCAAAGAGACGGTAGTGATATTTCCTCATTGAGGTGGAAGCTGGACACGACCTTCGGAAGGAAGGATGGTACTGTACGGAGAACCACCTTGTCCTGATGAAAAACCAGGAAGGGTTGTCTGCAGGAAAGAGCTGAAAGCTCAGACACCCTGCGTAGCGAGGTGATTGCCACCAGGAAAACCACTTTCTGTGATAGAAAGCGGAGTGAGACCACCCTAGGGGGTTCAAAAGGAGGTGACTGTAGTGCTGTCAAGACCAGGTTGAGGTCCCACGTCTCCAACGGACGTCTGTAGGGAGGAACCAATCGGGAAACCCCTTGGAGAAAAGTCTTCACTTGCGGCTTGTTAGCAATACGCCCCTGGAAGAGCACTCTAAGCGCTGACACCTGGCTCTTCAGCGAGCCCAGGGATAGCCCGGCGTCCAGGCCTGACTGAAGGAAACCGAGGACCTTTGGAAGAGAATAGGGAAGTGGGATCCGCCCACGAGATTCGCACCATGTGAAGAAAACCTTCCAGGTACGATAGTAAATCCTGGCTGAAGTTGGCTTTCGAGCCTTGATCATGGTTTTAACAACGTCCGGTGAAAAACCTGCTTGGGTCAAAACCCAGGTCTCAATGGCCACGCCGTCAAATTGAGAGCCCGAGTTCTGGTGGAAGAACGGGCCTTGTGACAGGAGGTCGGGACGTGTGGGGAGACGCCAGGGAGCGTCTGCTGTGAGTTGCACGACGTCGGCGTACCATGTACGCCTGGGCCAGTCTGGAGCGATCAGAATGGTGGGAACACCCTCTTGTTTGATCTTTCTCAGGACTCTGGAGATCAGGGGGAGGGGTGGAAAAATGTACAGAAGCTGGAACTGGGTCCAGTCCTGAACCAGGGCATCTGCTCCGAGCGACCGCGGATCGCACGTCCTGGCCATGAAATTGGGAACCTTGGCATTGAGATGGGATGCCATCAGATCCACGTCCGGAGTCCCCCAACGATGACAGATCTGACAGAAGACTTCGGGATGGAGAGACCACTCCCCCGAGTCCATTCCTTGTCGGCTGAGATAGTCGGCTTCCCAGTTGTCCACACCCGGAATGTGGACCGCGGAGAGTACCGACCTTGCAGCCTCCACCCATTGTAGGATACGTGTTACTTCGGTCATCGCCTGGATGCTGCGGGTGCCGCCTTGATGGTTCACGTATGCCACTGCCGTGGCATTGTCCGACTGTACTCTGATATGAGAGTCTGCTAGCAAGTGATGGAAGGCTTTAAACGCCAGGAAGATGGCCCGAATTTCCAGGATGTTGATGGGCATGGTCGATTCCCTTGGTGACCTCCTGCCTTGCGCTCTGCGATGTAGGTGCACCGTGCCCCAACCCGTCAGGCTTGCATCGGTGGTCAAAACCTTCCAATGACCTGAGAGAAAGGATTTTCCCCTTGCAAGCGAGGCTGGCTTGAGCAACCAGTGCAGGGACCTCCTGGTTTTCGATGATAACCGGAACTCCCTGTCGAGGGAGAACGGATTCCTGTCCCAGGACTTGAGGATGGCCAGTTGAAGGGGTCCGAGGTGAAACTGGGCAAATGGTACCGCCTCCATTGCTGCTGCCATCCTGCCAAGTACTCTCGGCATACCGGAGAGATCTGGGGGACTTGGAGGAGTGTGTGAACTCCCAGACGGAGAGCCAGTGCCTTGTCCCTGGGGAGGATCACCAGACTCTTGGAGGTGTCTAATAGCATCCCCAGGAAGGTCAGAGACTGACTCGGGGTAGTCGAGGACTTCTGTAAATTGACTAACCATCCCAGGCGCCTCAGAGTGTCGATCGTGATCGAGACGCTGACCTCGCAGTCCTTGAGGGTGGGGGCCTTGATGAGAAGGTCGTCCAGGTATGGAACGACTACTATGCCTCTGGAGTGCAGAACGTCCATGGTAGCTGCCATGACCTTTGTAAATGTTCTGGGAGCCGTGGCGAGACCGAACGGGAGGGCCACAAACTGGTAATGGTCTTGGTTGATTGCGAATCTGAGAAACCTCTGATGGGCGGGAGCAATCGGTATATGCAGGTATGCATCCTGTATGTCTATGGAGGCGAGATATTCTCCTTTTTCCATGGACGCAACGATTGACCGGGAGGGATTCCATGCGGAAGTGACGAACTCGAACATACTTGTTGAGTTGCTTGAGGTCTAGTATGGGTCGGACGCTGCCTCCCTTCTTGGGCACCACGAACAGGTTGGAGTAGAACCCTCGGAAGCGCTCTTCTGCTGGGACTGGCACTATGACTCCTGCTTGCAGGAGGGAAGAACCGCTTGACGGAAGGCCTGAGCTTTGAGCGGGGATTTTGGAGGGACAGAGGGAAAAAACCTGTGCGGTGGGCTGGTAGTAAACTCGATTTTGTTTCCTGAAGACACTATTTCCTTGACCCACTTGTCTTCTGTAATAGGCAGCCAGACCTGCTGAAAGAGTAGCAGTCGTCCGCCTACAAGTGGGGTGTCTTCCAGAGGGCATGAGTCAAGATGAGGGAAAAGTCTGAGGTTTTCCTCCTTTAGATTTTGCCTGGCTTGCCTTTGACTGCCAGTTCCTGTCCGGCCTCTGTGCCGCACGTGTGTTTTCCCTGCGGGGGGAACGATTACGGTTTTGTGCTGGGCGTGAGACGGACCAGCCTGAAGAATTCCGAAAGGATCGGAAACGAGATTGATTACGTCTTTTAAACTTGCGTTTTGGTCTTAGTTGAGGGAGGGAAGTACTTTTGCCCCCGGTAGCATTGGATATCGTTGTATCCAGCTTTTCACCGAAAAGACGGCCACTGAAGTACGGGAGATTTATTAGGGACTTTTTTGAGGCCGCATCCGCTTTCCATTCTCTTAGCCAGAGAATACGCCGGATTGTGATGGCGTTTGATGCTATTCCCACTATCCCTCTTGCAGAGTCCAACGCTGCATGGACCATGTAATCTGCCACTACTGCAATTTGCACCGCCTGGTCCGCCAGCTGAGGATTTGAAGCTTGAAGGCCCTTTTGCAATAGATCAGCCCAGGCCATGATGGCCTTGGCTGCCCAAACTGAAGCAAATGCGGGAGCCAGAGAGGCACCTGCCGCTTCAAAGATTGAACGAGCCATGCGTTCTACTTGTCTGTCTGCTGTGTCCTTGAGGGTTGAACTGTCCGGCAGCGAGAGAAGCGTTTGTGCTGCTAGTCTAGACACTGGAGGGTCCACTTCAGGCGGATCTGTCCAATCCTTGGTGTCCTTCTGTGGAAAGGGGTACCTTGCTTCCAAATACTTGCGATTGGCGAATTTTTTCTCAGGCTGCGAAAAATGCTTAGAAAGGATTTTTTGAAATTCCGGGTGATTAGGGAAGACCTTCGATGGTTTCTGAACACTTTCAAAGGAAATCTTGTGTTCTGGTGCTTCCGGGGTTGGATCTGAAATGTCCAGCACCCGAAGGATGGAAGAGACGATATCCTCAACTATTGCAGTATTGCTAGGGGGACAAGGGAGCAAAGCATTCTCTGTTTCGTTATCTGAATTGGAGTCACATATGCCCTCTGAGTCTTGCGCATCGCTAAGGAGCTCCCTAGCGGGCGAACTAGAGCGGAGGTTTCCCGTGGTCTGGGATCGTTGTGGCGATCCGCATTGTCCTTCTCTATCAGGGGACGGCCTCGGTGACCTGAGGCCACTGTGTCTTTCCCTGGAGGGGGAAGACCTATTGCTATGTGAGGACGCAGATGAACGCGACCTGTGGGTCCGCTTACGCCTCGAACTGTCGGAAGCGCCCTGATCATGAGACCGGACGTCCCTTTGCTGGGTAACGTTCATAGCCGAGACATGACCCTGCAGAGCCTGCAGTAATGTGGAGGTCAGGTTATCTATAGACTGTGTCATAGACTGCGACATCTGAGTCGCCCATTCCGGCGCAGTAGCGGTCGCAGAAGCGTTGGTAGGGACTTCTTGGGGTTCTGATCCTGTTTTTTGGGTACAATCCCGGCAGTGCGGATACGTGCTGCCGCTGGGGAGAGTGGCCTTGCAGGCTGTGCAGACTGCATAAAAGCAGTCTTGCCTGGTTCTTTTCCTTGAGCCCGACATAGTACCTAGGCTGATTAGTGGAGGCCCTACAGGGGTATCTACGCAGAGGAAAGGAGTAGGACAGCGCTATAGGTCATAGGAATTCACAGCTGAGTACAAAGAACCAAGCTGTGATCTTACCCCACCGGTGCTCCCCCTTAGGTCCAGCGCTGATAAGTCCCACGTCCTGTGCCCCCCAGAGACTGCTGTGCTGCCTTCCTCCAGGTGCAGCAAGATGGCCACCGAATTCTGAGGTGGAGAGGGAAGGGGGCGGAGAGCTGGAAAAGGGCGCGCTGAGCCATGTAAAAGCGCGCCCTTCCTGCCTCGATCCGCCCCTTCTATGACACTACAGTGTCATTTTCGTCATCTGGGGGGCGGGAATGGGGCGGCGACTTCGGCCTAAATTTGAGGTCTCCTGCCCAGCAGAGCTCCAGGACGGCGCGGTCGTCCAGGGGGGGTCGGATTTAAACCAGACCCTCCCAGCATGAAAGGAAGGCTGGCGGTGGGGCCATGCGCGTGACTGGGGCCCTGTAGAGGGTCCCTTGGGGCGCCATGTAGCTACTGCTGCTGCAGAGACCGGGGCGCAGGGAACCCGGTCTCTGATAAGTGCAGGCCTCTCTGCACCTCCCCCGGTCCCAAAAGGAGCCCACAGGTGGACTGGGGTCCCTGGTGCCTGGTACAGGCCCTACCTGCGGTGTCTCAACCAGAGGGGGATTAGGGAGGGTGCTGCCATCAGCGTCAGGGGGCTTCATCGTCGCCTCGACCTCGACCCAGAGCCGAACGGAACTGAGGAAGGAGGGGGGTCTCGACCTCGAACCAGTACCCGAGGGACTGGTGAGGGAGCGACATGGGGAATAGCCACCTCGACCTCAACCGGGTACCCCTAATGGGGGACCGAGGAGGGAGCCATGCCGGGAGTCTCACTGGAGACCCGCTTTTCTTCATCTGTAGTCCTTTGGAAAAAAATCCAGGAAAAAGACGGAGTAAAAAAAAAAAAAAAAATCTTAGGTGTGCCTCCTGCGACACTAAGCAAAAACTGGAGAAAGCTGACGCCGTCCACGGGGGTATACTGCAGAGGAGGAGCCAAAGTTAATCTTTTTCAGATTATGCATAGTGTCGCCTCCTAGTGGACAGCAGCATAACACCCACGGTTCTGTGTTCCCCAATAAGGCGACAGAGTAAACAATATTTTTTGTTTTAAATTCTATTTTTTACAGGGATATGGTACCCAAAGCCCGGAGGACAGTCTCCTCTACACTGGACCGTGGGTACCATCCGCAAATGTTCTGCTTACTTTTGGGTGCGGGATCGCCACGATTCCGCTAAATTAATGAGCATGCTGCGTTTTTTACCGCGAAGCGATTCCGCCGCGGTAAAAACCGCAGCATTAGCACAGAATTGCGGAATCCCATAGGAATGCATGGGATGCTTATTTTTCACGGCAAAATCACGCGGTTAAAACTGCCGCGAAAACGCAAAAAAAACGCCATGTGTGAACATAGCCTTATAATCCTGGACAACCCCTTTAAAATTCCAAATTCTAAGACTTTTTTTTTTTTTTTAATTCTCTGATCTTCATGAGTCTACTGCTTTTACAAACCTGTTGATGGTGTAGTTGACTGTGCGGGAGGTGGGGACTCGGGGTCACCCGGAGATTTGGGTTTTGGAGCTGGTATGATCTTCTTCACTAGTGGAGGCTGGACCGCCAGGCTATTCTCCCTCTCCTGCCACTGGGCGTAATTGTGGTCTAGCGATGGTGGCAAAACGGCATTTGGTAACACGCTGCTACTGCATGACAAAATAAAAAGCATTTTACCTTACTGTGAATTATATTACTACATGATATTAAAAGGGTTTTCAGGAAAGTTGTGTCTCCAGATGCAGATTTGTTTTAACTAATGTCCTTTACTTATCCTCCCCAGGTCCAGTGCCGAATCTCCGCTGCAGGCCTGGCTTCTGTTACTGTGCTGATGGCATGTTCACAGTGCTGCAGCCATGCTCTGCCCAATTAGATGGCACGAGTCACTGATGAGCTGCTACCCTGTCAACTGGATGTCAGCACTGGAACCGGGGAAGGTGAGTATAGTGGTCTGCATTTTTTTTTTTTTAAACAAACTGCAGCTGGGAGTCAGGCATTTCTAAAACCAGAGCACCCCATTCATTTATTACAGTGTTTGGCCCACGAAATGTGTAAGAATACGCAAACAAAAAAACTTACTTGTTTGCTACTTTATTTGGTTCCCAAAATCTGGACTTCTTTACGCTGAACCACGGAAAAACACGCTCCATTTGCTAGAAAACAAGATATGTAAATGTTCAACTGGTTAGGCTTGTGAGGGCTCCATAAATTCAGCCGCGGTCAAGTTGACAGTCGACCACAAGAGAAATTACAATATGCAATCACTACAGGAAAGGATATTTTTAAGCGTTAGCCCTCCACAGCCAGCACTCCCAGCGCCAACCCTCCCAGGACAATCACTCCACTATGATTTTAGGATGAAGGAGCTTCCAAAAATGAAACATGCCCAGAGATAACCCAAGGCGGCACAGCCACACATCTCCACTGCCTTCTATCGTACTACAATGTTCTTACTTTTGTGAAGAAGGATTTCACCATGCTGTTGGCTTTCTTCAGCTCCGGCTGACCCCCATCTGTATTCATTGCTGCTTGGATGATCCTGACAATGTCATCACTCATCTCCAACTGCAAAGAAGGAAATGGCTTAGATCAACTTACTAATAATTTCTGCAGAAAAAAGGAGAGAGACAAGTATGAGAGTAATGAAAGGTAGCAAGCGATAAAATGGGTTCTTGTCAAGTTTCATCCCACTATGGACATTATTTTTTATTAAGCTGTATCTGCTTCTCTATGCAAACAATGCAGGCAAACAACCGGGGGAGCTTTCCTCCCGGAGGTCCACCATACTGAATTCTTAAAAATTAAAAATAAAGGAGAAATAACGAAATATCTTAGAGCCAGACACTGAGGAACAGTTAGAGCCCACCCACGGAGTTTAGACCCGATGATGGTATCCACCTCCTGTGATGAAAAAGGGGAGGAATTCTGCGGCGACTTCTCAATGACCATGGTGGGGTGGGGATGCATGGAGGTAAGCCGCATACAAAAGCCCAAGGGGGGAGCCACAAAAGTGATGCAAAACTTTGATGGCTTCGCTCGTGATCTGGAGACAGTAACCTCTGCTGGTGTGAATGTGTTGGTGGCCAGAGGAATCCAAGCAAGGAAGAAAGGAGAGGGCTCTCGACAGGAAACATAATGAGATAGGGGTTAGTCACCCCATAAGGAGGATGGGAGAAAAGAGGGGGAAAAAAAACAAGAGGTAGAGGCCGGGATACCAAGAACATGGAGGTGTTGGAGGAAGATTGGAGAAAGGAGCCGGGAAAAGAGGGAGCACCAAATCCTATGAAGATTCAAGTCAAACATGTCCAAGACATTCAACGCTGGTCTTCACCCTTCTGTGGGCCAATGTGGGTTTGTATGTTAACTGAATAGTTTAAGTAGAACTATTGGCATCACCAGAAGGTGCAGATATCTCGCAACTTACCACAGAAGTGTACTTCCCGAAATCCATCTTCTTCTTCACCCCGTCGAGGTCAGCAGGGGGCTGCTCATCCTGCTTGCCAACCTGAATTAGAACAGGAGGATCAGGTCCCTCAGGAGAGCTTCGGGAAGGCATGTTCTCTTCCGACTCTGGATTTAAGTCAGGAGGTTTTGCTGACTGTGTACCAGAAAAAAAAGTGACAAACCACTTCAAGCATGAATGTATATAGACGACGCACTTCTATACAGATAGCAAGGACCCTTCTCATAGAGATGATGGTGCCGTATTCACCTGTCTGTACCGCACAAGGTGGCTAGAGGTGCGAGAGTTCAGCAGAGCCGTCAGGACATATTTTAGAGACGCCTGTAACTCGTTGGTCAGCGCCAACCTCCACTCGGCGGGGTGGTGATCTGTGCAATTTATGCACATGTAAGCCACGCTCTCCGGCAGATTGGAAAGGATCTCGTACATTTCGTCTGAAAGAAATACAACATGAACGTTACAGCACAATGGCGGGGCAACAGGAGATGCAAAATAGCAGAAAACGTGACAGCAGTAACATAACGCCATAAATATGTTATAAATGCACGACACTGGAGAACTTTGCTAAAAGTTACATTGGTAAAGGTCTGAGCAATGAAAAATCTAACATCAGAGTCACATGCAAATGAATTTAGAAGGGAACTGGGGTGTGTCATGATTGCCTTTTCCAAGCATTTTGACACACCCCTAATGCACTTCCATTCTGATTTGCATATGACTTCTACACCAGATTTCTTCTACGTCGGCGCGCTTTGACCTAACACTGTAACTTGTGATACGTCTTGCACTTACCCGTCAGGCTCTCACATTTTGAATGGACCCATCGATCACACTTTCCGCACTGCATCATCTTACTCTCATAATCGTCATCGTCATAGCACTTATTACACAGGGGGCAGAAGTTCCCTAAAAGCCAAGAAATATTAGCATCTTCAGTCCACACCATTTTCAGCGGCTAAACACGGAACTGAACGCAAGCAGATGGACTCTGCACTCGCTCATCAGATAAAACCATACACATACAGTACAGACCAAAAGTTTGGACACATCTTCTCATTCAAAGAGTTTTCTTTATTTTCATGACTATGAAAATTGTAGATTCATTCTGAAGGCATCAAAACTATGAATTAACACATGTGGAATTATATAATTAACAAAAAAGTGTGAAACAACTGAAAATATGTCTTATATTCTAGGTTCTTCAAAGTAGCCACCTTTTGCTTTGATTACTGCCTTGCACACTCTTGGCATTCTCTTGATGAGCTTCAAGAGGTGGTCACCGGAAATGGTCTTCCAACAGTCTTGATGGAGTTCCCAGAGATGCTTAGCACTTGTTGACCCTTTTGCCTTCACTCTGTGGTCCAGCTCACCCCAAACCATCTCGATTGGGTTCAGGTCTGGTGACTGTGGAGGCCAGGTCATCTGGCGTAGCACCCCATCACTCTCCTTCTTGGTCAAATAGCCCTTACACAGCCTGGAGGTGTGTTTGGGGGTCATTGTCCTGTTGAAAAATAAATGATGGTCCAACTAAACGCAAACCGGATGGAATAGCATGCCGCTGCAAGATGCTGTGGTAGCCATGCTGGTTCAGTATGCCTTCAATTTTGAATAAATCCCCAACAGTGTCACCAGCAAGGCACCCTCACACCATCACACCTCCTCCTCCATGCTTCACGGTGGGAACCAGGCAAGTAGAGTCCATCCGTTCACCTTTTCTGCGTCATAGAATCATAGAATCGTAGAGTTGGAAGGGACCTCCTGGGCCATCTGGTCCAACCCCCTGCTCAAAGCAGGATTCGATAAATCATCCCAGTCAGATGTCTGTCCAGCCTCTGTTTGAAGACTTCCATTGAAGGAGAACTCACCACTTCTCGTGGCAGCCTGTTCCTCTTCATTGATCACTCTGTCAAAAAGTTTTTTCTAATATCTAATCTGTGTCTCCTCCCATTCAGTTTCATCCCATTGCTTCTAGTCTTTCCTTGTGCAAATGAGAATAAAGTTGATCCTTCTACAATGTGACAGCCCTTTAGATATTTGTAGACAGCTATTAAGTCTCCTCTCAGTCTTCTCTTTTGCAAACTAAACATTCCCAAATCCTGCAACCTTTCCTCATAAGACAGGGTTTGCAGACCGGTCACCATTCTGGTCGCTCTTTTCTGAACTTGCTCCAGTTTGTTGATGTCTTTTTTAAAATGTGGTGCCCAAAACTGGACACAATATTCCAGATGAGGTCTGACCAAAGAGGAGTAGAGGGAAATAATGACTTCACGTGATCTAGACTGTATGCTTCTGTTAATACATCCTAGAATTGCATTTGCCTTTTTTGCTGCTGCATCACACTGCTGACTCATATTCAGTCTGTGATCTATTAGTATACCCAAGTCTTTTTCACATGTGCTGTCACTTAGCCCTATTCCTCCCATTCTGTATATGCTTTTTTCATTCTTATTGCCCAGAAGTAGTACTTTGCATTTCTCCCTGTTAAAAACCATTCTGTTAGTTGCTGCCCACTTCTCCAGTTTATTTATATCTTTTTGAATCCTCTCTCTCTCTTCTCTAGTATTAGCTATCCCTCCTAGCTTTGTGTCATCAGCAAATTTAATCAGTTTACCCTGAATTCCTTCATCTAAATCATTGATAAAGATGTTGAACAATACAGGGCTCAGGACAGAGCCCTGTGGTACCCCACTTGAGACATTCTTCCAACTGGATGTGCAGCCATTTACGACCACTCTTTGGGTCCGATCACTAAGCCAGTTATGAATCCACCTAACAGTTGCCTTGTCCATTCCATACTTAGTCATTTTTTCAATAAGGATTGTATGAGAGACTTTGTCAAATGCTTTGCTGAAGTCAAGATATACTATATCTACAGCATTTCCTTGATCCACCCAATCAGTGATTCCGTCATAGAAGGAAATTAAGTTAGTCTGACATGACTTATTAGTTACAAACCCATGCTGACTCTGTTTGATCACTTCATTCTTATCCAGGTACTGACATACATGTTGTTTAATAATTTGTTCAAAGATCTTTCCTGGTATAGAAGTCAGACTCACAGGCCTATAGTTGCTTGGGTCAACCTTCTTCCCCTTTTTGAAGATAGGAACAACATTTGCTCTTCTCCAGTCTTCTGGCACTTCTCCTGTTCTCCAAGAATTTTCAAAGATTATGGAGAGGGGTTCAAAAATTTCTTCTGCTATCTCCTTCAGTACTCTGGGGTGTAATTCATCTGGACCTGGAGACTTGAATTCATTTAGGTTAGCTAAGTGTTTCCTCACTGTCTTTCTGTTTATAGATATCCTGGATTCTTCTATTCCCTTAATAGGACAGTGAAGAACAGTTGATGTTACATTTCCTTTCTGAGAGAAAACAGATGCAAAATAGGAATTTAAAAGTTCAGCCTTCTCAACATCCTGTCTTACCATTTCATCATTTTCATCCTGTAGAAATCCTATAGCATCTTTGACTTTTCTTTTACTTTTGACATATCCCCAAAATCCTTTATTATTGCTTTTGACATCTCTTGCAAGCCTCAATTCGTCAGCTTTAGATAATCTGATTTGTGCCCTGCAGGTTCTGCAGACAGCATTATATTCTTCTTTAGATATGCCTCCCTCTTTCCATTTTATAAACATTTTTTTCTTCCTTTTTAGCATGTGCTTAAGTTCTGTGTTCATCCATCCTGGTTTCCTTAAATGCTTCCTATTCTTCCCTCTTTTCGGAATTGTTAACAACTGTGCTTTGAGAATTTCATTTTTCAAGATTTCCCATCCTTCCTGGACATTTTTGCCTTTAAGGATATCCAGCCATTGGATCCCTCCAATTCTCTTTCTGAATCCCTTAAAATCTGCCTTTCTGAAATCTAACCTGAGTCTGAGTCTTCACAGGTCTTCCGCCTCTAGTTATCCAAAATTCTAAAATAGCATGGTCGCTACCTCCTAGGGTCCCAGCCACTTTTACTTCCTCAACCATTTCCTCCCTGTTTATAAGGAAACAAAAACACGGTGGTTGGAACCAAAGATCTCAAATTTGAACTCATCAGACCAAAGCACAGATGTCCATTCCTTGTGTTCTTTAGCCCAAACAAGTCTCTTCTGCTTGTTGCCTGTCCTTAGCAGTGGTTTCCTAGCAGCTATTTTACCATGAAGGCCTGCTGCACAAAGTCTCCTCTTAACAGTTGTTGTAGAGATGTGCCTGCTGCTAGAACTCTGTGTGGCATTGACCTGGTCTCTAATCTGAGCTGCTGTTAACCTGCGATTTCTGAGGCTGGTGACTCGGATGAACTTATCCTCCGCAGCAGAGGTGACTCTTGGTCTTCCTTTCCTGGGGCAGGCCTCATGTGAGCCTGTTTCTTTGTAGCACGTGATGGTTTTTGCCACTGCACTTGGGGACACTTTCAAAGTTTTCCCAATTTTTCGGACTGACTGACCTTCATTTCTTAAAGTAATGATGGCCACTCGTTTTTCTTTACTTAGCTGCTTTTTTCTTGCCATAATACAAATTCTAACAGTCTATTCAGTAGGACTATCAGCTGTGTATCCACAAGACTTCTGCACAACACACCTGATGGTCCCAACCCCATTTATAAGGCAATAAATCTGTGACATCGGCGGTTATGCCCGCCGATGCCCCTTCTGCTGCGGCGCGCGCTGCAGCGTTTCCTCACCTGCGCGCTCCCGCCCGGTCACGCGCCCGCCGTCCACTCGTCCTTACGGCGGCTCCTGGCTCCCGCCCCCTGGTTAGCGCTCGCCGCCTTCCGCGCTCTCTCTCCTGCGGTGGGCGGCGCTGAGGGGCGGGCTTGGGTGACGCACTTCCGGGGGTTGCTGTACTTCAGGCGTCCTCGCTGTTAGGAGGACGCCTGATGATTGTGTAGTTTTTCTGCACCCTCTGGCCTCTACAGTTCTCCTGTAGCTCAACCGCTTTCCGCCTGACTCGCCCTGCCGCCCCCTGTCTCGTGTCTCCCTTCCCTTCCAGTCTGCCTGGGCGCTGCCTTCCATCCCCGGTGCCGTCCTCTGTCTCCAGTCCGCCTTGGTCTTTCCACTTCTCCCTTCCCTTCCAGTCTGCCTGGGCGCTGCCTTCCATCCCCGGTGCCGTCCTCTGTCTCCAGTCCGCCTTGGTCTTTCCACTTGCCTGTCTTCCGTATTGTTTCTGTCCTGCGCCACTGGTCCCTGCTCGTTTTTCGCACCGTTGCCTCCCCTGTCCTTCTGTCCGTGGAGCCGTCCCTCTTGGTTCCGGCTGTCGCGCCTCCGTCCTCTGTGGTCCTGCCCCAAACGATCCCTGTATAGGGGTCGGTCTTCACCTGGTGTGCTCGGCCCAGGGGCTCCGGATCCGCGATCCAGAGGGTCCACTCTCTAACTTAGTTTTCCCTCTAGTATTACAGTATCATCAGGCCATGGACCCCGCCGGTGCCGCGGCTGCCACTCAAAAGGAACTGCTCTTCCTTAGAGAAAATCAGACCCGTATCATGTCATTCATGAAGTCCATGGACACCCGGCTCTCCGCTCTTCAAACCGCAGACCCAGCACACGCACCTCTGTTAGTCAGTCTCCAGCAGGAGCTCGCACAACAGCGCGATGCTCAGTCTCACATTTTGGGGTATATGGCGTCCGTGGATGATCGGCTGCTTTCTTTGCAGTCCTCTGCGGCCGCTTCCACCCAAGCCCGGGACACCGTCTCTTTTCCTCCCCCCGTCTCGGTAAACCGCCCAGGTACTGTGGGGACCCAAAATTGTGTAGGGGATTTTTAAATCAGTGCAGATTGCACTTTGATCTGTCGCCCCAACAGTATCCTACGGACCGTGCTAAAGTGGCCTTTATAATCTCCCATCTAGAGGGGGAGGCGTTGGCTTGGGTGAATCCATTATGGGAGAGGGATGACCCGGTGGTGACCAACATCCAGTGTTTTTTGGAGACATTCCGTAAGGTTTTTGATGAACCTGGACGCCTTGCTTCCTCCACAGAGGCCCTTTTTAACCTCAGCCAGGGGTCCCTTACGGTAGGGCAATACGCCATCCGTTTTCGGAAATTGTCCTCGGAGCTGGGGTGGAATAACGAAGCCCTGGTTGGTGCGTTTTGGAGAGGCCTTTCTGGTAAAATCAAAGACGAGTTGGCCGGGCGTGACCTTCCCACCACCCTGGAAGATCTCATCTCCCTGGCTACTCGTATTGACCTGCGTTTTCAGGAATGCGCCAGAGAGTCAGCCAGGGAGAGGAGGCCCTTTAGGTTATACCAAGCTCCCATTCCGCGCACCGTTGCTCTCCCTAGTAACACCGCCCCTGAGCCCATGCAAGTAGATCGCATCAAGCTGTCCGAACAACGGCGTAAGGAGAGGATGACCAAGGGACTCTGTCTCTATTGTGGAGGGGCCAATCACTTCATACGCACTTGTCCTGAGAGACCGGGAAACGCATCCGCCTAGGCCAGGTAGGAGAGGGCCCCCTAGGTGATCCGACCCCCTCTCTTCCACTTACTGTTTCAGCTCTACTTATTTCAGGTCGGGGGCGTAGCTCTGTGGAGGCGTATGTGGACTCGGGCGCGGCAGGCAACTTCATCCACCAGGAGGAGGTTGACAGACTCCAGATTCCCGTGGTCGTCCTAAGTAACCCTCGAGCAATCACCTCCGTTGATGGCAAACCTCTTCCTGGGCTCATCACCACGGTAACCACTGAAGTAAACCTGCAAGTTGGCGCACTTCATTCTGAAAAGATTGCCTTTTATGTCCTGCCTCAGTTATCCCACGCCATTCTCTTGGGGCTACCTTGGCTTAGGCGGCATGAGCCAGTTATCGACTGGCGCTCCGGAGAGATCCTGCGCTGGGGGCACGCCTGCCATGTAAGCTGTTTACGTACCCTGGTCCGTTCCCATCCTCAGCTCAAGCCTACAGACCTCCCTGGTCTTCCTGTGCCATACCACGCCTATGCTGATGTTTTCTGCAAGAAAGAGGCGGATTCCCTGCCTCCGCACCGGCCTTATGACTGCCCCATCGACCTGATTCCTGGAGCGGTTCCTCCCAGAGGTAGAACATACCCTCTCTCTCCAGCCGAGACCACTGCCATGACGGAATATATCCACGAAAATCTGTCCAAGGGGTTTATCCGAAAGTCCTCCTCTCCCGCAGGCGCGGGTTTTTTCTTCGTCCGGAAGAAAGATGGATCACTGCGGCCTTGCATTGATTACCGGGGTCTGAACAAAATCACCATCAAAAATCGTTACCCCCTTCCGTTGATTCCGGAGCTTTTTGACCGGCTGAGAGGAGCCCGGATCTTCACGAAGTTAAACCTGCGGGGAGCCTACAATTTGGTCCGAATCCGTGCTGGGGACGAGTGGAAGACGGCCTTCAATACCCGTGACGGGCATTATGAATACCTAGTCATGCCATTCGGCCTTTGCAATGCCCCCGCTGTGTTCCAAGAATTTATCAATGAGGTATTCCGGGATCTACTCTATTCTTGTGTTGTCATCTACCTGGACGACATTCTCGTTTTCTCCCCCGATCTGCCCTCTCATCGCAAAAGTGTACGCTTGGTCTTGCACCGCCTTCGAGAGAACCAACTCTACGCCAAGATCGAGAAATGCCTTTTTGAGCAGTCGTCACTACCCTTCTTGGGATATGTCGTCACCGACTCCGGTCTAAGGATGGATCCCGAAAAACTCGGTGCGGTACTCAAGTGGCCCCGTCCAGTGGGGATTAAGGCCATCCAGCGGTTTCTTGGGTTCGCAAACTATTACCGTCAGTTTGTGCCTCACTTTTCTACGGTTACCAAACCCATCACGGACCTGACCCGTAAGGGAACGAAGCCCAACAGCTGGTCCCCTGAAGCGGAAAACGCTTTCCAAACTCTGAAACGTTCTTTTGCGTCAGCACCCATTTTGCATCGGCCTGTGACCAGCAGACCCTTTGTCCTGGAAGTGGATGCCTCCTCCACTGGAGCGGGGGCGGTCCTGTCCCAGCAGGCTTCGTCCGGACGGCTGGTTCCTTGCGGCTTCTTTTCTAAAGTCTTTTCACCGGCGGAGTGCAACTACTCCATTGGAGACCGTGAATTACTGGCCATTAAGATGGCCTTGGCTGAATGGCGGTATTTACTCGAAGGAGCTGTACATCCCTTTACCATCCTCACGGACCACAAGAACCTGGCCTATCTGCAGTCTGCCCAAAGGCTCAATGCCCGGCAAGCCAGGTGGGCCCTGTTTTTCTCCCGCTTTGACTTCCAACTTCACTTCCGACCGGGTAATAGGAACATCAAGGCCGATGCCCTTTCCAGGTCGTTGCAGTCTTCAGAGAGGGAGGAAGTCCCATCCTATATCATCGAGCCTACTAGGATGATCACCGTGGCTCCTGTGAATTTTGCTGTCCCTCCGCCCGGTAAGACCTTCGTCCCTCCAGGCAAACGTATAGAGGTGTTGGGCTGGGGACATTCCTACAAAATTGCTGGACACGTTGGGACCAAGAAGACTCTCTTACTGCTTTCCCGGTATTATTGGTGGCCCACGCTTCGCCAGGATGTGATGGACTACGTGGCCTCTTGCACAATCTGTGCCCAGAATAAGGTGGCTAGGACTTTGCCCGCCGGTCTTCTTCACCCGTTGCCAGTTCCTGAGGCCCCCTGGCAGCAGATCGCCATGGACTTTGTGACTGACTTACCCCGCTCAGCCGGATGTACCACCATCTTAGTCGTGGCAGATCGCTTTTCCAAGATGGCCCATTTCATTCCCTTACCGGGACTACCGTCCGCCCCGAAGTTAGCTGAGATCTTCATCCACCAGGTCTTCAGGCTGCATGGTCTTCCTCAGCGGATTCTGTCGGATCGGGGGGTCCAGTTCACCTCCCGCTTCTGGAGGGCACTCTGCCGGCTTATGGGTACATCTCTCGACTTTTCCTCCGCATATCATCCTCAGACCAACGGGCAAGTGGAGCGAATTAATCAGGGGTTAACCACCTTCCTACGTCACTTCACCAACGCTCATCAGGATGACTGGGTTGCGCTCTTACCTTGGGCTGAATTCTCACACAATAATCATCCCAGTGAATCTACCACCAGGTCACCTTTTTTTGTGGTAACCGGTCAAAACCCAGGTATTCCGTTGCCTTTTTCCACCTCTACAGGGGTACCCGCAGCCGATTCTCTTGCTAAAGAATTCTCGCAGATTTGGAGAGAGACCAGGGATGCGCTCAAAAGTGCCAACGACCGAATCAAGAAACATGCAGACAAGAGACGGAAGGATGTGCCCCCGTACCATCCAGGTGACAAGGTCTGGCTTTCAACTCGACATATCCGTCTGAGAGTTCCCTCTTATAAGCTGAGTCCTCGGTACATTGGACCGTTTGAAGTGATTGGACGTATTAATGCCGTGGCTTACAAACTGAGGTTGCCTGCTTCGCTCCAGGTGCCCAACGCTTTCCATGTCTCGCTCCTGAAACCCGTAGTCCTGAATCGGTTCCAACCAGTTTCCATCGTCCCTCCCTCACCTGCTATCTCGGATAACGTCTTCGAGGTCAAGGACATCTTGGCTATGAAAAAAGCCCGGGGTAAGACCCTTTTTCTTATCGATTGGGTGGGTTTTGGTCCCGAGGAGAGGTCCTGGGAGCCTCGGGAAAATATCAACGCCCCTCGCATTCTGAAAAAGTTTTTGGCCAATCTCAGTAAGGGAGGGCGTAAGGGGAGGGGTACTGTGACATCGGCGGTTATGCCCGCCGATGCCCCTTCTGCTGCGGCGCGCGCTGCAGCGTTTCCTCACCTGCGCGCTCCCGCCCGGTCACGCGCCCGCCGTCCACTCGTCCTTACGGCGGCTCCTGGCTCCCGCCCCCTGGTTAGCGCTCGCCGCCTTCCGCGCTCTCTCTCCTGCGGTGGGCGGCGCTGAGGGGCGGGCTTGGGTGACGCACTTCCGGGGGTTGCTGTACTTCAGGCGTCCTCGCTGTTAGGAGGACGCCTGATGATTGTGTAGTTTTTCTGCACCCTCTGGCCTCTACAGTTCTCCTGTAGCTCAACCGCTTTCCGCCTGACTCGCCCTGCCGCCCCCTGTCTCGTGTCTCCCTTCCCTTCCAGTCTGCCTGGGCGCTGCCTTCCATCCCCGGTGCCGTCCTCTGTCTCCAGTCCGCCTTGGTCTTTCCACTTCTCCCTTCCCTTCCAGTCTGCCTGGGCGCTGCCTTCCATCCCCGGTGCCGTCCTCTGTCTCCAGTCCGCCTTGGTCTTTCCACTTGCCTGTCTTCCGTATTGTTTCTGTCCTGCGCCACTGGTCCCTGCTCGTTTTTCGCACCGTTGCCTCCCCTGTCCTTCTGTCCGTGGAGCCGTCCCTCTTGGTTCCGGCTGTCGCGCCTCCGTCCTCTGTGGTCCTGCCCCAAACGATCCCTGTATAGGGGTCGGTCTTCACCTGGTGTGCTCGGCCCAGGGGCTCCGGATCCGCGATCCAGAGGGTCCACTCTCTAACTTAGTTTTCCCTCTAGTATTACAAAATCCCACTTATTAAACCTGACAGGGCACACCTGTGAAGTGAAAACCATTTCCAGTGACTACCTCTTGAAGCTCATCAAGAGAATGCCAAGAGTGTGCAAAGTAGTAATCAAAGCAAAAGGTGGATACTTTGAAGAACCTAGAATATAAGACATATTATCAGTTGTTTCACACTTTTTCGTTAATTATATAATTCCACATGTGTTATTTCATAGGTATAATAACTTCAGAATCTACAATTTTCATAGTCATGAAAATAAAGAAAACTCTTTGAATGAGGTGTGTCCAAACTTTTGGTTTGTACTGTATACAATACAAGCAGACAAATTTTTAAAATTACCTTTTTTTTTAAATTATTTTACATAGACATACAACTTGTAGAGATGTAACTTGTGCTATGAGCAAGCTGTAGTCTACTTGGAAAAGAGGGATTTTTTGGTACTTACCGTAAAATCTTTCTTGGAGCCTTCATTGGGGGACACAGCTCCCTCCCTTTTTCTGTTGTATCATGTTGGGCCTACGAGCCCCTTGTTGGGTTGGTACATATTTTAAGAGTTATTGTTGCTTCTCCTACTGCTTTTTTCGCCAACTGAGGTACTTGGTGCCTGTCGGTGGGTGTATACTGCCGGGGAGGAGCTAATCTTATTTTGCATAGTGTTAGCCTCCTAGCAGCAGCAGCATACACCCCATGGTGATCTGTGTACCCCAATGAAGGCTCCAAGAAAGAGATTTTACGGTAAGTACCAAAAAATCCCTCTTTCTTTATCGCTTCATTGGGGGACACAGATTACCATGGGACGTCCCAAAACAGTCCCAAGGGTGGGAAAAGGCCTTAGGGAGCGTGAAGAAAGGACTTAGATCGGCCGGTGTGCTACCGCCGCCTACAGAACCTTCCTACCCAAGCCTGCATCGGACGAGGCCTGGGTATGAACCTTGTAGAACCTCGCAAAAGTGTGTAAGGACGACCAGGTCGCGGCCTTGCAAAGCTGTAATGCCGAAGCCTGGTGTCGGACAGCCCAAGAAGCCCCTACCGCACGGGTGGAGTGGGCTCTCACTCCCGGAGAGGGCCGTTTTTCCTGGAGGCGGTAAGCTTCCAGTATAGAACAAATCCAGCGAGCGATTGTGGATTTGGATGCCGGGAGCCCTTTCCGGCGACTTTCAGAGATGACAAGCAGGGAATCGGACTGACGAAGAGAAGCGGTCCTGGCAAGACAGACACGCAAGGCCCTCACCACATCCAGTTTGTGGAGCGATTTTTCCAGCGGGTGAACAGGCGAAGGACAAAAGGAGGGTAGAACGATGTCCTCATTAATGTGGAAAGAAGATACCACTTTGGGAAGGAAGGAGGGGACGGGCCTGAGAACAACCTTATCCTGATGGGAGGATTAGGTAAGGGGAACGACAGGATAAAGCCGCCAGCTCAGAAACTCTCCTAATGGATGTAATGGCAATCAGAAAAGTTACCTTCCATGAGAGAAGGGAAAGAGGAATGTCCTGAATAGGCTCGAAAGGCGAACTCTGAAGAGCGCTGAGAACGAGATTAAGATCCCACGGATCTATCGGAGAATGATGAGGAGGGGCCACGTGGGCGACTCCCTGGAGAAAGATCTTAACTTGCGGCAAGGGAGCCAGATCCCTCTGGAAAAGAATTGACAGAGCCGAGACTTGGCCTTTGAGAGTACTGAGGGACAGGCCTGCATCTAGGCCGGATTGAAGGAAGCCAAGTATGGATGGAATGGAGAACGACATTGGAAAAACATTGCTGTTGTCGCACCAATGGAAAAAAGCCTTCCAGTACCTGTGGTAAATGCGGGAGGAGGCTGATTTTCTAGCCCTGATCATGGTCTGAATGATCTGGTTGGAAAAACCTGATTCTCTCAGAATCGCGGCCTCAACAACCATGCCGTTAAACTCAGAGACTGAGAACTCTGGTGGTAAAGGGGGCCTTGAGAGAGAAGATCTGGACGGTCTGGAAGCCTCCAGGGGACATCCGTGAGCATGTTCACCAGCTCCGCATACCAAGGTCGTCTTGGCCAGTCTGAAGCTACAAGAATTACCGGGATGCCTTCTGTTTTTGTCTTCTTGACCACCCTTGGGATCAAGGCAAGGGTAGGAAACAAGTAAGGGAGTTGGAACTGGGACCACGGGATTACCAGGGCGTCGCAACCGACGGCCAGAGGGTCCCTGGACCTGGCCACGAAGCGGGGACTTTGTGGTTCATCCGAGACGCCATGAGGTCGACATCCGGAGTGCCCCAACGCTGGCATATCTGACTGAAGATCATGGGGTGGAGAGACCATTCGCCTGATGCTAGGCCCTGGCGACTTAGGAAGTCAGCTGCCCAATTTTCCACCCCTGGAATGTGAACAGCGGAGATTGCCGGAACGTAACGCTCTGCCCAACGCAGTATCTTTGCTACTTCTGCCATTACTTGTTTGCTGCGAGTACCATCCTGGTGGTTTATGTACGCCACAGTCGTGGCGTTGTCTGATTGGATGCGGACTGGTTTGCCCGCGAGGAGAGGCTGCCAGCTGAGGAGAGCAAGGAAGATCGCTCTGATTTCCAGAAGGTTGATGGGGAGAAGAGTCTCTTGGGCGTTTTCAAATGGAAAACTGCTCCCCACCCGAGAAGACTGGCATCGGTGGTGATGACTTGCCACTGGAGAGGGAGAAAGGACCTCCCCTGCAGGACTGAGGAAGGTATTGTCCACCAGGTCAGGGACTGCCTCACATTGAGAGGTAGGAGAATGGGAAGGTCCAGAGAGACCGAAGTCTTGTCCCAGGTTGACAGGAGGAACAGCTGAAGAGGACGAGTGTGAAATTGGGCAAAGGGAACAGCTTCCATGGAGGCTATCATCTTCCCCAGGACCCTCATGCAGGACCGAAGGGGGATGGGGACTGTCCGCTTCAGGGATCGGATTTCCTTGCAGAGAGCTGAAAATTTGTCCCTCGGAAGGAACACCCGGGCCAGATTCGTGTCGAACTCCATGCCCAGGAATGTCAGTCACTGGGTTGGGAGCAGGGTGGACTTCTCTCTGTTGATTATCCAGCCGAGACGGATAAGAGTATCCAGGGTGATCTGAAGACTCTGAAGGCAGTCTCTGCGGGACGAGCCCTTGATCAACAGATCGTCCAGGTAAGGGATTATGAGGATCCCCCTGGAGCGAAGGATGGCCATGACGGCTGCCATGACCTTTGTAAAGACCCGGGGAGCTGAGGCTAGGCCAAAGGGAAGGGCCGTGAATTGGTAGTGATCTTCCTGAATCGCAAAGCGAAGAAATCTCTGATGTTGCAAACAAACAGGGATGTGAAGGTAGGCATCCTGTATGTCTACAGAGCAGAGGTGCTCCCCGGGCTCCTTTGAGGCGATCACTGAGCGAAGAGACTCCATCTTGAAGTGAAGGATCCGCACGTGGCGACTGAGTAGTTTGAGGTCCAAGATTGGGCGAAGCAAGCCGTCTTTTTTCGGGACTACGAAGAGATTCGAGTAGAACCCTGTTAACCGTTCGTTTGGAGGCACGGGAACAATTACTCCGGCGGATAGGAGGGAAGAAACAGCCTGGAGGAACCCTGGGGTCTGGGACGGCTGTTTTGGTGGACGAGACTGAAAGAAGCGTCCCTTTGGGAGGGAAGAAAATTCGATTTTGTAGCTGGATGTGATGATTTCCCTGACCCATGCGTCGTTGACAACGGCCAGCCACGCGCCCCTAAAACAAGAAAGCCTGCCTCCCACCCTGGAAGAACTTCCAGGTGGGGGTGACCCGTCACTTGGAGGAAAATCTACCAGAGCGGGACCCTGAGGGCTTGGAGGGTCGGCCCTTTGGTCTCCAGTGGGGTGCGGGTTTATACGATTGTTTTCTCTGTTCCCCGGAGGTAGAGGGCCGGTCCTGCTGGGAGGAATTTTCCGAGGAAGGAAAGGGGAGAAAGGACCTAAACTGACGAGCTTTCCTGTTGAAAATACGTCTAGGCCGAGACTGAGGAAGGGAGGTACTTTTACCTCCAGTGGCATCAGAAATTATCTGGTCCAACCTGGGGCCAAAGAGCCTAGAACCCTGAAAGGCTAGGTTGGTGAGCGACTTCTTAGAGGTGGTGTCCGCACTCCATGTCTTCAACCAAAGAATGCGGCGTATGGCCACTATGTTGCTGTTAGCTCTTGCTGAACACCCGGCTGCATCCAAAGAGGCGGCCAAGAGGTATTTACCAGCATGATTAATTTGGTCAGCAAGCTCCGCTAGCTCGTCTTGAGGAGCTGAGGCTATGATGCCCTTGCGAAGAATTTTTGCCCATGCTGAAATGGCTTTCGCCACCCACGCGGAGGCGAAACTGGGACAGAGAGAGGCGCCTGTTGCCTCAAAAATCGATTTGGCCAGCAATTCGATCTGCCTGTCTGTTGAATCTTTAAGAGATGCCCCGTCCGGAAGAGATAAAACCGTCTTCGAGGAAAGATGGGAAACTAGCGGATCCACCTCGGGAGCTTTGGCCCATTTTGGGAGAAGGTCCGCACTAAAGGGATATAGCACGTCTAGTTGCTTGCGTCCTGAGAATCGGCTTTCAGGATGTTCCCAGTGTTTGGTTAACGTAGCCTCAAACTGCTTGTGATTAGGGAAGGTTCGGGAGGGAGGTCTCGCTCGTTTAAATGGGACAGAGCATTCTTGAAGAGGCATCTTGTCCTCTTTAATTTTGAGGGTTTGGATAATAGCTGCTATGAGACTATCCACCATGTCCTGTGTTTTGGACATGTGGTCCGTGTCTGAGTCAGACCCCATTTGGGAATTTACGTTTGACCCAAGGTCGTCATCCGAGGAAGGGGACGAGGAAAGTAGCCTGGAAGATGTGGGTCCTTGTGAGCAGGAAGAAGAGCCAGACAGAGCTCGCTTCCTAGAACTCCTACCCGGTCTGTCCCTCTGGAGGTCGCGGTCAGGTGCAGGCGACTCACCGTGAGAGACGGTCAGAGCACAGGTGGCTGTAGATAGCTGAGGTAATCGTTCTAAGACCTGGACCAGGGACTGAGACACTTTAGTCAGGTCAGAGAGCGACTGTGACATTGCAACGGCCCACTCTGGGGGAGGGGGAGTGCTCTCATCCCGGGGCTCGGTGTGCTCCTGTGGGGCAGACATAGTGGAAGGACTGCAGGACGGGCAGAAGGGAGACGACTGACCTGACGCCCACTTCTTTTTACAGCGCGCGCAGGCGTAGTGAGTAGCGGTGGGTCTAGGATAGGGAGCCCTTGCAGGGTTGGGCATATGTGAAGACTGCGGTATTATAGCAGAACGTATCTGAGAGAGTACTGCTGGGAGAGAGTACTGCCGAGGGAAGCTAATTAGGGCCTCAGGAATATGAGAAGAGCCTACCGTGTCCAGCTCCGCTAATCTGATGCGCAGCAGACAGCAGATGTGTCCCCCAAGCTGAGATCCGTGGAGTTATGCACACGAGATCCCAGAGAGCCACAGGACCTTAGCGGTGGGCGGTGCTTAGTGGCTGTGTGCGCGATTGGCTGTAGACTGCGGGGGGGGGGGGGGGGGCGCGGGTAAGGAGGAGAACTGAGCGCTACAAAGAGAAAGTAGCTCTGTGATGGGCTAGGAGAGGCGCCAAAAGAGCGTGCGCAAAGCGGGGGGCATGAACAGACGGGGCCTCCCTAAGTGAAAGTAAAAGACGCTATGCCGGTTTCCACCCCCGGAGTCTGTCATACACAAGTGATGCACCCAGTGCCCGTGACGCCGCAGAAATAAGGCAGGTATGAGAATTGGGGACCAGCTGCCTGCGGGCTTCAATGTCGAACTCCCGGCTGTGGGCGGAAAGCGGTGAGGCGCGCGCCTGCAAAAAAGGGGCGGGAATTTCAAAAGGAGAGTGGGCATTGTCGGCTATCAGCAGCGCCGACCTCGATGACTTCTATGTGGGCCGAGCACGGGACTGGTGGGAACATTCAGACTGCTTACCTGACGCCCCACATGCTTTCCTGAAGAGGATGACCGCAGGGGCCACGTTGAGGGGAGGCCTATGGGAGTGAAGATCCTCTGTACCCGCACTGTGTCCGAGCAGTGCAGAAGATGGTGTCAACCCCTTGCTAGAAGGGGGGAGGTCACCACCGTCTTCCTCTCAGCCCTCTCCCGGGAGAGGGGTGAGAAGGGGAATTGGCTAGGACCAGCCACCTGTCATCAGCCCGTAGCACCCAAAGGTGATAGGGAAAAAGGTCCTGCCTGCAGGCCTGAGAGTTGCGATGTGGACGACACCACATTGCTCGCTCAGCCACCTGATATGGGAAGGCAGGGTGAGAATTTACACCGTTTCCCGACGCTGTATCTGGAAAATAAATGGAAACGGTTAATACACACAACTAAAAACCTAAAAAGGAAAAAAGAATGGTTAACTGTGGATCTGGGGAGATCCCGGTCCGCCTCCTACAGACACTAAGCACAAACTGAGGTACTTGGTGCCTGTCGGTGGGTGTATATTGCCGGGGAGGAGCTAATTTTCTTATTTTGCATAGTGTCAGCCTCCTAGCAGCAGCAGCATACACCCCATGGTCATCTGTGTCCCCCAATGAAGCGATAAAGAAAGACAAAAAGTCACATTCTTACCTTTAGCAAATAGTTTGGCACAATCATGGCACAATGAGAAATCATGCGACCACTGTGCATCCCACCCTTTCCCGGGTGTAGTGGACCCGCAGCTCTTACATCGGACACATTTAGTGCAGATCTGGAAGCAGAAAAATGCACCCAATGAGGAGGCAATACAAACAATTTTTGAGGACTTGGGCTCTGGTCACACGTCCAGCAGTTTTCGGATCCATTTTGGGATCTTAAAACCGGGACTAAATCGTTTCAGTACTAGAGCCTTTCATTTTTATGAGACCAGAAGTGTCATATGAAGTCTTGATAGAAGACCCTTTTCCATCTTTCTTTAGTGTCTTCATTACTTTTTTGTCCTCCAAAAAAAATATAGCAAAGGGCTTTTTTTGTAACCCTCGGATACTGCAAATCAGCTCCCATTGCAGTAAATAAGAAGCGTATATCTGACAGTAATATACAGAGCGCATGTTTCCCACCCACGGCTGAAATAGAAAGGCTTTATAGATCTAAGAAAAAAAATGAAAAAACAAAACTTTGCTCACCCAGACCCTCTTCTTCTTTGTAGGTTTGGTGGGGTAATTTGGTCCCAGGCACTCTGGGTGATAGCTGTTGCGGCACTTGTTACACTCCAGTAGATGCTACAGACAAAGCCAGCATAAAAAAAGGAAACAAAAAACACAAGAGATTATAAAACTACAAAGATGTAAGACAAGATACATATTCATTTGTGTGTTGATGGTATGGGCATTTAATAAACATCCATAGGAGACGTCCTCCAGACTTTTTCTTTTATTATTTTACATTTTTTCCTCTTTTTCTCCTTTGTAGGTGTAAAACAGGACTGACGTGGCCACAGAGGTGAGTGGTGCTGACTTTTGAAACTATTCTACGCTTTTAGCTACATTGGCCCAGAATTCATTCTTCCCTCCAGTGTGGTCTTTTCCAGGGGAGTTGTTCCAATCCTCTTATACGTTTTGCCGTTTTCATGGGAATTTTCCTCCCCTTCTCCTAACCCTAGGTCTACTCTCCAGGCCAGGTGGTTTTCTTCTGTTTGACTTTCCCCCTTTTGTATCGATCCTTTTGTCTAAGATTTCCATTGTGGGACTTACCAGCCACAAAGCTTCTTCAATGCACTGACCTCATTCTCAAGAAATCCTCTCCAGCTCCCTCGGTCCCCTTGGGCCGGGTCTGGCGTCCTTGGGGTATGTTATATGTTTTCTGAGCAGCGTCCCCTGTCCCCCGGTCTCATACGGACATCCTTCTCTTTCATGGTGCAGTCTTTCACAAACTTGAGGTCTTATGGTTTCTCAGAAGGATTCATCACAACCATGGCTAGAAATCCAAAGTTTTCTGCATCAAGTACAATCAGTTTTTTTTCTTTTCTTTTCCTTTTTTTTTTTTTTACCTAGTCCAGGATTTATTCTTCAGCAACAGAAGTGAATCCTACAGCCTTCTCTGTAAAATTTACCTCTATCTGTGCAAGATGTTGTAAGACTCAGATTTACCCTTTACAAGCTGCTGTGTCCTCCTATTAACCCTTTATAAGCAGCTATGTCCCTTTGCTTTAGTTCTTATACAGAATACACAGGACATCTTATTTTATGTATAATAAATGGCAGTAGTCCGCATTGAAAAAATAATTTAGACTCCATGTTAAAGGAAAAGAACGTTTTCACCTAATTTGCGTCTCAACGCTCATTGGGATGCATCTGTGAAACGATTACCCACGTTTCCAAATCTGCTTAGGAAAAGAAGTTAAACTGATTCCCTCAGTGTATTCAGTGGACAAGCGACTTGACAAAACAGGCGCATTGATGAGTCCATCCTAATTCATGGAGATCTAAGCACAAGTCCTTGAGCCGTGCAGTCATTTTCTTGGTAGGAAGCTTTTCATGATGACTACCACTTCCATTCAAAGTGAGTCTAAGCTAGAAATTCTTCTTGCTTTTTTCTGCCCAGTTCTCTACCTCCTACCACAGATTTTTCTTCACATCCTTGGAAACGCTGTCAGACATGCCTCCTTCCGCCAGTCTACTTTTCATCTTCCAGGACGACTCCAATGGTTTCTTAGATTCGGATGGCCCTTTGTATGCTGACAAGTAGTTCTATCGGCTCACAGCTGACCTGTGGGACCTTTCTACACCCTGGTAGGTACGACCAATACTTGACCTCCTTTCCGCAGCTTATTGAGTTCTATACAGGTGAAATCCCCTGCATCCCCTGATGTTTACCCAGTTGCAAATTTCTGCTGGCAGCAATGCATTTGATGATCAACTGTGCCACAATTTACCGCGGTGCAGCACAGAACTATTAAACAGTTAATAATAGTAAGTTGCCCATATGATTCTACCTAAAGCAGTTTTTCTAACTTTAATCCCATACATGACATCCTCAGGTCACCAACATATTCGTACCTTGTTGACCTGCTGCTGTCTACCACACACATGACAAAACTTGCAGTTTCGGCAACACCAATTCTCCAGTTGGTCCTCAGACGGCCTTTCCCTTTCTTCCAAGCAGAAGCGGTGAAAAGGCTCACAACAAACTTGGCAGAACACAAACTTTTAGATGTAATAAAAAAAAGGAAAAAAAAAGAACACACTTAGACCAGTTAAATTTGACTTTGGTTAATAAATTCTCATCCAGTTAAAGCAGATCTGTCACCAGATGTAACAATGCAAGCTGCATATATTTATTTATTAGATCTTAGACCTGATGAGGGTCGTGCACTTACTGTAAAAATTCATGTTAGAATGGCTGAATAATCCTGATATTAAGACGAGCATTTTATATAGTCATAGAGTGAGAGAGCTCATGAGTTTAAGTGTATTCCAGTCTCAGCCAATCCAGCCTGTAAAAATGAGGATGAATGAACTTATGGAGATCAACATCCAACACTGCGGAGACACCATCACATGTTTCTCAACGCAGTGATTCTAGAGCAATGCCCCCATCCCTTATGAAAAATAAGTAAAAACATACAAAACACAAGCCGCAGAGACACCATCATGTTTCTCAACGCAAGCAATGACTAGCCAGGTCTTTCCCCGGGAAGGAACAACCACGGGAAGGGCAGTCTCCAATGAAGGAAACCACCTATGCCAAAACATGGTATCCATCCACAGACAGCTGTTTCGGCGTATTGCCCCTCATCAGTGTGGAGTAGGAAACTGGCCAGTAGGAGCAATGCCTAGTAGAAGACTGTGAAAAATGAGGATGTAATCCTTTGCGAGCAATGACATCCGTTCTCGCGGGATCGCGAAGTCTCGGTCATTCGCGCGATGTCATCGCGAATGACCGCGAGACGTCGCGATCCCGCGAGAACGGACGTCATCGCGGTAATTCTCACAAAGGATTACTGGGACCGGGAGCGTGGAGAGAGGCGGGAAGGCTGCGCGGGACGCCAGAAGATAAGAATAACAATAAATATTTTTTTTAAAATTATTTTTCACATCCTATCTTTTACTATTGATGCCGCATAGGCAGCCTCAATAGTAAAAAGTTGGTCACACTCGTCAAACACTATGTTTGACGAGTGTGACCAACCTGTCAATCAGTTCTCCAAGCGATGCTACAGATCGCTTGGAAAACGCTAGCAATTCTGCAAGCTAATAACGCTTGCAAAATGCTAGTTTTTCCGCGGGAAAATCACAGGAATTTAAAATGCGATTTTCCTGCGGAATGGAATTCGGAATTCTCACGGTAATTTCCGCAAGAGTTCCGCTACGTGTGAACGTAGCCTAAATCTGCTACATGGACAGAGATGCAGCAGCAGGAAGGAGGGACACTGAAGAGCTGTCATCAGGCTAGGTGGGTGGAGAGTCAGAAGCAGGGAGGAGGGACACTGAAAAGTAGTCATCAGGCTACGTAGGTGGTAAATCAGGAACAGGGAGGAGGGACACTGAAAAGTTGTCATCGGGTTAGGTGGGTGGAAAGCAAGGAGCAGGGACGCTGAATAGCTGTCACCAAGCTAGGTGGGTGAAGATTCTAGAGCAGCAGGGAGGAGGGTCACTGAGGAGCTGTTATCGGGCTAGGTGAGTGGAGAGTCAGGAGAAAGTAGGATTGACACTGAGGAGCTGTCATTAGGCTAGATGGACGGAAATGCAGCATCAGGGAAGAGGAACAGAGAGGAGCTGTCATCGGGCTAGGTGAGTGTATATGCTACAGCAGCAGGAAGGAGAGACACTGAAGAGCTGTCATCAGGCTAGAAGGGTGTACATTCTGCAGCAGCCAGGCGGAGGGGCACTGAGCTGTCATCAGGCTAGGTGGGTGGAGAGTCAGGAGCAGGGAGGAGGAACACTGAGGAGCCGTCATTAGGCTAGATGGACAGAGATGCAGCAGCAGGAACGAGGAACACTGAAGAGAAGTCATCAGGCTAGGTGGGAGGAGAGTCAGAAGCAGGGAGGAGGAATGCTGAATCGCTGTCATCAGGCTACATAGGTGAAAAATCAGGAACAGGGAGGAGGGACGCTGAAGAGCTGTCATGGGGCTAGATGGGTGGAGAGTCAGAAACAGGGAGGAGGGACACTGAAAAGCTGCCATCAGGCTACGTAGGTAGTAAATCAGGAACAGGGAGTAGGGACACTGAAAAGTTGTCATTGGGCTAGGTGGGTGGAAACCAAAAAGCAGGGACGCTGAAGAGCTGTCAACAGGCTAGGTGGGTGAAGTTTCTGGAGCAGCAGGGAGGAGGGTCACTGAGGAGAAGTCATAGGGCTAGGTGAGTGGAGAGTCAGGAGCAAGTAGGATTGACACTGAGGAGCTGTCATTAGGCTAGATGGACGGAAATGCAGCATCAGGGAAGAGGGGCACTGAGCTGTCATTGGGCTAGGTGGGTGGAGAGTCAAGAGTAGGGAAGAGGGATGCTGAAAAGCTGTCATCAGGCTATGTAGGAGGAAAATTAGGAACAGGTAAGAGGGACGCTGAAGAGCTGCCATGGGGCTAGGTGGGTGGATAGTCAGAAACAGGGAAGAGGGACACCGAGGAGCTGTCATCGGGCTAGGTGAGCGTAGATTCTACAGCAGCAGGGAGCAGGGACAATGAGGAGCTGTCATCGGGCTAGTTGGGTGGAGAGTCAGGAGCAGGGACGCTGAAGTGCTGTCATCATGCTAGGTGAGTGGAGAGTCAGGAGCAGGTAGGATGGACAATGAGGAGCTGACTGTCACGGTCCATTTTTGGATCTGTGTCAGAGTCTGGACTCTCATATAAACCTTTTTCCTTTTTGGCCCTCGGGGGTTAATATTGATTTTTGCCCCCAGTGGCCGCTGGTGTTACTACAACTTTAGTTAGTCTGCTGATGGGTTTTTCCCCCGGTGACCGCTGGTGTTACTGCATTGTATTAATTATCTATGCAGGTGGGTGCCCCTTCCACCTCCCTTTATAAGGCCACCTGGTGCTGCAGCTCTCTGTTGGTAATACAGGTCATTTGGAAGCCAACCGTTCTGAAGAGACAAGCTATCTTGAGCAGTGGTGTTTGCAGCAGATCTGGAGCAGTGTTTTTCCTGCTGGAAGCTGTGTTTGGGTGCCTTACTCTGCGGTCCAGTGCATGACTGCAGAGGAAGCTAAGTGTTGTTTGTTTTTCCCTGTCTGTTATTTTCCTTGGTGTTTACTAGTACAGCGGTGAGGACCAGTGTCCGCACTTGCCAGTTCCCTAGTAAGGGATAGGTGCAGGGCAAGTGAGGGACTGGGGTATCCTGGTCAGCGACAGGTTGAAAGAACCTGTATAGGGAACGTGAGGAGAGTTCAGGGCACTTCCTTAGGAGAGTGCAGGAGATGTCCATTTCCCCGTTGCCTATTTGCAGGGCCCACCGTTGTAATTGTGTCCACGGTGTCCCCGTGTTTGTCTTTGTTGGTTTTGTGACGGACCGATCGTCGGGTCGCGTCACGCAGGGCCAGTCGCCCCGTGACACTGTCATTAGGCTAGATGAACGGAAATGCAGCATCAGGGAGGAGTGACACAGCTTTCATCGGGCTAGGTGACTGGAGAGTCAGGAGCAGGGACACTGATGAGTTGTAAAATCAAGTTTGGTGTGCAGAGATTCAAGAGCATGGGGAGGGACACTAAGAAGGCTACATGGGCAGAAATTCCACAGCTCCAGGGAGGGCCATAAAGGATATATCAATCAGGTTAAGTTGGGTGTAGACTCACCCTAATCTTTCAAAAATGTTTACACGGTCATTCTGAGATAGAATTTCACAGTAAGTCAGGTCTAAGAACCACTGAATAATATTAGGAATTTGTACTGCAAACTCAGAGCAATATGGAGAATGTAGCCATAGTGTAAACTGCACCAAATCTGACACTTGGCACAATTTATAATGCAACTCCCTAAACATATTGGTCACATTGTCCCTGATGCAGGTTAATTCACAAAAAAAGATAAGTCTTCTAATTTTATAAATGATTCTACTTTAGGAGTGAAATAAAAACTTGAACAAAAAGTTGTCTTTAGAATTCTCACCTCCACATTCCCACTGCTGGCACAAAGGAAACAAACTACGCGTGGGGTGATCGGTACGGTGGTCAGGATTCTTAATCCTCCCGTCTCCCATACATTTCCCACTTCACAATCCTCCTGTAATAGAAACACAGCAAATTAGGTCCTGAGTGAGGGAGTGACGGCGCCCTCTCTGCCGTATCACTACCTCTACCTGCAGGAAATCAGTATGAAAGGAGATCCAAGGTAATATCAAACCTTGAAATCTACACGGATCCTGTGCACGCCGTCAGAGAGGGGCTTCTGTCTGGATCCGTTGCCATTACACAGGGTGTTGAGAAGGTTAAAATTCACGTCCGGCTTGCTGGGAGCTAGTGGTTTGTCCTGCAAAAGAAAGGTGCTAAGCCTTTCAAAATCAAAGCCAAATTTTACACTTTTTTTTTTTAAGGGTGGATTGAAAACAAATATACATTTCTTATTATTTACATTTTGTATGAAACAAATGGGAAAAAATAATATTTTTTGCAATCGAACCACAAAAGTGACAAGTAATAATATATGCTGGTTTCAGTATTGTGGGTGCATTACTATAATAGTCCAGGACCCCTTCAACCATAAAAAATTTATATATATATAAAAAAAAAAATTATTTAAAAAAAATAAAATTATACATACATGTCCAGTAACAAAAAATTAGTCAGTTCGGTCATAGTCACTGAAGGCAATCTGCTTGCGCAATGTGAATTTCAAGTTCTGTAACTTTTCTCATCTTCTAGATTTACCTGGACGGCAGCAGCACGGGGTTAATAATGTTGCATACCCGTTTTGTCTGGCAAGTTGATGGGAGGATAGACTGCCTAAAAGGTCTGATTGGCCACATTCATACTTGACAATCAATTTGTTAAAGTGGTTGTCCAAACATAGCAAGCTATTACCTAGCCAAGGAAAAGGCGCTGTACTTGGCCATCTCCGACAATCCCACAGACAATAAATATTAAGCGACGCATTGTGTAAGATTTTCTTTTACAAGCTGATAATTTTAGACAATTCTATGTACTTTGGCGCGGTATATCAACCTGGGACAGCTTACCTTTTCCTTGGATTTCGATCTCAGAAACACCCCTAGTCTGGCAGCCAGTTTCTTCTGCTTACTTTGCTCAATGCCTTAAAAAAAAAATGGAAAAAAAAAAAAAAAGTAACAATTAAAAACAAAAATAATAAAAAGCATACATTTCTACACAATACTTCTATAATCATGAAGGGTATAAATAAATGAACACTTCAGATTTTCTTTGGAGAGTCTTGGAAATCACATGCTTGTGCGTTTCTAGGTCCTCACTGGCACCCAGAATGAATTTGGAGTTAGAACAACTCCAACAAGAGCCAATAAGGCCACGTACCAAAGTTATAAGGTCTTCTGTTGGAACAATATGTTTAATTTTGTTCCTCAAAAAGGAAAAATGAGCACTTAATAACAACTAACATTTGGTTTTTGAATGATGGTTGAGACCCAAATTGTGTACCTGCTTTGCAACTGGAAAGGTTGTGTTTCCCAGAGAAAGAGGCGTTTGAGTTCATGGCTGCCATTATGCTTTTAGGAACTAACCTCTTACCAAAAGAACCTCAGTTCCGGCTGGCTCACGTTTATCCAAACTTAAAAGTCTATTCACTTGACGAAAAGGTGTTTTTTGCTCATCTGGAGTGTGAGCTGCAGCCTGATAAAACTCACTGATTATTGGGAAATGAGCGTTCCTAGGAACACTTGATCACGATAATCAGCCAGTGTAAATCCACTATTACAATCTTGTAGTTTTTGGCTTCACTTTTTGAGGCCAGCACTAGTCTTATGGAACAAACCCTGTCATTATGGAATCTGTAAATATAAGAAATGATGATCTACAACTTTACCCTGCTCCCTTAGAACACAGGGGTGTATGCTATCTGGAATAAGCTTATAATGTGTTTCTCTACATTCAATAGTTTAAAAAAAAATAAATACAAATATTTAGCTTCACCAGTTTGACTACTTTAGTCTGTCTATCACATTACATATCTCCCTTAGAGAATGGTGGTGTTAGGCCGGTTTCACATTTGCACTTTATGGCGCGACGGCCTGCGCACGGCCGCCGCTAAGCCCCGCCCCCTGCTGGCTCCCTGCCCGCTCCATCCGGTCATCGCCGCCTACTAGCGCACATGGACGCTTGCGATCTGCGCACCCCATCTTTAGCATAGGGTGCGCAGATCGTGCGCTGGCTGTGCGCTAGCAGGATTTTGCCGTGCGCTGCGCACTTTTGAAGGTGCGCCCGTGTGCGCCGAACGCAGCATGTTGCATTTCGGCGCGCACGGCGCACCTTCAAAAGTGCGCACGGCAAAAACGTGCTAGAGCACGGCCAGCGCACGATCTGCGCACCCTATGCTAAAGATAGGGTGCACAGATCGCAAGCGTCCATGTGCACTAGTAGGCGGCGATGACCGGATGGGGCGGGCAGGGAGCCGGCAGGGGGTGGGGCTTAGCGGCGGCGGTGCGCAGGCCGTCGCTGCGCCATAAAGCGCAAATGTGAAACCGGCCTAAGCCAAGTGTAATGCGCTACAAGCATAGCTCATGGTAAACTTAACCCACAAGTCTCTGGAAAGGCAAAAGGCCATTTCTTCCCCAACTCAAAAAATCCTAATCTGGGAGTTTTTTTGTGAATTAGTGTGTGTACGCTAATACTTATCTTAACTCCCTTAAGGCCCTGTCACACTAAACGATGTCTCAGCGATCCCATCAACGATCCGACATGATGGAATCGCTGGGACATCGTTAGACAGCCCCAGCGATCAGGACCAGGGACGCTGGTTTCTAATGTAAACGTCGGGTATCCAGGAGCCGCGCGACTCCTGGATACCCGTTGTTTACCTTGGAAACCGGAGTACACGCTGGTTTCCAAGGTAAACATCTGGTATCTAGGAGCCGCACGACTCCTGGATACCCAACGTTTACCTTGGAAACCAGCGTGTACGCCGGTTTCCAAGGTAAACAGCGGGTATCCAGGAGCCGCGGCTCCTGGATACCGGACGTTTACATTAGCAACCAGCATCGCTGATCGCTGGTCTCTCGCTGCCACACGCAGCGATGCGCGCTGGGCAGCGGGAGACCAGCAATCGAAAAACGGCCTAGGCCGCTCGAGCACGATCAGCGATAACCGGCAGGGGGGCCGGTCGCTGATTCCCGTCACACACAGCGATCTCGCTGGCAAGATCGCTGTGACATCAAAAAATCAGCGATCTTGCTAGCGAAATCGCTTAGTGTGACGGGGCCTTTAGTGGACAGGGGTGGATGACAGGGGTGGATGCTATCTAGATCATAAAGTTAACAATCAGCAATGACTTCAATACACATTGTTAATGGTAATCTCACCCGACTCTGGAAGCACAAAAGGCTGTTTCTTCTTGAGCTCAGAAGACGCTAATCTTGGGGCTTCTTTACGAGAGGGTGTTGCTGGTGGACTGGTTTGGACAGGGATCTGAGTGACTGGAGGCTGCTTTGAGACTTTTCGTACAGCAGGTGACTGCTTGAACTCGTTGGTAAGTGCAGGTTGGTTCTCCTCCTCCGGTTTTTCCTCTACAACCTTCTTTGGAGGATCACTCTTTTTTGGTGGTGGGGGAGGAGGAGTAATGGGAGGTTCCTCTGTGACAGGAGATGGGGGAATGGTTTCTGGTACTACAATAGTCTTGGAAACAGGTTCTAATGCTGGCTTTACGGTGACAATCTCCTTCTTTTCAGCCATTTTGGATTTCTTTTCTTTTCTTTTTGCCGCTGTAAAAAAATATATAACTCAGAAACTTGGGATTTAAAAAAGGAAAAAATAAAGATTAAAAAGTAGAAGAATCACTGGCATCAACTTACCCTTCGCTTGCTTTAGTAAATAAGCCTTTGAGGGCATCCACTGCAAATTCTGGCACTTTCTCATCCTTCACAAAAATAAAAAATGAGCCGTGTGACCACCAACATTTACATTATTAGAAGGACCTGCGTGCTGCCATACACTTTGAACACCAGGTGATGCCTTACTACTTAAGAAAAGGTCATAGCTCTTGACTTCATCATTTTTTTAACACCATGTAAATTGGAAATATTGTTCATTTTTTTATTACATAAACTTATTCGGGTGTTAGAGGTCTTATCGTCTAAATAAAAATGTAATAAATGTAATCTGAGGTAGAAACGAGTTGTTTGAAACTTTCAAAAGTTTCTTCTAACTTTCTAAAGATAGTTTTTAAAGTTTTAGAAATATTTTTACCGCCTCAGTTGTACTTTCTTTAAACTGTTGCAAAGCATTCTTACTTGCAGCACTGTTTTTTGATGTTGCGGCCTCCAAATTTTGGCTTGTCAAGGCAATTGGTGCACACACCGCAGTCATCGGGCACCTGGCAGCCCGGACACTGGCCGCAGCGTCGAGAGCGCCTGCCCTTCTTCACTGGAGGTTCCTGCGGAGTTTTGTTGCGGGTGACTTGTTTAATGGGTTTAAGGGGTGGCGCTGGTGGATCAGCATCTTCCGAGCCAGCGATGGAGGACTTGTCTGTACATTGAAAAAGCAGACATATTAAGAAAACCATTAACACCTCAAAGAACTCAAGTTCCTGATGAAAAGCAAGAAAAAGCATAAAAGGTGGCGGTTATGTTACATCCTAGACAGACGCACCATCGTTCCCCATGGAAGACAGGACCTTCTCTCTCTCTTCCCAAGGTAAGGCACTCAAAGTGGGCATGTCATCTGGAAAGACTGCCCTCTTACGTCCCAGCGCCACTGCAGCTCGCCGGCAGACATGTTTAATCCTGGGCCCACGTACGGAGGTCTCCGATGAATCACTTTCCTGACCCTGAAACAACAAAAAGCATACAGGATATAGATATTAAACCTATGACGGACTCCCACACAAACTTTTTATAGATGCCCTAAAAATGGCCACAGGCTTCTTTGGCGGTCACAGCTACATCTCCTGACTCCCTGCATGAACAACTTGCTTTCTGCAGTGGCTCAAAGGATGGGGTATGCTGAAATCTAATAGGCCCAATCCCTCATTTCCCAACAACGGCCATCGGAGCAGAGTTGAAAGCTCCCAAGTCTCCATATACATATAAACACTGTCTACCTTTATTATGCCATTTGTATGGTCAACATAACATTTATATGGACAATCTAGAGGTCTGACAGCGCTAGACAGATGAGGGGTAAAGCAGTAGAAACACACGTAGGTTGCTGGTCAGGCTGAGAGCATGAGCGAGGAGTATGTCCATCCTCTAAGCATAGTAATATCTAGTGTACCCTTTATATGAAGTTCTCTGCACCAAATGCTCCCCCAGGCCCAATGCTCCTGAGGACTGCTAGAGCTATCAATCTAAAGCATGGAGGACAATGACCTTTCACATTAAGGGTACACACCCTCTTAACCCCGAAGTGGTGACTGCACTTAATATGGAGTCTACATGCCGATTCTTATACCTGCTTAGTCGTATAGATGTCACTGACCTGCACTTTTGGCTGTTCTCCTTGTTTTCGCAGTTTGCTTTTCTCTATATTTTGCAGCTGACATTTGGCGGCTTTTATGACACTGGCCACGTGCTTTTCTGAGGCAACAAACTTGTTTGCGTGCTCCAGAACGGAGCCGATTGTGGTAGTGGAGGATTTCACAGGATTCACGGGCTGGACCGGGACATCTGTATGGGGTTCTGTTGGTGGAGATTTGGCACCAGCTTCCAATTCGTGCTTCTCAGAAATCCCGCGGCCCTTTTTGGATACCTTATTCTTAGCCGATACTGGTACTGCAGGTAAGTTGGGTGGACTCGTTGCTAAAGAAGGCTCTGCCACTGCTGCTTTTTTCCTTGCAAGGAGTTTAATAGGTGTCGCGGGGGTGAGGGCCTCCCCGTCGCTGCTCTTCTCCTTACTGGTCTTGTTCACAGCTTCTGAGCCTTTCTTACGTTTATCCTTTCTGGAGTCGTGCGAGTTTTCTTTCTCTCTCTCCTTTTCTCTAGATTTTTCAGATTCCTTTTCTTTCGGTGCCTGTTCAGATAGTCTGATTTTACTCCTCCCTCGCTCCATTTGGGGACTAGAGGGGAACAAAGGGAATAAAGCAGGAGAGCTGTTGGAAGTGGATGAAAAGTGCTCACCTGGAGTGCTCGCTTGCTTCCTTGTTTTCTGATTTTTTTCGGCAGAGTCCCCACTTGCTGGAGTAATCGATGTGGAAGAGAAAGGAAAGCTTGGGTTTAAGGCACTAGCGGTAAGAGGACTGACGGGGATGCCTGCAAGTGAGGTGGATGTCTGAGGTATGAGGGACGCTGCTACGCTGTTGCCATTTTCCCGCCTACTCCGCGTTCTCATGGAGTGTGACGGTGATCGAGAGACAGAACTGCGGATGGGACTGAAGACCCTTCTCCTCCGTCTACGGGCTGCCATTCCCATAATGGAAGACGCCCCACCAGAGCGGCCCACAGACGACGGAAGAGTCACTGACTCGAATATACGGGAGTGTGCTTCACTGGGGGTAAATCTGGGTGCACGTAGTATGGGGCTTCGTTTAGGAACATCAAACCTCCCGGTGGCATGGAGCGGAGAAAACAGTCTTCCAGGAGCTCCGCTAAACCCAGAAGCAGAAGCAAGCCCTACATCCTCTGCCGTCAGCGGTGGAGGTCTAAAATTGTCAAATATGGGTTTACGAATGAGGCCCTCTTTGGCATATTTAGCAGAGGAAAAGTACTGGGATTCCAGTCTGGAGGTCCAGCGGAAAGTGGGTTCCCTTAGAATCGATCTCCTTTTCTCGTGTAGGCGTGAAGCAGAAAGAAAAGGTGTAGTCATAGGAATGGTAGGTGGGATCACCCAGGTTGGGTGGTCTGAAAGGGCTGAGGGGGGCTGTAAAGGTGCAGGAGGGCTAAGAAGTGGCGGAGGTGGAGATGCAGAAGACTGCTGTAGAGCTGACGGAGACATAAGTTTCTTTGTTTGTCTGGAAGTAAAACTTCTGGTACAATTAGAAAACCGACGAGTCCTTGCTCCACCTCCGCTGTTTTCGGGAACAGACTGAGGAGCGGTCAGTGGCATCTCTGTAAGACATTCTTGAGCATCCGGTACAGCAGGAGCCTCCTCCGATGCCTGAGACTCCGTTGAGGTGTCTACACTAGGGCTGCTAGAGCGAGACTCATCTGATGTCGCCTGGGAGGACTGCTGGGAAGCGGCACTCGACTTCTCGCTGGACTCACAAGACACGGCGCTGAAACGTCCATTCGAAGCGCTCTCCAGCCGAGCAATCTTGATAGGGGGTTCATAATCTTCATCTTCTATAAATCTCCTGGGCGTCTTGATTATTCGAGAAGAGACCGTACTGACGACAGGCATAATGAATTGTCGTATGTTCTTCAGCTGCGTGCCTCCCTTACGTCCTTGTAATTTTGCGGCTTCTAGCTCCATCTTCTTCTGCGCACCTTTCTTGGCCTTCTGAAGAAGCTGCTTGGCGATGGTGGTGTCAGTCCTTTTGGAGGTGGGAATGATCCGTACAGGTTTAATCCTACGTGGACTTTGCCGCACAGAAACCCTGACCTCATCTTTTAATGGTTGAGGCGATTCCTCTTTACGACCCCTTTGCGGTTTATCCCCTTGTGCCTGCCTCAAAATGATCCCGGGTGGAGTCGTTTTGAACCTTTCCGAAGATGGGGGTCTACCTCGCCTCTTGACGATCTGAACGGTGGCGTTTTTCCGTGCTATTTGCAATTTTTCCCCTTTGAACTTGGGTTTCAGTGGAGACAGTTTGACGGTTCTGAGTTTCTTTATTTTGGCGGCATGCTGGAATGCAGCAGACGGCTTCCTCCGCTTAGTTTTTTCTTCTCGTGGAGTCTTGACAGGTAATGATACGTCTTGTTTGTCCTGTGTCAATTTCAATTTGACGTTTCCGTGTGCGGGCGGTCGACCCCTTCTCTTCTCTTCTGGTTTGCGCTCTGGTTTCTTCACTTTATCAGCTGGCCTGAGGTCCTGCTTTTTTGTCAAAGGGCCATGATTTTCTGCAGGAGTTGAGGAAGCATCAGAGGTCCTGGATACAGTGCTGCGGGGCCTGCCACGAGGTTTCCTGGGGGTTGACTGAACTGAAAAACAAAATATAGTAACAAAAATATAATGCAATTATCCTTAGCATAGATCATCAATAAACAAGATCAGCTGTGGCAAAGAATGCTTAATATCACATGTGCAACCCTCAGAGGTTAAATGTCAGTAGCTTGGAGGATTCCCATTCAAAATAAAACATAACCTTTAATAGTTCATTAAAGCCTGAGACATCACATAAACACATAAACAGACATAATAGTGCTCGTGCGTATCAGTGCTCATTTAAAAAATGGTTCGGTCTCACCATTACTCATGGACATAGCTGCCCCGGCGTATTTTTCAGAGGTCCCCTGCCGGGTATTCAGGTCCATATAGCAGCACAAGACAGCGTGTGGAAAAAGAGGTTAAAGGGTTACAGGTGTGCAGTTTTCCCTATCGTGCCCAGATATTACTCCTGCCCTAACAAGGACAGGCCCCAAATGGACCCTATAGTGTCACCCCCAGTCGTCAAAAGGGGTATTTTCTCCCTACACGTTTCCTCCCCAATAACGGGGATTCATCAGGGGAGTTATACAGATATAGATATAAGGGGGTTTAAATATATTTGTCCATAAAGAAAAAGAGAAGGCCCCGCAATGGCTGGGTGCCTCAACTAGCAGAGTGACTGTCCATATCACTGCCAAAAAGTAAGGCTACTTTCACACTTGCGTTTTTTTTGCGCTGCGCGCCGTGCGCAGTGCAAACGCACATAAAAAACGCATCATGCTTTTTTGTGCGTTTTTGTGTGCTGGCGTGCGCATGTCAGCGCACCCATAGACTTTAATGGGTGGTTGGGTGAAAAAAAAACGCATTGCGTGCGCATGCGTTTTTTGGGGGCAAGTTGGACGCTCAAAAAATGCAAGAGTGCATTTTGTGCGCCCGAGTGCACACTACAAAAAAACGCATGCGCATACAAACGCGTAAAAACGCATGAGTATGCGCACCCATGTAAAGAATAGGAAAAAAAACGCATGCTTTTTTTGCGCAAAAAAAACGCAAGTGTGAAACCAGCCTAAGTCCCTAAGCCATTGCGGGGCCTTCTCTTTTTCTTTATGGACAAATATATTTAAACCCCCTTATATCTATTTGTATAACTCCCCTGATGAATCCCCGTTATTGGGGAGGAAACGTGTAGGGAGAAAATACCCCTTTTGACGACTGGGGGTGACACTATAGGGTCCATATGGGGCCTCTCCTTGTAAGGGCAGGAGTAATACCTGGGCACGACAGGGAGGATAGGGAAAACTGCACACCTGTAACCCTTTAACCTTTTTCCACACGCTGTCTTGTGCTGCTAGATGGACCCGAATACCCGGCAGAGGACCTCTGAAAAATACGCCGGGGCAGCTATGTCCGTGAGTAATGGTGAGACCGAACCATTTTTTAAATGAGCACTGATACACACGAGCACTATTATGTTTGTTTATGTGTTGTTTATGTGATGTCTCAGGTTTTAATGAACTATTAAAGGTTATGTTTTAGTTCGAATGGGAATCCTCCAAGCTACTGACATAGATCATCAATAACAGATTGGTAAGAATCCGAAAAATGACAGCAACATTGATCATCTGTTAGCAGCAGCCGGATGTGTACAGTGTATGGAGCCAGAACAGCTCAGCTCTGCACACTGAAGTGACCACTCTCAGGTACTGCAGATTAGCTCCACACAGTGTAGTGACCGCACCCAAGCTCTGCAGATCAGCTCCACACACCGTAGTGACAGCTCCCAGGCTCTGGCGATCTGCTCCATAGGGACCACTCCCAGGCACTGCAGCTCGAAAGACTGTATTGACCGCTCCCAGGCACTGCAAATCAGCTCCACACACTATAGTGACCGCTCCCAGGTGCTGCAGATCAGCTCCACACACTGTAGTGACCACTCCCAGGCACTGCAGATCAGCTCACAAGCACTGGAGATCAGCTCCATAGTGACCTCTCCCAGGCACTGGAGATCAGCTCCATAGTGACCTCCCCCAGGCACTGGAGATCAGCTCCACAGTAACCTCTCCCAGGCACTGGAGATCAGCTCCACAGTGACCTCTCTCAGGCACTGGATATCAGCTCCATAGTGACCGCTCCCTGGCACTGCAGCTCGAAACACCGTAGTGGCCGCTCCCAGACATAGACAGATCAGCTCCAAAAACTGTAGTGAGCACTCGCCGGCACTGAAGATCAGCTCTGCACACTGTGGTGATCACTTCCAGGCACTAGAGATCAGCTCTATAGTGACAGCTCCCAGGCACTGGATATCAGCTAGTGACCACTCCAAGGCACTGCAGCTCCGCACACTGTAGTGACCGCTCCCAGGCACTGCAGATCAGCTCCATAGTGACAGCTCACAAGCACTGGAGATCAGCTCCATAGTGACCTCTCCCAGGCACAGGAGATCAGCTCCATCGTGACCTCTCCCAGGCACTGGAGATCAGCTCCATAGTGACCTCTCCCAGGCACTGCAGATCAGCTCCATAGTGACAGCTCACAAGCACTGGAGATCAGCTCCATAATGACCTCTCCCAGGCACTGGAGATCAGCTCCACAGTGACCTCTCTCAGGCACTGGAGATCAGCTCCATAATGACCTCTCCCAGGCACTGGAGATCAGCTCCACAGTGACCTCTCTCAGGCACTGGAGATCAGCTCCATAATGACCTCTCCCAGGCACTGGAGATCAGCTCCACAGTGACCTCTCTCAGGCACTGGAGATCAGCTCCATAGTGACCTCTCCCAGGCACTGGAGATTAGCTCCATAGTGACCTCTCCCAGGGACTGGAGATTAGCTCCATAGTGACCTCTCTCAGGGACTGGAGATCAGCTCCATAGTGACCTCTCCCAGGCACTGGAGATCAGCTCCATAGTGACCTCTCCCAGGCACTGGAGATCAGCTCCATAGTGACCTCTCCCAGGCACTGGAGATCAGCTCCATAGTGACCTCTCCCAGGCACTGGAGATCAGCTCCATAGTGACCTCTCCCAGGCACTTGGAGATCAGCTCCATAGTGACCTCTCCCAGGCACTTGGAGATCAGCTCCATAGTGACCTCTCCCAGGCACTTGGAGATCAGCTCCATAGTGACCTCTCTCAGGCACTGGAGATCAGCTCCATAATGACCTCTCCCAGGCACTGGAGATCAGCTCCACAGTGACCTCTCTCAGGCACTGGAGATCAGCTCCATAATGACCTCTCCCAGGCACTGGAGATCAGCTCCACAGTGACCTCTCTCAGGCACTGGAGATCAGCTCCATAGTGACCTCTCCCAGGCACTGGAGATTAGCTCCATAGTGACCTCTCCCAGGGACTGGAGATTAGCTCCATAGTGACCTCTCTCAGGGACTGGAGATCAGCTCCATAGTGACCTCTCCCAGGCACTGGAGATCAGCTCCATAGTGACCTCTCCCAGGCACTGGAGATCAGCTCCATAGTGACCTCTCCCAGGCACTGGAGATCAGCTCCATAGTGACCTCTCCCAGGCACTGGAGATCAGCTCCATAGTGACCTCTCCCAGGCACTTGGAGATCAGCTCCATAGTGACCTCTCCCAGGCACTTGGAGATCAGCTCCATAGTGACCTCTCCCAGGCACTGGAGATCAGCTCCATAGTGACCGCTCCCTGGCACTGCAGCTCGAAACACCGTAGTGACCGCTCCCAGACGTAGACAGATCAGCTCCAAAAACTGTAGTGAGCACTCGCCGGCACTGTAGATCAGCTCTGCACACTGTGGTGATCACTTCCAGGCACTAGAGATCAGCTCTATAGTGACAGCTACCAGGCACTGGAGATCAGCTAAATAGTGACCACTCCAAGGCACTGCAGCTCCGCACACTGTAGTGACCGCTCCCAGGTGCTGCAGATCAGGTCCAATTCAAGTAAATGTGATCGTGCTATAGTACGGCCACTATAGAGTGCATGGAACGGAGGTGTTCTGTTTGCATACCCTGTGTTCTTCCGGCTGCTGTAGAAGTCATCGATATAATAATTGGACAACCCCTTTAATATTTTTAAGATATGTGCATTACAGAATAAAAGAAAAAAAAAAAACTTACCTGGAGGAGCTTTTGTAGGGCCACGCGTTCTGACTTCATCATCTGGGCCAAATCCTAGGAACTGATCCTCCTGAAGACAAGACAGACAACGTGATTACAAATTTGTAGTTGACTCCAAGCTTTGCCGTACCCCTATCCCCCACAAAGAACAGGTCTTTTGTTTCTTGCTTACAGATCTAAGGGCTGACATTACAGTTTATGCAAGAACTGGGCCCTAAATTTATACTCCACAGATTTTGAGTTATTCCAACAAAATAGGCTATTAACAACTTTGCACAATTTTTTTTAGTAATAATCATTTCCTCGCCAAATGTAAAGTTCAGCAACTTTCTAAGTAGTATCCCTTAAAAATGTCTACTGTTTTGCAGCTGCAAAGTGTCTATAAGGGTTTTATCAAGCTCTGTGCTTTTTGCAAAAATGTTATAAACCCATCAAATCTCCTGCTCCTGAGTCTCTCTGTTCTCCACCTCCAGTGTCTCAGAGACAGTAGCAGGGAGGGGTAGGTACATAGATTTCCACATAATAGAAAGCAGAGAAAGCATCTACAAACTCAGGGAGGGCAGAGAAAAAGAGACTATAGATAAGAAGGAAAACAAATAAAGAGGTAATAAGTGCAGGATGGAAGCTGTGCTAATATATGAGCTACAGAAAGAAGCACTCTGGACACACACATACACAGCTCAAAAGTCCAGCCTGTATTACTGAGAGAGACACTCTTGCAGTGGGAGCACTGTTTTGGAAAATATCTCACTCTGGCTTAATAGTGTTTCCTATCCTTACCAAGAGCTAGCTCTGAGCCTTTACCGCTGCTCCCGGAGTCTATTGCCTGCAGTGCTGACGTCAGGTCGATAGCATTATAGCATAACAGTGATCTTGGATGGCTTCACCTTAGTCCTTCTTGGCCTTTTATGACTGCTGTTTTACTCAATAGTACCAGCTAGCTTAGCTGAATGGATATGAAAGCCTTCTAGTCAGGAGGTACAGCTGTCGTCTGAAACAAACTTGCATGGGTATATCCGCAGAACCCAAAGTGCACGTGAATGGGAATCAGGAGGTACATATGATGGCCAAAACAAGTGGGAAGGAGGTACAGCTGTCAGACAAAACAAGTGTGCATGAGTATATCCACAGAACCGAGTGTGCACGTGTATGGGACTAGTGAGGAGGTACAGCTGTCGTCTGAAACAAACCTGCATGGGTATATCCGCAGAACCCAAAGTGCACGTGAATGGGAATCAGGAGGTACATATGATGGCCAAAACAAGTGGGAAGGAGGTACAGCTGTCAGACAAAACAAGTGTGCATGAGTATATCCACAGAACCGAGTGTGCACGTGTATGGGACTAGTCAGGAGGTACAGCTGTCATCTGAAACAAACCTGCATGGGTATATCCGCAGAACCCAAAGTGCACGTGAATGGGAATCAGGAGGTACATATGATGGCCAAAACAAGTGGGAAGGAGGTACAGCTGTCAGACAAAACAAGTGTGCATGAGTATATCCACAGAACCGAGTGTGCACGTGTATGGGACTAGTGAGGAGGTACAGCTGTCGTCTGAAACTTCTTTATTGGCCCACATAGAAATTGGACTCCATTTAATAATTTCTAGGCGTGGTGGCCCCCAGGCTCTTGGGCTACATCTTGCTGCAAAGTCGTCGATACTCCTAGAAAGCGCCCTGCGAGTCCAGGATCATTATTCCAGATGTGGTCATTATATAACTTTCTGTGTTTCGGAAAACGCCCCGGATTTCTGTGATCTCGGCTCGCGGATGTTGGGTGAGGTAATGGTAGAGTTCAGCGGGACAAACTGGGTTAATATCTCTGGCAGCGGAGAACAGAGTCAGATGAGAGGAGGGAAATGACACACGGAGGACAGGGAGGGGGAGACGGATTAACAAGTGCCATGATAAAACACCAAAGCAAACACACAGCTCACAGCCGGAGCCAAGCAAACCCGCGCCAGAGCCAAGCAGACCCACGCAGGAGCCAAGCAGACCTGCGACTGCCCAATGTTACAGGACTTCTCCATCTGATCACTTAACACTAGAAGTGATGGAAAGACTTGGAAAGTGATGCAGGAGGGCAAACTGCAGTCACTTTGGAAGTCAAAGACCCTTTCAGACTTTTTGCATTTATGCTTGTGCTCAGTTCTGATTGGATAACTGCAAAAATGCAGAGAAAAATAAAGTCTAGAAGGAGAAAAAAAGGGGATGTTCACAACTAAGAGACGCATAACCACAGCGCCTTACACTGTGAAGTGGTCAATCTCAGGTATTTCAGCTTTGATCACATTCAATTTAATGGAAGCCGAGGCAGGGTGGGTTGTTGCTTGCAACATAATTGAGGCTTATCCCTTTAAAGGGGTATTCCCATCAAGATCCTATCCCAATATGTAGTAGGCATAGTAATAATATTAGCAAATACCTCCAATTAGAAATGGAGCATAGTTCTTCTGATTAGCTACGTCACAGCCCATGTTCTGGGCATTACTGTAGCCTAGGTATCCATGGTTACGACCACTCATAGTGACAGTTCATTGTTAGTGGTCGTAACCATGGATATCTAATCTAAGCTTCATAACAGATAAATGACATAGCATATCAGAAGAACTATACAACATTTCTAATTAGACATTTTTGCTAATATTATTGTCACACTTAATACATATTGGGATAGGATCTTGCAGATGGGAATACCCCTTTAACTCGTATAATGAAAGGAGTGGTTATTTAAAGGGGGATTTTGGTAAGATATTCTGTATGGTTGGAGTAAGTCCTTGTTATTAAAAGGGGTGTTTGCCCCCTGAGTCAATGACCAAGGGCATAAATCTGATGACAGCCTTAATCATTATGAAAGGAGGTCTGTACTCTACCAGATGCTAGTCTTGCTGGTTATCAAAGGGGGCACACACTTAAAGGAGTTGTCCGGGTGTATGATATCGATAAACTATGTGTAGGAGAACAGGAGCAGAGCTGTGTACGGAGAGGCCTGCACTGGGGCATCTATATGTGGTGTCTCTGGGGGAGTCAGGAGTTTGGAGACCCCACTGATCAGACATCTATATCATGACCTCTGGGTGGCTGGTAGGAATAACCCTTTAATGGACTTGACTTCTGAACTGCAACTAAAAAAACACAGATATGAAGCCAAGACGTCCTGAACAGTAATAAGAATGGAAAAAAAATACAAATAGGTCACCAACCAGTAAAGTACAAAAATAAAGTTAATAGAATAAGTAAAAAAAAATGTCTTTACATGATAAAATATCACCCTGGAGGTATAAGAGAGAGCAATAGTGATGTCCTGAGTGCAGTATTAAGCGCCTGAGGTTAGATAAACGCTCGGCCAAGCCAAGTATTACATAAGGATTTCTAGGAAGTCCCCGCTCCGCCTGCTCCATCCACAGCCGGGAAGGTTTATTCTGGGACATGGCAACCTCCAATCCACCCACTATTTTCATGATATGTTAATGACTAAATCATGGAAAAGTAAAAATACAACTCTGCACAATCAGTAAAAACACTGTATTGTAGTCCTGCATGCTCAAATTTATTATGCAAATACTATTTAGAATCATCCCCTAAGTAACAAGGACTAATATTTGTCAGAGAAAAAATTAAAAATCCATACAGACATCTCCAGAGAAGACCTGCACATATGGGAAGTGAGAAAAGCTAATTAAAACATAGGAAACTCAAATTTCAAGCTCCTTTTGAAGCAGCTACCTCCTGCTGTGGACAGGTAATTAAAACAGGAAATTTGTGCTGGGAATTAGAGATGGGTGAACCCGAACAGTAAAGTTTGGCGTCCGTACTAAACACCTAACACGGACTTCTCCAGGAAATCCATGTTACTGTTCGGGTTCGGCTGCCTGAACACCGGGTGTCTGTCACGCTGTCATGTGCATTATCTTATTATCTTAAAGGGTTGGTGACCATTGGAGTGTCAGAACGAGCTCACTGACAGGTCTGCAGACGGCAATAGACAGTGCAACACAGAGCCAACAGAAAGCAAATCGTGAAAGAATTCTAAATGACAATCAATTCTAAAAATTGTTTTTAGCTTAATATACATGCATTTAAGTAATTTGTACCAAAAGGAGGATAACAGCTTTAGGAGGATAACAGCTCACCTCCTCCACCTCCTGTACAATGAATGGTAACATTTCTATATACAGTAGATAACACAGGATCGACCATTCAGAATAGGTGATGTCACAGCTCACCTCCTCTTCTTGTACAGTGACTTGTAACACCTCTATATACAGTAGATAACACAGGATTCACCATTCACAATAGGTGATGTTACAGCTCACCTCCTCCCCCTCCTGAACAATGACTGCTAACACCTCTATATACAGAAGATAACACATGATCCACCAGAGGCGAATCTGGGGGGGGCAGGCGGGGCATGTGACCTGGGCGCAGCCGGCAGGGGGGCGCAGTAGGGCCGCCTAATGCAGCGGTCCGCAGTGTCTCCCCTGGCGGCTGCATTCTGCCGCCCCCCGGACAGGAAGTCGGTCGTTCTCTGTGTCGGCTGTCAAGCTGACAGCCGGTGTAGAGAAGCTGCCATGCGCCGGCTCCCAGGGGTCAATTGTAATTGAAGCTCTGACCGCCGGGTCAGAGCGACGCCAGCAGCATGAAATGTCTTGTGATCAAGCTGCTGACGTCACTCGCTGGCACCCAGGAGGACGAACACTGGTGGTAAGTCAGTGCTCCACTCTGGAGCTGAAGAAACCACCGAAGATGGGGGTACATAATGTGTGTGGGAATTTGGAGTGTGGGGGGTACATATATGTGGGGGGATTTGGAGTGTGGGGGGTACTATTTAATGTGCGGGGGGATTTGGAGTGGGGATGGGGATACATTATGTGTGGGGGCATTTGGATTGGGGATGGGGGTTATATAATGTGTGGGGAGATTTGGAGTAGGGATGGGAGGTACTTTATGTGTGGGGGCATTTGGAGTGGGTATGGGTGGTACTTTATGTGTGGGGGGATTTGGAGTGGGGATGGGGGGTTATTTAATGTGAGGGGAGATTTGGAGTGGGGATGGGGGGTACTTAATGTGTGGAAGGAATTTAGAGTGAGGATGGGGGGATTTAATGTGTGTGGGGAGATTTGGAGTGGGAATGGGGAGATTTAATGGGTATGGGGAGATTTGAGGCCACAAAATGAAGAGTATATATGAGGGCATGTATGAGGAAACAGTATGGGGGGATGGGTGCAGACACAGTATGGTGAGTGGGGGGATGGGTGCAGACAGTATGGGGAGCGAACGGGGGAATGTATGTGGACACAGTATGAGTAGCGATGGGAAAAATGTATGTGGACACAGTATGGGGAGTGAGGGTGATGGGATGTGTGCAGACACAGTATAGGGAGTCGGGGGTATGTGTGAGCAGACAGTATGGAGAGTGCGGGGGTAAATATATGAGGAGACAGTATGGTGAACGGGGGGGATGTTAGAGGACACAGTGTGAGGAGGGAGGGGAATAGTGTGAGATGACAGTATATTGCAGATATTTTTTATTCAGGAGCATTGTAATGACACTTCTATCTTTAAGGGCATCTTGTGACACTGACTAATTCTCATGTTTTTATTTCTGCTAGGAACATTAAAGGGGTTGTTCAGATTTGTGCTGAGTCTGCAGTCATTCTATGTGACTGCAGACTTCTGAATTCTCACAGTGCTCACTGAACGCTGTTAGGATTCTCTCGTGCCGGTAATTTACATACATGCGGTCACATGCTGACTAGACATGTGTGGCCTCACGCAATGAAAATGAACGGAGCGAGGCCGGGCACGCCTAGTCGGAATGTGGCCAGAAGTATACAAATCACATGCTTGTCTTGACATGACCATCCACCTCTTGTCACTGGTTCGGGAGAATCCTAAATGTGTGCAGTGCATTAGTTGTGAGTATTCAGAAGCTGCAATGTCAGGATTCAGCTCTGCAGGTTCCAGTACTAATCACACGGACACTTTACTCATATGTGACTTTCATACTTACGGTCTTGTGACAACGAGCATCTCTTCCTGCTTCTCTCATTTTTTCACTGAACATTGAGAGCATTAGGAAGAGCAGCTCTTCGGTACATGGCTAAGGCTAGTTTCACATTTGCGTCTTTGTGCGCAGCGCATCATGTGCAAGCAGAAACACATGCAAAAGCGCATAAGCGTTTTTGCATGCATTTGCGTTTTTTTGTGCATGCGTTTTAACCAGTTTCTAGCCATGTTTACTCTTAAAACGCATGCGCACGCCTGCGATCCCGTAGACTTTAATGCGCTATGACGCATTCCGTGCGCAAGCGAACGCATGCGTTTTTTTGACGCCTTTGAACGGACCCAAAAATGCAACAGGTTGCATCTGACACGTTTAGACGCACACCTTAAAACACCGCATGCTCACGAAAACGCAGACGAACGCATGCAAACGCAAGACCATGCGTACTCCATGTTAAACATAGGTATGCATGCGCACGGATGCGCACGATGCGCTGCGCAAAAACTGCTAATGTGAAACCAGCCTTAGTGTGCAAATCACTTGTGTGCTTTGGGGGGGGCTGAACTGAATTTTTGCCCCGGGTGCCAGAAAGCCTAGATACACCTCTGTGATCCACCATTCACGATAGGTGATATCACAACTCACCTCCTCTCTAACCTGTACAATACGTGATATCACAGATCACAAATGCATCGAAAACAAAGCCCTGATTTGAACATTGTCATTTGTACATGACGTGCACATTTCCTCTGACATCGTTGACTATCAGCAGAACATGCAAGATGGTATTGGAGCGGTGTTACAGATTGCCTGGATATTACAACATAAAATAAAGCAGGTCATAAAAGAGCCAGTGACGCGTGCTGCACTGGCCGGCACTATCCCACCACCGAGCAGGCATGGCTGAGGATCACACCCTGTCCTGTTCTTACTGTGCAGGAAACAGCACAGTACGAATAATGCTCTCTGCTTCTGGTATTAGTACATGAAAGGTCGAGTTTACGCTCACTCTGCATGTGGCTACAGCCGGGTAATCCCCACAGAGAGAAGTCTACAGCACGCCATGTAAAGGAGGGCGGCAACGAAAAACTTCTCACTGCGTTCACTCATTATCCAGCTCCAACATAGTCAGTAGAGCAGTACACGAGTTTCGTACACAATGTAAGGGCAGATTTAGCAAAATGTCATAAAAAATGCACCAAATACACACAATTTTAGAAGCATTTCTGGAATCTGTCTAAAATATCTGGAAATGCCACTTTAATAACGTAAAAAAAAAAATCTGAAAAACTATCGAAACCACAAAAGACAACTTGAAAAAAAAAGGAGAAAACTGATTCCCCGGATGGCATACACCCACGAGTATTAAGAGAACTAAGTAATGTAATAAACAAGCCAATATTTCTTATTTTTAGGGACTCTATAGTGACAGGGTCTGTTCCACAGGACTGGTGCGTAGCAAATGTGGTACCAATATTCAAAAAGGGCTTTAAAAGTGAACCTGGAAATTATAGGCCAGTAAGTCTAACCTCTATTGTTGGTAAAATATTTGAAGGGTTTCTGAGGGATCTTATTCTGGATTATCTCAATGAGAATAACTGTTTAACGCCATATCAGCATGGGTTTATGAGGAATCACTCCTGTCAAACCAATCTAATCAGTTTTTATGAAGAGGTAAGCTATAGACTGGACCAAGGTGAGTCATTGGATGTGGCATATCTTGATTTTTCCAAAGCGTTTGATACCGTGGCACACAAGAGGTTGGTACACAAAATAAGAATGCTGGGTCTGGGGGAAAATGTGTGTAAATGGGTAAGTAACTGGCTTAGTGATAGAAAGCAGAGGGTGGTTATAAATGGTACAGTCATGGCCAAAAGTTTTGAGAATGACACAAATATTAATTTTTACAAAGTCTACTGCTTCATTTTTTCTAATGGCAATTTGCATATACTCCAGAATGTTATAAAGAGTGATCAGCTTAACAGCAATTACTTGCAAAGTCAATATTTGCCTAGAAAATGAACTTTATCCCCCAAAACACATTTCAACATCATTGCAGCCCTGCCTTAAAAGGACCAGCTAACATCGTTTCAGTGATTGCTCCATTAACACAGGTGTGGGTGTTGATGAGGACAGGGCTGGAGATCAATCTGTCATGATTAAGTAAGAATGACACCACTGGACACTTTAAAAGGAGGCTGGTGCTTGGCATCATTGTTTCTCTTCTGTTAACCATGGTTATCTCTAAAGAAACACGTGCAGTCATCATTGCACTGCACAAAAATGGCCTAACAGGGAAGAGTATCGCAGCTAGAAAGATTGCACCTCAGTCAACAATCTATCGCATCATCAAGAACTTCAAGGAGAGAGGTTCCCTTGTTGCCAAAAAGGCTCCAGGGCGCCCAAGAAAGACCAGCAAGTGCCAGGACCGTCTCTTAAAAGTGTTTCAGCTGTGGGATCGGGCTACCAGCAGTGCAGAGCTTGCTCAGGAATGGCAGCAGGCAGGTGTGAGTGCATCTGCACGCACTGTGAGGTGGAGACTCTTGGAGCAAGGCCTGGTCTCAAGGAGGGCAGCAAAGAAGCCACTTCTCTCCAGAAAAAACATCATGGACAGACTGATATTCTGCAAGAGGTACAGGGAGTGGACTGCTGAGGACTGGGGTAAAGTCATTTTCTCTGATGAATCCCCTTTTCGATTGTTTGGGACATCTGGAACACGGCTTATTCAGAGAAGACCAGGTGAGCGCTACCACCAGTCTTGTCTCATGCCAACTGTCAAGCATCCTGAAACCATTCATGTGTGGAGTTGCTTCTCAGCCAAGGGAATGGGCTCTCTCTCAGTCTTGCCTAAAAACACAGCCATGAATAAAGAATGGTACCAGAATGTCCTCCGAGAGCAACTTCTCCCAACCGTCCAAGAGCAGTTTGGCGATCAACAATGCCTTTTTCAACATGATGGAGCACCTTGCCAAAAAGCAAAGGTGATAACTAAATGGCTCAGGGAACAAAACAGAGATTTTGGGACCATGGCCTGGAAACTCCCCAGATCTTAATCCCATTGAGAACTTGTGGCCAATCATCAAGAGACGGGTGGACAAACAAAAACCTTCAAATTCAGACAAAATAAAAGCATTGATTGTGCAAGAATGGACTGCTATCAGTCAGGATTTGATCCAGAAGTTGATTGAGAGCATGCCAGGGAGAATTGCTGAGGTCCTGAAGAAGAAGGGTCAACACTGCAAATATTGACTTGCTGCATTAACTCATTCTAACTGTCAATATAACCTTTTGCTACTCATAATATGATTGCAATTATATTTCTGTATGTGATAAAAACATCTGACAAACACACATAAAAACCAGAGGCCAGCAGATCATGTGAAAATATAATATTTGTGTCATTCTCAAAACTTTTGGCCATGACTGTATATTCTCTAACTGGGTCGCTGTGACCAGTGGGGTACCGCAGGGTCGGTGTTGGGACCTATTCTCTTCAACATATTTATTAACAATCTGGTAGAATGTTTACACAGTAAAATATCAATATTTGCAGATGATACAAAACTTTGTATAGCAGTCAATACTAGAGCAGATAGTATTCTGCTACAGATGGATCTGGATTAGTTGGAAACTTGGGCCGAAAGGTGGCAGGTGCAGTTTAACAATGATAAATGTAAGGTTATACACATAGGAAGAAGGAATCAATATCACCATTACACACTGAACGGGAAACCACTGGGTAAATCTGACATAGAGAAAGACTTGGGGATCCTAGTTAATGATAAACTTACCTGGAGCAGCCAGTGCCAGGCAGCGGCTGCCAAGGCAAACAGGATCATGGGGTGCATTAAAAGAGGTCTGGATACACATGATGAGAGCATTATACTGCCTCTGTACAAATCTCTGGTTAGACCGCACATGGAGTACTGTGTACAGTTTTGGGTACCGGTGCTCAGGAAGGATATAATGGAACTAGAGCGAGTACAAAGGAGGGCAACAAAATTAATAAAGAGGATGGGGGAACTACAATACCCAGAGAGATTAGCAAAATTAGGATTATTTAGTCTAGAAAAAAGACGACTGAGGGGCGATCTAATAAACATCTATAATATAACCAGCTAAGCGTCACTCTGTCCGAAGCCTTTATAGACTGCGCAAGCATGACGCGCCTGCGCAGTCTGGCTCCAGACAGAATGAGGCAGCGCGGTGAGGAGCGTGTATGGCGTCGGAGATGGGGGTACGCATACACACTGCATACCGCTATGTCCGGCGCCATACTTACCTGACCGGGAGGAGCGTTGCCGAGGCGCTTCTCTTCGGCTGGAGCGGGAGTGTGGCTGGAATCGCGCATGTGCATAGCACGATCCGGCACAATTTTACTGAAGACACACTTGCAGTGTGTCTTCAGCAATATGGCGCCAGACAGCGCTATGGGCATGCGCGTACTCGGGCGCCAGACTCCTCCCCCGGCCTCCAGCAGAACGTGGTGACAGCGCTGGAGCACAGGAAAGAAGGGTGAGTATAAATATATTTTTTTCTAATGGCAATTTGCATATACTCCAGAATGTTATAAAGAGTGATCAGCTTAACAGCAATTACTTGCAAAGTCAATATTTGCCTAGAAAATGAACTTTATCCCCCAAAACACATTTCAACATCATTGCAGCCCTGCCTTAAAAGGACCAGCTAACATCGTTTCAGTGATTGCTCCATTAACACAGGTGTGGGTGTTGATGAGGACAGGGCTGGAGATCAATCTGTCATGATTAAGTAAGAATGACACCACTGGACACTTTAAAAGGAGGCTGGTGCTTGGCATCATTGTTTCTCTTCTGTTAACCATGGTTATCTCTAAAGAAACACGTGCAGTCATCATTGCACTGCACAAAAATGGCCTAACAGGGAAGAGTATCGCAGCTAGAAAGATTGTACCTCAGTCAACAATCTATCACATCATCAAGAACTTCAAGGAGAGAGGTTCCCTTGTTGCCAAAAAGGCTCCAGGGCGCCCAAGAAAGACCAGCAAGTGCCAGGACCGTCTCTTAAAAGTGTTTCAGCTGTGGGATCGGGCTACCAGCAGTGCAGAGCTTGCTCAGGAATGGCAGCAGGCAGGTGTGAGTGCATCTGCACGCACTGTGAGGTGGAGACTCTTGGAGCAAGGCCTGGTCTCAAGGAGGGCAGCAAAGAAGCCACTTCTCTCCAGAAAAAACATCATGGACAGACTGATATTCTGCAAGAGGTACAGGGAGTGGACTGCTGAGGACTGGGGTAAAGTCATTTTCTCTGATGAATCCCCTTTTCGATTGTTTGGGACATCTGGAACACGGCTTATTCAGAGAAGACCAGGTGAGCGCTACCACCAGTCTTATATTTTTTTTTTTGTATGTGTGTAGTTTTAATAGGAGTGAGGGGTACCATGCATACCAGGATAGGGGAGGTGAGAGTACCATGCTTACCAGGATAGGGGAGGTGAGAGGACCATGCTTACCAGGATAGGGGAGGTGAGAGGACCATGCTTACCAGGATAGGGGAGGTGAGAGGACCATGCTTACCAGGATTGGGGGGTGAGGGTACCATGCATACCAGGATTGGGGGGATGAGAAGTACCATGCATACCAGGATTGGGGGATGACAGGACCAGGCATACTAGGATTGGGGGATGAGGGGTACCATGCATACCAAGATTGGGGGATGAGGGGTACCATGCATACCAGGATAGGGGGGTGAGGGGTACCATGCATTCCAGGATAGGGGGGTGAGGGGTACCATGCATACCAGGATTGGGGGATGACAGGACCATGAATACCAGGATAGGGGGTGAGGGGACCATACATACCAGGATAGGGGGTGAGGGGGCCATGCATACCAGGATAGGGATGAGGGAGTACCATGCATACCAGGATTGAGGGGTGAGGGGACCATGCATACAAGGATGAAGAATGGGGTGCCATGCATACCAGGATTGGGGGGGGGGTGAGGGTACCATGCATACCAGGATAGGAATGAGGGGTGCCATACGTACCAGGATAGGAGGGTGGCAGCACATACCAGGATGGGAGACCATATACCAATTAAAATGCTCGCCACCCGGGCGTAGAACGGGTTCATAGCTAGAGTATAAGTATATAAGGGGACAATACAAATATCTCTCCGAGGATCTGTTTATACCAAGGAAGGTGAGGGTCAAACGGGGGCATTCTCTGCATCTGGAGGAGAGGTTTTTCCACCATCATAGAAGAGGACTCTTTACTGTTAGGGCAGTGAGAATCTGGAATTCCTTGCCTGAGGAGGTGGTGATGGTGAACTCAGTCGAGGGGTTCAAGAGAGGCCTGGATGTTTTCTTGGAGTGTAACAATATTGTATCTTACAGTTATTAGGTTCTTTAGAAGGACATAGATCTGGGGATTTATTCTGACAGAATATATGCTGAACTGGTAGGACAAATATCTTTTTTACGCCTTGCTAACTATGTTACTATGATTAATTTTGTCGCTAATCAAAAAGTCAATAATTGAGGGGTATTGATACCAAAAAAAAAGATGGGACTGCAATGATGAATTCGGCACTAAGACTTTTTCACAGTGGTGATTAAAAATTGTATTTCCTAAGGGTATTCACTGCTTTAGTTTTGACTCCTCTGTAGATCCTGTGGTATAGGAACAATCCCTTACAGCATATTTGGCGATGGAGCTGACTCTTCAGAAGAAGCAATTGTGTGTGCACGAGGAATCACATTTTCTGGTCATTACATGACTTGCATCCAGCATTTTTCACCAGTTTTCCTCTCTGCAGGCTCTACCTACCTCTGACTTTCAGTTGTCTCTGAGCTACTGGGTGGAAATGACCTGCTGTGATGTCTCCCACACACAGACATGAGGTTTCTTTGTAGAACATATAGGATCAGCAGCAGCAGCATGGAGGTCATTATAGAGGAGTACTACGCAATGTAGATGAGAATGCAGTTGTCCAGTTGTGGATGAGGGAAAAACAACACACTAGAAAGCAACAACAAAGTACCAATGTGTCTGGAACTTTGCAACCCCACCCCCCCCCCCCCACACCATACACACACACACACACTCTGCCGGCGCCTGCGCACTGCAGGGACTCTGCTCTGCCCTCAACAGGGCAGAGCAGTGCACCTGTGCAGGAGCCACGACAGGTAGCAAAGAAGAAGATGTCACCGTTAGAAGATGGGAGGCGCCAGACCGCACCGTGACACCCATCGGACCAAAACCGGACCCGGAACGCCCCTGGGTGAGTATAACAATTAATTTTTCTTATCTTTCAGGTTACATTGGGGCAGCATTACAGAATGCTGTAGATAAGCCCCTGATGTCAGTGCCGGCAGCTGATAGGCGAAAAATAGGGTGACAGATTCCCTTTAATAGTCAGCTATAATCTGATCTTCAGTGTTTATATTAATCGTCAAATAATATTAATAGTCTGTTGGCTTGTTTGTATTTGAGCTGCAAGGTCTATCTCACTATCTGTTTTAACCAAAGGTTTAATCGGGCCTCGGCATGGGGGACAGGCTCCCCCAGCCTCAAGTCAGGCCTCGGGGGGACATCGGGCTTAGGTTCCGGGGACAGGCCTATGAGTTGGGCCTCGACCCGGCTTCAAGCCGAAGACAGGCGCCCCCTGGCTTCAAGCCGGGCTTCGGCTCAGGGGACAGGCACCTCGGCCTAAAAATCAGGCCTTCACCAGGGGGACAGGCCCCTCGATCTATAATCAGGCCTTCGACAGGTGGACTGGCTGCTCTGCCTATAATCTGGCCTTCGCACAGGGAAAAGGTCCTTCTGCCTATAGTCAGGCCTTCGCCCGGGGGACAGGCCTACGCTAGGGGGACAGGCCCCTCGGCCTATATAATCAGGCCTTCACCCGGGGGCCAGGCCTTCACCAGGGGTTCCAAATCACCCTCCATGATCAGTGAATCTGTCAACTATAGCTTTGTATAGCTTATAGCTATAGATTTTTTGGTTGGCGCCTGTTCACACTAGTTTAGATGTGCTGGTCCTTTTTTTCTATTGAACTATAGCTTTGTGAAGTCTCCCAATGAGTTAATTATAAGGACCACTGTATGTCTGACAGCAGCTTTATTTATGATTAAATTTAAAATTCCAATGAATTGTCAACTCTTGGGCAAAATAGTAAAAACACTTAGAATGCCATCATTATGTATGTCAGATGTGCTGTAATTATGCTTCCAAACAGCAGATGAAAATCAGAGGAAGAAAAGCAGCTACTAGAGGCTAAGAGCCATGGGCTGCACTACGAGCGCTGCTCCTCCTTCCGCCTCTCACGCGCTTCCAAACAGTGACACAGCAATCTGTAGAAAGCCTGGAAGAATTGACAAGATCACAGTGAGTGCACAAAGCCGGACATGCTGGAGAAGGAGCAGGACTAATGTCTGCAAGGGGCTCACATTCCTGCTGCCAGGCTGCACAGCCCGCTCCATTCTTATGCACTAGTAATGGGGACATTTCTCACATACCACATCTGCCCCAAACAGCTCACAAGCAAAACAGACTGAAGGCGCGTTCAAGAAAGTGACCACACAAGTGTCAGAAGACCAGCCGGGGGCCAAAATATGTGAGATACACTATGTAAGCATCTTTGTAACTGAGACTAAAGACCCTTATACACATGTTGACATTATGGTGGCAGCCACCTCTTCATCCTAAGGCCGGGGTCACACTTGCAAGTGCAATGCGAGAAACTTGCGCGAGTTTCTCGCTTCAATACCCAGCATTGCCACCGGCACTCAAGACAGGAGTGTGTGGCTGCATGTCTTTCTATGCAGCTGAACACTCCGGTCCGAACCTCCGGCGGCAGTGCTGGGTATTGATGCGCGAGTTTCTCGCATTGCACTCGCAAGTGTGACCCTGGCCTAATAATGGTGCATTTCGGAGCCCTGTTCTCGGAGTCTGTGTGGTCACAGCACTTGCGATCAGTTATTACCGTAGCTAACCTGTGGAGAAAAGCTAACTTGGCCAATTGGGAATTTCCCGTTAAAGGATTTGTCTCCTGCACATGTGCCTTATTAGGGCCGATATCCTACAGGAGGGTCTTCTGCTGGATCGGTATCACAGAGAATAGCAGTTATTTACAGATGAGCTTGGCGGGCACGAAGAGACACAGGACCCTGGTCCCCAGAATCTTTAGGGGATATAAGCAGTCAAATGTCATGTGTTAAATAATTGTTTGCCTTAACCTGGAAATTGATTATAAGCCGTGACGAAGAAGCCAAATCCCAGTAAGACAAGGGTCAGCTTACAAGAAATGCACCAACTACAGCCAGTGATTGTGATGCTGACCCAGACTAGCAATGAGTCAGACTGCCATTTACCGTACGGTTCCCCGTCTTCCTGGAAGCCACGATGAGTACTGGCCAAGCGGAATCAAAACAGAAAGAGTGCAGGGCATGAAAAAAGCAAAAAGCGAGAGAGCGAAGCATGAGAGCGAACAGCGAGAACTGGAGCACAAACAGTGAGAACGGAAAAGCGAACAGCGAGAAAGGGAGAGCAAACAACGAGAACGTGGGAGTGAAAAGCGAGAGCGCGAACAAAGAGAACCGGAGAGCGATCAACAAGAGCGGGAGAGTGTACAACGAGAACGGGAGAGAGAAAAGCAAGAGCAGATCAAAAAGCGAGAGCAAGAGAGCGAATAGCGAGAACGGGAGAGCGAAAAAGGAGAGCAGGAGGGCGAAAAAGCAAGAACGGGAGAGAGAACAGCGAGAACAGGAGAGCGAACAACAAGAGCGCGAACAGAAAGAGCGAAAAGCGAGAACGGAAGAGCGAAAAGATAGAACGGGAGAGCGAAAAGCGAGAACGGGAGAGCGAAAAGCGAGAACGGGAGAGCGAAAAGCGAGAACGGGAGAGCGAAAAGCGAGAACGAGAGAGCAAACAGGAAAGCGAACAGCGAAAGCAGGAGAGCAAAAAGCGAGAGTGGGAAAGCGAAGCGCGAGAGTGAACAGTGAGAACTGGAGAGCGAACAGCAAGAACGGGAGAGCAAACAGAGAGCGAAAAGCGAAAGAGGGAGAGCAAAAAGCGGGAGAGAAAAGCAAGAACGGAAGAGAAAAGCGAAAATGGGAGAGAAAACCTAGTCATAGGCTGCGAGAGGGAGAACTATGATATGCCATGAACCTCCATAGCCTTCAGCATTGATGTGCCCCATCCATCATTCCTACAGTCCTCACCCATCATCCACACAGTCCCTGTCCCTATTTCCAAGTCTTCACTTGCTTTGGCAAAGCTCATTTGTATTTGCTCTTTGGCCAATAAAGCAACAGAAAAAAAAAAAGAGAGAGATAGAGAGGCAACACACACACACACACAGAGGCAGCACAAACATATACAGGCAGCACACACACAGAGGCCGCTCACACACAGGCAGCACACACACACAGGGAGAGGCAGCACACAAACTCAGTGGCAACACACACACACACAGAGACAGAACACAAAGGCAATACACACACAGAAGGGCAGCACACACAGGCCGCAATCACACAGAGACAGAGCACATACAAAGAGGCAAGCACACAAACAGAGGCAAGCACACAGGCAGCGCACACACACACAGAGGCAGCACACACACACACACACACACACACACACAGGCAGCAAACACACAGACAGCACACATACACAGAGGCAGCACTCAAACACACGGAGAAAGCACACACAGGGAGGCAGCACACACACACACAGGGAAAGGTAGCACACACATAGAGGGGCAATGCACACACAAAGAAGCAGCACACACAGAAGCAGCACAAACACACAAGGAGAGACAGTGCACATTGAGGGGCAGCACACACATAGGTAGCGCATACACACAGGGTGAGGCAGCACACACACAGAGGGGCAAAGCACAAAGATGCAGCACACACAGAGAAAACGCACACACACAGAAGCAGCACGCACACACACAGAGAGGCAGCGCACACACACACAAAGAGGCAGCACACGCAGAGACAACGCACACACACAGAGGCAGCACACACACACACACACAGAGGCAGCACACACAGAGACAACGCACACACACAGACAACGCACACACACAGAGATAACACACACACACACAGACACAACACACACAGAAGCAGCACGCGCACACACACAGAGGCAGCACACGCACAGAGAGGCAGCACTCGCACAGAGAGGCAGCACACGCACAGAGAGGCAGCACACGCACAGAGAGGCAGCACACGCACAGAGACAGCACACACACACAGCGTCTCCCTCTCACACACACAGAGGCAACATACACATACAGAGGGGGGCAGCACACACAAAGAGGCAGCGCACAGAGAGCGAGAGAGGCACCGCACACAGAGAGCGAGAAAGGCAGTCCACACAGGGAGGGAGAGGGGCAGCACACACAGCAGAGAGAAGCAGCACACACAGATAGAAAGAGGAAAAGAGGCAGCACACAGAGAAAGAGAGAGCAAGAGAGACAGTACACACAGAGCGAGAGAGGCAGCACACAGACAGAGATGCAGCACACACAGAAAGAGAGGCAGTACACAGAGAGAGGGGCAGCACACAGAGAGAGGCAACACACACACAGCGAGAGAGAGGCAGCACACACAGAGAGGCAGCACACATAGAAAGAGGCAGCACAGAGGTGCAGCACACAGAGGCAACACAGAGAGAGAGGCAGCACACAGAGAGAGGCAGCACACACACACAGAGGCAGCACAGAGAGAAAGAGAGAGGCAGCACCATGAGAAAGAGGCAGAACAGAGAGCCAGCAGATAGGCACCGCACACAGAGAGAGGCAACACAGAGATAAGCAGCACACACAGAGAGCGCCAGCATACAGAGAGGCGCAGCACACAGAGGCAGCACACACAACGAGAAAGGTAGCACACACAGAGAAAAAGGCAGCACACACACAGAAGCAGCACAGAGAGAGAGGCAACAAATACAGAAATAGAGAGGCAGCACAAAGAGAGCCAGCAAACAGAGAGGCACAGCACACAGAGAGAGGAAACACACAGAGAGGCAACAGAGAGAGAGGGGCAGCACACACAGAGAAGGAGAGTCAACACACACAGCAAGAGCCAACACACAGAGAGAGGGGCAGCACACAGAGAGAGAGGCAGCACAGAGAAAAAGAGAGCCAGCACACACAGAGGGGCAGCACACACAGAAAGAGATAGCACACACAGAAAGAGAGACAGCGCAGACAGAAAGAGGGACAGAACACAGAATGAGAGAGGCAGAACACACAGCAAGAGAGGCAGTAAACGGAGAGAGAGGCAGCATACAGAAGCGCAGTACACAGAGGCAGCATAGATAGAGACAGAGGCAGCAAACAGAGAAAGAAAAGCAGCACACACAGAGAGCGAGAGAGGCAGCACATACAGGGAACAAGAGAGGCAGCACACAGAGAACAAGAGAGGCAGCACACAGAGAAAGATAGACAGCACAGAGAGACAGAGGGAGAAAGTGTGAGGCCTTCACATCTAGAGTGGCAACATCTGGCTCCAGTAGTACTTCAAGGACCTTTACAAAGACATCCCAAGTGAAGACCTGAACCCATCACAAAAAGAGCTTGTGAAAAAAACTTAAAGATATGGAGGAAAAGTTCCAAATATTTCCAAAATCCTCTGGATACACGAATCACACTGATAGAAATAACAGAAAGGATCACACAGATAAAAGGTTAAAAAAAGCCAGCGGCCCAGATGAGATCCTCCCAGAAATGCTAAAATACAGCCCCCTCCAGACATCCAGGCTGCAATAACAAAACTATTTAATATCATACTGCCGGATGGCTGCTTCCCCAAAAACTAGAATCAAGGCCTCATAACCCCTATACATAAAAATGGGGACAAGTATGATCCAGCAAACTACCGGGCGATATGTGTCCGCAGCAACCTGGGTAAACTCTTCAACTGCATCCTGAACAAGAGGATGCACCTTTCTCACCGAGCACAACGTCCTCAGCAAGAGCCAAGCAGGGTTCCTCCTGAACCACCGCACCACTGACCACATCTCCACTCTGCACAGCCTCATCAAGAGCCATGTCCACAATGCAAATAAACAGGAAGATATACGCCTGTTTTATGGACTTCAAGAAGGCATCCAAGACTATTCCTAAAACTGCTGGGGAGCGGAATAGGAGGCAAAACATATGATGTCATCCGAAGCTCCTACACTGAGAACGCTTGGTCAATGGAAGGAGGACGGCCTAATTCCAGAGTGGAGGAGTGTGACAGGGCTGCAGCCTCAGTCCAACGCTCTTTAACATCTACATCAATGAGCTGGCGGTGCAGTAGAGTCCTCCTCAGCACCACGACCTCAGCAACAGGACTCACCCTCCTTGACACACAGGTGAAGTTTCTGCTGTATGCTGATGACCTTGTGCTTTTATCACCAACCGAGAAAGGCCTCCAAAATAATCTGAAAATCCTAGAGACCTTCAGCAGCAAATGGGCACTGCCAATCAACCAGGAGAAAACTAATACTGTGTTCCAGAAAAGAAAGCAGAAACCTACTGGCTATCCTACCGTTATGATCAACAACTGTCCACTTACAGAAACCAACAAGTACACCTACCTGGGCCTAGAACTCAGCCAGTCAGGGAGCTTCAAGCAAGCCATAGAATTACTGAAAGACAAGGCATCCAAAGCCTTCTATGCCATCAGAAGACATCTGTACCATCTCAATGCACCAGTAACCGTCTGGCTAAAAATCTTTGACTCCCATCATTTCCCCAAGCTTTCTGTACGGTAGTGAGGTCTGAGGCCCATTCTCATACCCAAACTGGTCAAAGAGGGACGCTGGGCAGACAGAAATACTCAATCTAGATTTCTGCAAGCATCTTCTCCAAATCTATCGGAGCACATAAAGCAGCGCCTGCCGAGCAGAGCTGGGCAGATTCCCACTACATCTCGCAATCCAGAAGAAGGCGCTATCATTCAAGGCTCATCTACAAAGTAGTAGTCCCAGCTCCTACCATCACAAAGCCTTCCTACACCAGAAAGCCTCCCAACCCAAAGTACCCAAAGCCAGCCTGACCAAGACATCAACCTACACGGCCTGACAAAAGGCGAAATCCGGAAGATGTTACACAAAGTCAAAAGAGGAGTATCACAGCATCTGGAGGAACAAAATAAACAAATCTCAGAAACTGACGATATACCAGAACCTACAGAGGGAGTACAAACTGGCCCCATATCTAGAGAAACTAGAAAACCCCAAAGAGCGACAGATCCTGAGCCTACTCATCGAATACGGGCGGCACCGACAGAACTACAAGCCCCAAGAGAGCAGACTCTGCCAGCAGTGCCCCCAGGAGGCCGAGGCACACTTACTGCTGCGGTGCCCCAAATACTCCGCAGTGAGGGACACTCACTTCAAGAAACTGATCTCCTTCCAAACTTCACCTCCATGGAGGAGGAAGAGAAACTGCTTATAAAGTGAATGGGCAATAGCAGCGGAATATGTCAGTGCCTGCCACAGACTAAGACAAGACTGATATGTAATGGACCTCTATACCTCACCCTGGACATGTCCCCAGACGAAGAGCAGACTGATATGTAATGGACCTCTATACCTCACCCTGGACATGGCCCCAGACGAAGAGCAGACTGATATGTAATGGACCTCTATACCTCACCCTGGACATGGCCCCAGACGAAGAGCAGACTGACATGTAATGGACCTCTATACCTCACCCTGGACATGGCCCCAGACGAAGAGCAGACTGATATGTAATGGACCTCTATACCTCACCCTGGACATGGCCCCAGACGAAGAGCAGACTGACATGTAATGGACCTCTATACCTCACCCTGGACATGGCCCCAGACGAAGAGCAGACTGATATGTAATGGACCTCTATACCTCACCCTGAACATGGCCCCAGACGAAGAACAGACTGATTTGTAATGGACCTCTATACCTCACCCTGGACATGGCCCCAGACGAAGAACAGACTGATTTGTAATGGACCTCTATACCTCACCCTGGACATGGCCCCAGACGAAGAACAGACTGATTTGTAATGGACCTCTATACCTCACCCTGGACATGGCCCCAGACGAAGAACAGACTGATATGTAATGGACCTCTATACCTCACCCTGAACATGGCCCCAGACGAAGAACAGACTGATTTGTAATGGACCTCTATACCTCACCCTGGACATGGCCCCAGACGAAGAACAGACTGATATGTAATGGACCTCTATACCTCACCCTGGACATGGCCTCTATCCTCTAAAAGGAGCCTGCTATATCCTGGACCTCTATTATGCCTCGCTACCCCGTCCCCCTATTTTTACCATTTGGTTTGGCAATGCTAACATATACTTAGTCCTGCCAATAAAACTCATTTGAATTTGAGAGAGGCAGCACACAGAGAGAAAGAGGCAGCACACAAAGAGAGAGAGGCAGCACACAAAGAGAGAGAGGCAGCACACACAGAAAGAGAGGCAGCACACAGAGCAGCAGCACACTAAGAGAGAGACAGCACAGAGAAAGAGGCAGCACAGAAAGAGAGGCAGCACAGAGAGCGAAAGAGGCAGGACTCACAGAGAGCGAGAGAGACAGCACACACAGAAAGCGAGAGAGGCAGCACACACAGAAAGCGAGAGGGGCAGCACACACAGAAAGCGAGAGAGGCAGCACACACAGAAAGCGAGAGAGGCAGCACACACAGAAAGCGAGAGAGGCAGCACACACAGAAAGCGAGAGAGGCAGCACACACAGAAAGCGAGAGAGGCAGCACACACAGAAAGCGAGAGAGGCAGCACACACAGAAAGCGAGAGAGGCAGCACACACAGAAAGCGAGAGAGGCAGCACACACAGAAAGCGAGAGAGGCAGCACACACAGAAAGCGAGAGGGGCAGCACACACAGAAAGCGAGAGAGGCAGCACACACAGAAAGATAGGTAGAACAGACAGAGGCAGCACACAAACACACAGAGCAAGAGTGAGAGGGGAAGCACACAGGAGAACGAGAGGGGCAGCAAACAGAGAGAGGGGCAACACAGTGAGAGGGGTAGCACACAGACAGAGAGCAAGAGGGGCAGCACACAAAGAGAGAGCGAGCGAATGGGGGCAACACACACACAGAGCGAGAGGGGTAGCACAGAGAGCGAGACGGGCAGAACAGAAAGAACGAGAGGGGCAACACACAAGAGAGAGGCAGCACAGAGAGAGAGCAAGAGGCATCACAGAGAGAGCGAGAGGAGGCAGCACAGAGAGCGTGAGGGCGAGAGGGGCAGCACAGAAAGAGTGAGAGGGGCAGCACAGAGAGAGTGAGAGGGTCAGCAGAGAATGCAAGAGGGGAAGCACGCAGAAAGATAGAGCGAGAGGGGCAGCACACAGAGAGAAAACGAGAGGGGCAGCACACAGAGACAGACAGCACACACAGAAAGAGGCAGCACATAGATAGAGGAAGCACACACACACAGAGGCAACACACACAGAAAGAGAGAGCTAGCACACACAGAGACAGCATTACAGAGAGAGAGGCAGCACACACAGAGAACCAGCAAACACACACAGACAGCACACACAGAGAGGCAGCGCACGCAGACAGGCAGCAGAGAGAAAGAGAGGGGCAGCACACAGAGAGAGAGGCAGCACAGAAAGAGATAGGCAGCACACAGAGAAAAAGAGAAGCAACACACATAGAGATAGGCAGCAAACAGAGAGGGAGAGGCAGTTCACACACAGAGGAACAGCACATACAGAGAAAGAGGCAGCACACACAGAAAGATACAGCACACAGAGAGAAAGGCGCACACAGAGCGTGAGAGGAAGCACACACAGAAAGAGAGGAGTAGAAAACAGAGAGACAGCACACAGAGAGGTAGAGAAAAAGAAAAGCAGCAAAGAGGAAGCACACATCCAGAGATCACTCACAGAGAGCGAGAGAGGCAGCACACACAGAGCGTGAGAGGAAGTACACACACAGAGCGTGAGGAAGCACACACACAGAGCGTGAGAGGAAGCACACACAAAAAGAGGGGCAGCACACAGAGAGAAAAAGGAAGCACACAGCCAGAGAAGCAGCACACAGAGAGAGCACTTACAGAGAGCGAGAGAGGCAGCACACACAGAGCATGAGAGGCAGCACACACAGAAAGAGGGGCAGCACACAGAGAGAAAAAGGAAGCACACAGCCAGAGAAGCAGCACACAGAGAGAGCACTCACAGAGAGCGAGAGGCAGCACACACAGAGCGTGAGAGGAAGCACACACAGAAAGAGGGGCAGCACACAGAGAGAGAGCGAGCGAGCAAGGGGGGGCAACACACAGAGCGAGAGGGGCAGCACAAAGAAAGCGAGAGCACACAGAGCGCAAGAGAGGCAGCACACAGAGAAAGAGAGCGAAAATGGCAGCACACAGAGAGAGAGCAAAATGGGCAGCACACACAGAGAACCAGCACACACAGAGCGGCAGCACACACAGGCAGCAGAGAGAAAGAGAGGGGCAGCACACAGAGAGAGAGAGGCAGCACACAGAGAAAAAGAGAAGCAGCACACAGAGAGGGAGATGCAGTACACACACAGAGCAAGAGAGGCAGCACACACAGAGAGATAGAGGCAAAGAGAGGGAGAGGGGCAGCACACAGAGAGAGAAGTAGCACACACACAGACAGCACAGAGAGAGAGGCAGCACACACAGAGAGGCAGCACACACAGAGCACAAGAAATGCAGTGCACAGAGAGAGAGCAAGAGGGGCAACACACAGAGAGAGAGGGGGGGGCAGCACACAGACAGAGCGAGTGAGAGGGGTAGCACACAGAAAGACCAAGAGCAAGAGAGACAACACACAGAGAGAGCGAGCAAAAGGGGCAGCACACAGAACAAGAGGGGCAGCACACAGAGAGAGAAGTAGCACACACAGAGAACCAGCACACACAGAGAGGCAGCACACACAGAGAGGCAGCAGAGAGAAAGAGAGAAAGAAAGGAGCAGCACAGAGAGAGAGACACAGCACACAGAGCGAAGCAACACACACAGAGAGAGGCAGCACATAGAGAAAGATAGCAGCACACAAAGAAGCAGCACACATAGGCAGCACACACAGAGAGATAGAGGCAGCACACACAAAAAGATAGAGAGGCAGCAAAGAGAGAGAGACAAGTAGCACGCACACAGACACAGCACAGAGAGAGGCAGCACACAAACAGAGAGGCAGCAAAGAGAGAGAGCGAGAGGGGCAGTGCACAGAGAGAGCAAGAGGGGCAACACACAGAGCGAGAGGGGCAGCACAAAGAGCGAGAGCAAGAGGGGCAACACAGAGAGAGAAGGACAGCACACATAGCGAGTGAGAGAGGTAGCACACAGAGAGAGAGTAAGAGGGGCAGCACACAGAGAGAGAGCAAGAGGTGCAACCAAGAGAGAGCACAAGAGGGACAGCACAGAGAGCGAGAGAAAGGGTCAGCACACAGAAAGAGAGCGAGAGAGTCAGCACACAGAGCGAGAGGGTCAGCACACAGAGAGAACGAGAGGGGCAGCAATCAGAGAGAGCGAGAGGGGTAGCACACATTTAAAGAGAATGAGAGGGGCAACACAGAGAGAGAAAGAGGGAGAGAGCGAGAGGGGCAGCACACAAACAGAGCCAGCACACAGAAAAGCGCAGCACACAGAGAGAGGCAACAGAGAAAAAGAGAAGCAGCGCACACAGAGCAAGAGAGGCAGCACACACAGAGAGCGAGAGAGACAGCACTCACAGAGAGCCAGAGAGACAGCACTCACAGAGAGCCAGAGAGACAGCACTCACAGAGAGCCAGAGAGACAGCACTCACAGAGAGCCAGAGAGACAGCACTCACAGAGAGCCAGAGAGACAGCATATACAGAGCGAGAGGCAGCACACACAGAGCGAGACAGGAAGCCCATACAAAACAGAATGTAAGAGGGAGCACACAGAGAGAGAGAGCGAGAGGGGGCAACACAGAGAGAGAGAGGGGCAGCGCACAGAGAGAGCAAGAGGGGCAGCACACAGAGCGAGAGGGGCAGCACAAAGATCGAGAGCAAGAGGGGCAACACAGAGAGAGAAGGACAGCACACAGAGCAAGTGAGAGAGGCAGCACAGAGAGGGGCAGCACACAGAGAGAGCAAGAGGTGCAACAAAGAGAGCGCAAGAGGGACAGCACAGAGAGCGAGAGAGAGGGTCAGCACACAGAAAGAGCGAGAGAGTCAGCACACAGAGAGAGCGAGAGGGTCAGCACACAGAGAGAGCGAGAGGGTCAGCACACAGAGAGAGCGAGAGGGTCAGCACACAGAGAGAGCGAGAGGGTCAGCACACAGAGAGAGCAAGAGGGTCAGCACACAGAGAGAGGGTCAGCACACAGAGAGAGGCAGCACACAAAGAGCGAGAGGGTCAGCACACAGAGAGAACGAGAGGGGTAGCACACATTTAAAGAGAATGAGAGGGGCAACACAGAGAGAGAGAGAGGGAGCGAGAGGGGCAGCACACACAGAGAGAGCCAGCACACAGAAAGGCGCAGCACCCAGAGAGAGGTAACAGAGAAAAAGAGAAGCAGCGCACACAGAGCAAGAGAAGCAGCACACACAAAGAGGCAGCACACACAGAGAACGATAGAGACAGCACTCACAGAGAGCGAGAGAAGCAGCATATACAGAGCGAGAGGCAGCACACAGATCGAGAGAGGAAGCCCACACAGAACAGAAAGTGATAGAGGGAGCACAGAGAGAGAGAGAGAGAGAGAGAGAGGGGGCAACACAGAGAGAGAGAGAGGGGCAGCGCAGAGAGAGAGCGCAAGAGGAGCCCCACACAGAGAGCGAGAGGGACAGCACAAAGAGCGAGAGCAAGAGGGGCAACACAGAGAGAAAAGGACAGCACACAGAGCGAGTGAGAGAGGCAGCACACAGAGAGAAAGAGGGGCAGCACAGAGAGGGGTAGCACACAGAGAGCAAGAGGTGCAATAAAGAGCGCAAGAGGGTCAGCACACAGAGAGAGAGCGAGAGGGGCAGCACACAGAGAGAGAGCGAGAGGGGCAGCACACATTTAAAGAGAATGAGAGGGGCAACACAGAGAGAGATAGGGAGAGAGCGAGAGGGGCAGCACACACACACACAGAGAGTCAGCACACAAAAAGGCGCAGCACACAGAGAGAGGCAACAGAGAAAAAGAGAAGCAGCGCACACAGAGCAAGAGAGGCAGCACACACAGAGAGCGAGAGAAGCAGCATATACAGAGCGAGAGGCAGCACATACAGAGCGAGAGGGGAAGCCCATACAGAACAGAAAGTGATAGAGGGAGCACACAGAGAAAGAGAGAGAGAGCGAGAGGGGGCAACACAGAGAGAGAGAGGGGCAGCGCACAGAGAGAGTACAAGAGTACTTGAGTGGGAATAAGTAAGCATCATTGACATAATATTCTCATTTTGCCATAGTTTGCCAGGAACCCTTGTCTATAACTGAACTGCTAGACAGTGCCTTGTGAATGCCTATACTCCTTTCCTCTTCCCCCTATTCCCCTTACCGTTCCTACCCCCTCCTCCCGCTTCTCTCCCCTACTTCTTTTTCTTTTCCTTACTTATTTCTGGTCATTTTTGGTTAACCTCTGTTACTGTTACTGTTATTACTGTTTGATGGCACTGTATTGTTTTGAAAATCTTTAATAAACACTAATTGATAAAAAAAAAAAAAAAAAAAAAAAAAGAGAGAGTACAAGAGGAGCAGCACACAGAGAGCAAGAGGGGCAGCACACAGAGCGAAAGGAACAGCACAAAGAGCGAGAGCAAGAGGGGAAGCACACAGAGAGCAAAAGGGGGGCAACACAGAGAGAGAGTGGCTGCAGAGAGAGCGAGAGGGACAGCACACAGACAGAGCGAGAGGAGCAGCAAACAGAGAGCGAGAGGAGCAGCACACAGAGAGCGAGAGGAGCAGCACACAGAGAGCGAGAGGAGCAGCACACAGAGAGCGAGAGGAGCAGCACACAGAGAGCGAGAGGAGCAGCACACAGAGAGCGAGAGGAGCAGCACACAGAGAGCGAGAGGAGCAGCACACAGAGAGCGAGAGGAGCAGCACACAGAGAACGAGAGGAGCAGCACACAGAGAACGAGAGGAGCAGCACACAGAGAACGAGAGGAGCAGCACACAGAGAACGAGAGGAGCAGCACACAGAGAACGAGAGGAGCAGCACACAGAGAACGAGAGGAGCAGCACACACAGAAAAATAGAAAGGCAGCACAGAGAGAGAGAGGCAACAGAGAGGGGCAACACAGAGAGAGAGCAAGAGGGATAGCACACAGAGAGCACAGCACAGAGAGGACGAGAGCGGCAGTACAGACAGAGAGAGGAAGCAGAGAGAAAGACAACACACACGAGAGAGGCAGCCCACACAGAAAGTGATAGAGGTAGCACACACAGAAAAATAGAAAGGCAGCACAGAGGCAACACACAGAGAGAGAGCGCAAGAGGGGCAGCACACAGAGAAAGCAAGAGGGGCAGCACACAGAGAAAGCAAGAGGGGCAGCACACAGAGAAAGCAAGAGGGGCAGCACACAGAGAGAGAGGGGCAGCACACAGAGAGAGAGCAAGAGGGGCAACACAGAGAGAGAGCAAGAGGGACAACACAGAGAGAGAGCAAGAGGGACAACACAGAGAGAGAGCAAGAGGGACAACACAGAGAGAGAGCAAGAGGGACAACACAGAGAGAGAGCAAGAGGGACAACACAGAGAGAGAGCAAGAGGGACAGCATACAGAGAGAGCGAGAGGGACAGCATACAGAGAGCGAGAGGGGGTCAGCACACACACACAGAGAAAAAGAGGGGCAATGCAGTGAGAGAAAGCACAAGAGGGGCTGCACACAGAGAGCGAGAGGGGCAGCACACAGAGAGCGAGAGGGGCAGCACACAGAGAGCGAGAGGGGCAGCACACAGAGGGAGCGAGAGGGGCGGCACACAGAGGGAGCGAGGGGGGCGGCACAGAGAGGGAGCGAGAGGGGCGGCACAGAGAGGGAGCGAGAGGGGCGGCACAGAGAGGGAGCGAGAGGGGCGGCACAGAGAGGGAGCGAGAGGGGCGGCACAGAGAGGGAGCGAGAGGGGCGGCACAGAGAGGGAGCGAGAGGGGCGGCACCAGGGCTGTGGAGTCGGAGTCGGAGTCGTGGAGTCGGTGCTCATTTTGGTGGAGTCGGAGTCGGTATAAAATGGACCGACTCCGACTCCTAAAATATATAATAAATTGGGTACAGTAATTCAATGCAGGATGTGCTGAATATTTTTTCATAGGAGTTTGGGAAAGTTATGAAATGTCCTATAAATGGCTGTTATATTCCTGATCTAAGGCTACATTCACACACAGCGTTTTTCGTGTTTTTTGAGGATACGTTTTTCAGCTGCAAAAGCTGATCTTTTTAAAAAACTGCATCACCTCAAAGGTTTTTGAGCTCATAGATAATGTTTTCAATAGCAAAAGCAGATTAGAAATCTGCTCTATCTATCCATTTATCCATATCTGTCTATCCATATCGTATCTGTACCAAAAAGAATGAAAACCGGGTAGTACACCAATATATATTCTGTTCTATCTAAATATCTTGATTATTGGATCATAAAAATGATTAAATGTCTGAGGTTCACATTGTACTACAATAAATTTTTCACTTAAATATAAGCAATATGTGTGGGAGTCGGAGTCGTGGAGTCGGAGTTGGAGTCGGAGTCGGTGTAAGGGAAATTGAGGAGTCGGAGTCGGAGTCGCAGGTTTGGCTTACCGACTCCACAGCCCTGGGTGGCACACAGAGAACGAGAGGGGCGGCACGCAGAGAACGAGAGGGGCGGCACGCAGAGAACGAGAGGGGCGGCACGCAGAGAGCAAGAGAGGGGCGGCACGCAGAGAGCAAGAGAGGGGCGGCACGCAGAGCAAGAGAGGGGCGGCACACAGAGAGCAAGAGAGGGGCGGCACACAGAGAGCAAGAGAGGGGCGGCACACAGAGAGCAAGAGAGGGGCGGCACACAGAGAGCAAGAGAGGGGCGGCACACAGAGAGCAAGAGAGGGGCGGCACGCAGAGCAAGAGAGGGGCGGCACGCAGAGCAAGAGAGGGGCGGCACACAGAGAGCAAGAGAGGGGCGGCACACAGAGAGCGAGAGAGGGGCAGCACACAGAGAGCGAGAGGGGCAGCACACAGAGAGCGAGAGGGGCAGCACACAGAGAGAGCGAGAGGGGCAGCACACAGAGAGAGCGAGAGGGGCAGCACACAGAGAGAGCGAGAGGGGCAGCACACAGAGAGAGCGAGAGGGGCAGCACACAGAGAGAGCGAGAGGGGCAGCACACAGAGAGAGCGAGAGGGGCAGCACACAGAGCGAGAGGGGCAGCACACAGAGCGAGAGGGGCAGCACACAGAGCGAGAGGGGCAGCACACAGAGCGAGAGGGGCAGCACACAGAGCGAGAGGGGCAGCACACAGAGCGAGAGGGGCAGCACACAGAGCGAGAGGGGCAGCACACAGAGCGAGAGGGGCAGCACACAGAGCGAGAGGGGCAGCACACAGAGAGCGAGAGGGGCAGCACACAGAGAGCGAGAGGGGCAGCACACAGAGAGAGCGAGAGGGGCAGCACACAGAGAGAGCGAGAGGGGCAGCACACAGAGAGAGCGAGAGGGGCAGCACACAGAGAGAGCGAGAGGGGCAGCACACAGAGAGAGCGAGAGGGGCAGCACACAGAGAGAGCGAGAGGGGCAGCACACAGAGAGAGCGAGAGGGGCAGCACACAGAGAGAGCGAGAGGGGCAGCACACAGAGAGAGCGAGAGGGGCAGCACACAGAGAGAGCGAGAGGGGCAGCACACAGAGAGAGCGAGAGGGGCAGCACACAGAGAGAGCGAGAGGGGCAGCACACAGAGAGAGCGAGAGGGGCAGCACACAGAGAGAGCGAGAGGGGCAGCACACAGAGAGAGCGAGAGGGGCAGCACACAGAGAGAGCGAGAGGGGCAGCACACAGAGAGAGCGAGAGGGGCAGCACACAGAGAGAGCGAGAGGGGCAGCACACAGAGAGAGCGAGAGGGGCAGCACACAGAGAGAGCGAGAGGGGCAGCACACAGAGAGAGCGAGAGGGGCAGCACACAGAGAGAGCGAGAGGGGCAGCACACAGAGAGAGCGAGAGGGGCAGCACACAGAGAGAGCGAGAGGGGCAGCACACAGAGAGAGCGAGAGGGGCAGCACACAGAGAGAGCGAGAGGGGCAGCACACAGAGAGAGCGAGAGGGGCAGCACACAGAGAGAGCGAGAGGGGCAGCACACAGAGAGAGCGAGAGGGGCAGCACACAGAGAGAGCGAGAGGGGCAGCACACAGAGAGAGCGAGAGGGGCAGCACACAGAGAGAGCGAGAGGGGCAGCACACAGAGAGAGCGAGAGGGGCAGCACACAGAGAGAGCGAGAGGGGCAGCACACAGAGAGAGCGAGAGGGGCAGCACACAGAGAGAGCGAGAGGGGCAGCACACAGAGAGAGCGAGAGGGGCAGCACACAGAGAGAGCGAGAGGGGCAGCACACAGAGAGAGCGAGAGGGGCAGCACACAGAGAGAGCGAGAGGGGCAGCACACAGAGAGAGCGAGAGGGGCAGCACACAGAGAGAGCGAGAGGGGCAGCACACAGAGAGAGCGAGAGGGGCAGCACACAGAGAGAGCGAGAGGGGCAGCACACAGAGAGAGCGAGAGGGGCAGCACACAGAGAGATAGCAGAAAGCTAGAGCGAGAGGGGCAACACATAGGGAGAGAGGGGCAGCACACAGAAGGGGAGAGGGGGGCAGCAAACAGAAAGCCAAAGAAGCAGCACAGGGACAGAGAGCAAAAGAGGCAGCACAGAGAGTGAAAGCTAAGGCTGTGTGCACACGCTGCGGATTTTGCTGCGGTTCCGCAGCGGTTTTGGCTGCGGTGTACAGTACCATGATTCCCTATGGGAATCAAAAAACGCAGTGCAGACGGTGCGGATTTTTCCGCGCGGATTATCTGCGGTTTTCAATCCGCAGAAAGAATTGACATGTCAATTCTTTCTGCGGATTCCCCTGCGGTTTGCCATCTCCTCCATTGAGGAGATGAAAAACCGCAGGGCAAAACCGCAGAGCAATCCGCAGGTAAAACCGCAGGTCTTTTGACCTGCGGTTTCACCTGCGGATTTTACAAAATCCGCGCGGATGAATTCGCACATAATCCGCAGCGTGTGCACACAGCCTAACCCTATATGAAACTATGTGAGCAGAGTATGGTCCCATATTTCAGGTTAATACTTTCTTGCATGAATAAAGTGTCGTCCTCTGCACACGGTCTGAGATGACGTTAAAGCAACACATTCAGGGAAAAGTTACTGTATTGAAAATAACAATCTTCAGTACATGAATAGTAGATGTAGGGATAATAATTGGGGACGGCGGCGGCCAGATTACAATGTAGAGGATAAGTATCGGAGACTGATAAAACCCTATCGGCCAATATCCACATGAAGACCCCCCCACATCCCCTCATGTGAAAGACTCAGACAGCAGCTGCTCTTCTGCCGCCAAAACAAAGCCCCCCTCATTATGTCCCAAGCACAATAAGGGATGCCCGGCCCACACACACCACTCCTGCTATGTTTACCACATGTAACTTCTCACATGAAAGGGATTACAGTACCCAGACCCCAAATCAGCAACATATCTAACATGCAGGCACATACACACCTATATAATGCACTGGTACCCAAAAAATAACAGAGACCCCTACCCCAGAGCATAACATAAACAGACGCTTTCCAGACACACCCCCCCCCTGTAACTGGAGATCAACAAAGACGCATACGCTCACACTCACACACGGTGACAGGCGCCCCCTCCGCACACTTCCTCAAAGTGCGACACACATGAAATGCAAAACCTGCGTCCAAGACAAGATCCTTTCACCAATATCCTCCATAAAGGCAACCTGGGCACATAGACATCTACACCCCCACCTCCCAATAAGACCACCGACGCATTCACCCCACACCAGGGAGCCACACAATGGAGCAGCGCAGAAGGGGAAGCAGCAGTAGGTCTGGAGGTTTACAGATCAGATATATGGCGGTATGGCGCGTGTATATACAGTGTGAGGCTGACACACCCCCCTCCAGGCCGGAGAGCAGCGCTGCCATATCCTACACAGCGCGCTGCTGCAGCACATGAGAAGAGGCGGGCAGCGTGCAGAACACTCATTGGCACCCATGTTTAGGTCATGTATGCATGCCACCTTCTGGCAAGTGCCAGAGCCGTACACACTGCAGGTATCAAATGCCTCCATTACCACCTGGCACATATTCCATTTACATTCCAATTACATAATGCCAGTCTGCGTGCCAGGTGTGACCCTCCTTCATGGTGCAAAGGAGGTTTCCTATCATTCTATATGACCACCCTATTCTGCCTCTTCCATTACAGCTGCACTAATCTGCATGCCATGAGTGCCCCCTAATGCATGGCTCTGGGCACTATACATGGCATGATCTCATGTCAGTAGTTCATCCTACAAGCCCACCATAAGATGCTTCTTCCAACACTGCTGTGCCAATCTGCATGCCAAGTAACCCTAAGTGCAGGGTGGAGAGGACTTTCCTACCACACGCCCCCCCTGGCATCAACAATTAGAGACAGTGCCAGCAGTAATGTCAAGCACATTGGTAATACTATATGAGTGCCACTGCAGGTACTAACTGCCTCTTGTGCCACTGGGCATGTGGTACACCCTCCTCACATGGTGAATTTGACTCTTCATTACATAACAGTCAATCCATCACATCAAGCGCTCTGTGCTGCCTTAGCTTGTCCGGTGGGACCCTAAAGAGACAGCAATGGGCACCTGCTGATCGGTGAGACCCTCACGACATGATAATGGGCACCTGCTGCCTGGTGGGACCCTTCGGGCATGGCAATGGGCACCTGCTGATCGGTCGTGACACAAAGGAGAGAGCAATGGGCACCTGCTACCTAGTGCAACCCTCAGGGTACGGCAATGGGAAAATGTTGCCTAGTGGAACCCTCAGGGTACAGCAATGTGTACTTGCTACTTAGTAGAACCCTCAGGGTACGGCAATGGGCACCTTCTGCTTAGTGAAACCCTCAGGATACAGCAATGGGCACATGCTGCCTAGTGGAACCCTCAGGGTACAGCAATGGGTACCTGCTGCCTAGTGGAGCCTTCAGGGTACAGCAATGGGCACCTGCTGCCTAGTGGAACCCTCAGGGTACAGCAATGGGCACCTGCTGCCTAGTGGAACCCTCAGGGTACAGCAATGGGCACCTGGTGCCTAGTGGAACCCTCAGGGTACAGCATTGGGCACCTGTTGCCTAGTGGAACCCTCCAGGTACAGCAATGGGCCCGTTGCCTAGTGGAACCCTCAGGGTACAGCAATGAGCACCTGCTGCCTAGCTGAACCCTCAGGGTACAGCAATGAGCACCTGCTGCCTAGCTGAACCCTCAGAGTACAGCAATGGGCACCTGCTGCCTAGCTGAACCCTCAGGGTACAGCAATGGGCACCTGCTGCCTAGCTGAACCCTCAGGGTACAGCAATGGGCACCTGCTGCCTAGCTGAACCCTCAGGGTACAGCAATGGGCACCTGCTGCCTAGCTGAACCCTCAGGGTACAGCAATGGGCACCTGCTGCCTAGCTGAACCCTCAGGGTACGGCAATGGGCACCTGCTGCCTAGCTGAACCCTCAGGGTACGGCAATGGGCACCTGCTGCCTAGCTGAACCCTCAGGGTACGGAAATGGGCACCTGCTGCCTAGTGGAACCCTCAGGGTACGGAAATGGGCACCTGCTGCCTAGTGGAACCCTCAGGGTACGGCAATGGGCACCTGCTGCCTAGTGGAACCCTCAGGGTACGGCAATGGGCACCTGCTGCCTAGTGGAACCCTCAGGGTACGGCAATGGGCACCTGCTGCCTAGTGGAACCCTCAGGGTACGGCAATGGGCACCTGCTGCCTAGTGGAACCCTCAGGGTACGGCAATGGGCACCTGCTGCCTAGTGGAACCCTCAGGGTACGGCAATGGGCACCTGCTGCCTAGTGGAACCCTCAGGGAACGGCAATGGGCACCTGCTGCCTAGTGGAACCATCAGGGTACGGCAATGGGTACCTGCTGTCTAGTGGAACCCTCAGGGTACGGCAATGGGCACCTGCTGCCTAGTGGAACCCTTAAGGTTCGGCAATGGACACCTGCTGCTTGGTGGGACCCTCAGGGCACGGCATTATTGGACACCTGATTGAAGGTGGAACCCTTAAAACATGGCATCATTGGGCACCTGATCCCAGGTGGCAACTTCAAGACATGGCATCATTGGGTGCCGATCTCAGGTGGAACACTCAGGACACAGCATCATTGAGCACCTGATCTCAGGTGGGACCCTCAGGGAATGGGCATCTGATCCCAGGTAGGACCCTCAGGGCACAGCGATGGGCACCTGCTGCCCATGGAACCCCAAAACACAGCAATGTCTACTTGCTGCCCGGTGGGACCCTCAGGGCACGACAATGGCCACCTGCTGCCTTATGGGAATTTCAGAACACAGTAATGGGCACCTGATCCCAGGTGGGACCCTCAGGGCACAGTAATGGACATCTCATCCCACGTGGGACCCTCAGGGCACAGCAATGGGCACCTGCTGCCTCGTGAGACCCTCCGGGCACAGCAATGGGCACCTGCTGCCTCGTGAGACCCTCAGGGCACAGCAATGGGCACCTGCTGCCTCGTGGGACCCTCAGGGCACAGCAATGGGCACCCGATCCCATGTGAGAGCCTCAGGGCATGGCGATGGGCATGTGCTGCCCGTTGGGACTCTCAGGACATGGCAGTAGGCAGCTTGATCCCAGGTGGGACCCTCAGGGCACCTGACATACATGATGTCCCCTTGGTATGCCCCCTCGTCAGTGCCAAGCTCATCCTGTGACCCCCTGATGTGGCACAGTCCTGCCTCACCCAGCTGTGCCCGTGCCTCTCCCATGTGACCCCCCAAGGAGTGGTCGGTGCCACCAGTGCTGCGCCGCTTCCATGCCGCCAGGCAGTGTACGCAGCTCCCCTGCGCAGTCACACACCCCTCTGCACCGCACACAATGACACCAGCGCCTGCAGCAGACATGTCAGCCGCCTCCCTCCTCACCTCTCCGCTGCTGCCTCCGGACACGTCCCGGAACCGTCTCAGGTTACTCCCGATGGCCACGGAGACTTGCAGCGCCGCATCAAAGCCCGGTCCAACCCCCCCACAGCTCCCGGGGCCCCCGGAGCTTCCGTACGTGGCCCCCGTCCTGCATCCACTGCCGCTGACATCCTCCCTCAGCACGGCCGCCAGTCTGTGTTTTGCCCCCAGTCTCCGGCCGGTGCCAGGCCGAGCTGGGAACCGCCACCGACAGCTGTGCGCCATTTTGTGTCCTGGGATCTTATTATCACCGCGGGCTGGAGAGCAACAGCAACTGAGCGGGGCCGGGGGAGGAGATAGGGAGCCCGGGAACCTGCATAATGCATAGCACACAGTGTGACTTCTGGGGGCAACATAGCGTACACAGAGCACAGGACGAGCTGAAGGGCGGAGCCCTGGAACATGGTTATACTCATAACCGCCATGGTAACCATAGCACTGAGGAGGGACTCATACAGAGGCCCGGGCCAGGGAGGAGCAGCTGCCCGGGATATGGATGCTGCTATGTTACATGTAGTCACTAATACAGACCCTATAACTTCTATATAACGAGCCGTCACCACACCACTGTCCAAGACTCACCCCCGTCCAAGCACACTCGCCCCATACCGCAGTCCAAGTACACTCACCCCTCACCGCCATCCGAGTACACTCGCCCCTCACCGCCGTCCGAGCACACTCGCCCCACTCCGCCGTCCGAGCACACTCGCCCCTCACCGCTGTCCGAGCACACTCGCCCCACTCCGCCGTCCGAGCACACTTGCCCCTGTCCGAACACACCCCACAACACCGTCTGGGTACACTCACAACCATCCGAGCACACCGCCGTTTGAGTATACTCACCCCTGGCCGAGCACTCTCACCACCGTCCGAGTACACTCACCCCACACTGTTGTCCAAGCACACTCACCCCACTCCGCCCTCTGAGCACACTCACCCCTGTCCGAACACACCCCCACCCCGCCATTTGAGCACTCTCACTGCTGTCCGAGCATACTCACCACCATCTGACTATACTCACCCCACACCACGGTCTGAGCACACTCATTCTACACCGCCATCTGAGCACACTCACCGCTGTCCCTACCCACTCACTCCACACTGCCGTCCGAGCCCACTCACCCCACATCGCCGTCTGAGCACACTCACTCCACAACGCCGTCTGAGGTCACTCACCGCTGTCCCTACACACTCACCCCACACTGCTGTCTGAGCACACTCACTCCACAACGGCATCTGAGTACACTCACCGCTGTCCCTACACACTCGTTCCATACCTCCATCCGAGCACACTCACCGGCCACCGCACACCACCGTCTGAGTACACTCACCCCTCACCGCCGCTGTCCGAGCACACTCACTCATCGCCATCGAAGCACACTCTACCACTGCCGTTCAATCACAGTCAGCACCTTCATCCACGCACACATCTCACCGCCGCTGTCCGAGCACACCCACTCCTCACTGCTGTCCGAGGACACAAACTCCTCACCGCTACCACCTGAGCACACTCACCCCACACTGCCGTCCGAACACACTAGACGCTGTCCTTACACACTCACCTCACGCCGCCATCTGAGAAAACTCGCCCCACACCGCCATCTAAGCACACTCACCCTTCACTGCTGTCCGAGCACATTCACTCCTCACCACAGCCGTCCAAGAACACTCACCCTACACGGCCGTGCAAGCACACTCACTCCTCACCGCCGTTGTCCGAGCATACTCATCCCTCATCGCCGTCCGAGCACAATCACCCCTCACCGCTGCTGTCCGCACACACAATCATCCCACACTGCCGTCCAAGCACACTCACCCCTCACTGGCGCCATCCAAGCACACTCACCCCACACCGCCATCCAAACACACTCACCACCGTCTACACTCACAGCCGTCCGAGCACACTCATCGCTGTCCGAGCACACTCACTACCATCCATGCACACCGGAGCTGTCAGAGCACACTCAGCCCTCAGTGGCGCCATCTGAGCACACTCATCCCTCCACACCATTTATCTCTTTAATTTTATTTTCTCCCTTTCTTACAACAGACATAACCTTTTTTTTAATTTTTCCACAGATATTGCTATACAATGGTCTTGTTGTTGTGGGGCAAGGGGCAGAAGGTATTTTACCATATAATGTACTGACAAAGGTACAAATAATATAAATCCAGTTGGGGTGAAATAGTGAAAAACAAAAAAACAATTCCGCAATTGTTTTTGGGTTTAGCTTTCATGGAGTTTATTGTACAGCAAAGAATTATCCTGTACTATGACAAATGGCACTATGGTAGCATTTATTTTCAGGGCGCTAGTTGTGGTACTGTTCCAACAAATAGAGCATTCCTGCAGTTAACCATTTCTTTGTTTCAAGTCCAAGTTTCCATGTATGGCAGCCATTAACCATTATTCTTCTGGAAGATACCAGACCACTTTTATTCATCTATCATTCCTGTGGCATCTAGCAATCCTGTGATTCTTTCTGGAAGATACAGATTTCTGCACATATCAGACTCCCTTGTGAAGTTGCACATCTGGTTTAGCTTCATTTGGTGCTACCTGCTTTGCTTGTTTGTCTGCTGTTCTGCTTACTCTTTTTTCCTCATCCTCGCTGATCCATGTGTCATCTTTCTATACTGCTCCATCACCTCCGTGCTACTCAACCAGACCTCTGAGTCACTTATATACAGCCAGGTGCCTATTATCTCTTCTATTGCCTCTGAAATCCATGTTACAACCAGCGTTATTTCCAAACTCAGTCCAACGTACTAAGTGTTGTCCACATCTAACACTCAGTAATGAAGTTACCGACATGTCTCAGCTTTTCTTGGTGTTGTTCACACTTGGCCTATGCAATCAAGGTAACACAATTCCTCAATAAATTCTCCAGATGTCCTATACTTCATTGCTACCCTGTGGTTAACCATTTCCTTTCTACAAGTTCCAGTTTACATTCATCGCTGCCATTAATCATTGTTCTGCTGGAAGATACTAGACTACTTTTATTCATTCCTATTATTAGCTGTATCCTTGCGGGAAGATACTAGGTGTTGTCTACATCTAACACTAAGCAATCAAGTTAAGACTTTTTACGAGAGTTCTTGTTGCTGTTCACACTTGGCGTCTGTAATCAAGGTAATGTATCTCTTCAAGCAACAGCTGGCCTATACTTCATTGCTACCTGTGGATATCCATTTTCTTGCTACATGTCCCCGTTTCTATGCATCTCTGCCATCTACCATTGAGCTACATCAAATTACATTTAATCTTTAATTTCTATGATTAACTGTATCCTTCCTGGAAGAGACTTGATTGCATATACACCTTGGTGTTATTAAGCTGGCGACTTCTCACCACTCTTTTTGGTGCTCTTCACAATTGGTTTCTGCAATGAAGGTAACACATCTCTTAAAACGAGTCTCCAGATGTCCTAAACTTCATTGATACCCTGCTGTTAACCATTTCCTTGCTACGCGTGACAGTTTCTTTGCATGGCTACCATTAACCATTGTTCTGCTGGAAGATACCAGACTTCATTTACTCATCTACCATTCCTGTGATTAACTGTATCCTTGCTGGAAGATACTTGATTGCATAGCTCTGCAGAAACTGTTTGGATAAGAATAGAAGGAGAGAAGAACAGAAAGGTCACTATTTTCTATGTTTACTATAGGCCACCTAGACATACTGAAGATATGGATGAACTCTTTTTACATTAGATGTCTCTGTTCTCAAAAAAAGTATGACATAGTGATCATGGGATATTTTAATTATCCAGATATTTGTTTGGAATCTCTCTTAAGCAAAAGTAATGGGTCCAGAAGATTCTTATCTTCTCTCGCTGACGTTATCTTTCAGGAGGCCGAAGAGAGAACAAGGGGACTAGCCATCTTGGATCTATTTCTTACCAACAAAGAGAAAATGGCTGAGGAAGTAATGGTGGCTGGGAATTTAGGAGGCAGCGATCATGCTATTCTCGCATTTTGGATTGCAAGAGGAGGAAGACAATGAGGACTCAGACTTTAAGGTTGGACTTCAGAAAGGCAGTTAGGCAAATTTTAATGGACTTAGAAAGAGGGTATGTAATGTCCAATGGCTGCAGGTTCGAAAGGACAGAAATGTTCAAGAAGGATGGGAGATTTTGCTAAATTAAATTCTCACTACAATATGTTTATGGGGTATGTCAAAAGCAAAAGAAAAGTCAAAGATGCTATAGGTGTTTTACAGGATGAAAAGGGTGAAGTGGTAAAAAATGATGTTGCGAAGGCTAAACTTTTATATTACTATTTTGCATCTGTGTTCTCTAAGAAAGCTAATGCAACATTAACTTATCTTCACTGTGCCATTGAAGGAATAAAAGATTCCACACTATCCGTAAACAGAGAGATGGTGAGGGAACTCTCAGCTAATTTAAATTAATTTAAAACTTCTGGCCAAGATGAATTACATCCTAGGGTAATGAAAGATATAGCAGAGGAAATTGCAGAACCACTAGCCAGAATCTTTGAAAAATCCTGGAGAACAGGAGAAGTCCCAGAAGATTGGAGAAGGACAAATGTTGTCCCTATCTTCAAAAAAGGAAAGAAGATGGATCCAGGAAATTACAGGTCAGTGAACCTTACTTCTATAACAGGAAAGATCTTTGAACAAATTATTAAACAGCATGTATGTAAGTCCTTGGATAAGAATACAGTAATTAATCAGAGCCAGCATGAGTTTGTAGCAAACAGGTCATGCCAGACTAATCTAATTACCTACCATGATGGAATCACTGACTGCGTGGATCAGGTAAATGTGGCAAAGCATTTGATAAAGTATCTCATTCTATTCTTATTGAAAAAATAACCAAGTATGGGATTGAAAAGGCTATGGTTAGGTGAATTCATAAGTGGCTCAGTGATACTCATACTCAAAGAGTTGTAAATGGTTGCACATCCAATTGGAAGCGTGTTTCAAATGGGGTACCACAAGGCACTGTCTTCGTCCCAGTTCAACATTTTTTGTAAATGATCTATATAGGGCAACTGAAGGTAAACTGATCAAATTTGCAAACGATGCAAAGCTAGGAGGGATAGCTAACACTAGAGAAGACAGAGAAAGGATTCAGAAGGATCTAGATAAGCTTGAACAATGAGCAGTGACTAAAAGGATGGTATTTAAGAGGGAGAAATGCAAGATTCTACATCTGGGCAATGAAAAAATGACATGTACAGAATGGGAGGAATAGAACTAAGGAACAGCACATGTGCAAAAACTTGTGTATACTAATAGATAACAGACTGCACATGAGTCACCAATGTGATGCAGCCACAAAAAAGGCACATTTCTGGGATGTATTAAGAGAATCAAAGAGTCTAGATCACATGAGGTAATAACCCGTCTCTACTCCTCCTTGGTCATACCTCTTCTGGAATACTGTGTGCAATTTTGGGCACCATATTTAAAAAAAAGTTGAGAAACTGGAGCAAGTTCAGAGAAGAGCTACAAGGATGTTGAGTGAATGGCAAAGTATGTCCTGTAAGGAACAGTTAAAGGATCTGAGAATGTTTAGCTTGGAAAAAATAAGGCTAAAAGGAGACTTAATAGCTTTCTACAAATATCTGAAGGGATGTCACAGTGTAGAGGGAACATCCTTCTTCTCATTTGCACATGGAAACACAAGAAGAAATACCATGAAACTGAAAGGGAGAAGATACAAATTAGATTAAAGAAAATTTTTCGACAGAGTGATCGATGAGTGGAACAGGCTGCCACAAGTGGTGAGTTATCTTTCAATGGAAGTCTTCAAACAGAGGCTGGACAGATATCTATGTGAGATGGTTTAGTGAATCCTTCATTGAGCCGGGGGTTGGACACGATTACCCTGAAGGTCCCTTCGAATTTTAACATACTACTATTCTATTATATATCTCTGTGTTTCTATGATTATTTACATTGTTGCAGGAAGATACCAGATTCCTGTACAGTTTTTGTTCCTATGTGTATTTGCACATCTGGTTTAACTTCATCTGGTGATACCTGTTTTGCTTGTTTATCTGCTGTCCTGCATACCCTGCTGTCCTGGTCCTCACTGATCCATGTGTCATCCTGCGCCAAAGCACCATCGCCTCCAGTTCTCTGCAATCAAGGTAATGCATCTCTTCAAGCAATTCTCCAGATGACCTATACTTCATTGCTACCCTGTGGTAAACCATTCCCTTGCTATAAGTCCCAGTTTGCATATATCACTGCCATTAACCATTGTTCTACTGGAACATACCAGACTACTTTTACTATTTCATTCCTGTGATTAATGGTGAGTGCACACAGTGCGGATTCACCTGCGGATTTTTCTGCGCGGATTTGCAGGTAAAACCGCAGGTAAAGTGACCTGTGGCTTTCCTGCGGATTTGCCAGCGGTTTTCTCCTGCGGTTTGACACCTGGACAAAGGAACAGGTGTCAAACCGCTGCGGAATCTGCAGAAAGAATTGACATGCTGCGGATTTAGGGTATGTGCACATGCTGCGGATCCGCTGCGGATTGGCCTCTGCGGATCCACAGCAGTTCCGCAGACAAAGTACAGTACCATGTTAGTCAATGGTACTTCAAATCCGCAGTGGACATGCTGCGGATTTTTCCCTGTGGAAAAGCTGCAGTTTGAAATCCGCAGCATGTCAATTCTTTCTGCGGATTCCGCTGCGGTTTGACACCTATTCCATTGTCCAGGTGTCAAACCGCAGGGGAAAACCGCTGGTCAATCCGCAGGAAAACCGCAGGTCACTTTACCTGTGGTTTTACCTGCGGATCCGCACGTAAAAATCCGCAGGTGAATCCGCAGCGTGTGCACATAGCCTTAAAACCGCATCAAATCCGCGCGGAAAAATCCGCACCGTGAGCACTGCGGATTTGAAATCCCATTGGCTAACATGGTACTGTACATTGCTTGTGGATCCGCAGCAGAATCCGCAGCGTGTGCACATACCCTAACTCATCCATGTGTCATCCTGCTGCAAAACACCATCGCCTTCAGTTTGTGCTGCTCACTCAGACCTCTAATTCACATAGCTCAGATACAGCCAGGTGCCAATATTCTCTCTTGCGTCTGACTTCCATGGTACCACCAGCATTATTTCCAGTCTCAGTCCAACTTACTAGGTGTTGTCCACATCTACCACTCAGTAATCAAGTTACCATCTGCTGACAACTGTTCTTGATGTTGCTCACAATTGGCCTCTGCAATCAAGATAATGCATCTCCTCAAGCATGTCTGAAGATGGTCTATACTTCATTGCTACAATGCAGTTAACCATTTCCTTGCTACAAGTCCCAAAACGCATGCATCACTGCCATTAATTATTGTTCTGCTGGAAGATAACATACTAGTTTTACTATTTAATTTGTGTAATTAACTGTATCCTTGCTAGAAGATACTTGATTGCATATACACTGGCATATAAACGTTTGGGCACCCCTGATCAAAATTACTGTTATTGTAAACAGTTAAGGAAGTTGAAGATCTCTAAAAGGCACTCCTTTCCTGTGTATTTTAAGCACTATACAGTGGGGCAAAAAATTATTTAGTCAGTCAGCAATAGTGCAAGTTCCACCACTTAAAAAGATGAGAGGCGTCTGTAATTTACATCATAGGTAGACCTCAACTATGGGAGACAAACTGAGAAAAAAAAATCCAGAAAATCACATTGTCTGTTTTTTTTCATTTTATTTGCATATTATGGTGGAAAATAAGTATTTGGTCAGAAACAAAATTTCATCTCAATACTTTGTGATAGATCCTTTGTTGGCAATGACAGAGGTCAAACGTTTTCTGTAAGTCTTCACAAGGTTGCCACACACTGTTGTTGGTATGTTGGCCCATTCCTCCATGCAGATCTCCTCTAGAGCAGTGATGTTTTTGGCTTTTCGCTTGGCAACACGGACTTTCAACTCCCTCCAAAGGTTTTCTATAGGGTTGAGATCTGGAGACTGGCTAGGCCACTCCAGGACCTTGAAATGCTTCTTACGAAGCCACTCCTTCGTTGCCCTGGCGGTGTGCTTTGGATCATTGTCATGTTGAAAGACCCAGCCACGTTTCATCTTCAATGCCCTTGCTGATGGAAGGAGGTTTGCACTCAAAATCTCACGATACATGGCCCCATTCATTCTTTCATGTACCCGGATCAGTCGTCCTGGCCCCTTTGCAGAGAAACAGCCCCAAAGCATGATGTTTCCACCACCATGCTTTACAGTAGGTATGGTGTTTGATGGATGCAACTCAGTATTCTTTTTCCTCCAAACACGACAAGTTGTGTTTCTACCAAACAGTTCCAGTTTGGTTTCATCAGACCATAGGACATTCTCCCAAAACTCCTCTGGATCATCCAAATGCTCTCTAGCAAACTTCAGACGGGCCCGGACATGTACAGGCTTAAGCAGTGGGACACGTCTGGCACTGCAGGATCTGAGTCCATGGTGGCGTAGTGTGTTACTTATGGTAGGCCTTGTTACATTGGTCCCAGCTCTCTGCAGTTCATTCACTAGGTCCCCCGCGTGGTTCTGGGATTTTTGCTCACCGTTCTTGTGATCATTCTGACCCCACGGGGTGGGATTTTGCGTGGAGCACCAGATCGAGGGAGATTATCAGTGGTCTTGTATGTCTTCCATTTTCTAATTATTGCTCCCACAGTTGATTTCTTCACTCCAAGCTGGTTGGCTATTGCAGATTCAGTCTTCCCAGCCTGGTGCAGGGCTACAATTTTGTTTCTGGTGTCCTTTGACAGCTCTTTGGTCTTCACCATAGTGGAGTTTGGAGTCAGACTGTTTGAGGGTGTGCACAGGTGTCTTTTTATACTGATAACAAGTTTAAACAGGTGCCATTACTACAGGTAATGAGTGGAGGAAAGAGGAGACTCTTAAAGATGAAGTTACAGGTCTGTGAGAGCCAGAAATCTTGATTGCTTGTTTCTGACCAAATACTTATTTTCCACCATAATATGCAAATAAAATGAAAAAAAAACAGACAATGTGATTTTCTGGATTTTTTTTTCTCAGTTTGTCTCCCATAGTTGAGGTCTACCTATGATGTAAATTACAGACGCCTCTCATCTTTTTAAGTGGTGGAACTTGCACTATTGCTGACTGACTAAATACTTTTTTGCCCCACTGTATATATGTATATATGTTGTCCTTTTTTTTTTTCATTTAAAAAAAAAAATGCAAAAAGGAAAGTGGACCGATGTAAAAGTTTGGGCAACCTTTGAGATTTGTGTGCTCAGATAACTTTGACCAATATTTCAGACCTTAATTAGCCTGTTAAGGTCAGGTGATGCAAATTTCCCGATTTCATAAAAAACTTGCCTCCTCTAACCTTGTGCCAAAAATCAGCAGCCACGGTTTCTTCTAAGCAGCTGCATAGCACTCTGAAAATGAAAATGGTGGAGGCCCACAAAGCAGAAGATAGATAAGAAAATAGCAAAGTGTTTTTAAGTGCCCCTTTTCTCAGTTCAACATGTAATTAAGAAATGGCAGTTAACAGGAACAGTGGAGGTCAATATAAGATCTGGAAGACCAAGCAAGATTTCAGAGAGAGCTGCTCGGAGGACTGCTAGAAAGGCAAATCAGAACCCCCCTTTACTGCAAAAGACCTTCAAAAAGATTTAGCAGGCTCTGGAGTTTTGGTACATTGTTCTCCTGTTCAGAGAAACCTGCACAAATATGGCCTTCTTGGAAGAGTCATCAGAAGAAAACCTCTCCTGTGTCCTCACCATAAAATTCAGCATCATAATTACACCTTCGCTTTTATAAAGCTCAAACGCAGATTTCACTTATAATTCTTGTTCTTTTCTTGCTGTCACTAAAGCAGCGATTCCAGGCAGTCTTGCTTTGTTTCTCTATTGCACAATGCCAATTGATTGAATAACTTATTTTTTAAATACATTGTAGATACCTCCTTTTGTCAATCCCTTATAACCCCTCATTTGTATTCCGAAATGTCGGTAGGATAGAATAGAACCCCATGTCATTTCATTAAATGCACATATATGAAAGTTTGTTTCCCTCTTGTGTCAAATGCATTTGTACTGACTGTAACAACCCTGCTGGCATCACTGCATGGCCTACCATCCCCCGCACACCAACTTACTTTCTGCTTCAAGCCATGCTGTGAATTCTGTCTGTTGCCAGCTTTGTGCCTCTGCTCTCCATGTTTCCAGACTGTGTGTATAGGGGGGCGGCGCCTGAACTCTCTGGTTCTTATGCAGTCAGGGTACACCTGTGTAATCTGTCCCTGACCAATCACCTGGAGCCCTTGACTATTTAGTTTCGCCACTCGCACTGAAACATTGCCTGTGCAATGTCTATACTCAGTTAGTATCTTGCTGCTGAGGAAGCCAGGCCCTGTTCTGTGTATCTCCTTCTCTGTAGGAATACTCTTTGTCTCGCTTTGTACCTTGTCCGCCTGCCAGGAGGCAGAATATCCTGGCCCTTGAGTCTTGATTCCAGTGCCTTGTCTGTTCTCTGCCCACCTGCCAGGAGGCTGAATATCCTGGTCCTTGTGTCTTTGTCCCTGTCTCTCTGTCTGAACTCAGTCTTACCTTTGTCTATCAGTCTCCCTTTCTCCTTGTCCGTGGCTCCCATCCTTGCTGTGTCTTTCCTTGTGTCCTCCCTGTCTGTGTATCTGCACTCTCGCAGCTTTATCTGTGCGTCTGCACTCTCGCAGCTTTATCTGTGCGTCTGTACTCTCGCAGCTTTATCTGTGCGTCTGCACTCTCGCAGCTTTATCTGTGCGTCTGCACTCTCGCAGCTTTATCTGTGCATCTGCACTCTCGCAGCTTTATCTGTGCATCTGCACTCTAGCCGCTCTGTCTGCACGACTCCTGCTGCCGCTGCAGAACCTCTTGCTGCAGCTACTCTCCACAGACCTTGTGGTTCAGCTTTGCTCCATTCCTGCTGCCGCTGCGGAACCTCTTGATGCAGCTTCTCTCCACAGACCTTGTGGTTCAGCTTTGCTCCACTCCTGCTGCCGCTGCAGAACCTTTTTCTGCAGCTTCTCTCTCCACTCCTGCCTTCACCTGCACCTCCTGTGTGAACAGGTCCAAACCTGTTCCTTCTTATTTCACTCTTGCCTGCCTGCATCCATACCTGCACCTCCTGTGTGAACAGGTCCAAACCTGTTCCTTCATATTCCACTCCTGCCTGCCTGCATCCATACCTGCACCTCCTGTGTGAACAGGTCCAGAGCTGTTCCTTCATATTCCATGCCTGCCTGCATCCATACCTGCACCTCCTGTGTGAACAGGTCCAAACCCGTTCCTTCATATTCCACTCCTTCCTGCCTGCATCCATACCTGTACCTGCTGTGTGAACAGGTCCCTACCTGTTCCTTCTCAAGCCGTGCCCGCCTGTCCTGTGTCTCAAGCCGTGCCCGCCTGTCCTGTGTCTCAAGCCGTGCCCGCCTGTCCTGTGTCTGAAGCCGTGCCCGCCTGTCCTGTGTCTCAAGCTGTGCCTGTTTGCCTAGTGTCTCCAAGCCATGCCTGCTTGCCCTGTATCTGTCGTACCTTCTTGCCCTGTGTCTCAGTCTGCCTGTCAGTCACCTCTGTCCAAGTGACTTGTCTCCAAGTGGGATCAGCAGCCACAGCCAGACACCACCCTGGAGTGGCACCCGACAGCTATCTGCCGCACAAGCCTGACCTCACCATCAGAGGCTCCAGTGAAGACCAAGGTAGTTGTCGCAGTCACGCCCCTTCCAGGGTAGTCTGGTCTGTGGCACAGTGGGGCCACAACCCCCGGCTCGCGCCATTCAGCCAAGGCGCGAGCGTGACAGTTTGCACAGGCCATGGTCCCCGCTTAGTCCCATGTCCTTTCGCCCTCGGAGCAAGATGAACTTTTTTGCCAGTATGGGCAACCAAATAAATTTACCCGGTCTGAAGCCCAATCCTTCACTGCTCCACCCACCATTGTGGTCTCCAATAGACTGTTTGCTCAACTAGAGGCTGGCATACCTAAAGTTGAACCTCCCTCGGACCCGCCAAGATATGATGGGGACCCCAAGCAGTGTCGTGCCTTTATGGAGCAGTGCCTACGCTATTTTCAATGGCATACTCCCTACTTCGCCAGCGATCGGGTAAAGGTAGGATTACTAATGTCCTACCTAACAGGAGATGCGTTGCAGTGGCTTAACCCCCTTTGGGAAGCAGGGGATCCCATCACCTTGAGCTTACTGGCCTTCCTGGTGGCCTTCTGCAAAGCCTTTGACAAGCCTAGTGCAGTGTCTCCTGAAGAGTCTTCACCTCCAAGCTTCCAGGAACGGATCGGACGAAAGAAACCTGTGGCCAATTCATCTTCTCTGTCTGTGACCGTCCATGACCCATCTGTTCCTCAGCCTGCCAAAGCAGCCCCCCATGCAAGATCCAAGAGGTCTAAAAAGAAGAAGCTGGCAAAGTTACAGCCGGTATCTGGTCTCTGTCCTGTGAAGCCAATGACTGTTTCTCTACCTTCAGGGAGCTTTGGTGTGTATAAACCGCCAGCCATACAGAGTCAGTGTGTCGTCTCTGTCATACAGCTCCCGAAGCCGACGTGGGCGTTGTCTCGAGGTGGCCGAGCCCTGTTGGAAAACAGTCTAGTCCTACAAGGACAACTACAGCTCCAGGTTGGAGCTTTATACATGAAGAAGTTCATCTTCCACGTGTTGACTGGTATGCCCATGGGTCATTCTGAACCAGAGATCCTGGTGCCCATTTATGTTTGGAGACCCAGCAAGGCACCACACTTGAAACAACCAAGTGACAAGAGGTGTCTGGTTCCCTTGTGTCGCATTCAGTCAGCAAGGTCGTCTTCTTCGTCTGGTTTGCTAGTCGCCGAGTCAAGGTGTGAGGATGCCTCTGAAGAGGGGGAGGCGGTCTCAGTCTCCTCACACGTCCCCAGCGACTATACCAGTGTCCTGCTCCCAAGAGCACCCCTGCCTCTTGATTGTCTTCCCCAGGATAAAGGGCTGAAGATGGATCCTGAGTGTATGCCTTCAGCTCCCCTGTGGCCCAGGGGTGAAGGTCCCAAGACAGAGCTTCACCAATCCTCTAACCAGGAAGATGTGGTCCAGTTTTTTCAGGGTAACAGGCAGAAGTGGCTCCCTGTTGTGAGTTCATTTTCCCCTTCATTACTGAGGCCCGAGGAACTCTCTCTTCTGGTAAAGAAAGGTAGTGAGCCTGATTATCAAACACCTGAGGCTGATGATGATGACTGGCTGAGTGGAGTTACTGACTGAATATAAGGCTGCCGACGCCCTTCTGCCCTGCGGGTGATTTCTCTGTGGGATCCTTGGAGATCAGTCTGAATTCCTGCTCCTCAAAAGCTAAGTTTGCTGCTCGGCCTTTTGCTTTGGTGCTTTGACTTTGTTTTGCTTTGTTTTTCTGGATTTCTGCCATTCCCTGCTGAGGTGTGCTGAATTCATTTAGCTCTGTCTTCTGAAAATACCTGAGTGCTGATTTAGTTTTTGAAGCCTAGCTGCTTCAGGGCCTTTTTCATATCAGCTTGTTGGCTTATGTCTTTGATAGGGTTTTGGCAGATTGCAGACAGCAGCCTTCCTGTCCTTTCCTATCTAGGTAGTTTTGGGCCCCGTCTTTGCTCAGTCTATCTTTCTGTCTGTGTTAGTATTTTCATCTTGCTTCACCGTCATTATATGTTGGGGGCTGCCTATGTAATTCTCCGGCTGTGATCGAGGGGTCTAGGGCATCGTAGGAACCCCCCACGGCTACTGCTAGTTGTGTTGATAGGTTCAGGGGTCTGCAATCTGATAGTTGCCAACTTCTCTGGTTTTCTGGACTTAGCTTGTATTTCTGCTTTTGCCTCCTACGGTGACTCATTCATAACAGAATCACCCGCCATACCGCAGATTCTAGGGTACTCAATAGCAGGAAAGAATTGTAAAAAAAAAAAAAAGTGTGTATATTTTTTCCTCTATATCTCTGAGGCCATAGGGGGAATTTTTTTTTTCTCTCAATGGAGATAAAGCAATTGTCTGATCGTGTGGAGCAACTCGCTGCGGAAGTGCGGGAAATTTCCGCCTACCTTGCTCATTCACATGCTGCTGAACCAAAGATTCCTACACCTGATGTATTTTTTGGGGATCGGTCTAAATTTTTGAATTTCAAAAATAATTGTAAATTATTTTTTGCCTTGAAGCCTAACTCGTCAGGGAGCTCCGCGCAGCAGGTTAAAATTGTCATCTCTTTGCTGCGTTTTCTTTGAAACCAGATGATCCTATTCTGACTAATGTGAACGCATTCTTTCAAGCTTTGGGGTTGTTGTATGACGAACCTAATGCCATTGATCAGGCTGAAAAGACCCTGCTGGCATTGAGCCAGGGTCGTGATTCTGCAGAATTGTACTGTCAAAAATTCTGAAAGTGGGCAGTACTTACTACCTGGAATGATAATGCCTTGGCTGCTCTCTTTCGGAAGGGGTTGTCAGAAGCCGTAAAAGATACTATGGTGGGATTTCCTGTTCCCTCTGGTCTTGACGATTCTATGTCATTAGCCATTCAGGTTGATCGGCGTTTGCGCGAACGCAAAGCTGCACGAGAGGTGTTGCCACCTGTTGAACAAATGTCTGGACCTATGCAATGTGATAGAGTTTTTTCCAGAGAGCAGCGTCAGGAGTTCAGAAGGTGTAATAAGTTGTGTTTTTTCTGTGGAGATGCCTCGCATATTATTTCTGTCTGTCCTAAACAAGAGAAACGCTTTGCACACACGTTTTCTGTTGGGGGTGTTCAACCTAAGTTTCTTCTGGCTATTACTCTGATCTGCTCCCTGTCCACATTTTCCGCCAAGGCTTTTGTGGATTCGGGAGCAGCCCTAAACCTAATGGACTTGGATTTTGCTAAACGTTGTGGATTTCCGATGACACCTCTGCAGACGCCTATCCCTTTGAGGGGGATTGATGCTACTCCTTTGGCTAAAAATAAACCCCAGTTTTGGACCCAGGTGGTAATGCGGGTCGCCCCAGACCATCAAGAAAATTGCATATTTTTGGTGTTGCATAATCTGCATGATACTATTGTTCTGGGGTTTCCCTGGTTACAGATTCATAATCCAGTTTTGGATTGGAAATCTGTGTCTGTGGTGAGTTGGGGTTGTCGGTGTGCCTTTAGTGAGGCTCCGGTGTTTTCCACCTCTCCTCAGTCGCATGATGTTCCTGATTATTTGGCGGACTTTTATGATGTATTTAGTGAGAATGAGTCTGCGTCTCTGCCTCCTCATAGGAGTTATGACTGTGCAATCGAACTGAGCCCGGGGTGTAAATTTCCCAAGGGTCGGCTCTTCAATTTATCTGTACCCGAGCACGAGGCTATGCGATCCTATATTAAGGAGGCGTTGGAGAAGGGTCATATTAGACCATCCTCGTCACCCTTAGGTGCTGGGTTTTTTTTGTAGCCAAAAAGGATGGATCATTAAGACCTTGTATTGATTATCGTGCCCTCAACAAAATTATTGTTAAATATCAGTATCCGTTACCCCTGATTTCTGATCTATTCTCCAGAGTTAAAGGTGCTTGCTGGTTTACCAAGCTTGACCTCAGGGGAGCGTATAATCTTATTCGCATTAAGCATGGGGATGAATGGAAGACGGCGTTTAATACTCCGGAGGGACATTTTGAGTACCTGGTGATGCCTTTTGGGCTCACTAATGCCCCTTCTGTCTTCCAGTGCTTCATGAACGATATTTTCCGAGATTTTGTCGATAAATTTTTGATTATCTATCTGGATGATATTTTGATCTTCTCCAAGGATTGGGATTCTTATGTGGAACATATTCGGACTGTGTTCCGGATCTTGAGGGAGAATTCCCTGTATGTCAAAGGATCTAAATGCCTTTTTGGAGTACAGAGGATTTCTTTTTTGGGATTTATTTTGTCCCCGTCAACTATTGAAATGGACCCGGCCAAGGTACAGGCCATTCACGATTGGGTTCAGCCCACTTCTTTGAAGGCCCTCCAGAAGTTTTTGGGTTTTGCTAATTTTTATCGGAAATTTATAGCAAAATTTTCTAGTATTGCCAAGCCATTGACTGATTTGACTAAAAAGGGTGCTGATGTGTTAAATTGGTCTCCGGAGGCTGTTTCTTCCTTTCAGGAGCTGAAGCGAAGATTCACCTCCGCCCCGGTTTTGCGGCAACCTGATGTCTCACTTCCATTCCAGGTAGAGGTGGATGCTTCTGAGATTGGTGCAGGAGCTGTTTTGTCCCAAAAGTATCCTGTAACATCTAAAATGAATCCCTGTGCTTTCTTTTCCCGAAAGTTCTCTCCATCTGAACGTAACTATGATGTTGGGAATAGGGAACTGTTGGCCATGAAATGGGCATTTGAGGAGTGGAGACATTGGTTGGAGGGAGCTAAGCATCAAGTCGTGGTCCTCACTGACCACAAGAATTTGATTTACCTAGAGTCGGCTAAGCGCTTGAACCCTAGACAGGCTAGGTGGGCCTTGTTTTTTACACGTTTTGATTTTGTGGTTTCTTTTCTTCCTGGAACAAAGAATGTCAAGGCAGACGCCCTCTCTAGGAGCTTCTTTGCTGATTCTCCTGTGGTGACCAAGCCTGCTACCATCTTAGGCGAAGGGGTAGTTCTTTCTGCCATCTCGCCCGATTTGAGACGTGCTCTGGAAGAGTTCCAGGAGGACAAACCTGAGCGTTGTCCCAGTGGAAAGTTGTATGTTCCTGACCAGTGGAAGAAGAGAGTGATGTCTGAAGTTCATTGCTCTGCTTTGGCTGGTCATCCAGGTATTTTTGGTACTAGAGATCTGGTGAGTCGGTTTTTTTGGTGGTCCTCCTTGTCTCGTGATGTCAGGAATTTTGTGCAGTCCTGTGGGACGTGCTCCCGGTCTAAATCATGTTCTCGCTCTAGTGGGTTGTTGATGCCTTTGCCTGTCCCCAAGAGGCCATGGACCCATATTTCAATGGATTTCATCTCTGATATGCCTGTCTCTCAGAGGATGACTGTTATTTGGGTGATTTGTGATAGGTTCTCTAAGATGGTTCATCTTGTACCAATCCCTAAGTTGCCGTCTTCCTCTGAGTTGGTGCCCCTGTTTTTACAACAGGTGGTTCGTTTGCACGGGATTCCTGAGAACATTGTATCTGACAGAGGAGTCCAGTTTGTGTCTAGATTTTGGAGAACTTTCTGTTCCAGGCTGGGAATTCAGTTGTCCTTCTCCTCTGCTTTTCACCCTCAGACCAATGGGCAGACAGAGAGAACAAACCAGACCTTGGAGTCATATTTGAGATGTTTTATTTCTGCTGATCAGGATGATTGGGTTTCATTTTTGCCCTTGGCCGAATTTGCTTTAAATAATAGAGCTAGTTCTGCTACTTTGATGTCACCTTTTTTTGTAACTTTGGGTTTCATCCTCGATTTTCTTCAGGGCAGGTGGAGCCCTCTGCCTGCCCAGGTGTTGACACTGTGGTGGAGAGAATGCACCAGATCTGGGACCAAGTGGTGGATAAGTTATCTCTCTCCCAGGAAAAGGCCCAGCGGTTTTCCAACCGACATAGGACCATTGGTCCCCAGTTTAAGGTTGGTGATATGGTGTGGTTATCATCCAAAAATATTGCTATGAAGGTGGCTTCTCCTAAGTTTAAGCCTAGATTTATTGGACCTTACAAGATTGTGGAGATTATTAATTCGGTCTCTTTTCGTTTGGCTCTTCCTGTCACATTTAAAATCCATAATGTGTTCCATAAGTCTTTGTTGAAGAGGTTTGTTGAACCTGTTGTTCTGGGGGGTGGCACCTCCAGACCCTGTATTGGTTGAAGGTAACATGGAATATGAGGTAGAGAAAGTACTGGATTCCTGTCTGGCTAGACGGAGACTCCAGTATTTGGTTAAGTGGAAGGGTTATGGTCAGGAGGATAATTCCTGGGTCTCTGCCTCTGATATTCATGCCAAAAGATTGGTGCGTGCCTTTCATCGGGCTCACCCTGATTGCCCTGGTGGCGTAGTTGAGGGTTCGGTGACCCCTCCTCAATGGGGAGGTACTGTTGTGAGTTCATTTTCCCCTTCATTACTGAGGCCCGAGGAACTCCCTCTTCTGGTAAAGAAAGGTAGTGAGCCTGATTATCAAACACCTGAGGCTGATGATGATGACTGGCTGAGTGGAGTTACTGACTGGATATAAGGCTGCCGACGCCCTTCTGCCCTGCGGGTGATTTCTCTGTGGGATCCTTGGAGACCAGTCTGAATTCCTGCTCCTCTAAAGCTAAGTTTGCTGCTCGGCCTTTTGCTTTGGTGCTTTGACTTTGTTTTGCTTTGTTTTTCTGGATTTCTGCCATTCCCTGCTGGGGTGTGCTGAATTCATTTAGCTCTGTCTTCTGAAAATACCTGAGTGCTGATTTAGTTTTTGAAGCCTAGCTGTTTCAGGGCCTTCATATCAGCTTGTTGGCTTATGTTTTTGATAGGGTTTTTCACGGATTGCAGACAGCAGCCTTCCTGTCCTTTCCTATCTAGGTAATTTTGGGCCCCGTCTTTGCTCAGTCTATCTTTCTGTCTGTGTTAGTATTTTCATCTTGCTTCACCGTCATTATATGTTGGGGGCTGCCTATTGCTTTGGGGTCTGCTCTGGGGCAGTTTAGATTTCCACTTTCTTTCTTTAGGCCTATGTAATTCTCCGGCTGTGATCGAGGGGTCTAGGGCATCGTAGGAACCCCCACGGCTACTGCTAGTTGTGTTGATAGGTTCAGGGGTCTGCAATCTGATAGTTGCCAACTTCTTTGGTTTTCTGGACTTAGCTTGTATTTCTGCTTTTGCCTCCTACGGTGACTCATTCATAACAGCTCCCTGTATGTATGCCTCCAGCTTCCATTTGGCAGGTGGGTGAAGATGTTGGAGCAGTGACCTACCTATCTCCATTTCTCACCAACCGGGAGGAGGAGGTCCAATTTTTCTGGCACATCGGGTGGAAGTCAGACTCGGTGATGGTGTCTTCTGTTTCTAGCTGGCCGGCTGATGTAGGGGTCAAGTCTGAAGCTTCCAGGTCCCTGCTCTCTGCCAATCAGGAGGAAGAAGTCTTTGTACCCTCTGTGTTGGAAACTGACTCCCTTAGGCACCAAGAAACCGGGCAATCTGGGATTCCTGATGGCACACATACTCCACCCTACCTGAAGGATGCCGTGTCAACCTGGACTGTGTGTGGTCCCGTACTCCTTCTTCTGGTCATTCTGGCAGGCTTGAGGAAAAGGGGCCGTAAAGGGGGGAGTACTGTAACAACCCTGCTGGCATCAATGCATGGCCTCCCATCCCCCGCACACCAACTTACTTTCTGCTTCAAGCCATGCTGTGAATTCTGTCTGTTGCCAGCTCTGTGCCTCTGCTCTCCATGTTTCCAGACTGTGTGTATAGGGGGGCGGCACCTGAACTCTCTGGTTCTTATGCAGTCAGGGTGCACCTGTGTAATCTGTCCCTGACCAATCACCTGGAGCCCTTGACTATTTAGTTTCGCCACTCCCACTGAAACATTGCCTGTGCAATGTCTATACTCAGTTAGTATCTTGCTGCTGAGGAAGCCAGGCCCTGTTCTGTGTATCTCCTTCTCTGTAGGAATACTCTTTGTCTCGCTTTGTACCTTGTCCGCCTGCCAGGAGGCAGAATATCCTGGCCCTTGAGTCTTGTTCCCAGTGCCTTGTCTGTTCTCCGCCCACCTGCCAGGAGGCTGAATATCCTGGTCCTTGTGTCTTTGTCCCTGTCTCTCTGTCTGAACTCAGTCTTACCTTTGTCTATCAGTCTCCCTTTCTCCTTGTCCGTGGCTCCCTTCCTTGCGTCTTTCCTTGTGTCCTCCCTGTCTGTGTATCTGCACTCTCGCAGCTTTATCTGTGCGTCTGCACTCTCGCAGCTTTATCTGTGCGTCTGCACTCTCGCAGCTTTATCTGTGCGTCTGCACTCTCGCAGCTTTATCTGTGCATCTGCACTCTCGCAGCTTTATCTGTGCATCTGCACTCTAGCCGCTCTGTCTGCACGGCTCCTGCTGCCGCTGCAGATCCTCTTGCTGCAGCTTCTCTCCACAGACCTTGTGGTTCAGCTTTGCTCCAGTCCTGCTGCCGCTGCAGAACCTCTTGCTGCAGCTTCTCTCCACAGACCTTGTGGTTCTGCTTTGCTCCATTCCTGCTGCCGCTGCGGAACCTCTTGATGCAGCTTCTCTCCACAGACCTTGTGGTTCAGCTTTGCTACACTCCTGCTGCCGCTGCAGAACCTCTTTCTGCAGCTTCTCTCTCCACTCCTGCCTTCACCTGCACCTCCTGTGTGAACAGGTCCAAACCTGTTCCTTCTTATTTTACTCTTGCCTGCCTGCATCCATACCTGCACCTCCTGTGTGAACAGGTCCAAACCTGTTCCTTCATATTCCACTCCTGCCTGCCTGCATCCATACCTGCACCTCCTGTGTAAACAGGTCCAGACCTGTTCCTTCATATTCCACGCCTGCCTGCATCCATACCTGCACCTCCTGTGTGAACAGGTCCAAACCCGTTCCTTCATATTCCACTCCTGCCTGCCTGCATCCATACCTGCACCTGCTGTGTGAACAGGTCCCTACCTGTTCCTTCTCAAGCCGTGCCCGCCTGTCCTGTGTCTCAAGCCGTGCCCGCCTGTCCTGTGTCTCAAGCCGTGCCCGCCTGTCCTGTGTCTCAAGCCGTGCCCGCCTGTCCTGTGTCTCCAGCCGTGCCTGTTTGCCCAGTGTCTCCAAGCCACGCCTGCTTGCCCTGTATCTGTCGTACCTTCTTGCCCTGTGTCTCAGTCTGCCTGTCAGTCACCTCTGTCCAAGTGACTTGTCTCCAAGTGGGATCAGCAGCCACAGCCAGATACCACCCTTGAGTGGCACCCGACAGCTATCTGACGCACAAGCCTGACCTCACCATCAGAGGCTCCAGTGAAGACCAAGGTAGTTGTCGCAGTCACGCCCCTTCCAGGGTAGTCTGGTCTGTGGCACAGTGGGGCCACAACCCCCGGCTCGCGCCATTCAGCCAAGGCGCGAGCGTGACACTGACATAATATTACCAATATATTAATGTTGATATAAATTATCAAATCCTTTTCTTCCCCCTTACCAATATAATTGGTCTTAGGGAATCAAATGACTTGAGAGAAAGAACATTTTTTAATAAGGAATCAGAACATTTTTAATTATCATTTTATATATATGCTCATTATTCTGTCTCCGACATCTGATTCATAATACTGATTATCTGCTTCTTAATGTTTACAGTGTTTTGTTTGGCTCCATTTAGTGACCAGAGTCATAACCGCAGTGTTATTTTACTTTCACTTTGCTTGTATTTTCCCTCCGTTGCAGTGCATTCTGGTAAGCTTTTGCAGTGCATTCTGGTAAGGTTGCAATGCATCCTGTTAGCCTTTTGCAAAGGATTATGGTATTTCCCTCCAGTCCACCATTTTCCTTCAGCCTGCATTCAGGAAGCATCACATTTCCCTTCTCTCCTTGTGATAGCATTGCTGTTTCACCACGCCAATATACCATCACATTCAATAAAGCACAGATTCAACCTACAGTCTCCTTATTGGATCCTGGGATAGCGGTCTAGCTGCTTGTATAGCTACATGAATTCTGCTTTATTTAGTGAGGACAGAAAAGTGAAACAGCGGCCATCCAGCTAGTGGGAACTCAGAGAAAGGACAGCCTTCCATCCTGCAGGGGCCAGTGAAACAGCCGCCATCCAGCTAGTGGAATTCAGGGAAAAGACAGGCTTCCATCCTGCAGGAACTAGTGAAACTGCAGCCATCCACCTAGTGAGATTCAAGTCACTGGCTACACAGAGACTAAATACAGCTACAGCAATCTCTGCGCAGCCAAGCATCCCTCCAAGACATCATGTCCCACAAATCATACAGGTCAAAATCTGCTACTTCCGTCTCCTCAAAGACTATATCCATCAGCAGCGCAATCGCCATTGCCCGCGCAAATGCTGAAGCCGCCAAAATGCGAGCAAGCTATGCTGAAGAAGAGATGCAACTGAAATTAGAGAAGGCACGCGTGGATGCTGCCTTGGAAAGCCTAGCAGTAAAAAGAGAAGCTGCCGCAGCACTAGCCGAAGCAGAATCGCTTGAAGCCACGCACAACCCTGAGCTGCATAGCTGAAGCGGTACGCCAAGGCTGGGGTATCCACTGCAAGATTCGCCACAACGCACATCTCAGTATGTTAATGAACTTCCTGATCCAAACTATTACCAAGAGCACAACATCTCCAGTGAAGCGAGTGAGAGTCATCATGAGGCTCAGCTCCAGGAAAACGTGGAGAAAAACAACTCTGCTAATGACTACCTTGCCCCTCGCCAGGTAACCAATGTGAATCACTGTGCTGACACACCGCACATCAGACTGAAGCAATATGTCACCGGCTGGCGCCACCCTGAGGATGCTAACAGGTATGAACGCACCTCACATCACTATCAGGGTGAGCCATCACCAGTATACTCTGCTGACAACTGGTTCACAACAGAATTTGAGACTCATGAAATTCACTGACCATGCTGAAGGTTACAGAGCTTGGAAAGCTTCCTTCCAAAATGTCACTAGAGACTTGGGGCTACAACACAGGGAAGAGATAGACCTCTTAGTCAAATACCTAGGAGAAAAGTCAGTCAAACACGCAGTAAGGATCAGAGGCATTAATATAAATCACCCTGAGATTGGCCTCAAAAAGATCTGGAAGAGGCTAGATGAGTGTTACGGCTCAGCAGAGGTAATAGAGAGAGTCTTGTTCAAAAGAATCAATCGCTTTCCTAAAATATCTAACAAAGGTCTCCAGAAACTTAAAGAACTAAATAACCTGCTGAAGGAAGGCCTAGTTGCCAAATGTGAAGGTGACCTACAAGGACTTACATTCCTTGACACAGCCAAAGGTGTTAACCCTTTAGTCCAAAAGTTGCCTACAATCTGCAGGAGAGGCAGCTCACACATGGTTCCACATACAAATACAAACACTGTTTCATTCTCTCCCTTCTCTGTTTTTGTAGACTGTATACACGAACAAGCGACAATCAAAAATGATCCCAGATTTGATTTTGCAATGTCGTATGCTACACCGTCACCAGCTGCAAACCGACGCAGAACCTCTGTGGCAGTGCACAAGACTTATGTTTCTTCTCCAAGTTCCAATTACAGGTCTGCTGGCCGCTCTCAATCAGAGACAAGGGTACAGGACCCTGAAAAGCAGTGCCCACTCCATCAGAAGCCTCATCCTCTCCTGAAATGCAGAGCCTTCAGGGGAAAATCTATGCCAGATCGCAGAAGCTTTCTGAAAGAGAATGGTATCTGCTACAAGTGCTGTTAATCCACAACTCATCTCGCTAAGGATTGTAAGGTCAGTGTAAAATGCACAGAATGTGGCACCACAGATCATAACACTGCTCTACACCCTGGCCCAGCTCCATGGAGTGCACAAAACACGCCAGCTGACAGTGAGCATGGGGAGGAAATGAGCACTGATGCAGCTACGCCGGAGACCACTTCAAAATGTACTGAAGTCTGTAAAGGGACAATAGACAGTAGGTCCTGTTCAAAAATATACCTCATCAGAGTTTACCCAAAGGGTCATCGAAACAAAGCTGTAAGACTATGCTATCTTGGATGATCAAAGTAATCGATCCTTGGCTAGATCAACATTCTTTGACCTATTCAACATCAAAGGGCCAAGCACCCCCTACTAATTAAAGACTTGTGCAGGTACTGTGACAACAGCAGGCATGAAAGCTGCTGACTACCAAATTGAGTCCTTAGACGGACAATTCTGCCTACCACTACCTACAATCATCGAGTGTAATCAGATCCCAGACAACAGATCTGAAATCCCTGCACCAGATGTGACAATCCATCGTGCTCACTTGAAACGCATAGTACACCTTATACCGGAACTCGACCATCAGGCAAAGATAATACTACTGTTGGGAAGAGATATCCTACAGGTTCATAAAGTGAGAAGTCATATCAATGGACTCCACAATGCTCCCTATGCCCAAAAGCTAGACCTAGGATGGGTCATAATAGGAAACGTATGCTTGGGACCCATGCACGCCCCATCTTCTGTGACAAGCATGCTGACAAATACAATGGAGAAAGGACGCCCGTCTCTGTTTCAACCTTGCAACAACAAGTTCCATGTCAAGGAACTACCACACAGCATCCAACTACCCAATCATTTAATAGACTTTACTCATGACAGCAGTTTGGTGTCAGGAAGCTATGAGGATCAGTTGAGTGGACAACCAAGTGGCAATTTCGGAAGAGGACAAGTTGTTCTTAGAGGTAATGGACAAGGGACTTGTAAAAGATGAGACCAACAGCTGGGTCACACCTCTCCCCTTAAGAACCCACAGACCACGTCTACCGAACAATAGAAATCAAGAATTAAAATGTTTCTCTTTTAAACATAATCTGCAAAAGAAAGCAGAGATGAAAGATCACTTTTTCTCCTTTATGTCAAAGATTTTTGAGAACTGCCATGCAGAACTAGCTCCCGCTCTCAAAGACCCTGAAGAATGCTGTTTCCTACCCATGTTTGGAGTATACCACCCTAAGAAACTGGGTCAGATTAGAGTGGTGTTTGACTCCAGTGCTCAGTTTGATGATGTCTCCCTGATTGATGTTCTACTGACAGGACCAGACCTCAATAACAAACTGCTGGGAGTATTTATGCGCTTCCATAAGGATTCCATTGCCTTCATTGCTGACATCCAGCAAATGTTCCATTGTTTTCTTGTGAGAGAGAGAGACAGGAACTTCCTAAGATTCCTCTGGTACAGAGACAATGATCCTACTAAAGAGGTCACAGAGTATCGCATGAGAGTGCATCTCTTTGGCAATAGTCCTTCACCTGCAGTCACCAGTTATGGACTCAAAAGGTCAGCTCAAGAAGGAGAAACAGAATACGGATCAGATGTCAGACAATTCATAGAAAAAGACTTTTATATTGATGACTGTCTGAAAGCCATGCCTTCAAATGAGACTGCCATCAGTCTTCTCAGGAGAGCCCAAGAGATGTTTGCTTGCTCAAACCTCAGGCTTCACAAAATAGCCTCAAACAGCCAAGAACTGATGAAAGCATTCCTTTCCCAAGACTTGTGTAGCGGTCTCAGAGACCTGGATCTGGGGTCAATTAAACTAGACAATTCTACATTTATGTCAACAATAGAGTGCTATGAATTAGAAGATCAGTTCATCCAAAACATTGGCATTACATTCCCACGGACCAAAATCCTGCAGATCATGCAACTAGAGCAGTTGACGCAAGTCGACTAGGAAGCACAACATGGCTCTCAGGACCAAAATGATTATACACTGAGGAACGTTGTCCAGACACCTTTGAACTAGTGGGAGAGGACTCAGATGCTGAAATCCGGCCTCAGGTGTCTACACTCCATATAATGACTTCTGCTATCCAGCTTGCATCTCACAGATTTGACAAGTTTTCAAGTTGGAAATCACTCATTCGAGCCATTACCTGCCTGACTCATATAGCTCACTCATTCAAGACTACCAGAGCTTGTGACACAGAAAAATGTAAAGGGTGGCATCTCTGTAAAAACACCTACGTTACCTCCGACTTGGAATTTTCCAGAAACCACATCATCTTCACTGTTCAAAGAGAAACCTACTCTGTGGAAATCCAATGTCTCATTAACAAAGCTCCAATACCAGCTAGCAGCGCACTGAGAAAACATGACCCATTCATTGACAACAACGGCCTGCTGAGGGTAGGAGGCAGACTCAAAGAAGCTAAAATGGAGTTTGAGGATAAATTCCCTCTTATCATTTCTGGAAAATGTCATGTTGCTTACTTAATCATACAACACTACCACAATCTGGTCAAACACCAAGGAAGACTATTTACAGAAGGAGCCATCAGAACTGCTGGCCTGCGGATTGTCAGTGCAAAGAAACTCATCAGTAGTGTCATCTACAAATGCATTACCTGCCGTAAGCTTCGTGGTTCGACTCAGACCCAAAAGATGGCTGACCTACCAGCAGATAAACTCAGCCCAGACCCTCCTTTTGCCAGCGTTGGTCTCGATGTGTTTGGGCCTTGGTCAGTTGCAACACACGTCACACGAGAGGCGGACAAGCTAATAGTAAACGTTGGGCCGTCATGTTTACCTGTCTGTCAATCAGAGCCGTCCACATAGAGCTCATTGAGTCACTTGACACTTCAAGCTTCATCAATGCTTTGAGACATTTCATTGCCATCCGTGGTCCTATCAAACATATACGTTCAGACAGAGGTACCAACAGCAAAAGTATTGGGAATACCTTCAAATCTAGACTATAAGACTCTTGAGAGGTTCCTCAGTGACCAAAGTTGCACATTTTTCATTCAACCCCCCCTCACTCTTCACACATGGGTGGATCTTGGGAACGTATGATTGGTCTAGTACGGAGAATTCTTGACTCCACTCTTCTTCAGGAAGGAGCAGCGAGACTTACCCACAAAAGCCTAACCACCTTCATGGAAGAAGCCGCAGCGATAATCAACGCAAGACCCTTGGTTCCAGTCCCTAATGACCCAGAGGAACCCTAGTTATTGACTCCAGATACTCTTCTCACCCAGAAAACAGGACTATTCAGTGCCCCTCCAGGAGGATTCGACGCTAAAGACCTCTACAAGCACCAATGGAGACAGGTACAAAGTCTTGCAAACACATTCTGGGACAGGTGGCGCAAACAGTACTTGTCTACCCTGCAGCCTCGGACGAAGTGGCAATCTACCAGGAACCAGTGGCCATTTGGTCTAGTGACCGCAACATTCCCGAGTAAGGATGGCAACGTCCGCAAGGTTGAACTGAGGATGGCCAAAGGGAATGAACTTAAGACATTCTTCAGACAAGTAACTGAACTGGTCCTATTGTCTTCGGAGAAAAAGAATAGTGACATCCGTTTGATGCCAGACGGGGAGTTTTCTGTCTCCGACATCTGATTCATAATCGTGATTATCTGCTTGTCTTATAGCAGGTCCCTACTTACCCATAAATGCAGGCATTGCTGACAGAGGTGTCCATATTCTCCCAGGAATTCAGACACCAGCCTTAGAGAGGTATTCACACAATGTAGGTACCCATCAGATTTGAGGCCGCCTTGACGGTGGCTGGTGGGCAGATAATATTTGGCCAAATTTTATGCTTAGAGTCTCATATTTTTTCTAGAATTCTAAAGCTGTATTGCAATTCTAATTACATATATTCCACATTGACATGCTTTAGCATGATTGAGTGCAACCATTCTTTGTATATTGTATATGGGGGTATCTCCTCTTGGAATGTACCTATTCACATTAGTCTGGATGTGCCAGTCAGTTTTTTTTGTCTCTTGTATGTTAGCTTACTGACTGAGCACTCTGCCCTCCACCAGGTGGTGATTTTAATTATAGCAGGTCCCTACTTACCCATAAATGCAGGCATTGCTGACAGAGGTGTCCACATTCACCCAGACATTCAGACATCAGCCTTAGAGAAGTATTCACACAGTGTAGGTACCCATCAGATTTGAGGCCGCCTTGACGTTGGCTGGTGGGCAGATATTTGGCCAAATTTTATGCTTAGAGTCTCATATTTTTTCTATAATTCTAAAGCTGTATTGCAATTCTAATTACATATATTCCACATTGACATGCTTTAGCATGATTGAGTGCAACCATTCTTTGTATATTGTATATGGGGGTAGCTCCTCTTGGTATGCACCTATTCACATTAGTCTGGATGTGCCAGTCAGTTTTTTTGTCTCAAATTTTGTTTCATTCGGGTTTCACGAAACCCGATCCGACCAAAGTCGCTCAACTCTAGTTGTTACTCATGACTTGTGTTTTGAAACTGTTAAACTGTAAAGCGCTGCGGAATATGTTGGCGCTATATAAATAAAGATTTATTATTATTATTCCCAATTTTGCTCTGCATAATTTGTTTTATGGAACCAAATGATTTGAGAACAATTTTTAATAACACATCCGTATAATTTTAATTATGTTTTAAATATTTTTACAAAGGGAAACATATAAAATTCATCACACACACTTTTAAATAAAAAATATATAAACAATATATAATTTTTAACAAAATAATTTTTATATTTCAGCATGGTTTATGAGGTTTGTCTTCACATTTAATGCTTAAATAAAAAAAGAATTTTTAAGAATAGTAAATGATTAATTGAAGTTTCACGCTTGTTTCTTCTACTCCTTTCATCAGATGTAGTAGCTCAATAGCTAGAGACAACACATGAGGAACTCTTTTTGTCTTATTTATTTGGGTTCTTCTCAAACAAACAGTATTATCTTTTTTTTTCTTTTTCTCAAATTAAAACTGTAAATTGGAGAGAAATATTGTTAACTATACTTCATGTGTATCCACTTGTGTATTATATTATACAGACTTTTGCTAACATGTCATGTGCAGTACCATGTGGTGGCCCACTGTACTTTGACACTGTTTGTCATGTGGCTCTATTGGCACCAATATTCAAAAATTTGACCTATTTAAACAACATCTCTCACTAGTTTCCTATATGCATGTGGTAATTTCCTGATGAAGAAGTAACTTATACTTCGAAACGCATAGAATAAACCACCATCTTTTAATTCATCACATCTATATTAATGTTTTATTCAGCAGTACGGATAATATCCACATTTCACCTTACTCTGTTTTTTATATGGTCACTTGCTGACCCTTGGATCTGCTGCAGCTGATATCTCCTATGTTATATTCCTTTGCCAAAATATTGAATCAGGTTAGTATAATCTGACTACATATTTGAAATTTATATCGGATAAGATCCTATTTGCGTTGATTTCTTCTACAGTTTTATCGTTCAACATGTAATTAAGAAATGGCAGTTAACAGGAACAGTGGAGGTCAATATAAGATTTGGAAGACCAAGCAAATTTTTAGAGAGAGCTGCTCGGAGGATTGCTAGAGAGGCAAATCAGAACCCCCCTTTAAGGCCTGTTTCACACTTCAGTTTTCGTGTCAGTCAAAATCCGGCACAATGAATTTTAAACAAATCAATTCAGATGCAGTTGAAGTTCAGAATTTCCGCTTTCATTTGAAGGTATCCACATTAAAACTGGATGAAGGGTTTCAGCTCCTTAACATGTGCCACCCTGTTTTTAAAGGGACCAAAAGTAATTGGACAACTGACTCCAAGGCTATTTCATGGACAGGTGTGGGCAATCCCTTCGTTATCTCATTCTCAATTAAGCTGATAAAAGGCCTGAAGTTGATTTGAGGTGTGGTGCTTGCATTTGGAAGGTTTTGCTGTGAAGGAAACATGCGGTCAAAGGAGCTCTCCATGCAGGTGAAACAAGTCATCCTTAAGCTGCAAATACAGAAAAAACCCATCCAAGAAATTGCTACAACATTAGGAGTGGCAAAATCAACAGTTTGGTACATCCTGAGAAAAAAAGAAAGCACTGGTGAACTCATCAATGCAAAAAGACCTGGGCGCTCATGGAAGACAACAGTGGTGGATGATCGCAGAATAGTCTCCATGGTGAAGAGAAACCCCTTCATAACAGCCAACCAAGTGAACAACACTCTCCAGGATGTAGGCATATCAATATCCAAATCTACCATAAAGAGAAGACTGCATGAAAGTAAATACAGAGGGTTCACTGCACGGTGCAAGCCACTCATAAGCATCAAGAATAAAAATGCTTGACTGGACTTTGCTAAAAAACATCTAAAATAGCCAGCACAGTTCTGGAAGAGCATTCTTTGGACAGATGAAACCAAGATCAACCTCTACCAGAATGATGGAAAGAGAAAAGTATGGCCAAAGCGTGGTACAACTCATGATCCAAAGCATACCACATCATCTGTAAAACACGGCGGAGGCAGTGTGATGGCTTGGGCATGCATGGCTGCCAGTGGCACTGGTTCACTAGTGTTTATTGATGATGTGTCACAAGACAGAAGCAGCCGAATGAATTCTGAGGTATCCAGCCAAATGCAGCCAAACTGATTGGTCTTCGTTTCATACTACAGATGGACAATGACCCAAAACATAACGCCAAAGCATCCCAGGAGTTTATTAAAGCAAAGAAGTGGAATATTCTTGAATGGCCAAGTCAGTCACCTGATCTCAACCCAATTGAGCATGCATTTCACTTGTTAAAGACTAAACTTCAGAAAGAAAGGCCCACAAACAAACAGCAACTGAAAACCACCGCAGTGAAGGCCTGGCAGAGCATCAAAAAGGACGAAACACAGCGTCTGGTGATGTCCATGAGTTCAAGACTTCAGGCAGTCATTGCCAACAAAGGGCTTTCAACCAAGTACTAGAAATGAACATTTTATTTACAATTATTTAATCTGTCCAATTACATTTGGTCCCTTTAAAAACAGGGTGGCACATTAAGGAGCTGAAACTCCTAAACCCTTCATCCAATTTTAATGTGGATACCCTCAAATGAAAGCTGAAAGTCTGAACTTCAACTGCATCTGAATTGTTTTGTTTAAAATTCATTGTGGTAATGTCTAGAACCAAATGGCGGAAAGCGGATCCGTTGCTAAACTGATGTGAACGGATGCCACCGGACCGTTTTTTTTTGACGGATCCGATGAATGAAGAATTTTAAAGGAACCGTAGCCCGGGGAGGAGAGAGAGAGAGAATTTTTTCCGTCCGCCAGAAATGATTTCAGGGTTAAATTTCCGGCTGACTTCTTTCCTCCGGGCGTGCGCAATCTAAAATGCGGATCCTGCAGGAAAAAAAATGTTGCATGGTCCGTCGGGGCATTTCAGCGGACGCAAAAAATTTGGCGGATCCGCAAAAAAACGGATCCAACAGATGGCCATCCGTCAAGATCCGCCGGTAATGCATCTCAATGGGGAAAAAAACGGATCCGCCAAAAAAAATGGCAGATCTGTTTTTTTTTTTTAAACGGCAGATTTTGACTGATGGTCAAAAACGGAAGTGTGAAAAAGGGCCTAATGCAAAAGACCTTATGAAAGAGGTTCTGGAGTTGTAGTACATTGTTCTCTTGTTCAGAGACACCTGCACAAATGTAGCTTTCATGGAAGAGTCATCAAAAGAAAACCTCTCCTGTGTCCTCACCATAGAATTCAGCGTCAGATTTAGGCAACAGAACATCCAAATAAGCCTGATGCATTTTGAAAACAAGTCATATGGACTGATGAGGTTAAAATAGAACTCTTTGGCAACAAAGATCAAAGGTATGCGTGGAGACAAAAGAGCATAGAATTTCATGAAAAGAACATCTCGCCAACCATTAAGCATGGGGTTGGGTCAATCATGCTTTGGGTTTCTGTTGCAGCCAATGGCACGGGGAAAATTTCACAGGTAGAGGGAAGAATGGATTCAATTTCAACAAATTCTTGATGCAAACATAATACCTGTTACACCCGCTGCCCCGATACTCACCTGGCCTCCTCCGTTCCCCATCACGACGCTGTGTGGGTCCCGCTCCGTCCCTCACTGGCACTTCCTGGTTCCCGGAGGGTTCGCTGCCCGCACATGCGCCATAGATCCCAGCAGCGCGCTCATTAAGCTCCATATGCCTGAAGGAGGTCGTGACGCGTTAGCTCCGCTCTGTCATGGCAGCCCCCATAGGGTATTTCAGGACGCCTCCTGCTATGGTAAGCATCTGATTATCGTTCCTTTCTGCCCGGTTGCCGGCGTTCTTGCTGGCAATTGCGCTGCGCTGTAGTCAGGTCCCCGTATAGCTTCCAAGTGCCTTGTCTCTTTTGCAGGTTCCCCTGTTCCCTTGTGACGTATAGCTTCCCAGTGCCCTGTCTCTGTTGCAGGTTACCCTGTCCCCTTTTATTTTACAGTGCGTGTCCTCTGCAGCTCCCGACATTCATCCTCAGCCTCTTCTACTGCAGATTTTCAGCCTCCGTCCAGTTCCTTCTCTCTCGTCTCCTGCCCTGCCATCCCTCCAGTCCCTGACCCATCCTCCAGGTCCCTGGTACTCTGTCTCTCCCTGGACCCTCGCTTCATTTTCTGTTTGTCCTCTCTGAGCTGGCCCTTTGGTACCAGCTGTTAGGATATTAATCCCTTTGGGCCTGCCTGTTGTGAGCTCATCTGTTCATTCACCTTTTGTGTCCGAGGATCTCCCTCTTCTGGTGAAGGAAGGTAGTGAGGCTGATTTGGATGAAAGAAACCAAACACCTGATCAGGTGGATTGTGACTGGGTAACAGGAACTTCAGACTGGATATAAGGCAGCCGACGCCCTTCTGAGGTGCTGGTGATTTCTCTGCTGGATTCCTGGAGACCAGTCAGATTCCTGCTTCCCAAAGATAAGTTTTTGCTCTGCTATTGAACTCATTAGTTTTGGTTTTGTTTACCTTGTTTTGGAGTTCAGCCATCCCCGGCTGGGGGTGTGCTGGATTCTTATTCCTTGACCAGTGTTCTCTTTTGCTCTGCTTTCAGAATATTCTGAGTGCTGATATAGAGTTTGAAGTCTAGTGACTTCAGGGTCCTTTTTGCTTATCAGTTGTGTTGGTAATATTTATAGCAGGGTTTTCTCGGATTGCAGACAGCAGCTTTTCTGTCCTGTCCTTTTTAGTTAGCTTGGGCCCATCGCTTGCTCATCCTATCTTTCTATCTGTGTTAGTGTTTTCATCTTGCTTCACCGTCATTATATGTTGGGGGCTGCCTATTGCTTTGGGGTCTGCTCTGGGGCAGTCAGTTTTTCCCTTTTCTCTCTTTAGGCTTATTTAGATCTCCGGATGTGACAAGGTGTCTAGGATCACCGTAGGAACACTCCACGGCTACTGCTAGTTGTGTGATAGGATTAGGGGTCTGCAATCCGCTAGTTTTCAACCTCTCTGATTTTCTGGGCTGAGCTTGCATTTTTGTTTTTTCCTCCTCGGTGACTCAATCATAACACCTGCCCCGACACTCCCTGTATAGGGGGTGGGTTCACTTGGTAAGCTCGCCCAGGGGGCTCTGGTATCACGACCCAGATGGTCCACTCCAGGACGTGTTGCATGTGTGCTACCACGTTATACTATTATCAGGCAATGGACCCCGCTGGTACTTCTGTGGCTACTCAAAAGGAGCGGTATTTCTGAGTGAAAATCAGAGCCACATTATGTCCTTCATGAAGACCATGGAATCCCGTCTGTCCACTTTACAGGCCTCTGACCCGGCAAATGAACCCAGCTTGCAAGTCTCCAGCAGGAGCTTGTCCAACAGCGTGACATACAGACTCGCATACTTAGTTACATGGCCTCTGTAGATGATCGTTTGTTTTCTCTGCAGTCCGCCGCTACGGCCTCTGCGCAGGCTCTGTCCCAGGATTCTGATCCTAAATCTCACCCTCCGCCTCGCCTTGGTAAACCGCCTCCGTATAGTGGTGACCCAAAGCTCTGCTGTGGGTTTTTGAATCAGTGTTGTCTACACTTTGAATTACTGCTGCAGCAATATCCCACCGATAGGGCTAAGGTGGCGTTTGTGCTTTCACCTTTCACATTTAGAGGGAGAGGCTTTGGTGTGTGTTAATCCTCTCTGGGAACGTGATGATCCCATTGTTTCCCAGCTGTCAACTTTCTTGGAGACCTTTCGCAGAGTGTTTGATGAACTGGGCCGCTTGGCCTCTACTACTGAGTGCTTCTTTAATCTCCACCAGGGTTCTCTTTCCGACGGCCAATAGGCCACTCGTTTTCGCACTCTGTTCTCTGAGTTGGGGTGGAACAACGAAGCTCTGGTTGGGGCCTTCTAGCGATGTCTGTCGGGTCGAATTAAAGATGAGCTGGCAGTAAGAGATACACCAACTTCCATAGAAGATTTAATCTCCCTTGCTACACGAATTGGTCTACGCTTTCAGGAGCGCTCTCGTGAACCTGCTCAGGAGTGATGACTTCCTCGTTCGTCCTCATCTATTCGCATCATGATACCTTCTCCGGTCACCGCACCTGAGCCGATGCAGGTGTGTAGGGGAGTGAAGTAAGACATCCCCTTTTTTAAGGTCATCTCCCTTTAAGAAATCCCATTATATATGTCATTATGTTTGGTACTGCTACACTTATAGTGTATTACCATTGTTTGTATTATTGGTACTGCCACATCGTATATGTGCTACCATGCTGTAAAGATTGTAATATATTGTGTTGTATTATGTTTTGCATATTTATGTATAGATTAGGGTAAGTTGGTGCATCCTTTGGGGTCATTAGAGAAGGGCACTATTAGTATAGAGGTCCTAGATATGGGTAAGTGTAGTTCTGTAGTGGGCCACTAGATGGGGGTATACTAGTGGGCCTTGTTAGGTATAACTGATTGGAAGTTCATATAGGGTTAACTGTAGGAGGAGCTGCTATGGGTTAAGTAAGTGTAGGAGATAGGAACAGGTTAGAAGGGCGAGGGCACCCAAAGTGTCCACAAGGGCTCTATGCCCAGGACGACATAGCAGCTACGAAACGATCTGTTGGAAGAAAAGTGCACGGGCACAGTAAGATGGGTGCTGGATGAGATCTCAGCACCCCAGGAGTTATGGTGTTTCACAGCAGCAGGGAAAGGAGAAAATTACATGGTCCAAGAGTCGTGCAGGGCGCAGAATATTCACAGTGTGGCAGATCTTAAATAGGGCTGAAACTTGTAAGTCCGGTGCGAAACAAATGAACGGGATCCCCTATGTCTTGAGGTCCTACAGAAGTGATGCTGCGGTACCGCCTAGGGCGCTACTACCCCGTAATCTGCATGAGGACAAAGAAAGCAGGAAAGGGAAAGTGCAGGAGGACTGCTGTGTGGACTGTAACGTTACTGATATGCCCGGGACCGTTGAAGAGAAAAGTAAAATCATTGGTTTGGCATCTGAACTGGTATCTGTGTCTGTTCTTTCAACCCTATGCACCAAAACTGAGTGTACAGGAGCTGTGCAACACCGCTGTGGAATCCCTGACGGTGAACTTTGAATCTCTCACGGTGAACTAGGACCACAAACAGGTACACCGGAAGAAGATGACAATTTTTCTGTGGGAGGAGGCCAGGACACCAAGGCCCTGGTGTCCTCGGCCACGACTACCGTCCTGGCCCCTTCCTACAGGTGGATCAGCTTAAGATGGCTGAGCAATGTCGCAAGGAGAGACTCGCACATGGCCTTTGTTTCTATTGTGGGAGTTCCTCCCACTTGCTTCGTTCCTGTCCCGAACGTCCAGGAAACTCCTCTACCTAGATCAGGTAAGAGAGGCCTCCATAGGTGCATGTGATTCCTCTCTACCCTTAACTCTGTTGGTTCTGTTGCTTGTGGGCCTTAAACGCTATTCTGAGGTGGCTTATGTGGATTCGGGCATGGCAAGGAACTTTATTAGGCTTGAGGTTTGTAAGTTTCAAATTCCAGTTAAGACTTTGAAAAATCCACGGTTAATTGCATCCGTGGATGGCAGACCCCTGCAGGAGACCGTTAATCAGGTTACTGAGGAGGTGGAGCTTCAGGTAGGAGCTCTGCACCAGGAGAAGATAGCTTTCTACGTCCTGTCCAGCCTATCTCACCCGTTTCTTCTGGGTCTTCCTTGGCTGAGGGCTCATGAGCCTACCTTAGATTGGCGTACAGGTGGTATACTGCGCTGGGGGCAGTTTTTCCAGGGACGGTGTTTGCTGCCGATGCGTCCCGTAGGTTTCTCCTGTCCTTCTTCTGCTCCCGCTGGATTACCTCCCGCCTATTGTTCATTCACAGATGTCTTCAGCAAGAAGGTGGCAGAGAACCTTCCTCCGCATCGGCCATACGGCTGCTCAATTGAACTAATTCCTGGCACTGTGCCTCCTAGGGGCAGAATCTATCCACTCTCCCCTGCAGACATTTAAGCCATGTCGGAGTACGTTCAGGAAAATCTGGCTAAAGGCTTTATTCTGAAATTCTCTTCACCTGCTGGTTCAGGATTTTTCTTTGTGAAGAAGAAGATGGATCTCTTCGTCCCTGTATAGATTACAGAGGTCTGAACAACATTAAAGTCAAGAACAAATATCCTCTGCTGCATATCCCGGAGCTTTTTGACCGACTGAGAGGGGCACGAATATTCACCAAACTTGACCTTCATGGAGCCTATAACCTGGTTCTTATTCGCGCTGGGGATGAGTGGAAGACCGCATTCAACACGCGAGACGGCCATTACGAATATTTGGTTATGCCGTTCGGCCTCTGCAATGCTCCCGCGGTGTTCCAAGAATTTGTCAATGATGTCTTTCGGGATCTACTTTACTCCTTTGTTGTGGTCTACCTGGACGACATTCTCATTTTCCCTCCGGATCTGCCCTCTCACAGATGGGACATTCGTCAGGTACTGCAATGACTAAGAGAGAATCATCTTTTTGCTAAGCTTGAAAAATGTATCTTTGCCTTTTTTGGGATATATCGTCTCTGATTCTGGCTTAAAGATGGATCCTGAGACGGTATCTGCCGTTCTTAATTGGCCGCGTCCCCTCGGGGTTAAGGCTATTCAGCGATTCCTCGGCTTCGCCAACTATTACAGGCAATTTATCCCTCATTTTTCTTCGTTGACTAAGCCAATCTCCTCCCTTATCTGCAAAGGAGCTAACCCCAGTCGTTGGTCCGCAGAGCTGAAAACGCCGTCCAGGCTCTGAAACAAGAGTTTACTACTGCCTCCGTGCTTCACTCTCCAGACACAAGGAGACCATTCATCCTCGAGGTGGACGTCTCCTCTACAGGAGCTGAGCAGTGCTCTCGCAGAAGTCTACTTCTGGACGGTTATTCACCTGAAGGTTTTTCTCTAAAGCATTCTCGTCATCTGATCGCAATTACTCCATCGGAGACAGAGAACTTCTGGTCATAAAGTTGACTGGAGGAGTGGCATTATCTTCTTGAGGGTGCTGTTCATCCTTTCATTATATTCACCGACCACAAGAATTTGGCCTACGTTCAATCTGCTCAAAGGCTCAATCCTCGGCAAACCAGATGGTCTTTATTCTTCGGTCGTTTTGACTTTGAACTTCACTTTCGGCCAGGCAATAAGAATGTTAAGGCTGATGCACTATCGATGTCCTCCCAGCCAGTGGACATAGAGGAGAAGCCCTCACACATTATTGACCCTTCTAGGATCATCACCATGGCGCCTCTAAATATTACTACCCCACCACCGGGCAAGACCTTTGTGCCTGAGAGTGACAGAGAGTGTTGCTGCGGGGATATTCTTCTAGACTTGCTGGAACCAAGAAAACCCTCTCTCTTATTTCTCACCACTATTGGTGGCCCTCTCTTCACCAAGACATTCAAGATTTTACAGCCTTGTGTCCATCCTGTGCCAGGAACAAGATCCCGAGACAACTACCTTCGGGGCTCCTGCACCCGCTCCCTGTGCTGTCGGATCCCTGGAAGCATATAGCCATGGACTTCATCACTGACCTCCCTTGTTCCTCGGATTGTACCATTGTCCTGTTGGTCGTGGATCATTTTTCTAAGATGGCTCACTTTGTTCCGTTATCTGGGCTGCCCTCTGCTCCTGAGTTGGCAAAAATTTTCATTTACCATATCTTCAGACTTCACGGATTCCTGCAACACATCGTGTCAGATCGAGGAGTTCAATTCATCTGCCGATTTTGGAGAGCTCTCTGCAGACTTATGAAGATAACCCTAGATTTCTCCTCTGCTTATCATCCTCAGACAAATGGTCAAGTGTAGCGAGTTAATCAAGTCTTAAAGTCTTACCTTCGACATTTCTCCAATGCTCACCAGGACGATTGGGTCAGCCCTCTTCCTTGGGCAGAGTTTGCTTACAACAATTATCCCAGCGAGTCTTCCTCCAAATCACCCTTTTTCATTGTCTTTGGGCAACATCTTGGCATACCACTTTCTGTTTCTCCCGCCTCAGGTGTACCGGCAGCTGACTCTCTGTCCTTGGAATTCTCTAAAATTTGGGAGGAGACTAAGGGGGCACTTGAGAAAGCTAGTGTCAAAATGAAGAGGCACGCAGACAAAAAGCCTGGATTCCCCTCCATATCATCCAGGCGATAAAGTCTGGCTTTCTTCTAAATATATCAGGCTTAAGATTCCCTCCTACAAATTGGGACCAAGCTACATTGGTCCCTTTGAAGTCCTGAGACGTATTAATGATATTATAATGGCCTATAAGTTAAGGCTCCGGATCCCTAATACTTTCCATGTGTCTCTCATCAAACCCGTGGTGCTTAATCGTTTTCATTCTTCACCCTGTCACACCCCTCAACCTAATAGCATCGAAAATGTCTTTGAGGTAAAAGATATCCTTGCCATGAAGAAGGTTAGGGGGAAAACCTTCTTGATTGATTGGAGGGGTTTTGGTCCTGAGTAGAGGTCGTGGGAACCTCGAGAGAAAAATCAATGCCCCTCGTATTTAGGAGTTTATTTCCAGTCTTAAAAAGGAGGGGTGTAAGGGGGGGTACTGTTCCCCCGCTGCCCCGGATACTTACCTGGCCTCCTCCGCTACCCACTATGTGGGTCCTGCGCTGTCCCTAACCAGCGATCCTGGTTCACGGAGGGTTCGCAGCCCGCGCATGTGCTGTAGGTCCCGGCCACACGATCCTTCAGCTCCTTATGCCAGAAGGAGGTATGTGACCAGGTAGCTCCGCCCTGTCATGGCGGCCCCATCGGTATTTAGTACGTGCCTGATTATCGTTCCTGTATGCCCGGATGCCGGTGTTCTTGCTGGCAGCTGTGCTGCGCTATAGTCAGGTGCCCATATAGCTTCCCAGTGCCTTGTCTCTGTTGCACCTTCCCCTGTTCCCTTGTATCGTATAGCATCCCAGTGCACTGTCTCTGTTGCAGGTTACCCTGTCCCTTTTTGTTTTACAGGATGCATCCTCTGCGGCTCCTGAACGTTCATCCTCAGCCCCTTCTACTGCAGACTCTTAGCCTCTGTCCAGTTCCTTCTCCCTCGTCTCCTGCCCTGCTATCCCTCCAGTCCCTGACCCATCCTCCAGTTCCCTGGTACTCTGTCTCTCCCTGGACCCTCGCTTCATTTTCTGTTTGTCCTCTCTGAGCTGCCCCTTTGGTACCAGCTGTTAGGATATTAACCCCTTTGGGCCTGCCCCTGACACTCCCTGTATAGGGGGTGGGTTCACTTGGTAAGTTCGCCCAGGGGGCTCTGGTATCCCAACCCAGAGGGTCCACTCCAGGACATGCTGCAGGTGTGCTACCACGTTATAACATCATCTGTAAAAAAGCTGAAGTTGAAAAGAGGATGGCCTCTACAAATGGATAATGATCCTAAACACGTCAAAATCCACAATAGACGACCTCAAAAGGCGCAAGCTGAAGGTTTTACAATGGCCCTCACAGTCCTCTAATTAGAACATCATTGAAAATTTGTGGCTAGACATCAAAATAGCAGTGCATGCAAGACGGCCCATGTATCCCACAGAAGTGGATGAATTTTCCAAGGAACAATGGATGGAAATCCCTCAAACAAGAATTGAAAGACTCTTGTCTGGCTACAAAAGGTGTTTACAAGCTGTGATACTTTCAAAAGGAGGTGCTACTAGGTACTAACCATGTAGGGTGCCCGAACTTGTGCATAGGCCTATTTTACTTTTTGTAATTTTTTTTAAAAGTCACACATGAATATATACTGTATATACTCGTGTATAAGCCGAACTGAGTATAAGCCAACCCCTCTAATTTTGCCACATAAGCCTAAGGCGTATAAGCCTAGGGTGGAAAATGCAGCAGATACTGGTAAATTTCAAAAATAGATACCAATAAAAGTAAAATTAATTGAGACATCAGTAGGTTAAATGTTTTTGAATATCCATATTGAATCCGGAGCCCCATATAATGCTCCATACAGTTCATGATTGCCCCATAAGATGCTCCATACAAAATACGCCCCATATAATGCTGCACAAAGGTTAATGATGGCTCCATAGAATAATATGCCCCATATGCTGCTCCTTAAAGGTTATGGCCCCATAAGATGCTCCATATATTATGCCCCATGTGCTGCTCCATAAAAGTTATGGCCCCATAAGATGCTCCATAGATTATGCCCCTATAAAATGCTCCATAGATTATGCCCTCATAAGATGCTCCATAGATTATGCCCCCATAAGATGCCCCATAGATAACGCCCCCAAAAGAAGCTCCATAGATTATGCCCCATATGCTGCCACTGCTGCTGCAAATAAAAAAATGACATACTCACATCTTGTCGCTGGGGGCCAGGTGCCGCTGTCACAGCTGGTTCAGGACCCGGCACCTCAGATATTCACCTCTCCCCGGTCCATCGCTTCTCGCCTCTGTCTGCCGCATCCTCTGTCAGTGACTGTTCAGGCAGCAGAGGGCGTGGCATGCACTAACCACATACCACACCCTCTGCTGCCTGAACGTCACTGACAGAGGACGCGGCAGACAGCGGCGAGCAGCGATGGACGGGGGACAGGTGAATACTGCATATACTTACCCCCTCCTGGCACGGTCTCTGCAGCCCCCCGCTTCTCCCATGGTCTCCCTTCCTTCAGTGGTCACGTGGTACCACTCATTAAAGTCATGAATATGCGCATATTCATGACTTTAATGAGCGGTACCACGTGACCGCTGAAGGAAGGAAGGGAGACCATGGGAGAAGCGGGGGGGCTGCAGAGACGAGCCAGGGGGGTAAGTATGATCTGACACCCCCGCTCTCCCTCCCCCGCCAACCCCCTGGCATATTTGACTCGCGTATAAGCCGAGAGGGGGACTTTCAGCCCCAAAAAATGGGCTGAAAATCTCAGCTTATACGAATATTGTGTAATGGCGTTTGGACTCTCTTATGCTCCTGCAGTCTTTCAAGAACTGCTGAACAACATATTCCAGGATTTTCTCTGCATGTGTGTAGTAGCTTACTTGGACCATATCTTGATGTTCTACCACAATCTGATTTCACACCGAAGAGATGTTCACCATGTTCTGCAGTGGTTAAGGAAGAACCGTCTGTGTGCCAAATGTGAAAAGTGCGTCTTTGAGAAGACTTCTCTTCCATTTCTTGCATACATTATCTCCGAGACAGGCCTGAAAATGATTCATGAGAATGTGTTCACCTTCCTGAAGTGGCCACGTCCAGATGGTCCAACGGTTTCTTGGACTGGCAAATTACTACCACCGGTTAATTCCCCCATTTCTCCTCCTGGACTGCTACTATTTCTGCCCTGACCCACAAGTGGGCCAATACTAAGATATGGACTCCAGAGGCAGAGAGCGCCTTTGCATTTTAAAAAAACAGGCCTTCTCAGCTCCAGTTCTGCATTGTCCTGACAGCAATAAGCAGTTCTTTCTGGAGGTAGATCCTTCTTTCTCATAGGTCAGAACCGTTCTTACCCAGAAGTCCTCGTCCAGCCCCATGGTGACCTGCAGCTTCTTTTCCTAGATCTTCTCTGCTCCGAAACGCAATTACTTGATAGGAGATCAAGAACTACTAGCAATAAAACTGGCCCTAGAGGACTGGTGATTCTTGCTGGAAGGGGCTGTGCATCCCTTGGTTATCTACACTGACCACAAGAATCTAGCCTATTTGCAGTCCACACAGCAGCTTAATCCACGACAAGCCAGGAAGTCTGTGTTCTTCGTCATCTTCAACTTTACTCTCCATTTCTGGTCAGCTGATAAGAACATTAAGGCAGACGCACTCTTTAGGTCGTCTCTGTCTTCCGACAAGGAGGAGGATCCTGAACACATGAATAAGCCCTCCAAAATAATTATGGTCGCTCTGTTGGATTTGTCTCATCTCCCCTCTAGAAAAGCCTTACGTTGCTGAACCAAATAGGAAGCTGGTCCTTCTTTGGCAATCACTCGTCTAAGTTGGCTGGCCATGCTGGACAGAAGAAGACAACTCCCCTTATTTCCCAGCACTATTGGGGGCCGACTCTGTGCAAGGATATTGCGGATTTCGTCTCTGCCTGTCACTCTTGTGCACAGAACAAAGTTCCGAAACCTGCTTCCGACCGGTCGGTTACTTCCTTTGCCTGTACCATCTGCTCCCTGGCGGCTTTTTGCTATGGATTTCATTACTGATTTTCCAGTATCGGCCAGGTGTTCTGCCTTCTGGGTGGTTGTGGATCACTTCTCCAAGAAAGCTCACTTATCTCCACTACCCGGCCTTCCATCTGCTTCAGTGCTTGCTTGCAGAGAAGTTTATGCTACATATTTTCCGCCTCCATGGTCTACCGCTTCATATTGTCTTGTATAGAGTCAACCAATTTACTTCTCTGTTATGAACTGGTCACCGATGAGGATGGCAGGAATAAGCTAGGCCATCAGGAAACCAGAAAGGTTGGTAACTTAGCGGATTGCAGACCCCTAAGCCTAACAACAGTAGACGTGGGGCGCACCTACGATACCCTAGACGCCTCGGCACAGCCGGAGAGCTAATTAAGCCTACAGCAAGAAAGATGAAATCTAAACTGCCCTGGAGTAGAACCCCAAAGGAATAGATAGCCCCCCAAACATATATTGTCGGTGAGACAAGATGAGACACAAACGCAGGCAGAAAGTAGACTGAGCAAATGATGGGGCCCAAACTGACTAGATAGGATAGGAAAGGAAAGACACTGTCTGCAATCACGCAAAAACCCTAAAAAATCCAACACGTCTGATGTACAAAAAACACTGAGGTCTCACGACCTCTCCTCCACTATATCATCATTCTGGTGTGAACTGGCAGCAAAGCAAAAGAGACTAATATAACAGGGGACTGAACAAACTGACACAAGCTGTAACATATGGAGCGGGGTCCAGCACTGCCCCAGCAGTGAGCACGCTGCACCCTCACAGCAAAGCAGAAAGATGGAAAACCAGATCAGATGCAAAGGATTAGCAAATGAAAACTTAACTGAAAAATGCAGGATCAGGCAGGAGACAGCAGACCTCAGAATGCACAGGAAGAAACTAATCACCTGCAGCCACTGAACGAAGCCTGCTCACTTAAATACTCCAGTCAGTAACCACTGATTTCCAATGGGTCTCTGCTGTCTCAGGCTCCACTCCACTTTTATACAGTGGGGAAAAAAAGTATTTAGTCAGTCAGCAATAGTGCAAGTTCCACCACTTAAAAAGATGAGAGGCGTCTGTAATTTACATCATAGGTAGACCTCAACTATGGGAGACAAACTGAGAAAAAAAAATCCAGAAAATCACATTGTCTGTTTTTTTTCATTTTATTTGCATATTATGGTGGAAAATAAGTATTTGGTCAGAAACAAGCAATCAAGATTTCTGGCTCTCACAGACCTGTAACTTCTTCTTTAAGAGTCTCCTCTTTCCTCCACTCATTACCTGTAGTAATAGCACCTGTTTAAACTTGTTATCAGTATAAAAAGACACCTGTGCACACCCTCAAACAGTCTGACTCCAAACTCCACTATGGTGAAGACCAAAGAGCTGTCAAAGGACACCAGAAACAAAATTGTAGCCCTGCACCAGGCTGGGAAGACTGAATCTGCAATAGCCAACCAGCTTGGAGTGAAGAAATCAACTGTGGGAGCAATAATTAGAAAATGGAAGACATACAAGACCACTGATAATCTCCCTCGATCTGGTGCTCCACGCAAAATCCCACCCCGTGGGGTCAGAATGATCACAAGAACGGTGAGCAAAAATCCCAGAACCACGCGGGGGGACCTAGTGAATGAACTGCAGAGAGCTGGGACCAATGTAACAAGGCCTACCATAAGTAACACACTACGCCACCATGGACTCAGATCCTGCAGTGCCAGACGTGTCCCACTGCTTAAGCCTGTACATGTCCGGGCCCGTCTGAAGTTTGCTAGAGAGCATTTGGATGATCCAGAGGAGTTTTGGGAGAATGTCCTATGGTCTGATGAAACCAAAGTGGAACTGTTTGGTAGAAACACAACTTGTCGTGTTTGGAGGAAAAAGAATACTGAGTTGCATCCATCAAACACCATACCTACTGTAAAGCATGGTGGTGGAAACATCATGCTTTGGGGCTGTTTCTCTGCAAAGGGGCCAGGACGACTGATCCGGGTACATGAAAGAATGAATGGGGCCATGTATCGTGAGATTTTGAGTGCAAACCTCCTTCCATCAGCAAGGGCATTGAAGATGAAACGTGGCTGGGTCTTTCAACATGACAATGATCCAAAGCACACCGCCAGGGCAACGAAGGAGTGGCTTCGTAAGAAGCATTTCAAGGTCCTGGAGTGGCCTAGCCAGTCTCCAGATCTCAACCCTATAGAAAACCTTTGGAGGGAGTTGAAAGTCCGTGTTGCCAAGCGAAAAGCCAAAAACATCACTGCTCTAGAGGAGATCTGCATGGAGGAATGGGCCAACATACCAACAACAGTGTGTGGCAACCTTGTGAAGACTTACAGAAAACGTTTGACCTCTGTCATTGCCAACAAAGGATATATCACAAAGTATTGAGATGAAATTTTGTTTCTGACCAAATACTTATTTTCCACCATAATATGCAAATAAAATGAAAAAAAAACAGACAATGTGATTTTCTGGATTTTTTTTTCTCAGTTTGTCTCCCATAGTTGAGGTCTACCTATGATGTAAATTACAGACGCCTCTCATCTTTTTAAGTGGTGGAACTTGCACTATTGCTGACTGACTAAATACTTTTTTTCCCCACTGTATATGGCCATCTGGCACAGCTAATCTAGGGATTTGCTATGGATCCTCCATAGATGGCTATTTTAGCCTTTATTATTTGCTTTTGCATGTCTAAAGAGGCTGGGTATTGAAGGGTTAGGTATTGGGTGGTGATCGTATAGGTGAATTTTGCTCCCTCAGATCACACACCTCCACATATATGAGCCTCCTGTACTGATAATATAGGGATAATCTGTATCAGGTTATGGGTGGCTATTTTAGCCTTCATTATTTATTTATGTAGGTCAATAAGGGGTTGTTATTGTGAGGCGTATAGGGACAATTGGATGTATGTTTTTGTGACTCCATTTATGGACTTGCTATTTGGGCTCGTTAAGTGTTTAAATGTATGTCCTACATGAATAACTTATTTTTGGTCACAGGCTTTATATGCCCTTCTTTTCATGTATATATTAAATGCTAGATATGTTTGTAACAATGTTTAACCAACCATTGTATTTCTCTATTCAGCCTCAACATCCATAATGAGTGTATATCAGTTTGTATTAACCACTGAGCCTGCAAGGTGTTCTTACTATGGTATGCTATTTATATGGTCATAAGGTTTATTTCTTATAGGTTATTATCTCTTGTGTAGTGTTTTTTGCTATGAGATTTTGGCTCTATTATGCGCCTATAGATCCTTGTATATCACATGTGTGACGAATTTTAATGCTTTTAACTGTTTGTGTGCTTGTCTCATGTGTCTCAATAAAGATTGTAAATAATAATAATAATAATAAATTTTATTTTTATAGCGCCGACATATTCCGCAGCACTTTACATTTCAGAGGGGATTTGTACAGACAATAGACATTACAGCATAACAATAATCACATACAGTAGATTATAACAAATACCAAGAGGAAAGAGGGCCCTGCTCGCAAGCTTACAGTCTATGAGGAAAGAGGTAGACACGAAAGGTGGGTGGTAACAGTTGCCCTGATTGTATGGACCAGCCATAATGTTAGGTGTGTGACAGCACGGACACAGAGGGCTAATGGATGCATAAAGCATGTGGGAGAATGGTGCGGGGAACCTGGTTATGGTAAAACTTTTGGCTCTGCCACACAGGGATAGATTAGGTTAATGTGTTGAGGTGGTAGGCCAGTCTGAATAAATGCGTTTTCAGGACACGCTTAAAATTGTGGGGATTGGGGACTAATCGTATTGACCTGGGAAGTGCATTCCAAAGAATTGGCGCGGCACGTGTAAAGTCTTAGAGACGGGAGTGGGAGGTTCTGACTATTGAGGATGCTAACCTCAGGTCATCAGCAGAACGGAGGGCGCGGGTAGGGTGGTATACTGAAACAAGGGAGGAGATGTAGGGTGGTGCTGAGCCATGGAGGGCTTTGTGAGTGAGGGTAATAAGTTTATACTGAATTCTGGAGTGGATGGGTAGCCAGTGTAATGACTGGCACAAGGTAGAGGCATCGGTGTAACGATTGGTGAGGAATATGATCCTGGCTGCAGCATTCAAGACAGATTGGAGAGGGGAGAGTTTGGTAAGAGGGAGACCGATTAGAAGAGAGTTACAATAGTCGAGACGAGAATGAATAAGAGAAACAGTAAGAGTTTTTGCAGAGTCAAAGGTAAGAAAAGGTCGAATTCTAGAAATGTTTTTTAGGTGCAGATGACAAGAGCGAGCCAGTGATCGAATGTGGGGGGCAAAGGAAAGCTCGGAATCAAGTATGACCCCAAGACAGCGGGCCTGTTGCTGGGGAGTAATAGTGGAACCACACACAGAAATGGCAATGTCGGGTATAGGTACATTAGTTGGGGGGTGGAAACACCAGGAGTTCAGTCTTTGACAGGTTCAGTTTCAGATATAGTGAGGACATGATATTAGACACAGCGTTTAGACAATCGCCGGTGTTTTCTAGAAAGGCTGGCGTGATGTCAGGAGAAGAAGCGTATAATTGGGTGTCATCAGCATAGAGATGGTACTGGAAACCAAATCTACTGATTGTTTGACCAATAGGGGCAGTGTACAAGGAGAAGAGGAGGGGGCCTAGAACCGATCCTTGGGGGACCCCAACAGTAAGGGGAAGATGAGAGGAGGAGGAACTGGCAAAAGATACAGTAAAGGAGCGGTCGGAGAGATAGGAGGAGAACCAGGAGAGAACGGTATCCTTGAGGCCAATGGAACGGAGCATAGTGAGGAGGAGCTGATGATCCACAGTGTCGAATGCTGCAGAGAGATCCAAGAGAATTAGCATGGAGTAGTGACCATTTGATTTAGCTGTTAGCAGATCATTAGAGACTTTAGTGAGGGCAGTTTCAGTGGAGTGTAAAGAGCGGAAACCGGATTGGAGAGGGTCGAGAAGAGAGTTTTCTGAGAGATAGCGGATAAGACGGGAGTGGACCAGGAGTGTAAACTTTATCTGTGCTATAATCCTGCCTCAGGTGATCCCCTTCTTTTGGCCCATTCCTTTCCTTCTTTCTTTACGCTGTGATAATTTTTTATGGGTCAGGTTTGGATCCCTGTTTATTGGTCAGTGGTGCCCCCGTTAGGTTTTTTGATTTCCAATCATCGTCGTCAGGTGGCAGACTTCGGCCAGCTCCACTACCCACTTTAACCACCAGAGGGAGCCCCGACTCAGAAGTCAAATCGAGAAAGTTCACAACAATTCCCCCTCCCCCTTGAGGAGGGGTCACTGAACCCTCATCCATGCCACCAGGCCGATCAGGATGGGCCCGGTGAAAAGCACGAACCAATCTCTCGTCATGAATGTCAGGAGCAGAGACCCAAGAATTATTCTCCTGGCCATATCTTTTCTACTTGACCAAGTACTGGAGTCTCCATCTAGCCAGACGAGAATCCAATATCTTCTCTTTTTTTTTTTAATCAGATAAATTTTTATTTATGATAACAATTACATCATATACATGACATAAAGCAATTGTTCACATATAAACATGTTTTTAGAAACAAAAACAAAACTCCTCCCTCCCTTTTCCCCCCCTATCCCCCCTCCGAGATCCCTTCAGTGCCTTCCCCGTTCCTCGTCCAGTACTCTTTCCAACATCCATATATAGTTATGTAATGTGAATATCTTCCATATCCCAATACGTCCCTCCCACCCCTCTAACTCCATTCTACCCATGGCTGCCATATCTTGTGAAACACCTCAAGTTTATTTCTCTTAGTGTAAATACTTTTTTCCAATGAAATTATATGCTCCGCCTGCGCAAGAAAGTCCCGTCTAGTCGCAGGCTCCTCTCTGATCCAAAACCGGGCAATCAATTTCCTTGCTATGAACAACAGTCTAGCAATCGCCAGTTTGACCATAGCCGTCGCTGCCAATTCTTCCACAAAGCCTAAAATACAGATCAAAGGGTCTCTGGGGATTACACATTTATATATCCATTCGATCCGATTCAGTACAACTGTCCAGTATGTAGACAATCTAGGGCAACACCACAACATGTGCATCATATCTGCCCGTTCCTGCGAACACCGTGGACAATCGGAATCAGACCTCAAACCCATCTTGAACAATCTATCAGGAGTTCTGTAAGCTCTATGAATTACGTACAGCTGAGACATCCTCCCAGGTTCGCTCATAGAAATCTTAGGCACATATTCTAAAATAGATTCCCATCTATCATCACTTATTTCTCCCAATTCAGCCTCCCATTTCACTCTAGCCTTGATGGGATGACTGACTAGAAATGTAAATAATAAATCTCTATACACTTCTGAGATTGCCCCCTTCGTCTCGCTGTTCCCCAAAATGGAGGCCAGCGTGACATCAATCTGGACCTCAACAGGCCTCCTCCGACATTGCGACCAATACGCATGCTGAATTCTTTTATAATGATACATATTTCAAGCATTTCATTTTTCAAGCAGAAAATTGATAACATCAGGGACAGTTTTGGTCAACAACCCCCAGAGCCCTTCCTCCCGACTTCCCAGCCCTCCACCTTCAAAACCAACTTCTCCACCATTACAGAAGATCGACTCTCCACTCTACTCTCAAGATCACATCTCACCACCTGTGCACTCGACCCGATCCCATCCCACTTCATCCCAAACCTCACCACAGTCTTCATCCCAACCCTAACCCATCTCTTCAACCTGTCACTAACAACTGGTGTTTTCCCCTCAAGCTTTAAACATGCCTCCATCACACCTATCCTCAAAAAGCCCTCTCTTGACCCATCCTCTGTATCTAGCTATCGCCCTATATCACTTCTCCCATACGCCTCCAAGCTACTGGAACAACACGTCTACCTTGAACTGTCCTCCCATCTCTCTTCTTGCTCCCTCTTCGACCGCTTACAATCTGGCTTCCGGTCACACCACTCCACTGAAACTGCCCTTACTAAGGTCACCAATGACCTCTTAACTGCCAAGAGCAAGCGACACTACTCTGTCCTCCTCCTCCTGGACCTGTCGGCTGCCTTTGACACAGTGGACCATTCCCTATTATTACAGACCCTCTCATCCCTCGGCATCACAGACTTGGCCCTCTCCTGGATCTCATCATACCTAACAGACCGGACATTCAGCGTCTCCCACTCACACACCACCTCCTCACCTCGCCCCCTATCTGTCGGAGTCCCACAAGGTTCAGTCCTTGGGCCCCTGCTGTTCTCTATTTACACCTTTGGCCTGGGACAGCTCATAGAATCTCATGGCTTTCAGTATCATCTTTATGCTGATGACACACAGATCTACATCTCTGGACCAGATATCACCTCCCTACTAACCAGAATCCCTCAATGTCTGTCCACTATTTCATCCTTCTTCTCCACTAGATATCTGAAACTCAACATGGACAAAACAGAATTCATCATCTTTCCCCCATCTCACGTGACCCCCCCTACGAACCTATCAATTACAGTAAATGACTGCCCACTCTCCCCAGTCCCACAAGCTCGCTGCCTCGGAGTAATCCTTGACGCTGATCTCTCCTTCAAACCACATATCCAAACCCTTTCCACTTCCTGCCGACTTCAACTCAAAAATATTTCACGCATCCGTTCATTCCTCACCCAAGAATCTGCAAAAACCCTAGTCCATGCCCTCATCATTTCTCGCCTTGACTACTGCAACCTCATGCTCTGTGGCCTCCCCTCAAACACTCTCGCACCCCTCCAATCTATTCTAAACTCTGCTGCCCGACTAATCCACCTGTCCCCCCGCTATTCCCCAGCTTCTCCCCTCTGTCAATCCCTTCACTGGCTCCCAATTGCCCAGAGACTCCATTACAAAACCCTAAACATGACATACAAAGCAATCCACAACCTGTCTCCTCCATACATCTGTGACCTCGTCTCCCGGTACTTTCCTGCACGCAACCTCCGATCCTCACAAGATCTCCTTCTTTACTCCCCTCTTATCTCCTCTTCCCACAATCGCATACAAGATTTCTCTCGCGCATCACCCCTACTCTGGAACTCTCTACCACAACATATCAGACTCTCACCTACCATCGAAACCTTCAAAAAGAGCCTGAAGACCCACCTCTTCCGACAAGCCTATAACCTGCAGTAACCACCGATCGACCAAACCGCTGCACGACCAGCTCTACCCTCGCCTACTGTATTATCACCCATCCCTTGAAGATTGTGAGCCCTCGCGGGCAGGGTCCTCTCTCCTCCTGTACCAGTTATGACTTGTATTGTTTAAGATTATTGTACTTGTTTTTATGTATACCCCTCCTCACATGTAAAGCGCCATGGAATAAATGGCGCTATAACAATAAATAATAATAATAATAATAATACATATTTGAGTGTGGAAGCTGGAACTCTGATTGTAGCTCCACGAATGATTTAAGTCTCCCCTGACCCACAAGCTGACCCATCCGTCTGATTCCTGCCTCTCTCCAAAGCCCAAATCCCTCCATTCGCTGGAATTCTTGTAAATTTATGTTATCCCACACTGGAGAGTATTTAGTAAGGCCCGTGACACCCCTAATCTGTTTAACTTTCTCCCATACCTTATGAATAAGGAGAACCGTAGGAAACCTAGAGCCAAATTTTAAAAACTGCCCCCCTTCCAGGCTCTCTCCCAAAGGCCATTTCCCAAACAGCTTTCTCAAACTACTGGGCGATTGTTCCTGTCCCGTCTCCTCCCCCCATCCTCCCATATGTTGACATTGTGCTGCTAAAAAATATACCCAGGGATTAGGAAGCGCCACCCCCCGTCCTCTTTCGGCCTCTGCAACGTTTCTTGTTTAAACCGTGGGCTTTCCCCCCCCCATATTAGGTCGCCGAACAGCGATTTAATTTTACAGAACCTACTCTGTGGGATCCAAATTGGAGAATTATGCAGTACATATAGCAGCTGCGGCATCACAATCATTTTTAAAAGATTTACCCTTCCAATCACCGAAAGATGTAATTTATTCCACGCCGAAATCTTGGAACGAACTTTTTGTAGCAGAGGGCTTAAATTAAGTTCTTTCAAAACTACTCAAAGGGAGGGCGATCTGTATCCCCAGATATTTAAATCTCGAAACTACTCTCAATTTCGGTGATATTCCAACCTCCCCAATATCTCCATCTACTGTATCAATGGGCATGATGCACGATTTATCCCAGTTAATTTTGAGTCCAGAAAATTCTCCGAATTCCTCAATTAATGCCATCGCATTAGTTCTCCCCCGAGTCCCCAAGGTATAGCAGAATATCATCAGCGTACAGAGACACCTTCTCCTCCTTCCTTCCATAAACAAATCCCTTTATCTCCTGTGTATCCCTTATTTTAATAGCTAGGGGTTCCACGGCGAGGGCAAACAGCAACGGTGATAATGGGCATCCCTGTCTCGTACCCCTATGTAGTGAGAAACTATCAGATAATTTATTGTTTACTCTGATTTTTGCCGTCGGAGAGGAATACAGCAACCCCACCCAGGACATAAACCTAGGCCCGAACCCAAAGCCCAACAGGACCGACCACAAGTACTTCCATTCTACACAGTCAAAAGCCTTATGGGCATGCAAAGACACTACCACTCTTTTTCCAGCATTATCGGCCGGAATTTGCATATTTAAATATAATCTTCTTAGATTGATTGCTGTAGATTTATTGGGCATAAAACCCGATTGATCTGGGTGAATTATTTTAGCCACCACACGGGTCAACCTGTTGGCCAAGGCCTTTGCCAATATCTTAATATCTGTCGTAAGAAGTGAAATCGGTCTGTAGGACTCCGGATCCAAAGGGTCTCTATCGGCCTTAGGAATGACCACAACAATGGCCTCTCTCATAGAAGTAGGCAGCTGTCCCCTCTCCAACGACTCATCAAATACCTTCACCAATTTAGTTATTACTTCTTCATTTAGTATTTTATAGACCTCCCTTGGAATACCATCTGCCCCCGGGGCCTTATTACCCGCCATGTCCGCCAATGCCACCTTCAACTCCACTGCCGTAAGCGGCCTATCCATCCACTCTCTATCTTCATCCCCCAATCTAGGAAGCTCAATCGTCCCCAAATAACTGTCCATCTCCTCTTGACCTTTATGTGTCTGTGAGGAGTATAACTCACTGTAAAACTGTTTAAATACTTCCAAAATTTGATCCCCCTGTGAAACCACGGTACCTTCCTTATTTTTAATTGCATATACATGGGAAGATTCCCGTTGTGCCGACGCCACCACTGAGAGCAGGTGCCCCACTTTTTCACCCTCCGCGTAGAATGCCTCATTCTGAAACGCCCGCCGTCTCTCCGCCTTACGGATATGAAGTTTATTAACTTCCAATTGGGCCAATTTCATACGGGTCTGCGTATCTGTATTACACTGCGCACCCAATGCCTCCTCCGCTGCCCTCAGTTCCTCCATCACTGCTTTGTCTTGATTTTGAGACTTAGTCTTATATCGAGATACTTCTCTGAATAAAATCCCTCTCAAAAAGGCCTTCATAGTATCCCAGACTATATGGCCCTCAGCACTGCCTTCATTTATCCTAAAAAATTCTCCCAATTCTTCTCCCACCTTTCCCATATCCAGCAACCGTAACCAAAAGGGGTGAATTTTCCATCCCATTCCTGTCAACCTCCCTTGCCCTCCCAATTGTAGAGACACCTCCAGTGGACAATGATCCGATAGGACCCTGGGCAGATATTCCACTTCCTGTACCAAGTCATCCATTCCCTCATTTCCTAAAGCCACATCAATACGAGATATTCCGAACTCTCCACAAATCTATCCAACCAATCTCCCTCATGTAGTTTCCAAAAGGTGTCACCTTACCCCCCTTCCCACCCCCCGTATGTTTACCTTTATCCCAATGATCATTTGCAATATTATTTACATCACCGATTACAAGCAGCGGGACTCCCATCCGTTTCCCAGATAAGTCCAGAATTTCCTGTATCTTTTTTCTAGAGAATGGTGGAGGGATATACAAGGACACAATACATAATAATCTATTCAAAATTCTGCATACAATAAACACGTATTGCCCGTCCCTATCTATTATAGCCTCCACTTCTTCGTATGGAGTAGAATTATGGATTAACACCGACACTCCCCTTGCATAGGCCGAATACGTCGAGTGATAAGCCTTCCTCACCCATCTTTTTTGTAGCATTGCGACTTTATCCTCTACCAGGTGTGTCTCTTGGAGGCAAATCACTGAGGGCCTCAGCTTCAGCAGATATTGTAAAATTGCAACCCGTTTTGAAGCGTCACCTAGACCCCTAACGTTCCAGCTTAGAATCTTAATTCTATCCCCCATAATATGTTGCAATCCCAAACATTAGACACGTTATAGGTAGAATCTCGATCCTCCCCCCCATCCCTCCCCCCCACCTCCCCACCTCTACCCCCTTTCTCAACTTCCCAACTGGAATAAACTCCCCTCCCCCCCCCCTCCCCCTCCCCCTCCCAAAAAATTAGTTGTCTCCCACAGCCTTTAAGCTGATAAGAATTCTCTCTCCCTCTCTATTTGAGAACCAGTAGGGCGTTTTAACAGCCTAACAATACAAGCTCTGTATTCCAACTATCCTCCCGTCCACATTAATCCAACTGCAATAAGCATTGCGCCGCCGAACACAACCTTCTTAAACCAACATGGCATTGCTTCATCTCTAAGATGACCATTAACTTAGTAATTTCAAACTAAATCACAGTTAGTCACTGTTTCAACATCACTCAGAGTATGCTTCAACGGGTCCGTCCCGCTCTGATATTTTGTATATTAGAGTCAAGCCAGAGTGTCGCCTCCTCTGGGTTCTGAAAAAATGCACCCGGTCCAAAGCTGCGACTCTCAGTTTAGCTGGGTAGATCATCGAGTAGCGCACATCTATGTCTCGTAGTCTTCTTTTAACTTCTCCAAACGTCATCCGGAGCTTCTGGACTGCTGCAGAATAATCTGGGTAAATGGAGATGCGATTGCCATCTATGGTAAGTTCCGCATGGGTCCTGGCTTTCCTCAGCAGAGTGTCTCTGTCTCTATAATTCAAAACTTTAGCCAAAATGACTCTTGGAGCTGATCCTGGGGGCAGGGGTCTGGTGGGCACCCGATGCGCTCTTTCAACAGAAAACATTTTGGTAAGGCTGTCCCCTCCCACAATATTCTTCAACCATGACTCAATGTACTCAGTGGGATTATTGCCCTCTGCTTTTTCTGGCACCCCCACAATCCTTAAGTTACTCCTGCGGGAGCGGTTCTCCAAATCATCAGTTTTAAATTCCAGCTCAGCTATACGTTGCATATACTTCTTTTCCCTTTTCAACAGTTCATTAACCTGGTCCTCCGCACTTCCCACACGTTCTTCCACCACCTCCACTCTCTGTTCAACTTTGCGCACTGCAGCGTTAATCGCAGCCATCTTCCCCTTTAAATCATCCACACGACCATTCAGAGCTGCAAGGGCAGATTTGTTGTACATTACCACAGAGAATATGTCCTTGAGCGTCGGCTCTGCTACATCTAGTGTGTCTGGCTGCTCAGGCTGGCCAGTACATGCAGCCACCTCAGGGGATCTCCATTCCTCCCCACCACTCTGTGGCTGGCCCCCTCCTTCCTGCTGTGTCCCAGGGACATGTTCTGGGTCAGGTCTCTCCCCTTCAGCCTCTGACCGCTCATTAGCAGCCTCCTCTGACCTTGCAAAGCGTTCCAGCCGAGCGATCACCTCCATCTTCCTCTGATATGCCGCGCTCGCCCTTGCCGCCTCCTCTGCAGCCTCGGCGCCATCTTGGGCCTGAGCATTTCCAGACGCTGCCAGCTCCTTCTGTCTCCTGCGCGTCATCCTGCTGCGGGGCTCTTCTCCACCCGACCGCACTCTACTCCCTGCTACTCCCCAGGTTTCTGCACACTCCGTGGGGGAATTTCAGTGTTCGGCGGCGCTGCAAATAGCTATAATCAGGGAGATTGTGGCAGGAGAGCTCCTCTGCACGTCCTCTCACATCGTGCGCTCCAATATCTTCTCTACCTCATACTACAAATTACCCTTAACCAATACAGGGTCAAGAGGCGCTGCCATGGGAACTACTGGCTCCACAAACCTTTTCAACAAAGATTTATGAAAAACGTTATGAATCGGAAAGAAACGGGTTAAGGATTTCCAAAATCTTATAAGGTCCAATGAACCTTGGCTTGAATTTTGGAGACACAACCTTCATAGGAATATTTTTTGAGGACAACCTAACCATATCACCCACTTTAAACCGGGGACCAATGGTCCTATGCCGGTTGGAAAACCGTTGGGCCTTTTCCTGAGAGTGGGACAACTTATCCACTACTTGGTCCCAAATCCGCTGCATTCTCTCTACCACAGAATCCACACTTGGGCAGGCCGAAGCTTCCACCTACCCCGAAGAAAATCGAGGATGAAACCCAAAGTTACAGAAAAAAGGAGACATCAAAGTGGCAGAACTAGCCCTATTGTTTAGCGCGAATTCGGCCAAGGGCAAAAATGAGACCCAGTCATCTTGATCAGCAGATATGAAATATCTCAAATAGGATTCCAAAGTCTGGTTTGTTCTCTCAGTCTGCCCATTGGTCTGAGGATGAAATGCAGAGGAGAAAGATAACTGAATTCCCAGTTTGGAACAAAAAGCTCTCCAAAATCTGGAAACAAACTGGACTCCTCTGTCCGACACAGTGTTCTCAGGAATCCCGTGCAAACGAACCACCTGTTGTTAAAACAAGGGCACCAACTCAGAAGAAGATGGCAACTTTGGGAGTGGTACAAGATGGACCATCTTAGAAAATCTATCACTGATCACCCAGATAACAGTCATTCTTTGAGAGACAGGGAGATCAGAAATAAAATTCATTGAGATATGGGTCCATGGCCTCCTGGGCACCGGCAGGGGCATCAACAAACCACTAGAACGAGAACAGGGCTTGGACCGAGAACAAGTCACACAGGACTGCACAAAATTCCTGACATCACGAGATAAAGCAGGCCACCAAAAAGACCGACTCACCAAATCTCTGGTACCAAAAATACCTGGATGACCAGCAGAGCAATGAATTTCAGACATTACTCTTCTCCTCCACTGGTCAGGGACATACAATTTTCCCATAGGGCATCGCTCAGGTTTGTCCTCCTGAAATTCCTCCAGGGTACGTCTCAAATCGGGTGAGATGGCGGAAAGAACGACACCCTCATTTAGAATGGTAGTAGGCTTAGTCACATCAAGAGAATCCGCAAAGAAACTCCTAGAAAGGGCGTCCGCCTTAACATTGTTAGTGCCCGGAAGAAAGGAGACCACAAAATTATAACGCGTGAAAAACAAGGCCCACCTAGCCTGTCTAGGATTCAAGCGTTTGGCTGAATCAAGATAAATCAAATTCTTGTGGTCGGTGAGGACCACAACTTGATGTCTAGCTCCCTCCAACCAATGTCTCCACTCTTCAAATGCCCACTTCATGGCCAACAATTCCCGATTTCCCACGTCATAGTTACATTCAGATGGGGAAAATTTTAGAGGGAAGAAGGCACAGGGATTCATCTTAGAGGTTACCGGATCTCTTTGAGACAAAACGGCTCCTGCACCAATCTCAGAAGCATCTATCACCACCTGAAATGGGAGTGAAACATCAGGTTGCCGTAGAACCGGAGCAGAAGTGAATCTCCATTTAAGCTCCTGAAATGCCGAGACTGCCTCTGGAGACCAATTCGCCACATCAGCGCCCTTTATGGTCAAATCCGTCAGTGGTTTAACAATACCAGAAAAATTACTTATAAATTTACGGTAGAAATTAGCAAAACCCAAAAACTTCTGGAGAGCCTTCAGCGAAGTGGGCTGAACCCAATCATAAATGGCCTGTACCTTGGCCGGGTCCATTTCAATAGCAGACGGGGACAAAATGAATCCCAAAAACGAAATCCTCCCCTTAACATACAGAGTATTTTCCCTCAAAATCCGGAACACAGTTCGGACATGTTCCACATGAGAATCCCAATCCCTGGAAAAAATCAAAATATCATCCAGATAAATGATCAAAAACTTATCCACAAAGTCTCGTAAAATATCGTTCATAAAAGATTGGAAGACGGAAGGGGCATTAGTGAGCCCAAAAGGCATCACCAGGTACTCAAAATGTCCCTCCGGAGTATTAAACGCCATCTTCCATTCATCCCCGTGCTTGATGCGAATAAGATTATACGCCCCCCTGAGGTCAAGTTTGGTAAACCAACAAGCACTTTTAACTCTGGAAAGTAAATCAGAAATCAGGGGTAACGGGTACTGATATTTAACAGTGATTTTGTTAAGGGAACGATAGTCAATACATGGCCATCTTTCTTGGCTACAAAAAAACCCCAGCACCTAAAGGTGAAGAGGATGGTCTGTTATGACCCTTCTCCAATGACTCCTTGATATAAGATCGCATAGCATCATGTTCAGGTACTGATAAGTTGAAAAGCTGACTCTTGGGAAATTTACAACCGGGCATTAACTCAATTGCCCAGTCATAACTCTTATGAGGAGGCAAAGACGCGGACTTACTCTCACTAAATACATCAGAAAAATCAGCCAAATAGTCAGGAACATCATGAGACTGGGGAGAGGTGGACAAAACAGGAGTGTCACTAAGAACACATTGACAACCCCAACTCACCACAGACACAGATTTCCAATCCAAAACAGGATTATGGGTTTGCAACCAAGGAAAACCCAGTACAATAATATCATGAAAATTGTGCAACACCAAAAATTTACAATTCTCTTGGTGGTCCGGGGCGACCCGCATTATCACCTGGGTCCAAAACTGGAGTTTATTCTCCGCCAAAGGGCTAGCATCAATACCCCTCAAAGGAATAGGGGTCCGCAGGGGCACCATGAGAAAACCACAACGTTTGACAAAGTCAAAATCCATCAGATTCAAAGCTGCTCCTGAATCAACAAAAGCCTTAGCAGAAAATGTAGACAAGGAGCAGATCAAGATAACCGCCGAAAGGAACTTAGGCTGTACACTGCCCACCACAAATGAGTGAGCAAAATGTTTTTCTCATTTAGGGCAGACAGAAATAGTATGAGAGGCATCCCCACAAAAGAAGCACAACTTATTACGTCTTCTGAACTCTTGACGTTGCACCCTAGACAAAACCCTATCACATTGCATGGGTTCAGAAGTTTGTTCGAAAGGCAGCACCACCTCTCGCATAGTTTTACGTTCGCGTAAACGTCGATCAATTGGCTAATGACATAGAGTCGTTAAGACCAGAGGGGACAGGAAATCCCACCATAACATCTTTTACAGTTTCTGCCAGACCTTTCCGAAAGAGAGCTGCTAGGGCATCATCATTCCATTTAGTAAGGACCGCCCACTTTCAGAATTTTTGACAATATAACTCTGCAGCATCCTGACCATGGTTCAATGCCAAAAAGGTTTTCTCAGCTTGATCAATAGCATTAGGCTCATCATACAAGCCCAGAGCTAGAAAAAACGCATCCACATTAGCCAGAATAGGATCTCCAGGTGTCAGAGAAAAAGCCCAGTCCTGGGGATCGCCGCACAGCAGGGAGATGACAATTTTAACCTGCTGCACCGAGCTCCCCGATGAGTTAGGTTTCAAAGCAAGAAATAATTTACAATTATTCTTAAAATTCAAAAATTTTGACTGATCCCCAGAAAACACATCAGGAGTAGGGATCTTTGGTTCTACATCAGATGATTGAGCGAGATAGGCAGAAATTCCCCGCACTTCAGCAGCGAGCTGCTCAACACGATCGGACAATTGCTACAATCCTCCTACGACCCCAGAGAAAAAGAGGAAAAAATATATAAAAAAATTCTGACACTTTTTTTGTTCTTTACAATTCTACAATTCTTTCCTTCTTTAGAGTATCCTAGAGTCTACAGTTTTGACTGGTGATTCTATTATGAACTGGTCACCGAGGAGGATGGCAGGAATAGGCTAGGCCACCAGGAAACCAGAGAGGTTGGTAACTTAGCGGATTGCAGACCCCTAATCCTAACAACACAACTAGCAGTAGCCGTGGGGCGTACCTAAGATGCCCTAGATGCCTCGGCACAGCCGGAGTGCTAACTAAGCCTAAAGCAAGAAAGGTGAAATCTAAACTGCCCCGGAGTAGAACCCCAAAGGAATAGATAGCCCCCAAACATATATTGTCGGTGAGACAAGATGAGACACAAACGCAGGCAGAAAATAGACTGAGCAAATGATGGGGCCCAAACTGACTAGATAGGATAGGAAAGGAAAGACACTGTCTGCAATCATGCAAAAACCCTAAAAAAACCAAAACTTGTCTGATGTACAAAAAACACTGAGGTCTCACTACCTCTCCCCCACTATATCATAATTCTGGTGTGAACTGGCATCAAAGCAAAATAGACTAATATAACAGGGTACTGAACAAACTGACACAAGCTGTAACATATGGAACGGGGTCCAGCACTGCCCCAGCAGGGAGCACGCTGAACCCTCACAGCAAAGCAGAAAGAGGCAAAACCAGATCAGATGCAAAGAATTAGCAAATGAACAACTTAACTGAAAAATGCAGGATCAGGCAGGAGACAGCAGATCTCAGAATGCACAGGAAGAAACTAATCACCAGCAGCCACTGAAGGAAGCCTGCTCACTTAAATACTCCAGTCAGTAACCCCTGATTTCCAATCATCGTCGTCAGATGACAGACTTCGGCCAGCTCCACTACCCACAGTAACCACCAGAGGGAGCCCCGACTCAGAAGTCAAATAGAGAGAGCTCACAACACTTCTCACTTTTGGAGGGTCACCTGTTATGAATTCACTTTCTGGCCTACCTCTGGTTACTGGTGAAGGTAGTGGAGCTGGTTGTATTGACAGAGGGGTCGCGAGTTCTCTTTCCGGGCTCCCTCTGGTGGTTACAGGAGGTATTGGAGCTGATCTAATTAACAGAGGTCTGCCACCTGATAATGAGGAGGACGATTGGCCATCTGGAGTTTCTGATTGGATTTAAGACAGCTGACTCCCTCTATCCCTGCTGGTGATTTTTCCTGCCTCCTGAGGTCTTAGTTTCCAGCTCAGTCCCTGCATGCTAAAGCTAAGTGTTCTTTTGCTATTGTTCCCATTTGATTTGGTTTTGTCTATTTCAGTTTTCTGTGGTCAGCCAGCCCCGGCCGGGGCTGTGCTGAATTTCCATCCTTATGTTACTGTTTGTGCCAGTTTGTTTTTGTCCCTTATTAGATTGGTCTCTCTTTGCTCTGCTTTCAGAATATACCAGAGTGCTGATATAGTGGGCGAAGTCTAGTGACTTCAGTGTTTTTTCTATCAGACGTGTTGGGCATTTTTTGCAGGGTTTTTTGCATGATTGCAGACTGTGTGTTTCCTTTCCTGTCCTGTCTAGTTAGTTTGGGCCCCATTGTTTGCTCAGACTATTTTCCTACCTGCGTTTGTGTTTTCATCTTGTCTCACCGACAATATATGTTTGGGGGCTATCTATTCCTTTGGGGTCTGCTCTGGGGCAGTTTAGATTTCCCCTTTCTTGCTTTAGGCTTATTTAGTTCTCCGGCTGTGTCGAGGCGTCTAGAATCATCGTAGGTACGCTCCACGGCTACTGCTAGTTGTGTGGATAGGATCAGGGGTCTGCAAACTGCTTAGTTACCAACCTCTCTGGTTTTCTGTGGCTTAGCTTGGTCTTGCTTTCCTCCTCGGTGACCCAATCATAACAGTCACCTGCAACCTACTGAATATCACTTTGGATTTCTCATCAGTCTCAGTCCGAAGGCCAGGTAGAACAAGTCAATCAGATTCTGACTAACTTCCTCCGGCAGTCTGTCAATGCCCACCATAGCCACTGGGCCAAACTTTTGCTTTGGGCTATATACTCATGCAACAACCATGTGAGAAAATCCTCTGCTAAACCTGGGGATAAGGTTTGGCTATCCAAGTATGTCCATCTCAAGGTACGCTCATATAAACTGGGCCCTCATTCTAAATTAGATTATTCTGGTAGCCTACAAGCTCAAACTCTCAGCCTCTCTACAGATCCCCAACTCCTTTCATGTCTCTCCTCAAGCCTGTCATCCTCAGCCCTTTTTTCAAAGATCCTGGTACTACTCGTGCCCCAGTCAGCACTGAAGATGTTTTCGAGGTAGAGAATATTCCAGTCACCTTGATGGTAAGAGGAAAAACCTTTTTTCTTGTGGATTGGAAGGGGTTCAGTCCAGAGAGCCCAAGAAGAACATCCATGTCACTCTCCTCCTTGGAGAGAGTTCTTGCGGGCTTGAAAAAGAGGAGGCATAATTTGGCAGGTGGTACTGTAGCGCTGGTGTCTCTGCACGTTTCCACACACCCCTGGGACGCTTACCTACTGTCGTGGCCCTGCACTCCCTCCTCCCGCTGCTCCACGCATGACTCACAGATACCCAGGCACTGTTCATGTGGTCCTGCTCTCTTAAAAGGTCAGCGCACTAGGAAACACTTATTATTTAAGTCACCTCCACCTGGGCAATGTTGTTGTCATGATCCAGACCGGGTCCTGTCTTTCCATCTTCCCGGTCTGGTCATTTCAGGGGTTAACTTTTCTCAGCCTCAGTCTGGATTCAGGTTTGCTATTTAGCTCTGCTGCATCCTGCAGGCAGTGTCAGCTATAGTTCTGCCTTCGGCGTGTGTATCTGACTCTGGTATATCCTGATTTGTCCTGCGATCCCTGACTTGCCCCGTGTCTGTTAATTCCCTCTGTCTGTCCTGATTCAGTGGTTCCCTGTAAGTTTGTTAACTCCCTGGTTTTGACTTGGCTTGCATTTGGACCTGCTTCTGTCTTTTGTCTTATCCGCGTCCGACCGTTGCTGATCCTCTGGCTTGTTTCCGACCACGTGTACTGCTGTGACCTCTGGTACTTCTGCTCCTATTTCTGACTTGGCTCGTCTGACCATTCTTTCGCCACCTTGTGACGCTTGTGCTGTTGATCAGTGTTACTACGCTGCGTGTGCAACCTCTCTTCCCTCACCAGCACTCCCTGGTGGAGGTTGTGCTATACTGCACTGCAGTAGCATGACATTATGGCTGACCTAAAAATTTAGTTTCAATAAGTTTTATTTGAAACATCATATGAAAACACAAAAACAATAACCAATCTCCCATGCAAGGGAGCATATATTATCATATTTATAATAATAAATTAGACATACAAGAAAAAGGACAAGACAGGGGTAGGGAAATGATAGACAGCAGGAGTTCAGCCATACAGTGCTTAATATTAATATGAAGAATTTGAAACCTCCGTCTCAAGTAAACACCCAATGTTTGTTATGAGGTATGGTAAGGCCTTTTCTACAAGTCATAAACGGTTAAAGGGAAAGCCGCAAAACCAAGTCTAGTTGTGTATTTGGATGTAATTCTATCCAAGGATTCCAGACCTTGAGAAATAAGTTCCACGTATCAGATCTAGTATATCCACTCATATAACATGATGGTATTCATTCTTTCTTTTACCAAAGATATCGACAGTGAAGGGGTTTTCCATGTTGCGGCTACTGACCTAAAAATTTAAAGGATATTTTGCTTTTTTTGTTCTCTCGAATCATGGTTCCACTTTCTAACTTGGCGGATCAGTTGTCCAATCTGTCCCAAATGATGCAGGATTTGTCAGTGGAACACAGGGGTCTGGCTTCCTCTCACAACCAACTCCAGCAGGCGCTTACTCAGATTGTAAAATCGTTTCAGGGTTCCATGACTAAATCAGCTGTTAGGCAATCTAACCCCATTGATGTGTCCTTACACTCTCCTGAACCTACGGTCAGGCTCCCTGATACTTTCTCTGGAGAGGAGAGGTTTATTGCATTCAGAAAAAGCTGTAAGCTATTTTTTCTCTTAGACCCAGATCTTTTGGAGATGAGAGTTAACGGGTGGGGATAAGACTGGGTTCACATTGCGTTAGGGGTGTGCGTTTAACGCATCCTTTACATAGCGGCATTAGCGCTATGTAACAGATGCGTTAACACACCCATACACTGCTATAGACGAGCGCATCGCTAACGCATGTCATAATCGGCATGCATTAGCGATGTGCCGTCATTCTGTGATGGACCCTCGGACGCGGTCTGCAGCGTCCGAGGGACAGCATCTCCGCTAGCATGATCGCATAGCGCGATCCCCAAAAGGCAGATGCGCTAGCGCAGTCCGTTTAAAGCATACGTTGAACGGACTGTGCTGACGCAATCTGAACCTAGCCTAATTATTTCATTACTCCGGGAGGGGCCTCTAACCTGGGCTTTTTCTTTATCTGCTTCTGCCTCTGTCTGTGGACAGGTTGTTTGAGGCTTTAGGACTGATTTATGACGAACCAGACAGGGTAAGGGTAGCAGAGGACATGACCATGGGCAGGGCCGCAGCTATAATGAGCCAAGTTGAGCCAGGTGCTGAAGCGGCAGGCAGCAGGGGGCGGCATTATGCGCTCCTCTACCTGCAGCACCTATAATTTAGCCTCTGCACGCTGGTGCTGCGGTCGTGCAAGAGGCTGTAATTGATGAGATCACAGGAGGGAAGGAGTCAGGGCCCCCCTGATCAAGTGACCCCTGACTCCTCCCCTCCTGTGACCTCATCACAGGTCCTGTAGTCGCTCCTCTCCTCATCTGTAGCGTCTTCAATCCGGATATCATGTGATGCTGACTCCTCCCCTCCTATGACCTCATCACAGGTCCTGTGCGCATCAGTCCTTGTTTTATGCAGGACTCTGCTGTCTGTGCTGGCTGTCATCGTCCTGGATGAGGGAAGATTATTTGTGGGGTCAAGGGGGTTTACAGGGTGAATTTAGCAGAGCTGCGAGTGTGTGAGGTGTACGTAGCAGAGCTGCAAGTGTACGAGGTGTGTACGGAGTGGAGCTGTGTGTGTACACAGAGTGGAGCCGTGTGTGTGTACGAGGTGTACGGAGCAGACCCGCGAGTGTGTGAGGTGTACGGAGTGGAGCCGTGTGTGCGAGGTGTACGGAGCAGAGTCGTGTGTACGAGGTGTAAGGAGTAGAGCCACGTGTGTATGAGGTGTAAGGAGCAGAGCTGCGTGTGTATGAGGTGTAAGGAGCAGAGCTGCATGTGTATGAGGTGTAAGGAGCGGAGCCGCGTGTACGAGGTGTAAGGAGCGGAGCCGCGTGTGTACGAGGTGTAAGGAGCGGAGCCGCGTGTGTACGAGGTGTAAGGAGTGGAGCCGTGTGTGTACGAGGTGTAAGGAGCGGAGCTGCATGTGTACGAGGTGTAAGGAGCGGAGCCGCGTGTGTACGAGGTGTACGGAGCGGAGCCGTGTGTGTGTACGAGGTGTACGGAGCGGAGCCACGTGTGTGCGAGGTGTAAGGAGCAGAGCCGCATGTGTACGGAGCAGAGATGTGTATGGAGCAGCAGAGCTGTGTGTGTGTGTGCACAGAGTGGAGCCGTGTGTACGGAGCGGAGCAGCGCGTGTGCGAGGTGTACGGAGCGGAGCAGCGCGTGTGCGAGGTGTAAAGAGCAGAGCAGCGCATGTGCGAGGTGTACAGAGTGGAGCCGCACGTGTACGAAGCAGAGCCGCACGTGTATGAGGTTTACGGAGCAGAGTCGCGTGTGTGTGAGTTGTATGGAGCGGAACCGCGTGTGTACGAGGTGTGTTATGAATGAGTCACCGGAGGAGGAAAAAACAAAAATACAAGCTAAGTCCAGAAAACCGGAGAGGTTGGTAGCTAGCGGATTGCAGACCCCTGATCATATTCACAACAACTAACAGTAGCCGTGGGGTGTTCCTACGGTGGTCCTAGACTCCTCGTTCACAGCCGGAGAACTAAATAAACCTAAAGAAAGAAAGGGGAAATCTGAACTGCCCCAGAGCAGACCCTAAAGCAATAGACAGCCCCCAACATGTATTGATGATGAAAACAGAGGAAAACACAAACACAGACAGAAAGACAGGCTGAGCAAACGATGGGACCCTCACTAACTAGATAGGACAGGAAATAAAAGCAACTGTCTGCAATCACGCAAAAACCCTGCCAAAAATAATGTCCAACACGTCTGATAGATCACTATATCAGCACTCAGGTATATTCTGAAAACAGAGCAAAGAGATCAACTGATCAGAGACAAAAATGGAGCTCAGCCAGTCCCAACCAGGGCTGGCTGAACACAAACACTAAGTAAACCAGACAAAATCTCATGGAACAAAAGCAGAGCAAAAACTTAGCTTTAATAGACAGGACTAAACTGGAGGCCAGAGCTCAGAGCAGAGAGGATCACCAGAAACCCAGCAGGGCGTCGGCGGCCTTATATCCACTCAGAGATTCCGGATGTCCAATCACACTCCACCTGTTCAGATGACAGGTTTTTCCCATCCAAATCAATTTCACTACCTCCTTTCACCAGCAGAGGGAGTTCATCGGACATCAAAGGTGAAGGAGAAAATGAGCTCATAACAGTACCTCCCCCTTGAGGAGGGGTCACCGAACTCTCATCCACGCCACAGGGCGATCAGGATGGGCCCGATGAAAAGCACGAACCAATCTTTCGGCATGAATATCGGATGCAGAGACCCAAGAATTATCCTCCTGGCCATAACCCTTCCACTTTACCAAATACTGAAGTCTCCGTCTAGCCAGACGAGAATCCAGTATCTTCTCAACCTCATATTCCACATTACCTTCAACCAATACACAGGGTCAGGAGGTGCCACCACAGGAACTACTGGCTCAACAAACCTCTTTAACAGAGACTTATGAAACACGTTATGGATCTTGAATGTAACAGGAAGAGCCAATCGAAAAGAGACCACAAAATCAAAACGTGTGAAAAACAAGGCCCACCTAGCCTGTCTAGGATTCAAGTGTTTGGCCGACTCAAGGTAAATCAAATTCTTGTGGTCAGTAAGGACCACGGCTTGATGTTTATCTCCCTCCAACCAATGTCTCCACTCCTCAAATGCCCATTTCATGGCTAACAGTTCCCGATTCCCCACATCATAGTTGCGTTCGGATGGGGAGAACTTTTGGGAAAAGAAAGCACAGGGATTCATTGTAGATGTTACTGGATCTTTTTGAGACAAAACAGCTCCTGCACCAATCTCAGAAGCGTCCACCTCTACCTGAAACAGGAGTGAGACATCAGGTTGCCGCAAAACCGGAGCAGAAGTGAACCTCCGCTTCAGCTCCTGAAAGGAAGAAACAGCCTCTGGAGACCAATTCAGCACATCAGCACCCTTCTTAGTCAAATCAGTCAATGGTTTGGCAATACCAGAAAAATTAGCTATAAATTTACGATAAAAATTAGCAAAACCCAAAAACTTCTGGAGGGCCTACAAAGAAGTGGGCTGAACCCAATCATAAATGGCCTGTACCTTGGCCGGGTCCATTTCAATAGCTGACGGAGACAAAATAAATCCCAAAAATGAAATCCTCTGTACACCAAAAAGGCATTTCGATCCCTTAACATACAGGGAATTCTCCCTCAAGATCCGGAACACAGTCCGAACATGTTCCACATGAGAGTCCCAATCCCTGGAAAAGAACAAAGTATTATCCAGATAGATGATCAAAAATTTATCCACAAAGTCCCACAAAATATCATTCATGAAGCACTGGAAGACAGAAGGGGCATTAGTGAGCCCAAAAGGCATCACCAGGTACTCAAAATGTCCCTCCGGAGTATTAAACGCCGTCTTCCATTCATCCCCATTCTTAATGCGAATAAGATTATACGCCCCCCTGAGATCAAGCTTGGTAAACCAGCACGCACCTTTAACTCTGGAGAATAGATCAGAAATCAGGGGTAACGGATACTGATATTTAACAGTAATTTTGTTGAGGGAACGATAGTCAATACAAGGCCTTAATGAACCATCTTTCTTGGCCACGAAAAAAAACCCAGCACCCAAGGGTGAAGAGGATGGTCTAATATGACCCTTCTCCAACGACTCCTTAATATAAGATCGCATAGCCTCGTGCTCGGGTACAGATAAATTGAAAAGTCGACCCTTGGGAAGTTTACACCCAGGGCTCAACTCAATTGCACAGTCATAACTCCTATGAGGAGGCAAAGACGCAGACTTATTCTCACTAAATACATCATAAAAATCAGCCAAATAGTCAGGAACATCATGCGACTGGGGAGAGGTGGAGAAAACAGGAGCGTCACCAAGAGCACCCCGACAACCCCAACTCACCACAGACACAGATTTCCAATCCAAAACTGGATTATGTATTTGCAACCAGGGAAATCCCAGAACAATGGTATCATGCAAATTATGCAACACCAAAAATCTGCAATTTTCTTGATGGTCTGGGGCGACCTGCATTACCACCTGGGTCCAAAACTGAGGTTTATTCTTCGCCAAAGGAGTAGCATCAATACCCCTCAAAGGGATAGGCGTCCGCAGAGGTGTCATAGGAAACCCACAACGTTTAGCAAAATCCAAGTCCATCAGATTCAGAGCCGCTCCCGAATCCACAAAAGCCTTAGCGGAAAATGTGGACAGGGAGCAGATCAGAGTAATTGACAGAAGAAACTTAGGTTGAACACCACCCACAGCAAATGTGTGTGCAAAACGTTTCTCTCGTTTAGGGCAGACAGAAATCATATGAGAGGCATCTCCACAGAAAAAACACAGCTTATTACGCCTTCTGAACTCCTGACGTTGCGCCCTAGACAAAACTCTATCACATTGCATAGGTTCAGACATTTGTTCAACAGGTGGCAACATTTCTTGTGAACTTTTACGTTCACGTAAATGCCGATCAACCTGAATGGCTAATGACATAGAATCGTCAAGACCAGAGGGAACAGGAAATCCCACCATAGTATCTTTTATGGTTTCTGACAAACCCTTCCAAAAGAGAGCTGCCAAGGCACCATCATTCCAGGTAGTAAGGACCGCCCACTTTCAGAATTTTTGACAGTATAACTGCAGAATCCTGACACTGGCTCAATGCCAACAGGGCTTTCTCAGCTTGATCAATAGCATTAGGTTCATCATACAACAACCCCAAGGCTTGAAAAAATGCGTCCACATTAGTTAGAATAGGATCATCAGGTGTCAAAGAAAACGCCCAATCCTGGGGATCGCCGTGCAGCAAAGAGATGACAATTTTAACCTGCTGCGCAGAGCTCCCCGATGAGTTAGGCTTCAAGGCAAGAAATAATTTACAATTATTCTTAAAATTCAAAAATTTAGACCGATCCCCAAAAAACACATCAGGAGTAGGAATCTTTGGTTCGGCAGCATGTGAATGAGCAAGATAGGCGGAAATTCCTCGCACTTCAGCAGTCAGCTGCTCCACACAATCAGACAATTGCTTAATCTCCATTAAGAAAATTCCTCCCACGGCCCCAGAGAAGAAGAGGAAAAAATATACATAAAAAAAAAAATTCTGACACTCTTTTTTTTTTTTTTTAACAATTCTTTCCTGCTATTGAGTACCCTAGAATCTGCGGTATGGCTGGTGATTCTGTTATGAATGAGTCACCGGAGGAGGAAAAAACAAAAATACAAGCTGAGTCCAGAAAACCGGAGAGGTTGGTAGCTAGCGGATTGCAGACCCCTGATCATATTCACAACAACTAACAGTAGCCGTGGGGTGTTCCTACGGTGGTCCTAGACACCTCGTTCACAGCCGGAGAACTAAATAAACCTAAAGAAAGAAAGGGGAAATCTAAACTGCCCCAGAGCAGACCCCAAAGCAATAGACAGCCCCCAACATGTATTGACGGTGAAAACAGAGGAAAACACAAACATAGACAGAAAGACAGGCTGAGCAAACGATGGGGCCCTCACTAACTAGATAGGACAGGAAATAAAAGCAACTGTCTGCAATCACGCAAAAACCCTGCCAAAAATAATGTCCAACATGTCTGATAGAAAAGGCCCTGAAGTCACTAGACTTCAAAATCACTATATCAGCACTCAGGTATATTCTGAAAACAGAGCAAAGAGATCAACTGATCAGAGACAAAAATGGAGTTCAGCCAGTCCCAACCAGGGCTGGCTGAACACAAACACTAAGTAAACCAGACAAAATCTCATGGAACAAAAGCAGAGCAAAAACTTAGCTTTAATAGACAGGACTAAACTGGAGGCCAGAGCTCAGAGCAGAGAGGATCACCAGCAACCCAGCAGGGCGTCGGCGGCCTTATATCCACTCAGAGATTCCCGATGTCCAATCACACTCCACCTGTTCAGATGACAGGTTTTCCCATCCAAATCAATTTCACTACCTCCTTTCACCAGCAGAGGGAGTTCATCGGACATCAAAGGTGAAGGAGAAAATGAGCTCATAACAGAGGTGTGTGGAGCAAAGCCGCATGTGTACAAGGTTTACTGAGTGCAGCCATTTGTGTACAAGGTTTACAGAGCGTGGCCACGTGTGTACAAGGTGTACGGAGCAGAGCCGCATGTGTACAAGGTTTACGGAGTGGAGCCATGTGTGTACTGAGTGGAGCCATGTGTGTGCGAGGTGTACAGAATGGAGCCGTGTGTGTATGAGGCATAAAAAGCAGAACCGTGTGTGTATGATGTATGCGGAGCCATACGTGTACAAGGTGTATGGTGGGGAGCATTCATACCTCCCAGCGGGACAGTCCCGATTTTGAGAGAGATTCTGCCCTACTTCCCCGGCTGGGAGCTTACTTTTCCCACGGACACAGGAGTACACAGCGGAGCACTTTAAAATTCGCACGTGACGTTCCACCGGAAGTGACGTGCTAGAAGCTGACTGGAAATGAGGTAATTTCGGGAGGAGATTGTGATAGAACCATGGAGGCACTTCAGGGAATGCTTCAGATCCATCACCGTATCCTCCCCCAACAGCGCGGACAGCAGGATCGCCGTGGACTCGGGATGCCAGCCATGTGAGCGGATCATGATATGTCCTGCATCGGCAGGCTCAGGTGGGCACTACAGTGGGAGCTGGGCTGCTGTAGTATCTTTATAGAATCTTTCTTTCTCTCTCTGTTTCTTTCCTTCTTCTTTCATTCTCTGTTATTTCTTTATTTCCCCTCTTTCTTTCTCTCTTCTTTTTTTCTTTCTTTCTTTCTCTCTCTGTTTTCTTTTTCTCTCTGTTCTTCCCTTCTTTTCCTCAGTACAAGTCAGTGTGCCCACAGTACCAGTCGAATAAGAGGGGTAGGAAACTAGGTGGCACTGGTCACATTGAGCCTCTCATACTTTTTACTGGTATATAATCATATGCCCTGAGCACCCCCATAAAGTGGGCCAGCGCCAGACACCAGGGTACAAGCAAATCACTATTACTATCAGTCCAAGTGGACAATTATATAGGTAAAGTTAATGATGTCCCTGTGCCAAGCACTGCGGAGGATCAGAATACACTGAGGAAACCAGAACAGCGGGGTTTGGGTAGAAGAATTATATGGGGCCCATTACACTGTATGAAGTAATATATGGTGCCCATTATGCTGTATGAAGTAATATATGGTGTCCATTATACAGTACTGTATGAAGTAATATATGGTGCCCATTATACTGTATGCAATAATATATGGTGCCCATTATGCTGTATGAAAGAATATATGGGGCCCATTATACTATATGAAGTAATATATGGGGCCCATTATACTGTATGAAGTAATATAGGGGGCCCATTATACTGTATGAAGTAATATATGGGGCCCATTATGCTGTATGAAGTAATATATGGGGCCCATTATACTTTATGCAGTAATATATGGGGCCCATTATACTGTATGCAGTAATATATGGGGCCCATTATACTGCATGAAGTAATATATGGTGCCTATTATGCTGTATGAAGTAATATATGGGGCCCATTATACTGTATGAAGTAATATATGGTGCCTATTATGCTGTATGAAGTAATATATGGGGCCCATTATACTGTATGAAGTAATATATGGGGCCCATTATACTGGATGAAGTAATATATGGGGCCCATTATACTCTATGAAGTCATATATGGGGCCCATTATACTGTATTAAGTAATATATGGTGCCTATTATGCTGTATGAAGTAATATATTGGGCCCATTATACTGTATGAAGTAATATATGGGGCCCATTATACTGTATTAAGTAATGTATGGTGCCCATTATACTGTATGAAGTAATATATTGGGCCCATTATACTGCATGGAATAATATTTGGGGCCCAATATACTGTATGCAGTAATATATGGGGCCCATAATACTGTATGGAGCATTATGTGGCGATAGGGGATGACTTTCTGTTTGTTGTGGATCAGACCACTGGGACCCCCATGATCCTGGGAAACATAGCTTTGAAAAGCACCATGTAAATGGAGCTGTGGTCAATCATACGCACTGTGGTGCCATTCACATGTGGCTTTTCAAATAACTCCTTAAAAAGAGTGATGAGGGGATGACAAAGTAAAGCAAAAATTCACTGCTATAGCTTTTGGGCTGGTGGAATTTGTGTGGCAGGGCTGCATTTTTGTCCCAGTCCGGCCCTGTGCCAGGCCTACCATTGCCATTATTGACCCTTGTTCTAGATACTTACGTGTTGTTCTTGTATGTGTGTGTGATGGCGCTGACATCCTTGTGTTTGGACACCTTTTTTTTCTATTTATCTAAATAAAAATGTCCACTATTGTACTCAGTTTTACAGGATAGATATGAAAATTTACTTTGTGTGCGGGGGGGCATAATTTTGCTGTTCGCCTCAGGCAGCATTTAGGCTAGGTTCACCCCTGATCATGGGTCTCTTCCAGAGTAAACTCACTGTTGCATGGTATTGTTCTGAGTTTAGACAGTGGTCTACTGAGGCGTCTTGGGATGACTCTGCTTTGAGATGCCAGTTCAGGAGAGGACTTTCTGATCATCTCAAGGACACGCTGGCCCTCCATCTGCCACCCAGTTCCCTGGAGGAGGCCATGACCCAGGCCATTCGTATAGACCGGAAGTTACGGTAGAGAGGAATTATCCAGCATGAGATTCCTGTATTGCCTGCCAAGTCTGAGGTGATGCCATTCACGGAGACTATGGAGGTTGGTGCCACCAACTTCAAGGAGAAAGAGAGGAGGCAACGACGTGATGGGAAATTATGTTTTTATTGTGGAGATCTGGGACATTGGAAGAAGGACTGTCCCTCTTGTCCATCGAGTAACAAGCTGCCAATTCTGGGTGATTGTCGAGGAGGTCACCGAGACTCTCAGGAACCATTTTCATAATTTTAAAAAGATTTGTCAGAGGTGGAACTGTGTTATGGAGGTGGTTTCGCATCCACTTCAGCTTTTGTGGACTGTGGATCTTCCATGAAATTCAGTGACTCTAGTCTGGTGTCCAAGTTAAAGTTAGGTACAGTTAGGCTAGAAACTCCCATATCAACATTTGCACCGTTGGCCCAAAATGTTATTAAGTTTGTCTCTGAGGAGTTTCTCCTCAAGGTGGATTCCTTGCACCAGGAACAAATTTCATGTTATGTTATGAATAATCTCCCTGCGGGACTGGTGTTGGGGTTCCCCTGGTTACAGAGGCACAATCCTGTTATAGACTGGGGATCTCGTGATATTGTTAAATGGGGTCCTAATTGTTCCAATGGTTTTCTTTCTTCTGTTTTGTTGTCTGCCATTATTCCGGAGGATATTCCGGAGTACCTGAAGGACTTTGGGGACGTGTTCTCCGAAAAAGAGGCTGAGGTCTTGCCACCACATCGTCCTTATGATTGTACCATTAATCTTATTCTGGGTTCTAAATTGCCCAAAGCCCGTTTGTACAATTTTTCTGGCCCTGAATGTACCACTATGAAAAATTATATCTCTGATAGTCTACGCAAAGAGCACATCCGTCCCTCTGTCTCACCTGCGGCCACTGGATTCTTTTTTTGTCAAGAAAAAAAGATGGTGGATTACGCCTGTGCCTCGATTTCCGGGAACTAAATAAAATTACGGTGACAAATACCTACCCTCTCCCACTCATTCCTGATCCCTCTAATCAATTGTCAGGGGCTAAGTGGCTTTCCAAACTTGATCTCAGGGGAGCATATAACCTTATCCGCATTCAGGAAGGGGGTGAGTGGAGAATGGCATTTCTCACCTCCGAGTGTCTGTTTGAAAATTAGGTCATGCCCTTCAGTCTCACAAACACTCCCGCGGTGTTTCAGAACTTCTTGAATGATGTTTTTTCTGATTTTATTGGGTGCTTTATGGTTGTATACCTGGATGATATCCTTGTTTTCTTGCCTGACAAGGAATCCCACATTGGTCATTTACGTGCTGTTCTTCATAGGTTACGGGGAAATTCTCTGTTGGCTAAACCCGAGAAATGTTTGTTTTGTGTCCAGGAGCTTTCCTTTCTGGGGATCATCCTTTCTGCAAATGGGTTTCGGATGGATCCCGGAAAGGTACAGGCCATTGTTGATTGGGTGCAACCCAGATACCTCAAAGATCTGCAGCGTTTTCTGGGTTTTTCCAATTATTATCGAAAATTCATCAAGGGATTTTCTCAGGTGGTCAAGCCACTCACCGATCTCACTTGCAAGGGGGCGGATTTCAAAGTCTGGTCACCCTTGGCAGTTGAAGCATTTACCACATTAAAGAAGTGTTTTATGTCTGCTCCTGTATTGGTTCAGCCTGATCCATCAGAACCATTCATTGTAGAAGTGGACGCATCAGAGGTGGAAGTGGGGACGGTGTTGTCTCATGGACCCGTTACTTTGACCAATTTAAGTGTGACGGAGTCAGCTTACGCTGAGTCGTTTTCTTTAGAGTGGACCCTCTGGGTCGTGGCACCCACCCACCTAGGGCGAGCTGACCTTGTGAGGAACCACCCCCAATACAGGGAGTGTCAGGGGCAAGACCAAGGGGGTGAGCCACCATGACAGCTGGAACCAGACGGCCGGCTCAGGTAGACACTAAGTACGAGTGTCTGACGACAAAGGACTTGCAGGAAACAAGACAAGACGTGAATTCAAGGTATCTTCATTAAGGCAAACTCAGGGTTACATCAGGTGTAAGACGTGATAACACAGGGAAAACACAGCAAGGTGCGTGTGAGAGCACGCCAAATTCCATGGCATGGTACATGCTAGGTGGCATGCCTGGGTACAGGCAAGGGCACGATGACGTCGGACTCCGAACAGCAGGCACCGATTGACAGGGTCATCAGGTTCCGGAGCTCTGATGGCTATCGGCAGGATCCGGGCATCCGGCAAGCAAACCAGGGTTCAGGCAAGGAGGCACGACAGTGTTCAAAACATGGTGTGTGTTAGGAAACACGCCAGGGTCCAAGGCAAAGTTCAAGGCAGGGTGCGTGCTAGGGACATGCCAGGGTCCAAGGCAAGGTGCAAGGCAGGGTTCAATACACTAGGCATGGTGCCTGTATAAGGGACACGCCAGGGTTCAAGGTCCAAGGTCCTCGGCACGCTAAGGAAGCTGCCAGGATTCAAGATTCAAGGTCCTGCGCATGCCAGGGGCACGCCAGGGGCACAGTACAAAGAATGGTCCTGGCCGTGCTAGGAGGCACGCCAGGGTACAAGGTTAGCGATAGGTCCCACACGTGCTAGAGAACATGTTGGGCTTTGAAGTTCAGGACAGATGTCCTGCGCATGCAGCGGGGCACGCCAGGGTCAGGGTTCAAGACAAAGCAGAGGACAGAGCAAGGTACAAGCAAGACAATGATTCAAGACAGGTCATGGAACTCAGAACACGACAGAGAGACTAGGTTCAGGACAGAGCAAGGAAAGCGAAAGACTTACGCACAGTGCGAGAAACAGCGTGAGTGCAAGGGAGCACGGAAAACACGACAGGCGGTACTGGCTGGAGGCACAGGCAGGCGGGCACGACTTGAGGCAAGCATGGCTGAAGCACAACAGGTGAACACAGCTTAGTCACTGGCCAACGAGCACGGCTGAGGCACAAACAGGCGGGCACGGCTAGGGCAGGCACAGCTGAGGCACCAACAGGAGGCTAGGGAAGGCCAGGCGCATGCAAAGGGCACACGAAGAAACAAGGCAAGGCAAGGCTAGGCAAAGTACAGAAAAAGGAGCGAAACATAGGCAGAAGCACAGAGCCGGGTCAGAGAGAGTATAGGGCTAGCAGCGGAGCGTAGGCCGAAGCCCAGAGCCGGATCAAGGGAGAACCTTGAGACTAGCCAGGAAATGTGATAGAGAGCACCGTAGGACAGAATCTAGCAGCGGAGCGTAGGCCGAAGCCCAGAGCTGGGCCAAGGGAGAACCTTGAGACTAGTCATGGAATGTGCTAGCGAGCACCAGAAGACAGAGTAAGGAAAACCAGGCAAAGACAGGGAACATGAGAAGTACTACAAGGCTCAGAATAGCAAAGACCAGACATGGTAAAACAGGCAAGGCAGAGAACATAGGAAGTACTACAAGGCAAAGCATAGCAAGGACAAGACATGGCGAAAAACAAGCAAAAGCAGAGACCATAGGAAGGACTACAAGGCAAAGCATAGCAAGGACAAAACATGGCACAAAAGACAACACAAGACAAGGCACAGGACAAGAGGCAGAGTACAAGCACAGGGCAGAGTTCAGGGGCACAGAATACAGAGAGCGACCGAGCAGACCAAGCAGCCATGCAGGGAAGCAACACGATACTCAGGTCCTGACCATAGGAAGGGGTGGTCTGATATAGGGCATTAGCACCTGCACTTCCGGTTCAGGACCAGGGAAGGACTTCCGGTTCAGATCCTCCAGGATCATAGAGAGGATCATATGGTCGAGTACTCCAGGACCATAGAGAGGAACATAGGAAAGGTCACATGATCAGGGTCTCCAGGAACACAGAGAGGATTGCTGCAGGCAGAGCAGAGATGGCTGGCCACACAGCAACGGCGTGTAGCCATGAGGAAAAACACACATGCGCACTGGCAATGGCAGGCAGCCATGAGATGAGGCGCGCGTGCACGCTGCTCCAGGCATCTTGCAGCACAACAGTCACGAGGTGCGTGTGCACACTGTTTCCAGGGATCTTGCAGCATAAGACATGGTGGGCATGACATTAAGACCATCTGCCTTTTCTCCAGGAAGTTTTCTTCCACAGGGAGGAACTATGATGTTGGTAACCGAGAGATATTGGCCATAAAATTGGCTTTTGAAGAATGGAGGCATTTTTTGGAGGGGGCGGTTCATCAGATCACGGTGATTACGGACCACAAGAACTTGTCTTACATTGAATGCGCCAAGTGGTTAACTCCTAGACAGGCTAGGTTATAGGGGGTTTTTTTCTCGTTTTCATTTTTCTACCACTTTTCAGTCTGGTTCAAAGAATGTCAAGGCGGATGCCTTATCTCGCAGTTTTGATCCGATATCACCCCCTGAACCTCCTTTCTCCATTCTTCAGCACGAGGTGGTTGTTGCTGGGGTATCCTCTACCATCTTTGTCTGGTAATAAGCGCTTTGTCCCGGTTCAGTACCGGTTGAGGGTTCTCCGGGAGTTCCACGATTCTGCTCTCAGTGGGCATCCGGTGATCTAGGCCACCCGAAAAGCCATTGCTAGGCTATTTTGATGGTCCTCCATGACCACTGATGTCGCTAGGTTTGTGTCTGCTTCTGATACCTGTGACCATGCTAAGAGCTCCCATAACTGGCCGGGGAATTGGTGCCATTGCCATTTCCGGATAGACCTTACAGTAGACTCATTTGTCCATGGATTTTATCACTGATCTCCCTCCTTCCAATGGCAAAACTGTTATCTGGGTAGTGATGGACAAATTCAGTAAACAGGTGCATTTTGTACCTTTGACAGGATTGCCTAATGCAGAAACACTACCTAAGTTGTTTGTTGAGCACGTTGTACGGTTGCATGGCGTGCCTTTGAGTGTGGTTTCTGATAGAGGGGTACAATTTGTGTCCAAATTTTGGAAGGCATTTTGTAAAAGATTGTGTATTTGCTTGACCTTCTCCTCAGCCTACCATCCCGAGACCAACGGTCAGACAGAGAGGACCAATCAGTCACTTGAACAGATTTTGCGGTGTCTTGCTACGTCTCAGCAGGATGATTGATGTTCTTCGTTGCCCGTGGCTTAGTTTGCATTTATCAATCGGATTAACCAGTCCACTGGCACTGTTCTGTCTCCGACATTTAATGCATAATCTTTAACTGGCTATCTGATAATATTCCTAGTGAATATCCAGAATGTTCAGTTTCTTCCATAGATTTAATGTTTTCATTATTTCTCACTCCATCTAGTGACCAGAGTCAAAACCGCAGTGCTATTGTGTGTTTACTCCCTGAATCTTTTTTCCCCCCATTCACAATGTATTCTGGGAAGGTTGCAAGGCACCCTGGTAAGTTTTGCAAAGGATTATAGTTAGTCCAGACCTAATTTTCCCTCCAGTTCTCCATTTTCTATCAGCCTGCATCCTGGAAGCATCTCATTTCTCTTCCCCTTTGTGACAGCATCGCTGGTATGTAATCACGCTTCCTATATCTAATTTCTGTCTCAGATCAGCCTGCTCAGTTAGTTTTCCCCTCCTCAGCTAGTAGTGCAGATGTTGATCCATAATGTATTATGTATTATATGCATCCCTGATGTACCCTGTATTGACTCAGTGTATGTATATGTTTTTGTTTGAAGTTTCACCGCATCAATATACCACCACGTTCAATAAAACACAAATTCAGCCTACAATCTCTTTATTGGACCCCGGTATAGCGGTTTAGCTACCTGTATAAGCTACATGAAGTCTGCTTCAATTAGTGAGGACAGAACAGTGAAACAGCGGCTCTCCAGCTAGTGGGAATACAGAGAGAAGAGCCTTCCATCCTGCAGAGGCCAATTACACAGTGCCATCCACCTAGTGCAATTCAGGGAAAAGACAGCCCTTCATCCAGCTTGCAGGAACTAGTGAAACTGCAGAAATTCATCTAGTGAGATTCAAGTCACCAGCTACACAGAGACTAATACAGCTACAACAATCTCTGCACAGCCAAGCGTCCCTCCAAGACACCATGTCCCACAAATCACACAGGACAAAATCCGCTACATCTGTCTCCTCAAAGACTGTATCCATCAGCAGTGCGGTCGCCATTGCCCTCGCAAATACTGAAGCTGCCAAAATGCGAGCAAGCTTTGCTGAAAAAGAGATGCAACTTAAATTAGAGAAAGCACGCCTAGAGGATCAAGAGAGGTTATGTTTAGAAAGAGATGATTAAGAGAGAAAGACGCAGTTAGAGAAGGCAAGTGTGGATGCCGCCTTAGAGAGCCTAGCAGTAAAAAGAGACTGCTGAAGCATTAGCCGAAGCAGAATCACTAGAAGCCGTGCACAATCCTGAGCTGTATAGCCGAAGCAGTGCGTCAAGTCTGAAGTTGCCACTGCAAGATTCGCCACAACGCACATCTCAGTATGTTAATGAACTTCCTGATCCGAACTATAACCAAGATCACAACACATCCAGTGAAGCGAGTGAAAGTCATCATGAGGCTCAGCTCCAGGAAAACGTGGAGCAAAACAATTCTGCTAATGACTACCTTGCCCCTCACCAGGTACCCAACGTGAATCGCCTTGCTGACACACCGCACGTCAGACCGAAGCAATATGACACCGGCTGGCGCCACCCTGAGGATACTAACAGGTATGAACGCACCACAAATCACTATCAGGGTGACCCATCACCAGTATACTCTGCTGATAACCGCTTTACAACGGAATTTGCTAGGTTCTTCACATGAAGTGATCTGGTTGCCAAGGGACTCATGAAATTCATGAAATTCAATGACCACGCTGAAGGCTATAGAGCTTGGAAAGCTTCCTTCCAAAATGTCACTAGAGATTTGGGGCTACGACACAGAGAAGAGATAGACCTCTTAGTCAAATACCTAGGAGAAGAGTCAGTCAAACACGCAGTAAGGATCAGAGACATTAATATAAATCACCCTCAAATTGGCCTCAAAGAGATCTGGAAGAGGCTGGATGAGTGTTACAGCTCAGCAGAGGTAATAGAGAGAGCCGTGTTCAAAAGAATCAATGACTTTCCTAAAATATCTAACAAAAGTCTCCAGAAACTTAGAGAACTAGGTGATCTGCTAAAGGAGGTCCTAGTTGCCAAATGTGAAGGTGACCTACAAGGACTTGCATTTCTTGACACAGCCAAAGGTGTTAACTCTATAGTCCTAAAGTTGCCCTACAATCTACAGGAGAGGTGGCTCACATGTGGTTCCACATACAAATACAAACACAGTGTTCCATTCCCTCCCTTCTCCATTTTTGTAGACTTTATACATGAACAAGCGACAATCAGAAATGATCCCTGCTTTGATTTTGGAATGTCATATGCCACACCATCACCGGCTGCAAATCCACGCAGGACATCCGTGGCAGTGCACAGGACTTATGTTTCTTCTCCAAGTTCCAATTACAGGTCTGCTGGCTGCTCTCAATCAGAGACAAAGGTACAGGACCCTGACAAGCAGTACCCGCTCCATCAGAAGCCTCATCCTCTCCTGAAATGCAGAGCCTTCAGGGGAAAATCTATGCCAGATCGCAGAAGCTTGCTGAAAGAGAACGGTATGTGCTACAAATGCTGCTCATCCATCACTTATCTCGCCAAGGATTGTAAGGTCAGTGTAAAATGCACAGAATGTGGCACCACAGATCATAACACTGCCCTACACCATGGCCCAGCTCCATGGAGTGCACAAAACACACCAGCTGACAGTGAGCATGGCGGGGAGGAAAGGAACACTGATGCATCCAGAGATCACTTCACAATGTACTGAAGTCTGTAAAGGGACAATAGACTCTAAAATATGCCTCATCAGAGTGTACCCAAAGGGCCATAGAGACAAAGCTGTGAGACTGTATGCTATCTTGGATGATCAAAGTAATCGATCCTTGGCTAAATCAACATTCTTTGACCTATTCAACATCAAAGGGCCAAGCACCCCCTACTCATTAAAGACATGTGCAGGTACTGTGACAACAGCAGGCAGGAAAGCCACTGACTACAAAATTGAGTCCTTAGATAGACAATTCTGCCTACCACTACCTACAATCATTGAGTGTAATCAGATCCCAGACAACAGATCTGAAATTCCTACACCAGGTGTGGCAATCCATCATGCTCACTTGAAAAGCATAGTTCACCTTATACCGGAACTCAGGCTCAGATAATACTGCTGTTGGGAAGAGATATCCTACAGGTTCGTAAAGTGAGAAGTCACATCAATGGACTCCACAATGCTCCCTATGCCCAAAGGCTAGACCTAGGATGGGTCATAATAGGAAACGTATGCTTGGGACATATGCATGCCTCATCTTCTGTGACAAGTATGCTAACAAATACATTGGAGAAAGGACGCCCATCTATGTTTCAACCGTGCAACAACGAGCTCCATGTCAAGGAACTACACACATCATCTAACTACTCAATCATTTAATAGACTTTACTCATGACAGCAGTATGGTGTCAAGAAGCTATGAGGATCAGTTGGGGTGAACAGTTTTCCAGAGAACTAAGCAAGACAACCAAGTGGCAATGTCGGTAGAGGACAAGTTGTTCTTAGAGGTAATGGACAAGGGACTCGTAAAAGATGAGACCAACAGCTGGGTAGCACCTCTCCCCTTCAGAACCCACAGACCACGTCTACCAAACAACAGAAACCAGGCATTAAAACGTTTCTCCTCTCTTAAACATAATCTGCAAAAGAAACCAGAGATGAAAGATCACTTTTTCTCCTTCATGTCAAAGATTTTTGAGTACTGCCATTCAGAACTAGCTACCACTCTCAAAGACTCTGAAGAATGCTGGTTCCTACCCGTGTTTGGAGTATACCACCCTAAGAAACCGGGCTAGATTAGAGTGGTGTTTGACTCCAGTGCTAAGTTTGATGATGTCTCCCTGAATGATGTTCTACTGACAGGACCAGACCTTAATAACAAATAACAAACTGCTGGGAGTACTTATGCGCTTCCGTAAGGATTCCATTGCTTTCATCGCTGACATCCAGCAAATATTCCATTGTTTCCTTGTGAGAGAGAGACAGGAACTTACTAAGATTCTTCTGGTAAGAAGACAGTGATCCTACTAAAGAGGTTAGAGAGTATCGCATGAGAGTACACATCTTTGGCAATAGTCCTTCACCTGCAGTCGCCATTTATGGACTCCAAAGGTCAGCTCAAGAAGGGGAAACAGAATACGAATCAGATGTCAGACAATTCATAGAAAGAGACTTTTATGTTGACGAATGTCTGAAAGCCATGCTTTCAAATGAGACTGCCATCACTTTTTTCAGGAGAGCCCAAGAGATGCTTGCTTGCTTGCTCGAACCTCAGGCTTCACAAAATAGCCTCAAACAGCCAAGAACTCATGAAAGCATTCCCTTCACAAGTCTTGCGTAACGGTCTCAGAGACCTGGACCTGGGGTCAGACCCAACACCAATACAACGCAGCCTCTGGCTTCTCTGGAATCTACAGTCAGACACTTTCACCTTTCAGGTCAGCCAGGAAGAAAAGCCTTTCACACGCATAGGTGTCCTGTCTACCATAAACAGCCTGTATGATCCCTTGGGTTCTGCAGCTCCTGTTACTATACAAGGCAAAGCCTTGCTAAGAGACTTAACTAAGGAAACATCTGACTGGGATGCACCTCTGCCACCTGATAAGTGAATCCAGTGGGAAGTATGGAAGAACTCTTTAGCAGCCCTCTCCAACCTAAATGTGCCAAGACCATACACCTCTGTGGCGTTGTAGGTGGGGGAGCTGACTGGGGGGGTGGTCCTCTTACCGCCACGAACAGACTGAGACATAGACTAAAGTGCGTCCAACAGGTCCTCTTTATTGGCCGTTCTTTCTACGACCCGCAGCACCACACAGCAGCTGCTCGACTCCGCACACAGGCCCGGGTACCTTTCACTTCCTTCCGTCTTCCTGTATGACGTCCCTCGCGGCTCTTTCACTGTGGCTGCCCTAGGCCTACCACCACAGCGCTTCACCCGTCCGAGTCGTCCATCTTGTGGTACCCCAGGCTCTCTCTGTCTGCAGCTTCTCCCGTTAGGGCCACCCCCCTGACTGTCTCTGTTGTCAGTCCCTTCCGGAGCTCCTTCTCTGTCCACTTCTCCCTTTGGTCTTCTCTTCTCCTGAACTCCTCTCCCCGGACTGACTTTCTGGAACTCTCCTTTCCATCTTATATATCCCCTCCCTGGGAATTCCCCTCTAGAGCTCCTGTAACCCCGCCCCCCATGACTTTGCAGTTTCGTACCCATAAGCTGATGTTAATCCCTGCTCTCACTGCTCCCTGCTCCCATCTTGTGGCCTAACTGCAGTACTACACCTTCCTCCATTTCTGCTGCCCTTGGCCTCCCTCTAGTGGCAAAACCCAGTCCTTCACAGCCTGCTCCTCTGTCTAGCTGTCCCCCACCTTCACATACAGCAATCCATGTCCAGCATATTGCACATTAACCCTTCCTGCTGCAGACAGGTCCATAGGTCAGTCCACTTCCCCTACACCGTCTACTGTATGTATTTGCAGATGCTTCTATCAAAGCAATTGCCCCTGTTGCCTACCTCAAAACTGTATACTCCAAATGTCAGAACCACATCAGATTCGTTACGGGGAAGGCCAAACTTGCTCCACAGCCAGAGCACACTATACCCAGGTTAGAGCTTTGTGCTGCAGTCTTAGCAGTTGAATTAGCAGAGTTCATCGCATCTGAGATGGATATCGACCTGACACAAGCCAAGTTCTACTCAGACAGCAAAGTAGTCCTAGGATACATCCACAATGAAACTAGACGATTCTACGCTTATTTCAACAGCAGAGTGCTATGAATTAGGAGATCAGTTCATCCAAAACAGTGGCATTACATTCCCAAGGACCAAAATCCTGCAGATCACGCAACTAGAGCAGTTGACGCAAGTGGACTAGGAAGCACAACATGGCTCTCAGGATCAAAATTACTGTACACTGAGGAACGTTGTCCAGACACCTTTGAACTAGTGGGAGAGGACTCAGATGCTGAAATCCGCCCTCAGGTGTCTACACTTCAAACATTGACTCCAGCTACTCTCCTCACCCAGAAAACAGGACTATCCAGTGCCCCTCCAGGAGGATTCAACGATGCTTAGGAACCTCTACAAGCACCAATGGAGACAGGTACAAAGTCTTGCCAATACATTCTGGGACAGGTGGCGCAAACAGTATTTGTCTACCCTGCAGCCACGGATGAAGTGGCAATCTACCAGACCTAATCTAAGGATTGGTGACCTCGTCCTTGTGAATGATTGTCAGGCCCATCGGAGCCAGTGGCCACTTGGACTAGTGACTGCAACATTCCCGAGTAAGGATGGCAACGTCCGCAAAATCGAACTTAGGATGGCCAAAGGCAATGAACTTAAGACATTCTCCAGACCAGTAACTGAGCTGGTCCTATTGTCTTCGGAGAATATGAACAGTGACATCCGTTTGATGCCAGATGGGGAGTGTTCTGTCTCCGACATTTAATTCATAATATTTGACTGTCTATCTGATAATATTACTAGTATATCCAGAATGTTCCATTTCTTCCATAGATTTAATGTTTTCATTGTTTTTGGCTCCATCTAGTGACCAGAGTCATAACCGCAGTGTTATTGTGTGTTTACTTCCCGAATCTTTTTTCACCCCGTTCACAATGTATTCTGGGAAGGTTGCAAGGCACCCTGGTAAGTTTTGCAAAGGATTATAGTTAATCCAGACCCCATTTTCCCTCCAGTTCTCCATTTTCTCTCAGCCTGCATCCTGGAAGCATCTCATTTCTCTTCCCCCTTTGTGACAGCATTGCTGGTATGTAATCACACTTCCTATATCTAATTTCTGTCTCAGATCAGCCTGCTCAGTTTTCCCTTCCTCAGCTAGTAGTGCAGATGTTGATCCATAATGTATTATGTATGATATGTATCCCTGATGTACCCTGTATTGACTCAGTGTATGTATAGGTTTTTGTTTGTAGTTTCACCGCATCAACATACCACCACATTCAATAAAACACAGATTCAACCTACAGTCTCCTTATTGGACACAGGTATAGCGGTTTAGCTGCCTGTTTAAGCTACATGAAGTCTGCTTCAATTAGAGAAAACATAAACATTTTGCTTATAAGCGACGGTCTGTAGGACCTATGTTCCTGGTGGGAGATAGTGTGGTTGTCTACCAAGAACTGTTAGGTGTCACGTTCCTGTTGCTGCACAGCAGGAATCCCGTGCCTTGCATTCAGCAGTCTCCCATTCCTCTCCAGCCGCAGAGGAGGCTGCTCAGCAGACTTGTCGATCTAGGTGCTCAGCTCAGACCAGCTCTGTAGGTTTGGTTGCTGCTGCTGCCACCTCTGGTCCAGCTATAGCAACGCACGCTGGTCAGCAGCGAGCTACTCCAAGGACTAAGTCCTCCTTTCAGTCCAATGAGCATGCCCATGGGATGATCTCTCATTGGAGATAGGAGGTCACATGCTCAGGTCCTTCTCCAGCTCGGATTGGACCATCAGGAAGGTCCCGGAAGGACGTGGCTATAAAAGGTTTGCATGGCCGCTCGGCCATGCGCTAATATAGAGAAAGATTTAGACCACGTGCAGTGTTGCATGTGTTGTGTAGCCTAGCTTGTTAGCGCCCAGGATGAGGAGCAAGTAGGAGGCAGAGTCAGAGACTGGTATCAACGCCAAGTGGTGGCTTGGTCTATACGCCATGGTTCACTTGGTCGACACTCCACGGTCGCCGGCGTCACTTAGTGGCATCCACAGTTGCGACGTCGCATGCTTAGTAGGTCTAGAAGGACTCTGACCCTGTGTCCTTGGGACTGAGTTCTGTGACCTGATACTGAGTGTTTACATTGCCGAGCTCTGTGAGCTTTAACAGGCTCCGGCATTTATGTTCAGCGGTAGTGCGGCTCTGTGAAGCAACAGAGTCCGCCCCTGTACACACCGGGTGACGTTAACCCGTATGTGTTCCTCTATTATACCGCCATATAGCCTCCGACATTACTGAGCAGCAGTTTACCACCCCTGCACGGTGGACCCCGGGCTGCGAACGCACCTTATTACCATCTTTATTATTTGGTGCGTTCCGCCTGCCCTAACATTATATTAGCGCCAGGGTCTGGCTAGTAATGGCGGACGAACAGCGATTGCAGCGGTTCATCCAGCAGCTGGAGGGTAGGTTGGCTGCTCATGAGCGCAAAACCTCAGCCATGGATGTTACCGCAATAGCTGTTCAGGCTGCTAGCACGGCTGCAGCTACTTTGCCACTGCCATCCCTGTTCCGATATTATCCCGCCTCCCGCTGCCAGATAAATTTTCTGGCGATGGTAAGGCAAGTAGGGGATTTCTGAGTCAGTGTGCAATACACCTTGAGCTCCTGGCTGCATGTTTTCCCTCAGAGCGGGATAAGCTGGGGTTCATAATATCCCTCCTGTCGGACAGGGCGTTGGAGTGGGCCACGCCATTATGGGAGCACAACGATCATGTGGTACAGAGTGCTCCACAGTTCTTGAGCACTCTGAAACAGGTCTTTTTAGGACCTCGGGTCACCCATGATACGGCGCTCCAACTGCTGGCATCGACACAGGGCTCGTCCATGGTCAGTCATTTTGCCATCCACTTCCGGACCCTAGCATCTGAGCTGGAGTGGCCAGATAAAGCCCTCATTCCTGTATTTTGGAGGGGGCTGGCTGACCATGTGAAGGACGCCCTGGCCACTAGGGAGATTCCTGCCACACTGGAGGAGTTAATAGCAATATCTACTCGCATCGACCTCCGCTTTAATGAGCGAAGGTTGGAGCGAGCCCAGTGTAGGCAGATGTTTCGGCTGGCACCCACCTTCGCCAAACCTCAGGAACCTCCGGTCCAGGCGTTTGAGCCACATGAGGCCATGGAGACGTCTCGAGCGGGATCCAAGTCCCGAACCGCACGGGCACGCATGGTCTGTCATGTCTGCCGGCAGTCAGGACATCTCGCCTCCAGATGTTTTCGGCAACTTGGAGAGCATCCCCGTTTGGTGACCTTGGGAGCTGGCTAACTAAACGCAGAGGTGTCTTCTTCTAAGTTGACCTTTAAGGGGACAGTTTCTATTGGCCCATCCACCCATGTGGTAGAGCTTTGCGTGGATTCTGGGGCGGAGGGCAACTTCATGTCCTCTGCCTTCGCCCAACGGGACGCAATTCCACTAGTTATGCTCGCCAAGCCAGTGACCATACGGGTGATAAATGGGTCGACACTACTATCACAGATAACCCATCAGACCATCCCTTTTATGTTATCCATTTCTCCTTCCCATCAGGAGATCATCTCCCTGCTAGTCATTCCCAAAGGAATTGACGAGGTCCTCTTAGGGATGCCGTGGCTACGGTATCATTCCCCTCATATAGAGTGGTCCTCAGGGAGAATTCTGGGATGGAGTAAATCTTGTGTGGGTAGATGTCAAAGGGAGTGTGTTCAGGTTGCTACTACTGAGGTACCCACAGATCTCTCCTCCCTCCCCAAACACTATTGGCCCTATGCGGACGTGTTCTCCAAGAAGGCGGCGGAGACCTTTCCGTCTCATCGCCTGTCATGATCCAGGTTGGATATGACAGAGAAAATGCACAAGTAACCTTTCTTTTCTGTGAGCTGTTTGCTTAGAGATAGTTTTGCTCCCGGTGGCCAGTATGGTCATTGCACTGGTGTTTTTAGAGATACTTTTGCCCCCGGTGGTGGTGAGCGTCATTGCACTCTGTTTCTTTAGTTAAGTGCACATGATTAGATTGCAGGTGTGATTGCTGGCTCTGCTATAAAAGAGTCACAGGTGTTGCAATTAGCGTTGGTGATAGTCCTCAGTTACAAGCAAGCCTGGGTGAAGGATGGAGCTGAAGGAGAGTCCCGGGCAGCTCAGTGAGAGTCCTGGAGTGGCAGCTATGGTGTCTGCGAGGAGGGCTGGCATGGCTTGATGGAGTGGCAGCTATGGTGTAGAGCTGCACTCATGATGCTGGACTCGGTTGCTGGAAAGCTGGACTCAAGATGCTGGACTCTTTAGCTGGAAAGCCGGACTCATATGCTGGACTCTGTTTCTGGACAGCTGCACGCAGGTGGTGGACTCTGTTTGCTCCAAGACTGCATTATGGTGTTGGATCCGGTCGGAGGAAAAGATGCACGCAGGTGGTGGGCTCTGTTGCTGGGAGCGTAAGCAACAGAGCAATGCTAAGTGGTGCTTCCCTGTTTTGTCTCTTTTCCTTATGTGTGTTTTAGTGCAGTGGTGGGATTAGTTTTCGCACCGGCCATTACACTAGAAAGGGGTAGGTGGAGGGCGAGCTAGGGTTTAAAGGAATCCTGAGCGGCGCCCGGTGCGGAACCGGCCTAGGGAATGTTAGGAGTGTAGAGACACTGACTCAGGGGAGTGCAGGAGGTCTCCACGTCCCCGTTCCCTATCGCAGGGCCGCCATTGTTATTGTTACCCAGGTTTTCCCTTTTATTGTTTAAATTCGCCTTACTGGAGGTGGGGTTTCCAGACATACGTGTATTTCCAAAATTCGCCTGTTGGAGGCGGCGTATCCAGCTGCATGTTTTATTATTTAAATTCGCCCAACTGGAGGCGGTGTATCCAGGGTCACACGTGTCATCTAAATCCGCCCTGCTGGAGGCGCTGTGTCCAGCCACGCGTCACCATGACATCGCCCCTATGACTGTCCTATCGACCTCTTGCCTGGGGCTGAGCCTCCTCAGGGTCGAGTTCATCCATTCTCTCTCCCGGAGACGGAGGCAATGTCTCAGTATATCAGGGAGAATCTGGCAAGAGGCTTTATTAGGAAGCAAGTGTCACCTGCAGGGGCGGGGTTTTTCTTTGTGCAGAAGAACGGAGAACTACGTCCATGCATAGATTACAGGGGTCTTAACGCCATCACCGTTAAGAACAGGTACCCTTTGCCCCTGATATCGGAGCTTATTGATAGGTTGAGGGGAGCTTTGGTATTTACCAAACTAGACCTGCGGGGTGCTTACAACCTGATTCGCATCCGTAAGGGGGACGAATGGAAGACAGCATTTAACACCAGGGATGGGCAATATGAATATCTGGTGACGCCCTTCGGGCTCTGTAATGCTCCGGCCGTCGTCCAAGACTTTGTGAATGACATCTTTGGGGATATGCTCACCACCTCGGTTGTAGTCTATCTGTATGATATCCTCATCTACTCTCCAGATATAGACTCCCACCGGAGAGATGTTTGCAAAGTCTTCGACTTCCTACGGGCAATCTCACTCTACGCCAAGTTAGAGAAGTGTGTGTTTGAGCAGGAGTCGTTGCCATTCCTGGGCTATATCATCTCCGCCCAGGGATTGGCCATGGATCCTGCCAAGCTACAGGCGGTTATTGATTGGCAGGATCCTCATTCCCTCAAGGCGGTGCAGCGCTTTATGGAATTTATTAACTATTATCGCCAATTCATTCCTCACTTCTCAACCTTGGTAGCTCCCTTGGTGGCCCTCACCAAGAAGGGAGCAAATCCTAAATTGTGGTCAGAGGAGGTCTCCAAGGCCTTCCTCTCTATTAAGTCTCATTTTGCCAGCGCTCCCATTTTACATCGCCCCAATGTAGATAAACCATTTATTTTAGAGGTGGATGCCTCGTCCGTCGGTGCTGGAGCGGTCCTGTTCCAGAAGGACGCTCAAGGTCGGAAGCACCCTTGCTTCTTCTTTTCTAAGACCTTCTCACCAGCGGAGAGGAACTTTTCCATTGGGGAAAGGGAGCTGCTGGCCATGAAATTGGCCTTTTCTGAAGGGAGACATCTCCTGGAGGGGGCCCGTTACCCCTTCCAAGTCTACACTGACCACAAAAATTTAGAGTATTTACAAACCGCCCAGCGGCTAAATTTTCGCCAAGCCCGATGGTCTCCAGGCTGCGAATGCACCTTATTGCCATCTTTATTATTTGGTGTGTTCCGCCAGCCCTAACAAGAACATTCGTCTAAATGTTCCTTCTGCTAAGCTAGGTGTGATGTTGTCACATCTCCTGTTGTTTGTGGGCTGTTGCCCTTGTTTGCATTCTTTGCCTAGTAACAGTGATGTAGGGGAGAGGAGGAGTCGGGGGGAGGGACGTAGAGAGGAAGGAGGAAGTAAGGAATAAAAAAAAGCACGGCCTGTGCAGCCAAGCACCAGCACATCAGCGTACGTCTCTGCATTCTTTATCGCCGACATCACGACACTACAACTGGCGACGAGGAAGCGTTCCTTCATCAGCCACAGGTATTTCAGTCCCACGAACAGTCTACAAGGCTATCAGCACTCACTATGGCTTGTCTACCCGCATTTCCTGCTTTTGATGTGCATCAGTCCCAAGCAAACCTGGCAGTATCTTGGGATAAATGGCTAAAGCGATTCGAGATATTTCTGCAAGCCATGAATGTCTCTGATGATACCCGAAAAAAAGCCATGCTGTTACACTACGCAGGGGAGCAGGTTTACGATATATTCATTACTCTGCCGAATACAGGGGAGGACAAGGACTATGAGCTCAGCAAAGCTGCGTTAAGCAAGCACTTCTCCCCTCACAGAAATCCGGCATTTGAAATTTTTAAGTTCAGGCAGTCAAAGCAGTCGCCAACAGAAAGCATGGCTGAGTATCATGTCCGGCTACGACACCTTGCAGCGCACTGTGAATTTGCGGAAGTAGACAAAGAAATCCAAATGCAGATCGTACAAGGATGTATTTCCTCCAAGTTAAGGAGACAAGCACTCAGAGACCCCACCATGACATTAGCGAAGTTGCTAGATACAGCGCGTATAAATGATGCTGCAGACAAACAAGCTAAACTGATAGAGAACATCGAGCATGAGCCAGACGCGACATCTTCTATAGCAAAGCTTACACAGAAACCAAATGTGCCTCGCACGCAGGCAGCCACATGTTACAACTGCGGTGGATAGTATCCTCACCAGAATGTCTGCCCAGCAAAGGGAGGAACTTGTCATAATTGCGGAAAGCAAAATCATTTTGCAAAGGTGTGTAGATCCAAGCCACAATCTCCTCATACCACCGCACAACCTAGGCCACCAAAGATCCAAACACTGCAGATTAATGACGAGTCCCACAGCACCTATTTATTCTCCGTGACGGAAGAGGGATCTAATACTGTGCACGCAGTTACTAATCCAAAACGAGTAATCCTAGTGAATGGCAATCCAATAGAAGCCCTGGTAGACACGGGGGCATCAGTCAACGTCATCAGTCATACTGTCTACAACCAGCTCCTAAACAAACCTACTCTACAAAGTACTAATATAAAGATTTTTCCTTATGGCTCAGCAGCTGCACTGCCCCTGTGCGGAAAATTTCAGTCAGAAGTTGCAGCTGAAGGAAAGTCCATCACTGACACCTTTTATGTGGTAGAATGCTCTGCGGACACACTTCTCAGCTGTACCAGTGCAATATCTCTGGGCCTTGTGAACCTTGTCAACAGCATTACAGGTCCTTCGGCCCACCACATTATGCAGAAGTACCCAAATCTCTTTAAAGGCCTAGGTAAGCTAAAGGATGTTCAAATAAAATTGCATATAGATCCGTCAGTACAGCCCTCTATTCAGCCCCACAGGCGCATTCCATTCCATGTCCGCAAGCTTGTGGAGCAAGAACTGCAAGACTTGGAGGCGTCCGATGTCGTCGAACGCATTGAAGGCCCGACCCCCTGGGTTTCACCAATCGTTGTTGCACCTAAACCGAAGCAGCCAGGTAAAATCCGACTATGTGTGGATATGCGCCACGCCAATCGGGCGATCCAAAGAGAAAGGCACATCACGCCCACTATTGATGACATTCTCGCAGACCTGAATGGTGCAAAAGTATTTTCAAAAATTGACCTAAACTCGGGCTATCATCAACTTGAATTGCATCCAGACTCCAGGTACATTACAACTTTTAGCACGCATGTGGGCCTGCGCAGATTTAAGAGATTGAACTTTGGCATCTCATCGGCCGCAGAAATTTTTCAGAATATCGTCAGCCAGGTTCTGTCTGGCATTGCAGGAGTCCTCAACGTCAGTGATGATATTCTCATTTATGGCACAACCCAAGAGGAACATGACAATCGCCTAGAACAAGTGTTTCAAAGACTCCAAGCCTGCAATCTCACTGTCAATCCGTCAAAATGTGAATTTAACCAAAAATCATTAACTTTTTTTGGATACATCTTTTCTAAACAAGGAGTTTCAGCTGACCCACAGAAAGTGGCTGCCATAAAATCGGCTAGCCCACCGCAAAATGTGTCAGATGTTCGCAGCTTCCTAGGACTGGTCACATACTGTGGGCGATTTATACCTGACCTAGCCACTGTTTCTGAACCTCTGCGAAAGCTCACAAAGAAAGACTCTCCGTGGACATGGGGTACTGAGCAGCAAGCAGCTTTTGACGCATTGAAAACCAACCTAACCAGCGACACTGTCATGGCCTATTTTGACCCGTCAAAACCCACACAGCTACTGGTGGATGCTAGTCCAGTAGGCCTAGGGGCAATTCTCACACAAGTGTCTAGCGCAGGCGACATATCCACAATCTCATATGACAGCAAGACACTAACGGATACAGAGCAGCGATATTCACAAACTGAGAGAGAAGCCCTGGCAGTTGTGTGGGGGTGCCTTCATTTCCATTTATACCTTTTTGGACATCAATTCACAGTGATAACTGACCACAAGCCACTCGTTCCAATTTTCAATATGCCCTCGTCAAAGCCTCCCCCGCGTCTTGAACGCTGGTTGCTCCGCTTACAGAACTATCATCTCCAGTTGAGATACGAGGCGGGAGCTGGAAATCCCGCAGACTATTTCTCGAGACACCCAGCACCACAGCCCACCACAGGCGACATCCCCGCGACGATTCTGGCGGAGGAGCATGTCAACTTTGTCGTCGCCCATTCGGTACCGAAAGCTATGACCATACAGGAAATTAAGCAAGCGATGGATACCGATCACCAACTTCAATTTGTGATAGAGACGGTTCGGTCCAAGAACTGGAGCAGTTTTCTCGCTGAGGCACGCCTTCACCCTCCTGATCAGGCTGGGTACCTGGAGGTTTTCTTTAACGCGAGACATTCACTATCAGTATCAGACTCAAATATGCTCTTAAGAGATAATCGCCTGGTGATACCTCAGAAACTTCAGAGCAGGGTACTGGATCTGGCGCATGAAGCTCATCAAGGGGTCGTGAAAACGAAGCAGCTACTTCGGGAGAAAGTGTGGTTTCCCGGACTTGACAAAAAGGTGGAGGCACTCGTTGAAACATGCATACCGTGCCAAGCCACTACAGTTGCCCATAGACGTGCACCATTACAAATGACACCCCTGCCAGCCGGCCCATGGATAGCTGTTAGCATCGATTTCTGCAGTCTACCAGATAGCTCCTATCTGCTGGTGATCATGGATGACTTTTCAAGGTTTCCAGTCACCGAACATGTTTCTACAACCTCGGCCAAGGCTGTTTTACCAAAATTAGACAAGATCTTCTCGGCATATGGCATACCTGAGATCGTGAAATCTGACAATGGACCGCCTTTTAATAGCACAGACTTTCAGTCCTTCGCAACCTACCTGGGTTTCACACACCGGAAAATAACTCCTTGCTGGCCTCAGGCCAACGGAGAAGTCGAACGATTCATGCAATCGCTCAACAAGACCCTAAGGATTGCTACCATGGAGCACAAGGACTTACAGCAAGAGTTGAATGCATTCCTCAGACAGTACAGGGCTACACCCCACTCTACAACGGGAATACCACCTGCAACGGCACTGTTCAACAGGCCCTTACGGGTCAAACTTCCAAGCATGCCAGCAATCTCCGTCCAGACCCCGATTTCTATTAATGACTCCATATCAAAGGAAAAGATGAAATGGTACGCAGATAAGCGCAACCATCGAGGCAGACAGCCGGCAATACAGGTGGGCGATTGGGTCCTGGCACAAAGGTTAAAAGCGACTAGCAAGTTTGCGTCACCGTACTATCCGGAACCCTTTCAAGTTATAGACGTTAAGGGCACCATGGTTACTGCCCGGAATCAAAGTCGTCAGGTCACACGAAATGTGTCCCACTTTAAAAAACTCCGGGGCCACGTCCCAAAAACCACGCCTATTGAGGAAGCGGAGAGCGACGACTTCCTGCCAGAGATTGGAGATGCCGTAAGCCTAACAGGGGATGTCTCCGGGGATACTCAGGGCTCATCTGGTGATGGGCTGTCTCACCGCTATCCGACTAGGACCTATCGAAGACCACCTGCCCACCTTACAGACTATGTTCTGCAGTGAGACTTAATGTTTGAACGACAATATTCTTCAAATGTTTCAGTTTTTTTTTGTTGTGAGAAAAGAAGAGGTGTGATGTTGTCACATCTCCTGTTGTTTGTGGGCTGTTGCCCTTGTTTGCATTCTTTGCCTAGTAACAGTGATGTAGGGGAGAGGAGGAGTCGGGGGGAGGGACGTAGAGAGGAAGGAGGAAGTAAGGAATAAAAAAAAGCACGGCCTGTGCAGCCAAGCACCAGCACATCAGCGTACGTCTCTGCATTCTTTATCGCCGACATCACGACACTACACTAGGTACCAGGTTTATTGGTCCTTACATGATCGTTGAGGTTGTCAATTCAGCTGCCTTTCGCTTACACCTTCCTCCGTCCCTACAGATCCCCAATGTATTCCATAAGTCCCTTCTTAAGTCATTTGTACCATCCTCTGCTGGGTCCCCATCCCCTCCGCCTCCTGTCTCTGTGGATGGTCAGACTGAGTATGAAGTTTAACGGATTGTGGATTCTCGCATGGTCTGCAGTTCACTTCAGTATTTGGTCCATTGGAGGGGTTACGGTCCTGCGGATCGATCTTGGGTCCTGGCGCAATCTGTCCATGCTGATCGACAGGGTTGGGCGTTTTATACAAGTTAGGCTAATTTCACGTTAGCGTTTTTTGAGCAGCGCATCGTGCGCAATAGAGATGCATGCAAAAAAACGCATCATGCGTTTTTGCATGCGTTTGCGGTTTTTATGCGCATTCGTTCTCTAGGGGTTAAAACCAGTGTCTACACATTTTTACGGCAAAAATGCATGCGCATGAAATGCAGATGAACGCATGTCCATGCGCACGCCTGTGTTACCATAGCCCGTAATTCGTTATTTTGTCATATTGCATGTACAAGCGTGCGCATGCGTTTTTTTTACGCCTTTCGGCGGACCCAAAAATGCAACAGGTTGTGTCTGGCACGCCTAGGCGCACACCTTGAAAAAAACGCATGCGCACGAAAACACATTCGAACGCATGCAAACACAAGACCATGCACACGCCATGATAAACATAGGTACGCATGACACATGCACATGGACGCGCACGTTGCGCTGCGCAAAAAAATGCTAATGTGAAACCAGCCTTATCCTGGGAAGCCTGGGGGTCCGGTGCCCCCCCCTTGAAAGGAGGGTACTGTCATGATCCAGACTGGGTTCTGAGTCATGTCTTTCCATGTTCCCAGTCTGGTCATCACAGGGGTTAACTTTTCTCAGCTTCAGTCTGGTTTCAGGTTTGCTATTTAGCTCCGCTGCATCCAGCAGGCGGTGTCAGCTATAGTTCTGCCTTCAGCGTGTGTATCTGACTCTGGTATATCCTGATTTGTCCTGCTGTGATCCTTTACTTGTCCTGTGTCTGTTAATTCCCTCTGTCTGTCCTGACTCAGTGTTTCCCTGTAAGTTTGTTGACTCCCTGGTTTTGACTTGGCTTGCATTCGGACCTGCTTCTGTCTTTTGTCTTATCTGCTTCCGAACGCTGCTGATCCCCCCTGGCTTGTTTCTGACCATGTGTACTGCTGTGACCTCTGGTACTTTTGCTCCTATTTCTGACTCAGCTCATCTGACCACTCTTTCGCCACCTGGTTCTCAGGTCCCAGTCTGGTAGCTCCCACTAGTGTCTACCTGTCCCTAACCTTTTTGCCTGTACTTGTTTTGTCATTTTATATTACAGCAGCTGGATCTGCATGCACCTTGCCATGCCTGTCTGTACATCAGCCGGAAACGCCCGCAACTGCAGTGCCAGTATGTACATACGCCAGATCCACCGCATCTGCTGTGCCAGTCTGTATTTCCCCTGCGTCTGCCGGGACCAGCCATGACAGTTTGAATATCAGCTGAACCCGCCTGCACTTGCCTTGTCAACCTGTGTATCAGCCCGACCTGCATACTCCAGCCAGCCTGTATACTAATTACAGAAAACTGACGGCACATCTAGAACTAGTCTGAACAAGTGCATACCAAAAAAACAGCTTACATCTCAAAATGAAGAAATCGTTGCCCTCAATTGCATTAAGGCATATCAATGTGAAATACAAGAAGTGTGAAAAGCGTAATGGCTTTTGAATTTTAGGAAAAACACGAGATACTTAGCACAAAATATGGCCAAAAAATGTGAGCCCATTCACCAACGTCAAGGTGATCTTGTTGAATGTGTCCCTGACCTGACTACCTAGTGTAAACATTTACCTATGGCTAATAACTTAGTAAAGCCTGTATTTATAGGAAGGTCGGAACAAAATGTGTTTGGATGGAATTAAAATCACAGCATGGTGAAGGGCGGAGTGTTCAGTCAGAAAGCTAGCATACAAATTACAGAAAACTGACGGCACATCTAGAACTAGTCTGAACAAGTGCCTGTATACTAGACGGCCCCGCCAGCACTTGCAATGCCAGCTATACCAGTCCACACCTGCCTGCATCAGGTCGGGCCGTTCCGTGGTCTGTCCTGGAGTAGCACCTGGTGTTCTTTGGGAGCCAAGCCTAACCCCACCATCAGGGGCTCTAGTGAAATGTCAGGTGCTCACCTAGTCACCTAGTCACACCCCTCCAGGATCTCCTCGGATCACTCCCATCACAGGATGGATCAGGGAAATGTGATAGATATACTATATCTCAACTTCAGCAAAGCATTCGATAAAGTATCTCATACTATCCTTATTGAAAAATTGACCAAGTATGGGACTGACAAGGTTACTGTTAGGTGGATTCATAAGTGGCTCAATAATCGTACTCAAAGAGTGGTAATAAATGGTTGTACATCCAATTGGAATGCCAATACAGTTGAAAGCACTGATGAGACAGGAAGCATTACAATCCCTCTCCCATGATCCCCACTCAGTGTCTGACGTCCCTGACGCAGACTCTGACAGCAGGTGTATTGACGTCATTACTTGGTGCCCGTTGTCCTGAGATGACTGGGTGCTCGGAGCAGCGGGATAATGAGGAGGATAGGTGAGTATTGTATTTATTTTATTTTTTTATGGGGAGTGCATTTTACTACCGTATTTTTCGGACCATAAGACGCACTTTTTCCCAAAAAAATTTTTGGGAAAATGGGGGTGCGTCTTATGGTCGCAATATACTTACAAATCTGGCGGCAGAGATCTCGGTGGCAGAGGTCCCGATGCAGCCTCCCTTCTCATGCTGGTACGGCTGTGGTGCGGCGGTGACTGTGCTCTGTGGTGTTTTCCCCTCATGCTTTAAACATGCCTCAATCACACCTATGTTTAAAAAACCCTCTCTTGACCCATCCTCTGTATCTAGCTATCGCCCTATATCACTTCTCCCTTATGCCTCAAAACTACTGGAACAACACGTCCATCTTGAACTGTCCTCCCACCTCTCTTCTTGCTCCCTCTTCGACCACTTACAATCTGGCTTCCGGCCACACCACTCCACTGAAATGTCCCTAACTAAGGTCACCAATGACCTGTTAACCGCCAAAGCCAAGTGACACTACTCTGTCATCCTCCTCCTCCTGGACCTTTCCTCTACCTTTGACACAGTGGACCATTCCTTATTACTACAGACCCTCTGATTTCTTGGTATCAGACTTGACCCTATCTGGGATCGCATCATACCTAATAGACCAGACATTCAGTGTCTCCCACTCACACACCACCTCCTCACCGTACCCCCTATCTGTCGGAGTCGCACAAGGTTCAGTCCTAGGGCCCCTGCTCTTCTCCATTTACACATTCGGCCTCGAATAGCTCATAGAATCTCATGGCTTTCAGTATCACCTCTATGCTGATGACACACAGATCTACATCTCTGGACCAGATATCACCTCCCTACTAACCAGAATCCCTCAATGTCTGTCTGCTATTTCATCCTTCTTCTCCGTTAGATTTCTAAAACTTAATATGGACTAAACAGAATTCATCATCTTTCCCCATCTCACGCGACCCCCCCAACGGACCTATCCATTAAAGTAAACGGCTGCCCACTCTCCCCAGTCCCACAAGCTCCCTGCCTTGGGGTTATCCCTGACACTGATCTCTCTTTCAAGCTACATATACAAGCCCTTTCCACTTCCTGCCGACATCAACTCAAAAATATTTCACGGATCCGTACATTCCTCAACCAAGAATCTGCAAAAACCCTAGTCCATGCCCTCATCATCTCCCACCTTGACTACTGCAACCTCCTGCTCTGTGGCCTCCCCTCTAACACTCGCACCCCTCCAATCTATTATAAACTCTGCTGCCTGACTAATCCACCTGTCCCCCCGCTATTCCCTGGCCTCTCGACTCTGTCAATCCCTGCACTGGCTCCTGATTACCCAAAGACTCCAGTTCAATACCCTAACCATGACATACAAAGCCATCCACAACCTGTGTCCTCCGTACATCTGTGACCTCGTCTCCTGGTACTTACTTGTACACAACCTTCAATCCTCACAAGATCTCCTTCTCTAGTCCCCTCTTATCTCCTCTTCCCACAATCGCATACAAGATTTCTCCCGCTCATCCCCCCTACTCTGAAACTCTCTACCACAACATATCAGACTCCCGCCTACCATGGAAATCTTCAAAAAGAACCTGAAGACCTACCTCTTCTGACAAGCCTACAACCTGCAATAACCACCGATCCACCAAACCGCTGCATGACCAGCTCTAACTTCACCTACTGTATCCTCACCCATCCCTTGTACATTGTGAGCCCTCGTGGGCAGGGTCCTCTCTCCTCCTGTACCAGTCGTGATTTGTATTGTTTAAGATTACTGTACTTGTATTTATTATGTATACCCATCCTCACATGTAAATCGCCATGGAATAAATGGTGCTATACAATAAATAATAATAATATGGATGCCTATGGGGAGTGTATTATACTATATACTGTGGGTACGGAAAGTATTCAGACCCCTTTAAATTTTTCACTCTTTCTTTCATTGCATCCATTTGGTAAATTCAAACAAGTTAATTTTTTTCTCATTAATGTACACTCTGTACCCCATCTTGACTGAAAGAAATGTATTGTATTTTTACAATAAAAAGCATCTTTTAGCGTATGACAGCTGCCAAACATAAAAACCCACCATAAATAGTAAATCAAACCCCCCTTATCACCCTATTAGTTAGTGAAAAATAATAAAATTAAAAAAAATGTATTTATTTCCATTTTCCGCTAGGGTTAGGGCTAGGGTTAAGGTTAGGGTTAGAGCTGAGGTTAGGGGTGTGTTGGGGTTAGGGCTGAAGTTAGAATTGGGGGGTTTCCACTGTTTGGGCACATCAGGGGTTCTCCAAACGCAACATGGCGTCTGATCTCAATTCCAACCAATTCTGCGCTGAAAAAGTCAAACGGTGCTCCTTCCCTTCCAAGCTCTGCCATGCGCCCAAACAGTGGTTTATCCCTACATATGGGGTACCAGCGTACTCAGGACAAATTGGACAACAACTTTTGTGATCCAATTTCTCCTTTTACCCTTGGGAAAATAAAAAATTGGGTACTAAAAGGTCATTTTTGTGGAAAAAATATGATTTTTTTATTTTCACGCCTGGGCGTTATGAAGTTCTGTGAAGCACTTGGGGGGTTCAAAGTGCTCACCACATATCTAGATAAGTTCCTTGGGGGGTCTAGTTTCCAAAATGGGGTCACTTGTGGGGGGTTTCCACAGTTTAGGCACATCAGGGACTCTCCAAATGCGACATGACACCCGCAGACCATTCCATCAAAGTCTGCATTCCAAAACGTCACTACTTCCTGTCAGGAACCCCGCACTGCACTTGCTCACTGAGCCAGTGCGTGTGTCCTGAGTACGAAAACAGTGCTCAAAGATACCTGTGGAGCAGGGCAGCAGCCGTGACAATGCGTGCTTCAGAGTATCACGACCTGAAGCATGTGACTGCTGGGGGCGTGGCCTAAGCTTCACAGAGCTAGGAGCTGCAGGGAAACTCCTAGAAAGGTAACTTCAGGACAATGTTACCAAGGGGCATAGACAGACAGAAACCAGATGAAGCCTGGTCAAAGCACAAGATAGCAATACAGTACCAAAGGGTTAGAGAGAATGGATAGTCAGGACGTAACAATAGATCTGAAAACCAGAGCGGGCAATAGACGGTACAATAGGGACAAACTGTAACAGGGTAACGATAGCCAAGCCAGGAGGTCAGAACCAGAAAAGACAATAGTACCAAAATGAGAGACGGAGTACAGAGTGAGGGAACATACCTGGTCATACACGGGAAGCAAACAAGCAACGCAGAATACACGCACACCAGGGGTCAGACACACCAGATCAACAGTATAGATGACAGAGAACCCTGGTAAAGAGTGAGTATAAATACCCCTCCCAGATCCAGAAAGAGGCCACGAGCACTTAACCCTGTGAGTGCAGGGCAAGAACCCTGTTCAAACCATGACAGTACCCTCCTCTTAACAGGGGGACACTGGACCCCCAGGCTTGTCTGGGTATCTGGCGTGGAAAGCCCACACCAGACGATCGGCATGCACCGAACTGGCCGGAACCCATGACCGATCCTCCAGAGAGTACCCCTTCCAGTGTATCAGATACTGGAGTCTCCGGCGCACCCACCGGGAGTCAACAATGCGCCCTATTTCATACTCCAGCTGCCCCTCTACCAGCACTGGCAGAGCATTTGATGAGGGATCCTCTCTCACCGTCCCCACAGGCTTTAACAGGGACCTGTGGAAGACATCAGAAATTTTAAAGGAGGTGGGCAGCTTCAGTCGGTAGGCTACTGGGTTAACAACCCACAACTTTGTATGGGCCAATAAACTTGGGGCCCAGCTTTATAGATGGTATCTTAAGCTTGATATTGCGGGTGGATAGCCACACCTTCTCCCCTACTGCAAATGCTGGACCAGGCCCCCTCCTCCTGTCAGCAAACCGCTTATAGTTTTCCTGGGCCTTGGAAATATTCCTCTGAACCTCCCTCCAAAGAATTCTAAGACGTGTCGCACCCTCAGCTCCAGGACAACTTGAATCCATGCGGGAAAACTCTCCAAAATGTGGGTTAAACCCATAGTTGATCTGAAAGGGAGACTTCCCAGTACATTGACTCACACGACCGTTGAATGCAAACTCTGCCATGGGCAATACCTCACACCAGTCCTCCTGCCTGGAAGAGGCAAAGCATCTCAGAATCTGCTCCAACGATTGGTTTTTGCGCTCCCTCTGTCCATTAGACTCTGGGTGGTAGGCAGAGAAGGACAACGAAATCCCAGCTTTTTGCAAAAAGCCCTCCAGAACCTGGCTACAAACTGTACCCCTCTGTCTGACACCACATTCATAGGCACTCCATGCATCCGAATTATATGCTGCATAAATAAGCGGGCCAGGGTTTCAGCAGATGGTAACGCGGGGAGAGGTACAAAATGGGCTTGTTTTGAAAACCTATCCACCACCACCCATATCACCGAGTTGCCCCTGGAAGGAGGAAGATTTGTGATAAAATCCATGGACAAATGTGTCCATAGTCTATCCGGAATTGGCAAAGGCACCAACTCCCCGGCCGGCTGGCCGGACCTGAGAACTTTTAGAACGAGCACACACCCCACATGCAGTCACAAACTGTTTAATATCTGTTACCATAGAGGGCCACCAGAAACCCCTCGCAATTGCCCCCCGGGTAGCTGCAATCCCAGGGTGAGCACTCAACATAGAATCGTGAAATTCCTGCATAAGTCCGAGACGGAAGCGTTTCGGTACAAACAATTTACCCGGGGGTTTACCACCCGGAGCCCGAGCCTGGGCCTCCAAAATTCCTCTCTGTAACTCAGATGAGATTTCGGCCACGACTACTCCTGGCTGAAGAATGGAAGAGGGAGGTTCTGGAGGGGACACCGATTCAAAGCTTCGGGATAAGGCATCAGCCTTGATGTTTTTAGATCCCGGGCGGAATGTGATAGTAAACTGAAATCGACAAAAAAAAAGCGCCCACCGAGCCTGTCTGGCAGGCTCGATATAGGCCAAATTTTTGAGATCAGTGATGACTGTAATGGGATGAACAGCCCCCTCCAGGAAATGCCTCCATTCTTCAAAAGCCAACTTTACCGCCAACAACTCTCTATTGCCGACATCGTAATTTCTCTTGGCAGAGGAAAATTTTTTAGAGAAGAAAGCGCAAGGCCTCAGATTAGTAAGGGTAGGAGGGCCCTGAGACAAAACTGCCCCCACCCCTACTTCCGAGGCGTCAACCTCCACGACAAAAGGTCTTGACGGGTCGGGATGTACCAATACAGGGGCTGAAGAAAAGCACTTTTTTAATGTCATGAAAGAATTTTTTGCAGCTACAGACAAATTTTTTACATCATCTCATTTGAGAGTGAGGTCCATTAGAGGCTTTACCACCTGCGAGAAACAATTAATAAATTTCCTATAAAAGTTGGCAAAGCCCAAAAATCGCTGCGACCCTTTCAAGTCATGAGGCTGCACCCAAACCGTAACAGTCTGGACCTTCTTAGGATCCATGCGGAACCCCTCCCCTGACACAATCAACCCCAGAAAGGATACTTCTTGCATGAAAAATGAGCATTTTTCCAACTTGGCATGCAAATGATTCTCCCTCAGTCTCATGAGAACATCCGCAAATGGTGCAAGTGAGATAGACTGTCCATCGAGTACACCAGAATATCATCCAAATAGATAACCACAAAACGACCAATTAAATCAGAGAAAATTGCATTAATAAAATTCTGAAAAGCAACAGGAGCGTTGGTGAGACCAAAGGGCATAACCAAGTTTTCGAACAGCCCTTCAGTCGTCAGGAATGCTGATTTCCATTCGTCCCCTTCCCGGACTCTTATAAGGTTATATGCCCCACGTAAATCCAGTTTAGAGAACCACTTGGCCCCGGTGAGTTGGTTACATAGATCAGGAATTAGGGGGAGAGGGTATGTATTTTTCACAGTAATTTTGTTTAATTCCCGAAAGTCGAGGCACGGCCGCAAACCACCATCTTTTTTCTTAACAAAAAAGAAGCCCGCCGCCTCAGGTGAAACAGAAGGCCTAATATGCCCTTTGCGGAGACTCTCCGTAATGTACTCCTTCATAGCTAGACGTTCGGGCCCGGACAAATTGAACAGGCGAGCCTTAGGTAACTTGGCTCCAGGGACTAGATTAATGGCACAATCAAAGGGTCTATGTGGTGGTAGCGCCTCAGCCTCACTTTCAGAAAATACGTCTTCAAAATCTTTCAGGTACTCCGGAATACCTTCCAGATCGACAGACGACACTGACACAGATTTTACTGGGGTGACAAGAGTTGTCAAGTTACAACATAGACCGTTAGCCATACAACCCCACTGACTGATCTCCCCCATGACCCAGTCAATAGTAGGATTGTGACGTTGAAGCCAAGGCATACCCAGTACCAGTCCAGCCGGCAGATTATTTAGAACAAAACACCTTAATTTTTCCACGTGAGTGGAACCCACTTTCAGAGAAAAGGTATCAGTCATGAAACAAATTCCGTCCTGGGTGATAGGAGGAGAATCAATTGCCACGATTTTAACAGGATCTTTTAACCTGACTGTCCCTATCTTACGAAAAGTCACAACTTTGGCATCGATCAGATTAATAGAAGAACCACAGTCAACAAAGGCGGTAGTCACAACCGGACCGCCTGTAAGTTCTAGTTCCACCGGAAGCAGAATTCTAGTAAGTGAGGAAAAGGGTGCCTAGGAGTCTGGGCAACCTCCTCGATTGTTACCCAGACTCAGTCGTTTTCCTGACGGCTTCACTGAAGAAGGGCAAGAAGGACAGTTCCTTCTCCAATGTCCAGCGGATCCACAGTAAAAGCACAATTGGTTGTTTCTATGGTGTCTCCTCTCTTTTTCCTTCAATGACGTGGCACCAACCTCCATGGGCTCAGGACTAGATGCAGAGTCTCTCATATTGGAGAATAAAGGGGTCTCCTGCAGCATGAACTCTTTTGCCCGCAGCCTACGATCCATGCGGACAGCCTGGATCATAGCGTCCTCCAAAGAATCCGGTGGAGGATGAAGGGCTAGGGCATCTTTCAAACGTTCGGACAGGCCTCTACAGAACAAACCGCAGAGGGCAGCATCATCCCAGGAGACCTCCGCTGCCCAGCATCTGAACTCAGAGCAGAACCATTCAGCAGAGTGCCTCCCCTGTGTCACACTCATCACCATATCCTCTGCCAGACGCACTCTATCAGGCTCATCATAAATGTGCACCAGAGCCTCAAAGAACAAATTCACAGATATATGTTCAGGAGCAGAGGAAGAGAGAGAGAAAGCCCATGCCTGTGGAGCACCCCGAAGTAGGGAAATGACGACCCCCACCCACTGGAACTCATCCCCGGAGGAGCGGCGCCTCAGAGAAAAATAAAGCTTGCATCCTTCTCTGAACGACCTGAACTCCCTTTTATCCCCTGAAAAAAAGGTCTGGCAATTTGAATGGAGATTCGGGGGATGCCAATGACACATCTCCATCCCCAGCACTAGGAGCCCCTGCAGCGACAGCCCCCTGCACAGTATCCACCAACTGTTGCTGGGTATGGACCATTGTGCGCTGTTCCACATTAAGTTTGTGGAACATTTGGGTCAGGTGCTTGACCTGATCAGCCAAAGCTTGTATGGGATCCATGAGGATAACACACTTTTTGTTTTTTTGTTTTTTTCCTTCAGAGGAAAAAACAACTGAAATGGTCAGCTATAATGTCAGGAACACCGCACTGTACTTGCTCACTGAGCCAGTGCGTGTGTCCTGAGTACGAAAACAGTGCTCAAAGATACCTGTGGAGCAGGGCAGCAGCCGTGACGATGCGTGCTTCAGAGTATCAGGACCCAAAGCGCGTGACTGCTGGGGGTGTGGCCTAAGCTTCACAGAGCTAGGAGCTGCAGGGAAACTCCTAGAATGGTAACTACAGGACAATGTTACCAAGGGGCATAGACAGAGGCAGAAACCAGATGAAGCCGGGGTCAAAGCACAAGATAGCAATACAGTACCAAAGGGTTAGACAGAATGGATAGTCAGGATGTAGCAATAGATCAGAAAACCAGAACGGGCAATAGACGGTACAATAGGGACAAACTGTAACGGAGTAACGATAGCCAAGCCAGGAGGTCAGAACCGGAGAAGACAATAGTACCAAAACGAGAGACGGAGTACAGAGTGCGGGAACAGATCGGGTCACACACGGGAAGCAAACAAGCAAAGCAGAATATATGCACACCAGGGGTCAGACACACCAGAACAACAGTATAGCTGACAGAGAACCCTGGTAAAGAGTGAGTATAAATACCCATCCCAGATCCAGAAAGAGGCCACGAACACTTAACCCTGTGAGTGCAGGGCAAGAACCCTGTTCAAACATGACACTTCCCTTCCGATCCCCGACGTGTGCCCATACAGTAGTTTTCTCCCACATATGGGATATCAGCGTACTCAGGACAAATTGGACAACAACTTTTGTGGTCCAATTTCTCCTGTTACCCTTGAGAAAATAAAAAAATTGGGGACTAAATGATCATGTTTGTGGAAAAAATATGATTTTTTTATTTTCACGCCCGGACATTATAAACTTCTGTGAAGCACTCAAAGTGCTCACCACTAGTGTTGAGCGATACCATGCGATACCCTAAAATATCGGATCGGATGGTATCGGCCCGATACGAAAAAAGTATCGGGTATCGCCGATTCCGATACCGGAAGTCCCATTCAAGTCTATGGGATTTCCGGTATCGGAATAAGAAAACCCCTTTTCTCTCCTTGTACAGCCTATCGGGGGGGGTGTACGGACCTTCCGGGGGTCTGTGCCGACTACCCGGTGGTCTATGCCGGCCTGCCGGTGGTCTGTACCGACTGCCCGGGTGTCTGTGCAGGCTGCGGGGGGCTGTGCCGGTCTGCCGGTGGTCTGTACCAACTGCCCCGGTGTCTGTGCAGGCTGCGGGGGGCTGTGCTGGCCTGCCAGTGGTCTGTACCGACTGCCCGGGAGTCTGTGCAGGCTGCGAGGGGCTGTGCCGGCCTGTCGGTGGTCTGTACCGACTGCCCGGGGGGCTGTGCCAACTGTCCGGGAGTCTGAGCAGACTGCGGGGGTCTGTGCAGGATCGTCCGATGGGACTACAAGTCCAATCGGGCGATGCCTGCTACCATGACGGTGATTGACACATTAGCCAATGATGGGACAGTACCAACGGGGGTCTGTACCGGCCTGCCGGGGGCTGTGCCGGCCTGCCGGTGGTCTGTACCGACTGTCCGGGGGTCTGTGCAGGCTGCAGGGGTCTGTACCGGCCTGCCGGGGGGCTGTGCCGGCCTGACGGTGGTCTGTACCGACTGTCCGGGGGTCTGAGCGGACTGCCGGGGGTCTGTACCGGCCTGCCGGGGGGCTGTGCCGGCCTGCTGGGGGTCTGTGCGGACTGCCCGGGGGTCTGTGCGGACTGCCGGGGGTCTGTACTGGCCTGCCGGGGGTCTGTGCCAGCCTGCCGGTGGTCTGTACCGACTGTCCGGGGGTCTGTGCGGACTGCCGGGGGTCTGTACCGGCCTGCCGGGGGGATGTGCCGGCCTGCCGGTGGTCTGTACCGACTGTGCGGGGGTCTGTGCAGGCTGCGGGGGTCTGTACGGGCCTGCCGGGCGGCTGTGCCGGCCTGCCTGAACGGACTGCCGGGGGTCTGTACCGGCCTGCCGGGGGGCTGTGCCGACTGTCCGGGGGTCTGTGCCGACTGCCCGGGGGTCTGTGCGGACTGCCGGGGGGCTGTACCGGCCTGCCGGGGGGCTGTGCTGGCCTGCCGGGGGGCTGTGCCGACTGTCCGGGGGTCTGTGCCGACTGTCCGGGGGTCTGTGCAGGCTGCGGGGGTCTGTGCAGGCATCGTCCGATGGGACTAAAAGTCCCATCAGGCGATGCCTGCTACCATGACGGTGATTGACACATTAGCCAATGATGGGACAGTAGTAGTCCCATCATCCGGCCTATGTGTTGAATGTAAGAAAAAAAAAAATACATACTACATGCTACATACATACTACATACATGCAACATATATACTACATGCATGCAACATACATACATACTGCATATATACCACATGCATGCAACATGCATACTACATATATACCACATATATACTACATGCATGCATACTACATATATACCACATATACCGGGGGGCTGTGCCGACTGTCCGGGGGTCTGTGCCGACTGCCCGGGGGTCTGTACCGGCCTGCCGGGGAGCTGTGCCAGCCTGCCGGGGGTCTGTACCGACCTGCCGGTGGTCTTTACCGACTGTCCGGGGGTCTGTGCAGGCTGCGGGGGGCTGTGCCGGCCTGCCGGTGGTCTGTACCGACTGCCCGGGGGTCTGTTCGGACTGCCGGGGGGCTGTGCCGGCCTGCCGGTGGTCTGTACCGACTGCCCGGGGGTCTGTGCAGGATCGTCCGATGGGACTACAAGTCCCATCGGGCGATGCCAGCTACCATGACGGTGATTGACACATTAGCCAATGATGGGACAGTAGTAGTCCCATCATCCAGCTAATGTGTTGAATGTACAAAAAAAAAAAAAAAAAATACATACTACATACATACTACATGCTACATACATACTACATACATGCAACATATATACTACATGCATGCAACATACATACATACTGCATATATACCACATGCATGCAACATGCATACTACATATACACCACATATATACTACATGCATGCAACATGCATACTACATATATACCACATATACCGGGGGTCTGTGCCGACTGTCCGGCGGTCTGTGCCGACTGCCCGAGGGTCTGTGCCGACTGTCCGGGGGGGTTGTGCAGGCTGCGGGGGTCTGTACCGGTCTGCCGGGGGGCTGTGCAGGCCTGCCGGTGGTCTGTACCGACTGTCCGGGGGTCTGAGCGGACTGCCGGGGGTCTCTACCGGCCTGCCGGGGGGCTGTGCCGACTGTCCGGGGGTCTGTGCCGACTGTCCGGGGGTCTGTGGCGACTGCCCGAGGGTCTGTGCGGACTGCCGGGGGTCTGTACCGGCCTGCCGGGGGGCTGTGCTGGCCTGCCGGGGGGGCTGTGCCGACTGTCCGGGGGTCTGTGCAGGCTGCGGGGGTCTGTGCAGGCATCGTCCGATGGGACTACAAGTCCCATCGGGCGATGCCTGCTACCATGACGGTGATTGACACATTAGCCAATAATGGGACAGTAGTAGTCCCATCATCCGGCCTATGTGTTGAATGTAAGAAAAAAAAAATACATACTACATGCTACATACATACTACATACATGCAACATATATACTACATGCATGCAACATACATACATACTGCATATATACCACATGCATGCAACATGCATACTACATATATACCACATATATACTACATGCATGCATACTACATATATACCACATATACCGGGGGGCTGTGCCGACTGTCCGGGGGTCTGTTCCGACTGCCCGGGGGTCTGTACCGGCCTGCCGGGGGGCTGTGCCAGCCTGCCGGGGGTCTGTACCGACCTGCCGGTGGTCTTTACCGACTGTCCGGGGGTCTGTGCAGGCTGCGGGGGGCTGTGCCGGCCTGCCGGTGGTCTGTACCGACTGCCCGGGGGTTTGTGCGGACCGCCGGGGGGCTGTGCCGGCCTGCCGGTGGTCTGTACCGACTGCCCGGGGGTCTGTGCAGGATCGTCCGATGGGACTACAAGTCCCATCGGGCGATGCCTGCTACCATGACGGTGATTGACACATTAGCCAATGATGGGACAGTAGTAGTCCCATCATCCGGCTAATGTGTTGAATGTACAAAAAAAAAAAAAAATACATACTACATACATACTACATGCTACATACATACTACATACATGCAACATATATACTACATGCATGCAACATACATACATACTGCATATATACCACATGCATGCAACATGCATACTACATATACACCACATATATACTACATGCATGCAACATGCATACTACATATATATCACATATACCGGGGGTCTGTGCCGACTGTCCGGGGGTCTGTGCCGACTGCCCGAGGGTCTGTGCCGACTGTCCGGGGGGTTGTGCAGGCTGCGGGGGTCTGTGCAGGCATCGTCCGATGGGACTACAAGTCCCATCGGGCGATGCCTGCTACCATGACGGTGATTGACACATTAGCCAATAATGGGACAGTAGTAGTCCCATCATCTGGCCTATGTGTTGAATGTAAGAAAAAAAAAATACATACTACATGCTACATACATACTACATACATGCAACATATATACTACATGCATGCAACATACATACATACTGCATATATACCACATGCATGCAACATGCATACTACATATATACCACATATATACTACATGCATGCAACATACATATATACTACATGCAACATGCATACTACATATATACTACATGCATGCAACATACATATATACTACATATATACTACATGCATGCAACATACATATATACTACATATATACTACATGCATGCAACATGCATACTACATATATACCACATATATACTACATGCATGCAACATACTTACAACATATATACTACATGCATGCAACATGCATACTACATATATACCACATATATACTACATGCATGCAACATACATATATACTACATGCAAAATACATATATACCACATATACCGGGGGGCTGTGCCGACTGTCCGGGGGTCTGTGCCGACTGCCCGGGTGTCTGTACCGGCCTGCCGGGGGGCTGTTCCGGCCTGCCGGTGGTCTGTACCGACTGTCCGGGGGTCTGTGCAGGCTGCGGGGGGCTGTGCCGGCCTGCCGGTGGTCTGTACCGCCTGCCCGGGGGTCTGTGCAGACTGCCGGGGGGCTGTGCCGGCCTGCCGGTGGTCTGTACCGACTGCCCGGGGGTCTGTGCGGACTGCCGGTGGTCTGTACCGGCCTGCCTGGGGGCTGTGCCGGCCTGCCGGTGGTCTGTACCGACTGTGCGGGGGTCTGTGCGGGCCTGTCGGGGGGCTGTGCCGGCCTACCGGTGGTCTGTACCGACTGTCCGGGGGTCTGAGCGGACTGCCGGGGGTCTGTACCGGCCTGCCGGGGGGCTGTCCCGACTGTCCGGGGGTCTGTGCCGACTGCCCGGGGGTCTGTGCGGACTGCCGGGGGTCTGTACCGGCCTGCCGCGGGGCTGTGCTGGCCTGCCGGGGGGCTGTGCAGGCTGCGGGGGTCTGTACCGGCCTGCCGGGGGGCTGTGACGACTGTCCGGGGGTCTGTGCAGGCTGCGGGGGTCTGTGCAGGCATCGTCCGATGGGACTACAAGTCCCATCGGGCGATGCCTGCTACCATGACGGTGATTGACACATTAGCCAATGATGGGACAGTAGTAGTCCCATCATCCGGCCTATGTGTTGAATGTAAGAAAAAAAAAAATACATACTATATGCTACATACATACTACATACATGCAACATATATACTACATATATACCACATATATACTACATGCATGCAACATACATATATGCTACATGCAATATGCATACTACATATATACTACATGCATGCAACATACATACAGTCATGGCCAAAAGTATTGACACCCCTGCAATTCTGTCAGATAATACTCAGTTTCTTCCTGAAAATGATTGCAAACACAAATTCTTTGGTATTATTATCTTCATTTAATTTGTCCTAAATGAAAAAACACAAAAAGAATTGTCCTAAAGCCAAATTGGATATAATTCCACACCAAACATAACAAAGAGGGTGGACAAAAGTATTGGCACTGTTTGAAAAATCATGTGATGCTTCTCTAATTTGTGTAATTAACAGCACCTGTAACTTACCTGTGGCACCTAACAGGTGTTGGCAATAACTAAATCACACTTGCAGCCAGTTGACATGGATTAAAGTTGATTCAACCTCTGTCCTGTGTCCTTGAGTGTACCACATTGAGCATGGAGAAACGAAAGAAGACCAAAGAACTGTCTGAGGACTTGAGAAACCAAATTGTGAGGAAGCATGAGCAATCTCAAGGCTACAAGTCCATCTCCAAAGACCTGAATGTTCCTGTGTCTACCGTGCGCAGTGTCATCAAGAAGTTTAAAGCCCATGGCACTGTGGCTAACCTCCCTAGATGTGGCCGGAAAAGAAAAATTGATAAGAGATTTCAACGCAAGATTGTGCGGATGTTGGATAAAGAACCTCCACTAACATCCAAACAAGTTCAAGCTGCCCTGCAGTCCGAGGGTACAATGGTGTCAACCCGTACTATCCGTCGGTGTCTGAATGAAAAGGGACTATATGGTAGGAGACCCAGGAAGACTCCACTTCTTACCCCGAGACATAAAAAAGCCAGGATGGAGTTTGCCAAAACTTACCTGAAAAAGCCTAAAACATTTTGGAAGAATGTTCTCTGGTCAGATGAGACAAAAGTAGAGCTTTTAGGGCAAAAGCATCAACATAGAGTTTACAGGAGAAAAAAGAGGTATTCAAAGAAAAGTACATGGTCCCTACAGTCAAACATGGTGGAGGTTCCCTGATGTTTTGGGGTTGCTTTGCTGCCTCTGGCACTGGACTGCTTGACCGTGTGCATGGCATTATGAAGTCAGAAGACTACCAACAAATTTTGCAGCATAATTTAGGGCCCAGTGTGAGAAAGCTGGGTCTCCCTCAGAGGTCATGGGTCTTCCAGCAGGACAATGACCCAAAACACACTTCAAAAAGCACTAGAAAATGGTTTGAGAGAAAGCACTGGAGACTTCTAAGGTGGCCAGCAATGAGTCCAGACCTGAATCCCATAGAACACCTGTGGAGAGATCTAAAAATGGCAGTTTGGAGAAGGCACCCTTCAAATATCAGGGACCTGGAGTAGTTTGCCAAAGAAGAATGGTCTAAAATTCCAGCAGAGCATTGTAAGAAACTCATTGATGGTTACCGGAAGTGGTTGGTCGCAGTTATTTTGGCTAAAGGTTGTGCAACCAAGTATTAGGCTGAGGGTGCCAATACTTTTGTCCGGCCCATTTTTGGAGTTTTGTGTGAAATGATCAATGTTTTGCTTTTTGCTTCATTCTCTTTTGTGTTTTTTCATTTAAGACAAATTAAATGAAGATAATAATACCAAAGAATTTGTGTTTGCAATCATTTTCAGGAAGAAACTGAGTATTATCTGACAGAATTGCAGGGGTGTCAATACTTTTGGCCATGACTGTATATACTACATATATACATATATACTACATGCAACATACATACTACATATATACCACATATATACTACATGCATGCAACATACATACATACAACATATATACTACATGCATGCAACATGCATACTACATATATACCACATATATACTACATGCATGCAACATACATATATATTACATGCAAAATACATATATACCACATATACCGGGGGGCTGTGCCGACTGTCCGGGGGTCTGTGCCGACTGCCCGGGGGTCTGTACCGGCCTGCCGGGGGGCTGTGCCGGCCTGCCGGTGGTCTGTACCGACTGCCCGGGGGTCTGTACCGGCCTGCCGGGGGGCTGTGCCGGCCTGCCGGTGGTCTGTACCGACTGCCCGGGGGTCTGTGCGGACTGCCGGGGGGCTGTGCCGGCCTGCCGGTGGTCTGTACCGACTGCCCGGGGGTCTGTGCGGACTGCCGGGGGTCTGTACCGGCCTGCCGGGGGCTGTGCCGGCCTGCCGGTGGTCTGTACCGACTGTGCGGGGGTCTGTGCAGGCTGCGAGGGTCTGTACGGGCCTGCCGGGGGGCTGTGCCGGCCTGCCGGTGGTCTGTACCGACTGTCCGGGGGTCTGAGCGGACTGCCGGGGATCTGTACCGGCCTGCCGGGGGGCTGTGCCGACTGTCCGGGGGTCTGTGCCGACTGCCCGGGGGTCTGTGCGGACTACCGGGGGTCTGTACCGGCCTGCCGGGGGGCTGTGCTGGCCTGCCGGGGGGCTGTGCCGACTGTCCGGGGGTCTGTGCAGGCTGCGGGGGTCTGTGCAGGCATCGTCCGATGGGACTACAAGTCCCATCGGGTGATGCCTGCTACCATGACGGTGATTGACACATTAGCCTATGTGTTGAATGTAAGAAAAAAAAAAATACATACTACATGCTACATACATACTACATACATACAACATATATACTACATGCATGCAGCATACATACATACTGCATATATATCACATGCATGCAAAATGCATACTACATATATACCACATATATACTACATGCATGCATACTACATATATACCACATATACCGGGGGGCTGTGCCGACTGTCCGGGGGTCTGTGCCGACTGCCCGGGGGTCTGTACCGGCCTGCTGGGGGGCTGTGCCGGCCTGCCGGGGGTCTGTACCGGCCTGCCGGTGGTCTGTACCGACTGTCCGGGGGTCTGTGTAGGCTGCGGGGGGCTGTGCCGGCCTGCCGGTGGTCTGTACCGACTGCCCGGTGGTCTGTGCGGACTGCCGGGGGGCTGTGCCGGCCTGCCGGTGGTCTCTGCCAACTGTCCTGGGGTCTGAGCAGACTGCGGGGGGTCTGTGCAGGATCGTCCGATGGGACTACAAGTCCCATCGGGCGATGCCTGCTACGAGGACGGTGATTGACACATTAGCCAATGATGGGACAGTAGTAGTCCCATCATCCGGCTAATGTGTTGAATGTACAAAAAAAAAAAAAAATACATACTACATACATAATACATGATACATACATACTATATACATGCAACATATATACTATATGCATGCAACATACATACATACTGCATATATACCACATGCATGCAACATGCATACTACATATACACCACATATATACTACATGCATGCAACATGCATACTACATATATACTACATATATACTACATGCATGCAACATGCATACTACATATATACCACATATACCGGGGGTCTGTGCCGACTGTCCGGGGGTCTGTGCCGACTGCCCGGGGGTCTGTACCGGCCTGCCGGTGGTCTGTACCGACTGTCCGGGGGTCTGTGCAGGCTGCGGGGGTCTGTACCGGCCTGCCGGGGGGCTGTACCGGCCTGCCGGTGGTCTGTACCGACTGTCCGGGGGTCTGTGCAGGCTGCGGGGGTCTGTACCGGCCTGCCGGGGGGCTGTGCCGGCCTGCCGGTGGCCTGTACCGACTGTCCGGGGATCTGAGCGGACTGCCGGGGGTCTTTACCGGCCTGCCGGGGGGCTGTGCCGACTGTCCGGGGGTCTGTGCCGACTGCCCGGGGGTCTGTGCGGACTGCCGGGGGTCTGTACCGGCCTGCCGGGGGGCTGTGCTGGCCTGCCGGAGGGCTGTGCCGACTGTCCGGGGGTCTGTGCAGGCTGCGGGGGTCTGTGCAGGCATCGTCCGATGGGACTACAAGTCCCATCGGGCGAATGCCTGCTACCATGACGGTGATTGACACATTAGCCAATGATGGGACAGTAGTAGTCCCATCATCCGGCCTATGTGTTGAATGTAAGAAAAAAAAAAAAATACATACTACATGCTACATACATACTACATATATGCAACATATATACTACATGCATGCAACATACATACATACTGCATATATACCACATGCATGCAACATGCATACTACATATATACCACATATATACTGCATGCATGCAACATGCATACTACATATATACCACATATATACTACATGCATGCAACATACATACACTCACTGGCCACTTTATTAGGTACACCTGTCCAACTGTGTGTTAAGACTTAATTTCTAATCAGCCAATCACATGGCGGCAACTCAGTGCATTTAGGCATGTAGACATGGTCAAGACAATCTCCTGCAGTTCAAACCGAGCATCAGTATGGGGAAGAAAGGTGATTTGAGTGCCTTTGAACGTGGCATGATTGTTGGTGCCAGAAGGGCTGGTCTGAGAATTTCAGAAACTGCTGATCTACTGGGATTTTCACGCACAACCATCTCTAGGGTTTACAGAGAATGGTCCGAAAAAGAAAAAAAAACCAGTGAGCGGCAGTTCTGTGGCCGGAAATGCCTTGTTGATGCCAGAGGTCAGAGGAGAATGGGCAGACTGGTTCGAGCTGATAGAAAGGCAACAGTGACTCAAATTGCCACCCGTTACAACCAAGGTAGGCAGAAGAGCATCTCTGAACGCACAGTGCGTCGAACTTTGAGGCAGATGGGCTACAGCAGCAGAAGACCACACTGGGTACCACTCCTCTCAGCTAAGAACAGGAAACTGAGGCTACAATTTGCACAAGCTCATCGAAATTGGACAGTAGAAGATTGGAAAAACGTTGCCTGGTCTGATGAGTCTCGATTTCTGCTGCGACATTCGGATGGTAGGGTCAGAATTTGGCGTAAACAACATGAAAGCATGGATCCATCCTGCCTTGTATCAACGGTTCAGGCTGGTGGTGGTGGTGTCATGGTGTGGGGAATTTTTTCTTGGCACTCTTTGGGCCCCTTGGTACCAATTGAGCATCGTTGCAACGCCACAGCCTACCTGAGTATTGTTGCTGACCATGTCCATCCCTTTATGACCACAATGTACCCAACATCTGATGGCTACTTTCAGCAGGATAATGCGCCATGTCATAAAGCTCGAATCATCTCAGATTGGTTTCTTGAACATGACAATGAGTTCACTGTACTCAAATGGCCTCCTCAGTCACCAGATCTCAATCCAATAGAGCATCTTTGGGATGTGGTGGAACGGGAGATTCGCATCAGGGATGTGCAGCCGACAAATCTGCGCCAACTGTGTGATGCCATCATGTCAATATGGTCCAAAATCTCTGAGGAATGCTTCCAGCACCTTGTTGAATCTCTGCCACGAAGAATTGAGGCAGTTCTGAAGGCAAAAGGGGGTCCAACCCCTTACTAGCATGGTGTACCTAATAAAGTGGCCAGTGAGTGTATATACTACATGCAACATGCATACTACATATATACTACATGCATGCAACATACATATATACTACATATATACTACATGCATGCAACATGCATGCTACATATATACCACATATATACTATATGCATGCAACACACATATATACTACATGCAAAATACATATATAACACATATACCGGGGGGCTGTGCCGACTGCCCGGGGGTCTGTACCGGCCTGCCGGGGGGCTGTGCTGACCTGCCGGTGGTCTGTACCGACTGTCCGGGGGTCTGTGCAGGCTGCGGGGGGGGGGGGGGGCTGTGCCGGCCTGCCGGTGGTCTGTACCGACTGCCCGGGGGTCTGTGCGGACTGCCGGGGGGCTGTGCCGGCCTGCCGGTGGTCTGTACCGACTGCCCGGGGGTCTGTGCGGACTGCCGGGGGTCTGTACCGGCCTGTCGGGGGGCTGTGTCGGCCTGCCGGTGGTCTGTACCGACTGTGCGGGGGTCTGTGCAGGCTGCGGGGGTCTGTACCGGCCTGCCGGTGGTCTGTACCGACTGTGCGGGGGTCTGTGCAGGCTGCGGGGGTCTGTACCGGCCTGCCGGAGGGCTGTGCCGGCCTGCCGGTGGTCTGTACCGACTGCCCGGGGGTCTGTGCGGACTGCCGGGGGGCTGTGCCGGCCTGCCGGTGGTCTGTACCGACCGCCCGGGGGTCTGTGCGGACTGCCGAGGGTCTGTACCGGCCTGCCGGGGGGCTGTGCCGGCCTGCCGGTGGTCTGTACCGACTGAGCGGGGGTCTGTGCAGGCTGCGGGGGTCTGTACCAGCCTGCCGGTGGTCTGTACCGACTGTGCGGGGGTCTGTGCAGGCTGCGGGGGTCTGTACGGGCCTGCCGGGGGGCTGTGCCGGCCTGCCGGTGGTCTGTACCGACTGTCCGGGGGTCTGAGCGAACTGCCGGGGGTCTGTACCAGCCTGCCGGGGGCTGTGCCGGCCTGCCGGTGGTCTGTACCGACTGTCCGGGGGTCTGAGCGGACTGCCGGGGGTCTGTACCAGCCTGCCGGGGGGCTGTGCCGGCCTGCCGGTGGTCTGTACCGACTATCCGGGGGTCTGTGCGGACTTCCGGGGGTCTGTACCGGCCTGCCGGGGGGCTGTGCCGACTGTCCGGGGGTCTGTGCCAACTGCTCGGGGATCTGTGCGGACTGCCGGGGGTCTGTGCAGGATCGTCCGATGGGACTACAAGTCCCATCGGGCGATGCCTGCTACCATGACGGTGATTGACACATTAGCCAATGATGCGACTGTGCGGGGGTCTTTGCAGGCTGCGGGGGTCTGTACCAGCCTGCCGGGGGGCTGTGCCGGCCTGCCGGTGGTCTGTACCGACTGTGCGGGGGTCTGTGCAGGCTGCGGGGGTCTGTACGGGCCTGCCGGGGGGCTGTGCCGGCCTGCCGGTGGTCTGTACCGACTGTCCGGGGTCTGAGCGAACTGCCGGGGGTCTGTACCAGCCTGCCGGGGGGCTGTGCCGGCCTGCCGTTGGTCTGTACCGACTGTCCGGGGGTCTGTGCAGGCTGCGGGGGTCTGTACCAGCCTGCCGGGGGGCTGTGCCGGCCTGCCGGTGGTCTGTACCGACTATCCGGGGGTCTGTGCGGACTTCCGGGGGTCTGTACCGGCCTGCCGGGGGGCTGTGCCGGCCTGCCGGGGGGCTGTGCCGACTGTCCGGGGGTCTGTGCCAACTGCCCGGGGGTCTGTGCGGACTGCCGGGGGTCTGTGCAGGATCGTCCGATGGGACTACAAGTCCCATCGGTCGATGCCTGCTACCATGACGGTGATTGACACATTAGCCAATGATGCGACTGTGCGGGGGTCTGTGCAGGCTGCGGGGGTCTGTACCAGCCTGCCGGGGGGCTGTGCCGGCCTGCCGGTGGTCTGTACCGACTGTGCGGGGGTCTGTGCAGGCTGCGGGGGTCTGTACGGGCCTGCCGGGGGGCTGTGCCGGCCTGCCGGTGGTCTGTACCGACTGTCCGGGGGTCTGAGCGAACTGCCGGGGGTCTGTACCAGCCTGCCGGGGGGCTGTGCCGGCCTGCCGGTGGTCTGTACCGACTGTCCGGGGGTCTGTGCAGGCTGCGGGGGTCTGTACCAGCCTGCCGGGGGGCTGTGCCGGCCTGCCGGTGGTCTGTACCGACTGTCCGGGGGTCTGAGCGGACTGCCGGGGGTCTGTACCAGCCTGCCGGGGGGCTGTGCCGGCCTGCCGGTGGTCTGTACCGACTATCCGGGGGTCTGTGCGGACTTCCGGGGGTCTGTACCGGCCTGCCGGGGGGCTGTGCCGGCCTGCCGGGGGGCTGTGCCGACTGTCCGGGGGTCTGTGCCGACTGTCCGGGGGTCTGTGCCAACTGCCCGGGGGTCTGTGCGGACTGCCGGGGGTCTGTGCAGGATCGTCCGATGGGACTACAAGTCCCATCGGGCGATGCCTGCTACCATGACGGTGATTGACACATTAGCCAATGATGGGACAGTAGTAGTCCCATCATCCGGCCTATGTGTTGAATGTAAAAAAAAACAAAAAACGAAACTTACTACATACATACTACATGGGGGGGCTGTGCCGGCCTGCCGGTGGTCTGTACCGACTGTGCGGGGGTCTGTGCAGGCTGCGGGGGTCTGTACCAGCCTGCCGTGGGGCTGTGCCGGCCTGCCGGTGGTCTGTACCGACTGTGCGGGGGTCTGTGCAGGCTGCGGGGGTCTGTACGGGCCTGCCGGGGGGCTGTGCCGGCCTGCCGGTGGTCTGTACCGACTGCCCGGGGGTCTGTGCGGACTGCCGAGGGTCTGTACCGGCCTGCCGGGGGGCTGTGCCGGCCTGCCGGTGGTCTGTACCGACTGTCCGGGGGTCTGTGCAGGCTGCGGGGGTCTGTACCAGCCTGCCGGGGGGCTGTGCCGGCCTGCCGGTGGTCTGTACCGACTGTCCGGGGGTCTGAGCGGACTGCCGGGGGTCTGTACCAGCCTGCCGGGGGGCTGTGCCGGCCTGCCGGTGGTCTGTACCGACTATCCGGGGGTCTGTGCGGACTTCCGGGGGTCTGTACCGGCCTGCCGGGGGGCTGTGCCGGCCTGCCGGGGGGCTGTGCCGACTGTCCGGGGGTCTGTGCCAACTGCCCGGGGGTCTGTGCGGACTGCCGGGGGTCTGTGCAGGATCGTCCGATGGGACTACAAGTCCCATCGGGCGATGCCTGCTACCATGACGGTGATTGACACATTAGCCAATGATGGGACAGTAGTAGTCCCATCATCCGGCCTATGTGTTGAATGTAAAAAAAAAAAAAAAACGAAACATACTACATACATACTACATGGGGGGGCTGTGCCGGCCTGCCGGTGGTCTGTACCGACTGTGCGGGGGTCTGTGCAGGCTGCGGGGGTCTGTACCGGCCTGCCGGAGGGCTGTGCCGGCCTGCCGGTGGTCTGTACCGACTGCCCGGGGGTCTGTGCGGACTGCCGGGGGGCTGTGCCGGCCTGCCGGTGGTCTGTACCGACTGCCCGGGGGTCTGTGCGGACTGCCGAGGGTCTGTACCGGCCTGCCGGGGGGCTGTGCCGGCCTGCCGGTGGTCTGTACCGACTGTGCGGGGGTCTGTGCAGGCTGCGGGGGTCTGCACCAGCCTGCCGGGGGGCTGTGCCGGCCTGCCGGTGGTCTGTACCGACTGTGCGGGGGTCTGTGCAGGCTGCGGGGGTCTGTACGGGCCTGCCGGGGGGCTGTGCCGGCCTGCCGGTGGTCTGTACCGACTGTCCGGGGGTCTGAGTAGACTGCCGGGGGTCTGTACCAGCCTGCTGGGGGGCTGTGCCGGCCTGCCGGAGGTCTGTACCGACTGTCCGGGGGTCTGTGCAGGCTGCGGGGGTCTGTACCAGCCTGCCGGGGGGCTGTGCCGGCCTGCCGGTGGTCTGTACCGACTGTCCGGGGGTCTGAGCGGTCTGCCGGGGGTCTGTACCAGCCTGCCGGGAGTCTGTGCCGGCCTGCCGGTGGTCTGTACCGACTATCCGGGGGTCTGTGCGGACTGCCGGGGGTCTGTACCGGCCTGCCGGGGGGCTGTGCCGGCCTGCCGGGGGGCTGTGCCGACTGTCCGGGGGTCTGTGCCAACTGCCCGGGGGTGTGTGCGGACTGCCGGGGGTCTGTGCAGGATCGTCCGATGGGACTACAAGTCCCATCGGGCGATGCCTGCTACCATGACGGTGATTGACACATTAGCCAATGATGGGACAGTAGTAGTCCCATCATCCGGCCTATGTGTTGAATGTAAAAAAAAAACAAAAACGAAACATACTACATACATACTACATGCATGCAACATGCATACTACATATATACCACATATATACTACATGCATGCAACATACATACATACTACATATATACCACATGCATGCAACATGCAAACTACATATATACCACATATATACTACATGCATGCAACATACATATATACTACATGCAACATGCATACTACATATATACTACATGCATTCAACATACATATATACAACATATATACTACATGCATGCAACATACATACTACATATATACCACATGCATGCAACATGCATACTATATATATACCACATATATACTACATGCATGCAACATATATATAATACATATATACTACATGCAACATACATACTATATATATACTACATATATACCACATGCATGCAACATGCATACTACATATATACTACATATATACTACATGCTTGCAACATACATATATTCTACATGCAACATGCTTACTACATACAGTCATGGCCAAAAGTATTGACACCCCTGCAATTCTGTCAGATAATATTCAGTTTCTTCCTGAAAATGATTGCAAACACAAATTCTTTGGTATTATTATCTTCATTTAATTTGTCTTAAATGAAAAAACACAAAAGAGAATGAAGCAAAAAGCAAAACATTGATCATTTCACACAAAACTCCAAAAATGGGCCGGACAAAAGTATTGGCACCCTCAGCCTAATACTTGGTTGCACAACCTTTAGCCAAAATAACTGCGACCAACCGCTTCCGGTAACCATCAATGAGTTTCTTACAATGCTCTGCTGGAATTTTAGACCATTCTTCTTTGGCAAACTACTCCAGGTCCCTGATATTTGAAGGGTGCCTTCTCCAAACTGCCATTTTTAGATCTCTCCACAGGTGTTCTATGGGATTCAGGTCTGGACTCATTGCTGGCCACCTTAGATGTCTCCAGTGCTTTCTCTCAAACCATTTTCTAGTGCTTTTTGAAGTGTGTTTTGGGTCATTGTCCTGCTGGAAGACCCATGACCTCTAAGGGAGACCCAGCTTTCTCACACTGGGCCCTACATTATGCTGCAAAATTTGTTGGTAGTCTTCAGACTTCATAATGCCATGCACACGGTCAAGCAGTCCAGTGCCAGAGGCAGCAAAGCAACCCCAAAACATCAGGGAACCTCCGCCATGTTTGACTGTAGGGACCATGTACTTTTCTTTGAATGCCTCTTTTTTCTCCTGTAAACTCTATGTTGATGCTTTTGCCCTAAAAGCTCTACTTGTGTCTTATCTGACCAGAGAACATTCTTCCAAAATGTTTTAGGCTTTTTCAGGTAAGTTTTGGCAAACTCCAGCCTGGCTTTTTTATGTCTCGGGGTAAGAAGTGGAGTCTTCCTGGGTCTCCTACCATACAGTCCCTTTTCATTCAGACGCCGACGGATTGTACGGGTTGACACCATTGTACCCTCGGACTGCAGGGCAGCTTGAACTTGTTTGGATGTTAGTGGAGGTTCTTTATCCAACATCCGCACAATCTTGCGTTGAAATCTCTTGTCAATTTTTCTTTTCCGGCCACATCTAGGGAGGTTAGCCACAGTGCCATGGGCTTTAAACTTCTTGATGACACTGTGCACGGTAGACACAGGAACATTCTGGTCTTTGGAGATGGACTTGTAGCCTTGAAATTGCTCATGCTTCCTCACAATTTGGTTTCTCAAGTCCTCAGACAGTTCTTTGGTCTTCTTTCTTTTCTCCATGCTCAATGTGGTACACACAAGGACACAGGACAGAGGTTGAGTCAACTTTAATCCATGTCAACTGGCTGCAAGTGTGATTTAGTTATTGCCAACACCTGTTAGGTGCCACAGGTAAGTTATAGGTGCTGTTAATTACATAAATTAGAGAAGCATCACATGATTTTTCAAACAGTGCCAATACTTTTGTCCACCCTCTTTGTTATGTTTGGTGTGGAATTATATCCAATTTGGCTTTAGGACAATTCTTTTTGTGTTTTTTCATTTAAGACAAATTAAATGAAGATAATAATACCAAAGAATTTGTGTTTGCAATCATTTTCAGGAAGAAACTGAGTATTATCTTACAGAATTGCAGGGTTGTCAATACTTTTGGCCATGACTGTATATACTACATGCATGCAACATACATACTATATATATACCACATGCATGCAACATGCATACTATATACACCACATATATACTACATGCATGCAACATATATATAATACATATATACTACATGCAACATACATACTACATACACTCACTGGCCACTTTATTAGGTACACCTGTCCAACTGTGTGTTAAGACTTAATTTCTAATCAGCCAATCACATGGCGGCAACTCAGTGCATTTAGGCATGTATACATGGTCAAGACAATCTCCTGCAGTTCAAACCGAGCATCAGTATGGGGAAGAAAGGTGATTTGAGTGCCTTTGAACGTGGCATGATTGTTGGTGCCAGAAGGGCTGGTCTGAGAATTTCAGAAACTGCTGATCTACTGGGATTTTCACGCACAACCATCTCTAGGGTTTACAGAGAATGGTCCGAAAAAGAAAAAAAATCCAGTGAGCGGAAGTTCTGTGGCCGGATATGCCATGTTGATGCCAGAGGTCAGAGGAGAATGGGCAGACTGGTTCGAGCTGATAGAAAGGCAACAGTGACTCAAATTGCCACCCGTTACAACCAAGGTAGGCAGAAGAGCATCTCTGAACGCACAGTGCGTCGAACTTTGAGGCAGATGGGCTACAGCAGCAGAAGACCACACTGGGTACCACTCCTCTCAGCTAAGAACAGGAAACTGAGGCTACAATTTGCACAAGCTCATCGAAATTGGACAGTAGAAGATTGGAAAAACGTTGCCTGGTCTGATGAGTCTCGATTTCTGCTGCGACATTCGGATGGTAGGATCAGAATTTGGCGTAAACAACATGAAAGCATGGATCCATCCTGCCTTGTATCAACGGTTCAGGCTGGTGGTGGTGGTGTCATGGTGTGGGGAATTTTTTCTGGGCACTCTTTGGGCCCCTTGGTACCAATTGAGCATCGTTGCAACGCCACAGCCTACCTGAGTATTGTTGCTGACCATGTCCATCCCTTTATGACCACAATGTACCCAACATCTGATGGCTACTTTCAGCAGGATAATGCGCCATGTCATAAAGCTCGAATCATCTCAGATTGGTTTCTTGAACATGACAATGAGTTTACTGTACTCAAATGGCCTCCTCAGTCACCAGATCTCAATCCAATAGAGCATCTTTGGGATGTGGTGGAACGGGAGATTCGCATCAGGGATGTGCAGCCGACAAATCTGCGCCAACTGTGTGATGCCATCATGTCAATATGGTCCAAAATCTCTGAGGAATGCTTCCAGCACCTTGTTGAATCTCTGCCACGAAGAATTGAGGCAGTTCTGAAGGCAAAAGGGGGTCCAACCCCTTACTAGCATGGTGTACCTAATAAAGTGGCCAGTGAGTGTACATACTAAATATATACCACATGCATGCAACATGCATACTACATACAGTCATATGTTAACGTTTGGGCACCCCTATTAATGTTAACCTTTTTTCTTTATAACAATTTTGGTTTTTGCAACATGTATTTCAGTTTCATATATCTAATAACTGATGGACTCAGTTATATTTCTGGATTCATATGAGGTTTATTGTACTAACAGAAAATGTGCAATCTGCATTTAAACAAAATTTGACCGGTGCAAAAGTATGGGCACCCTTATCATTTTCTTGATTTGAACACTCCTAACTACTTTTTACTGACTTCCTGAAGCACTAAATTGGTTTTGTAACCTCATTGAGCTTTGAACTTCATAGCCAGGTGTATCAAATCATGAGAAAAGGTATTTAAGGTGGCCACTTGCAAGTAGTTCTCCTATTTGATTCTCCTATGAAGAGTGGCATCATGGGCTCCTCAAAACAACTCTCAAATGATCTGAAAACAAAGATTATTCAACATAGCTTTTCAGGGGAAGGATACAAAAAGTTGTCTCAGAGATTTAACCTGTCAGTTTCCACTGTGAGGAACATAGTAAGGAAATGGAACAACACAGGTACAGTTCTTGTTAAGCCCAGAAGTGGCAGGCCAAGAAAAATATCAGAAAGGCAGAGAAGAAGAATGGTGAGAACAGTCAAGGACAATCCACAGACCACCTCCAAAGACCTGCAGCCTCATCTTGCTGCAGATGGTGTCACTGTGCATCGGTCAACAATACAGCGCACTTTGCACAAGGAGAAGCTGTATGGGAGAGTGATGCGAAAGAAGCCGTTTCTGTAAGCACGCCACAAACAGAGTCGCCTGAGGTATGCAAAAGCACATTTGGACAAGCCAGTTACATTTTGGAAGAAGGTCCTGTGGACTGATGAAACAAAGATAGAGTTGTTTGGTCATACAAAAAGGCGTTATGCATGGAGGCTAAAAAACACAGCATTCCAAGAAAAACACTTGCTACCCACAGTAAAATTTGGTGGAGGTTCCATCATGCTTTGGGGCTGTGTGGCCAATGCCGGCACCGGGAATCTTGTTAAAGTTGAGGGTTGCATGGATTCAACTCAGTATCAGCAGATTCTTGACAATAATGTGCAAGAATCAGTGACGAAGTTTAAGTTACGCAGGGGATGGATATTTCAGCAAGACAATGATCCAAAACACCGCTCCAAATCTACTCAGGCATTCATGCAGAGGAACAATTACAATGTTCTGGAATGGCCATCCCAGTCCCCAGACCTGAATATCATTGAACATCTGTGGGATGATTTGAAGCGGGCTGTCCATGCTCGGCGACAATCAAACTTAACTGAACTGGAATTGTTTTGTAAACAGGAATGGTCACAAATACCTTCATCCAGGATCCAGGAGCTCATTAATAGCTACAGGAAGTGACTAGAGGCTGTTATTTTTGCAAAAGGAGGATCTACGAAATATTAATGTCACTTTTATGTTGAGGTGTCCATACTTTTGCACCGGTCAAATTTTGTTTAAATGCAGATTGCACATTTTCTGTTAGTACAATAAACCTCATTTGAATCCAGAAATATAACAGAGTCCATCCATTATTAGATATATGAAACTGAAATAGCTGTTGCAAAAGCCAAAATTGTTATAAAGAAAAAAGGTTAACATTAATAGGGGTGCCCAAACTTTAACATATGACTGTATATACTACATATATACTACATGCATGCAACATACATATCTACTACATGCATGCAACATACATATATACTACATGCGACATGCTTACTACATATATACTACATGCATGCAACATACATACTACATATATACCACATGCATGCAACATGCATACTATATATATACCACATATATACTACATGCATGCAACATACATATATACTACATATATACTACATGCATGCAACATATATATATATATAATACATATATACTACATGCAACATACATACTACATACATACTACATATATATACCACATGCATGCAACATGCATACTACATATATACTACATATATACTACATGCATGCAACATACATATATACTACATGCATGCAACATACAAACATACTACATATATACCACATGCATGCAACATGCATACTACATATATACTACATATATACTAAATGCATGCAACATACATATATACTACATGCAACATGCATACTACATATATACCACATGCATGCAACATACATATATACTACATGCATGCAACATGCATACTACATATATACCACATATATACTAAATGCATGCAACATACATATATACTACATGCAACATGCATACTACATATATACTACATGCATGCAACATACATATATACTACATACAATACATTCATACAATACATACATATAGACATACAGTACATATAACATAGAGTACATACTCACCATCACTTGTCACTTTGATCCCCGAAGCCATTGTCATTTTTGGAATAAATATTAAAATAACAAACAAACAATATACTCCCTGATCCGCAGAAATCCACGAGAGTCCCACGACGATCTTGCGTGGAGAACTGCAGCATCAGCTGATGCTACCGTTCTCTACGGGGCCCAGGAAACCAGTGTCGGGAGGTAGGTATCCTTCCGCCCTGTATTCCTCCGCCAGTGTAAAAAAAAAAAAAAAGTCCCTAGTCTCACTTTATGGCAAATGGCAAAAGCTGCATGGGAAATTTTTCACACAGCAATGCCATAAAATGAGAGTAGGGACTTTTTTTTTCTTTACAGTGGCGGAGGAATACAGGGCGGAAGGATACCTACCTCCCGACACTGGTTTCCTGGAGCCCGTAGAGAACGGTAGCATCAGCTGATGCTGCTGTTCTCCACGCAAGATCGTTGTTGGACACCCGTGGACTTCTGCGGATCAGGGGTGAGTATATTCGTGCTTTGTTATTTTAATATTTATTCCATAGATGACAATAGCTTCGGGGATCAAAGTGACAAGTGATGGTGAGTATGTACTCTAGGTTATATGTACTGTATGTCTATATGTATGTATTGTATGAATGTATTGTATGTAGTATATATGTATGTTGCATGCATGTAGTATATATGTAGTATATATGTAGTATGCATGTTGCATGCATGTGGTATATATATAGTATGTATGTATGTTGCATGCATGTAGTATATATGTAGTATATATGTAGTATGCATGTGGTATATATGTAGTATGTATGCATGTTGCATGCATGTAGTATATATGTAGTATATATGTAGTGTGCATGTTGCATGCATGTGGTATATATGTAGTATGTATTATGTATGTTGCATGTAGTATATATGTATTATTTATGTTGCATGCATGTAGTATATATGCAGTATATATGTTGTATGCATGTTGCATGCATGTGGTATATATGTAGTATGTATGTAGTATGTATGTTGCATGTAGTATATATATGTTGCATGCATGTAGTATATATGTGGTATATATGTAGTATATATGTATGTTGCATGCATGTAGTATATATGTGGTAAATATATAGTATGCATGTTGCATGCATGTGGTATATATGTAGTATGCATGTTGCATGCATGTAGTATATATGTTGTATGTATGTATGTATGTTGCATGCTTTAGTATATACTGTATGTGGTATATACAGTGGGGCAAAAAAGTATTTAGTCAGTCAGCAATAGTGCAAGTTCCACCACTTAAAAGGATGAGAGGCGTCTGTAATTTACATCATAGGTAGACCTCAACTATGGGAGACAAACTGAGAAAAAAAAATCCAGAAAATCACATTGTCTGTTTTTTTTTCATTTTATTTGCATATTATGGTGGAAAATAAGTATTAGGTCAGAAACAAGCAATCAAGATTTCTGGCTCTCACAGACCTGTAACTTCTTCTTTAAGAGTCTCCTCTTTCCTCCACTCATTTCCTGTAGTAATGGCACCTGTTTAAACTTGTTATCAGTATAAAAAGACACCTGTGCACACCCTCAAACAGTCTGACTCCAAACTCCACTATGGTGAAGACCAAAGAGCTGTCAAAGGACACCAGAAACAAAATTGTAGCCCTGCACCAGGCTGGGAAGACTGAATCTGCAATAGCCAACCAGCTTGGAGTGAAGAAATCAACTGTGGGAGCAATAATTAGAAAATGGAAGACATACAAGACCACTGATAATCTCCCTCGATCTGGTGCTCCACGCAAAATCCCACCCCGTGGGGTCAGAATGATCACAAGAACGGTGAGCAAAAATCCCAGAACCACGCGGGGGGACCTAGTGAATGAACTGCAGAGAGCTGGGACCAATGTAACAAGGCCTACCATAAGTAACACACTACGCCACCATGGACTCAGATCCTGCAGTGCCAGACGTGTCCCACTGCTTAAGCCTGTACATGTCCGGGCCCGTCTGAAATTTGCTAGAGAGCATTTGGATGATCCAGAGGAGTTTTGGGAGAATGTCCTATGGTCTGATGAAACCAAAGTGGAACTGTTTGGTAGAAACACAACTTGTCGTGTTTGGAGGAAAAAGAATACTGAGTTGCATCCATCAAACACCATACCTACTGTAAAGCATGGTGGTGGAAACATCATGCTTTGGGGCTGTTTCTCTGCAAAGGGGCCAGGACGACTGATCCGGGTACATGAAAGAATGAATGGGGCCATGTATCGTGAGATTTTGAGTGCAAACCTCCTTCCATCAGCAAGGGCATTGAATATGAAACGTGGCTGGGTCTTTCAACATGACAATGATCCAAAGCACACCGCCAGGGCAACAAAGGAGTGGCTTCGTAAGAAGCATTTCAAGGTCCTGGAGTGGCCTAGCCAGTCTCCAGATCTCAACCCTATAGAAAACCTTTGGAGGGAGTTGAAAGTCCGTGTTGCCAAGCGAAAAGCCAAAAACATCACTGCTCTAGAGGAGATCTGCATGGAGGAATGGGCCAACATACCAACAACAGTGTGTGGCAACCTTGTGAAGACTTACAGAAAACGTTTGACCTCTGTCATTGCCAACAAAGGATATATCACAAAGTATTGAGATGAAATTTTGTTTCTGACCAAATACTTATTTTCCACCATAATATGCAAATAAAATGAAAAAAAACAAACAATGTGATTTTCTGGATTTTTTTTTCTCAGTTTGTCTCCCATAGTTGAGGTCTACCTATGATGTAAATTACAGACGCCTCTCATCTTTTTAAGTGGTGGAACTTGCACTATTGCTGACTGACTAAATACTTTTTTGCCCCACTGTATGTAGTATGCATGTTGCATGCATGTAGTATATATGTTGTATGTATGTTGCATGCATGTAGTATATATGTGGTATATATGTAGTATGCATGTTGCATGCATGTAGTATATATGTGGTATGCATGTTGCATGCATGTAGTATATATGTATGTTGCATGCATGTAGTATATATATGGTATATATGTAGTATGCATGTTGCATGCATGTAGTATATATGTATGTTGCATGCATGTGGTATATATGTAGTATGCATGTAGTATATATGTGGTATATATGTAGTTTGCATGTTGCATGCATGTAGTATATATGTAGTATTTATGCTGCATGTAGTATATATGTAGTATATTTGTATGTTGCATGCATGTAGTATATATGTGGTATATATGTAGTATGCATGTTGCATGCATGTGGTATATATGTATGTTGCATGCATGTAGTATATATGTGGTATGCATGTTGCATGCATGTAGTATATATGTATGTTGCATGCATGTAGTATATATATGGTATATATGTAGTATGCATGTTGCATGCATGTAGTATATATGTATGTTGCATGCATGTGGTATATATGTAGTATGCATGTAGTATATATGTGGTATATATGTAGTTTGCATGTTGCATGCATGTAGTATATATGTAGTATTTATGCTGCATGTAGTATATATGTAGTATATTTGTATGTTGCATGCATGTAGTATATATGTGGTATATATGTAGTATGCATGTTGCATGCATGTAGTATATATGTATGCTGCATGCATGTGGTATATATGTAGTACACATGTAGTATATATGTGGTATATATGTAGTTTGCATGTTGCATGCATTTGGTATATATGTAGTATGTATGTTGCATGCATGTAGTATGCATGTTGCATGTAGTATATATGTATGTTCATGCATGTAGTATATATGTAGTATTTATGTTGCATGTAGTATATATGTAGTATATTTGTATGTTGCATGCATGTAGTATATATGTGGTATATATGTAGTATGCATGTTGCATGCATGTAGTATATATGCAGTATGTATGTTGCATGCATGTAGTATATATGTTGCATGTATGTAGTATGTATGTAGCATGTAGTATGTATGTATTTATTTTTTTTATACATTCAACACATAGGCCGGATGATGGGACTACTACTGTCCCATCATTGGCTAATGTGTCAATCACTGTCATGGTAGCAGGCATCGCCCGATGGGACTTGTAGTCCCATCGGACGATCCTGCACAGACCCCCGCAACCTGCACAGACCCCCGGACAGTCGGTACAGACCACCGGCAGGCCGGTACAGACCCCCGGCAGGCCGCTCAGACCCCCGGACAGTCGGTACAGACCACCGGCAGGCCGGCACAGCCCCTCGGCAGGCCGGTACAGACCCACGACAGTCCGCACAGACCCCCGGGCAGTCGGCACAAACCCCCGGGCAGTCGGCACAGACCACCGGCAGGCCGGCACAGCCCCCCGGAAGGCCGGTACAGACCCCCGGGCAGTCGGCACAGCCCTCGGCAGGCCAGCACAGCCCCCCGGCAGGCCGGTACAGACCCCTGGAAGGCCGGTACAGACCCCCGGGCAGTCGGCACAGCCCCCCGGCAGGCCAGCACAGCCCCCTGGCAGGCCGGCACAGTCCCCCGGCAGGCCGGTACAGACCGCCGCCCGCAACCTGCACAGACCCCCGGACAGTCGGTACAGACCACCGGCAGGCCGGCACAGCCCCCCGGCAGGCCGGTACAGACCCCCGCAGCCTGCACAGACCCCCGGACAGCCGGCACAGCCCCCCGGCAGGCCGGAACAGCCCCCCGGCAGGCCGGTACAGACCCCTGGCAGTCCGCTCAGACCCCCGGACAGTCGGCACAGCCCCCCGGCAGGCCGGCACAGCCCCCCGGCAGGCCGGTACAGACCCCCGGCAGTCCACTCAGACCCCCGGACAGTCGGTACAAACCACCGGCAGGCCAGCACAGCCCCCCGGCAGGCCGGTACAGACACCCGCAGCTTGCACAGACCCGCAGTCGGCACAGACCCCCGGTATATGTGGTATATATGTAGTATGCATGTTGCATGCATGTAGTATATATGTGGTATATATGTAGTATGCATGTTGCATGCATGTAGTATATATGTGGTATATATGTAGTATGCATGTTGCATGCATGTGGTATATATGCAGTATGTATGTATGTTGCATGTATGTAGCATGTATGTAGCATGTAGTGTGTATGTAGTATGTATGTAGCATGTAGTATGTATGTAGCATGTAGTATGTATGTAGTATGTTTTTTTTTTTTTTATTTTTTTTTTTACATTCAACACATAGGCCGGATGATGGGACTACTACTGTCCCATCATTGGCTAATGTGTCAATCACCGTCATGGTAGCAGGCATCGCCCGATGGGACCTGTAGTCCCATCGGACGATGCCTGCACAGACCCCCGCAACCTGCACAGACCCCCGGACAGTCGCCACAGCCCCCCGGCAGGCCAGTACAGACCACCGGCAGGCCGGTACAGACCCCCGGCAGGCCGCTCAGACCCCCGGACAGTCGGTACAGACCACCGGCAGGCCGGCACAGCCCCCCGGCTGGCCGGTACAGACCCACGGCAGTCCGCACAGACCCCCGGGCAGTCGGCACAAACCCCCGGCAGTCGGCACAGAGCACCGGCAGGCCGGCACAGCCCCCCGGAAGGCCGGTACAGACCCCCGGGCAGTCGGCACAGCCCCCCGGCAGGACAGCACAGCCCCCCCGGCATGCCGGTACAGACACCCGCAGCCTGCACAGACCCCCGGACAGTCGGTACAGACCACCGGCAGGCCGGTACAGACCCCCGGGCAGTCGGCACAGACCCCCGGACAGTCGGCACAGACCCCTGGTATATGTGGTATATATGTAGTTTGCATGTTGCATGCATGTAGTATATATGTGGTATATATGTAGTATGCATGTTGCATGCATGTAGTATATATGTGGTATATATGTTGCATGCATGTGGTATATATGCAGTATGTATGTATGTTGCATGTATGTAGCATGTAGTATGTATGTATTTTTTTTTTTTTTTTTACATTCAACACATAGGCCGGATGATGGGACTACTACTGTCCCATCATTGGCTAATGTGTCAATCACCGTCATGGTATCAGGCATCGCCCGATGGGACTTGTAGTCCCATCGGACGATGCCTGCACAGACCCCCGCAACCTGCACAGACCCCCGGACAGTCGGAACAGCCCCCCCGGCAGGCCGGTACAGACCCCCGTCAGGCCGCTCAGACCCCCGGACAGTCGGTACAGACCCCCGGAAGACCAGTACAGACCCCCGGGCAGTCGGCACAGCCCCCGGCAGGCCGGCACAGCCCCCCGGCAGGCCGGTACAGACCCCCGGAAGGCCGGCACAGACCCCCGGGCAGTCGGCACAGCCCCCTGGCAGGCCAGCACAGCCCCCCGGCAGGCCGGCACAGCCCCCCGGACAGTCGGTACAGACCACCGGCAGGCCGGCACAGCCCCCCGGCAGGCCAGTACAGACCTCCGCAGCCTGCACAGACCCCCGGACAGTCGCCACAGCCCCCCGGCAGGCCGGTACAGACCACCGGCAGGCCGGTACAGACCCACGGCAGTCCGCACAGACCCCCGGGCAGTCGGCGCAAACCCCCGGGCAGTCGGCACAGACCACCGGCAGGCCGGCACAGCCCCCCCGGCAGGCCGGTACAGATGCCCGGAAGGCCGGTGCAGACCCCCGGGCAGTCGGCACAGCCCCCGGCAGGCCAGCACAGCCCTCCGGCAGGCCGGTACAGACCCCCGGAAGGCCGATACAGACCCCCGGGCAGTCGGCACAGCCCCCTGGCAGGCCGGCACAGCCCCCCGGCAGGCCGGTACAGACCCCCGGCAGGCCGGTACAGACCCCCGGACAGTCGGTACAGACCACCGGCAAGCCGGCACAGCCCCCGGTATATGTGGTATATATGTAGTATGCATGCATGTAGTATATATTTGGTATATATGTAGTATGCATGTTGCATGCATGTGGTATATATGCAGTATGTATGTATGTTGCATGTATGTAGCATGTATGTAGTATGTATGTAGCATGTAGTATGTATGTAGCTTGTATGTAGTGTGTATGTAGCATGTATGTAGTGTGTATGTAGCATGTAGTATGTATGTAGTATGTATTTTTTTTTTTTTTTACATTCAACACATTAGCCGGATGATGGGACTACTACTGTCCCATCATTGGCTAATGTGTCAATCACCGTCATGATAGCAGGCATCGCCCGAGGGGACTTGTAGTCCCATCGGACGATCCTGCACAGACCCCCGCAGCCTGCACAGACCCCCGAACAGTCGGCACAGCCCCCCGGCAGGCCGGTACAGACCACCGGCAGGCCGGTACAGACCACCGGCAGGCCGGCACAGCCCCCCGGCAGGCCGGTACAGACCCACGGCAGTCCGCACAGACCCCCGGGCAGTCAGCACAGACCCCCGGAGGGCCGGTACAGACCCCTGGGCAGTCGGCACAGACCACCGGGGGGGGCCGGTACGGACCCCCGGCAGTCCGCACAGACCCCCGGGCAGTCGGCACAGACCCCCGGCAGTCCGGTACAGAACCCCGGACAGTCGGCATAACCCCCCCCGGAAGGCACAGACTGCGCATCATGATGACGTCATTTCGGCAGCCAATCAGAGCCACAGCAGTGGCTCTTTGCATTATGGGAACTTCCGATTCCGATATCCGATATTGAAAAAATATCGGTACTCGGTATCGGAATTCCGATACAGTGAATATCGGCCGATACCCGATATTTGCAGTATCGGAATGCTCAACACTACTCACCACACATCTAGATAAGTTCCTTGGGGGGGGTATAGTTTCCAAAATGGTGTAATTTGTGGGGGGTTTCCACTGCTTAGGCACATCAGGGGCTCACCAAATGCAACATGGAGTCCGATATCAATTCCAGCCAAAAAAGTCAAATGGCGCTGCTTCTCTACCGAGCTCTGCCATGCACCCAAATAGTGGTTTACCCCCACATATGGGGTATCAGCGTACTCAGGGCAAATTGCACAATAACTTTTGGTGTCCTGTTTCCCTTGGGAAATTAAAAATTGGGGGTGAAAAGATCATTTTTGTGGAAAAAATATGATTTTTTAATTGTACAGCTGTACGTTACAAACTTCTGTGAAGCCCTTGGGAGTTCAAAGTTCTCACCACACATCTAGATAAGTTCCTTGGGGGGTCTAGTTTCCAAAATGGTGTCATTTGTGGGGGTTTCCACTGCTTAGGCACATCAGGGGCTCTCCAAACGTGACATGGCGCCCGATCTCAATTCCAGCTAATTTTGCGTTGAAAAAGTCAAACGGCGCTCGTTCCCTTCTGAGCTCTGCCATGCGCTGAAACAGTGGTTCCCCCCACATATCAGGTATCAGCGTACTCAGGACAAATTGCACAATTACTGTTGCAGTCCAATCTCTCCTGTTACCCTTGGTAAAATAAAAAAATTGGACCTGAAGTAATTCTCTTTGTGAAAAAAAGTTTAATGTTCATTTTTTTTAAACATTCAAAATATTCCTGTGAAGCACCTGAAGGGTTAATAAACTTCGTGAATGTGGTTTTGAGCACCTTGAGGGGTACAGTTTTTAGAATGGTGTCAGTTTTGGGTATTTTCTATCATATAGACCCCTCAAAGTGACTTCAGATGTGATGTGGTCCCTAAAAATAAAATGGTGTTGTAAAAATGAGAAATCGCTGGTCAACTTTTAACCCCTATAACTTCCTAAGAAAAAAAAATTTTGGTTCCAAAATTGTGCTGATGTAAAGTAAACATGTGGGAAATGTTACTTATTAGGTTTTTTGCGTGCCATAGCTCTGTGATTTAACCCCTTCATGACCAAGCCTATTTTGACCTCAATGACCAGGCCATTTTTTGCAATTCTGACCAGTGTCCCTTTATGAGGTAATAACTTAGGAATGCTTCAACGCATCCTAGCGATTCCGAGAATGTTTTTTGTGACATATTGGGCTTCATGGTAGTGGTAAACTTAGGTCGATAATTTTTGCATTTGTTTGTGAAAAAAATGGAAATTTGGTGAAAATTTAGAAAATTTCGCAATTTTCAAATTTTGAATTTTTATTCCGTTAAACCAGAGAGTTATGTGACACAAAATAGTTAATAAATAACATTTCCCACATGTCCACTTTACATCAGCACAATTTTGGAACAAAATTTCTTTTTGTTAGGAAGTTATAAGGGTTAAAAGTTGACCAATGATTTCTCATTTTTGCAACAAAATTTACAAAACCATTTTTTTTTAGGGACCACCTGACATTTGAAGTCACTTTGAGGGGTCTATATGGCAACAAAATACCCAAAAGTGATACCATTCTAAAAACTGCACCCCTCAAGCTACTCAAAACTACATTCAAGAAGATTATTAACCCTTCAGGTTCTTCACAGGAACTAAAGCAATGTGGAAGGAAAAAATGGACATTTTAATTTTTCCAACAAAAATTTTCTTTTAGCATCAATTTTTTCATTTTTCACATGGGCAACAGGATAAAATGGATACTAAAATTTGTTGGGCAATTTCTCCTGTGTACACCTATACCTCATATGTTGTCATAAACCACTGTTTGGGCGCACGGCAGGGCTCAGAAGGGAAGGAGCGCCATTTGACTTTTTGAATGGAAAATATGCTGGAATATTTAGCAGTTGCCATGTCACGTTTGGAGAGCCCCTGTGCACCTAAACATTGGCTCTCCCCCACAAGTGACCCCATTTTGGAAACTAGACCCAAAAGGGTACTTATCTAAATGTGTGGTGAGCGCTTTGAACCCTCAAGTGCTTCACAGAAGTTTATAACGCAGAGCAGTGAAAATAAAAAATCATTTTTTTCCTCAAAAATGATTTTTTAGCCCGCTATTTTTTATTTTCACAAGGCTAACAGGAAAAATTGGACCAAAAAAGTTGTTGTGCAATTTGTCTTGAGTACACCGATACCCCATATGTGGGGGGCAACCACTGTTTGGAAGCATGGGAGAGCTCAGAAGGGAAGGAGCGCCATTTTGGAATGCAGACTTTGATGGAAAGTTCTGCTGACGTCATGTTGCGTTTGCAGAGCCCCTGATGTGCCTAAACAGTAGAAACCCCCAACAAGTGACACCATTTTGGAAATTAGAACCCCCAAGGAGCTTATCTAGATGTGTAATGAGCACTTTGAACCCCCAAGTGCTTCACAGAAGTTTATATCGCAGAGCCATGAAAATAATTTTTTTCCTCAAAAATTATTTTTTAGCCCGCTATTTTTTATTTTCGCAAGGGTAACAGGATAAATTGGACCCCAAAAGTTGTTGTCCAGTTTGTCCTGAGTACGCTGGTACCCCATATGTTGGGGGAACCACTGTTTGGGCACACGGCAGGGCTCAGAAGGGAAGGAGCGTCATTTGACTTTTTGAATGGAAAATTAGCTCCAATCGTTAGCAGACACCATGTCGTGTTTGGAGAGCCCCTGTGTGCCTAAACTTTGGAGCTCCCCCATAAATGACCCCATTTTGGAAACTAGACCCCCTTAGGAACTTATCTAGATGCATAGTGAGCACTTTGAACCCCCAGATGCTTCACAGAAGTTTATAACGCAGAGCCGTGAAAATAAAAATATTTTTTTATTCCTCAAAAAATTATTTTTTAGCCCGCTATTTTTTATTTTCACAATGGTAACAGGAGAAATTGGACCCCGAAAGTTGTTGCCCAGTTTGTCCTGAGTACGCTGTTACCCAATATGTGGTGGAAAACCACTGTTTGGGCATACGTCGGGACTCGGAAGGGAAGTAGTGACGTTTTGAAATGCCGACTTGATGGAATGGTCTGCAGGTGTCATGTTACATTTGCAGAGCCCCTAATGTACCTAAATAGTGGAAATCCCCCACAAGTGACCCCATTTTGGAAACTAGACCACCCAAGGAACTAATCTAGATGTGTCGTGAGCACTTTGAACCCCAAGTGCTTCACAGAAGTTTATAATGCAGAGCCGTGAAGATAAAAAATATTTTTTTTTCCACAAAAATAATTTTTTTAGCCCCCCACTTTTTCCCCCAATGGTAACAGGAGAAATTAGACCCCCAAAGTTGTTGTGCAATTTTTCCTGAGTACGCTGATACCCCACATATGTTGTGTAAACCACTGTTTGGGCACACGTCGGGGCTCGGAATGGAGGGAGCACTGTTTGACTTCTTGAACACAAAATTGGCTGGAATAAATGGTGGCGCCATGTCGCATTTGGAGACCCCGTGATGTGTATAAACAGTGGAAACCCCTCAATTCTATCTCCAACCCTAACCCCAACACACCCCTAACCCTAATCCCAAACCTAATCATAACCCTAACCACAACCCTAACCCCAACACACCCTTTACCCTAATCCCAACCCTAACTGTTATGAATGAGTCACCGGAGGAGGAAAAAACAAAAATGCAAGCTAAGTCCAGAAAACCGGAGAGGTTGGTAGCTAGCGGATTGCAGACCCCTGATCCTATTCACAACAACTAACAGTAGCCGTGGAGTGTTCCTAAGGTGGTCCTAGACGCCTCTTCACAGCTGGAGAACTAAATAAGCCTAAAGAAAGAAAGGGGAACTCTAAACTGCCCCAGAGCAGACCCCAAAGCAATAGACAGCCCCCAACATGTATTGTCGGTGAAAACAGATGAAAACACAAACACAGACAGAAAGACAGGCAGAGAAAACGATGGTGCCCAACTAAATAGATAGGAAAGGACAGAAAAGATGCTGGCTGCAATCCGCAAAAACCCTACCAAAAATGTCCCAACACGTCTGATAGGAAAAATGGCCCTGAAGTCACTAGACTTCAAAATCCCTATATCAGCACTCCGATATATTCTGAAGACAGAGCAAAAGAGATTTAACCGATCAGGGACAAAAATGGAAATTCAGCAGAGCCCCTGCCAGGGCTGGCAGAACACAAAAGTAAGCAAATCAGACAAAATCTCATGGAACAATAACAGAGCAAAACTTAGCTTTAGAAGACAGGAAATGAACTGGAGGCCAGAGCTCAGAGCAGAGAAATCACCAGCAACCCTACAGGGCGTTGGCTGCCATATATCCACTCAGAGATTCCAGATGTCCAATGGCAATCCACCTGTTCAGGTGACAGGTTTCTCCCATCCAAATCAGTTTCACCACCTCCTTTCACCAGCAGAGGGAGTTCATCGGACATCAAAGGTGAACGAGAAAATGAGCTCACAACAGTACCTCCCCCTTGAGGTGGGGTCACCGAGCCCTCATCCACGCCACCAGGCCGATCAGGATGGGCCCGATGAAAAGCACGAACCAATCTTTCGGCATGAATATCAGATGCAGAGACCCAAGAATTATCCTCCTGGCCATAACCCTTCCACTTAACCAAATACTGGAGTCTCCGTCTAGCCAGATGAGAATCCAGTATCTTCTCAACCTCATATTCCACATTACCTTCAACCAATACAGGGTCAGGAGGTGCCACCACAGGAACTACTGGCTCAACAAACCTCTTCAACAGAGACTTATGAAACACGTTATGGATCTTAAATGTAACAGGAAGAGCCAATCGAAAAGAGACTGGATTAAGAATCTCCAAAATCTTGTAAGGTCCAATAAATCTAGGTTTAAACTTTGGAGAAGCCACCTTCATAGAGATATTCTTTGATGACAACCAAACCATATCACCCACCTTAAACCGGGGACCAGTGGTCCTATGCCGGTTGGAAAACCGCTGGGCCTTTTCCTGGGAGAGAGAAAACTTATCCACCACTTGGTCCCAAATCTGGTGCATTCTCTCCACCACAGTGTCAACACCTGGGCAGGCAGAAGACTCCACCTGCCCTGAAGAGAATCGAGGATGAAACCCAAAGTTACAAAAAAAAGGTGACATCAAAGTGGCAGAACTACCTCTATTATTTAAAGCAAATTCGGCCAAGGGCAAAAATGAGACCCAATCATCCTGATCAGCAGACATAAAACATCTCAAATAAGACTCCAAAGTCTGGTTTGTTCTCGCCGTCTGCCCATTGGTCTGAGGGTGAAACGCAGAGGAGAAGGACAACTGAATTCCCAGCTTGGAACTAAAAGTCCTCCAAAATCTAGAGACAAACTGAACTCCTCTGTCAGATACAATGTTCTCAGAAATCCCATGCAAGCGAACCACCTGTTGCAAAAACAAGGGCACCAACTCTGAGGAAGATGGCAACTTAGGGAGTGGTACAAGATGGACCATCTTAGAGAATCTATCACAAATCACCCAGATAACAGTCATTCTCTGAGAGACAGGCAGATCAGAAATAAAATCCATTGAAATATGGGTCCTGTTATGAGTTCATTTTCCCCTTCACCATTGAGGTCTTATGAACTCCCTCTTCTGGTGAAGGAAGGTAGTGAGGCTGATTACCAAGCACCTGAGCTGGGAGAGGATGACTGGGTGACGGGGATCTCTGACTGGCTATAAGGCAGCCGACGCCCTTCCTCCTCGCTGGTGATTTCTCTGTGGAATTCTAGGAGACCAGTCTGATTCCTGCTCCTCAAAAGCTAAGTTTTCTGCTTTGCCTTTTTGCATTTGTGTTTTGGTTTTAGTTTGCGTTGCTTTTCTGGATTCTGCCATTCCCTGCTGGGGTGAGCTGAATTCCTTTTTTGTCGGTTGCTCTGTCTTCAGAAAATACCTGAGTACTGACATAGTCTTTTTGAAGCCTAGCGTCTTCAGGGCCATTTTCCCTGTCAGTCTGTTGGCTCTTATTTTCATAGGGTTTTTCGCGGATTGCAGACAGCAGCTTTCCTATTCTGTCCTATCTAGTTAGCTTGGGCCCCATCATTTGCTCAGTCTATCTTTCTATCTGTGTTAATGTTTTTTCTTCTTGCTTCACCGTCATTATTTGTTGGGGGCTGCCTATTACTTTGGGGTCTGCTCTGGGGCAGTTTAGATTTCCCTTTCTGTCTTTAGGCTAGGCAGTTCTCCAGCTGTGATTGAGGGGTCTAGGGCATCGTAGGAACCCCCCACGGCTACTGCTAGTTGTTGATAGGTTCAGGGGTCTGCAATCCGATAGCTGCCAACTTCTCTGGTTTTCTGGACTTAGCTAGCATTTCTGTTTTTGCCTCCTATGCACTCATTCATAACAGAATCACCAGCCATACCGCAGATCCTAGGGTACTCAATAGCAGGAAAGAATTATAAAAAAAAAAGGTGTGTATATTTTTCCTCTATATCTCTGAGGCCGTAGGGGGAATTTTTTTTCTCTCAATGGAGATAAAGCAATTGTCTGATCGTGTGGAGCAACTCGCTACGGAAGTGCGGGGAATTTCCGCCTACCTTGCTCATTCACATGCTGCTGAACCAAAGATCCCTACTCCTGATGTGTTTTTTGGGGATCAGTCTACATTTTTGAATTTCCAAAATAATTGTAAATTATTTTTTGCCTTGAAGCCTTACTCGTCAGGGAGCTCCGCGCAGCAGGTTAAAATTGTCATCTCTTTGCTGCGTGGCAATACCCAGGATTGGGCGTTTTCTTTGAAGCCTGATGATCCTAGTCTGACTAATGTGAACGCATTTTTTCAAGCCTTGGGGTTGTTTTATGACGAACCTAATTCTATTGATCAGGCTGAAAAGACCTTGTTGGCATTGAGCCAGGGTCGAGATTCTGCAGAATTGTACTGTCAAAAATTCCAAAAGTGGGCGGTCCTTACTGCCTGGAATGATAATGCCTTGGCAGCTCTCTTTCGGAAGGGATTGTCAGAAGCTGTAAAAGATACTATGGTGGGATTTCCTGTTGACTCTGGTCTGGACGATTCTATGTCATTAGCCATTCAGGTTGACCGGCGTTTAAGTGAACGCAGGACTGCACGAGAGGTGTTGCCACCTGTTGAACAAGTGTCTGAACCTATGCAATGTGATAGAGTTTTGTCCAGGGAGCAACGTCAAGAGTTCAGAAAGCGTAGTAAGCTGTGTTTTTTTTGTGGAGATGCCTCGCATATTATTTCTGTCTGTCCTAAACGAGAGAAACGTTTTGCACACACGTTTTCTGTGGGTGGTGTTCAACCTAAGTTTCTTCTGGCAATTACTCTGATTTGCTCCCTGTCCACATTTTCCGCCAAGGCTTTTGTGGATTCGGGAGCAGCCCTGAACCTAATGGACTTGGATTTTGCTAAACGTTGTGGATTTCCTATGACACCTCTGCGGACGCCTATCCCTTTGATGGGGATTGATGCTACTCCTTTGGCGAAAAATAAACCTCAGTTTTGGACCCAGGTGGTAATGCGGGTCGCCCCAAACCATCAAGAAAATTGCAGATTTTTGGTGTTGCTTATTTTGCATGATAAAAGAAGAAATGATCCAGCTGAAGTGCTCTGGTGATTTATTGAGTGCTGTTCAGACAACAGAACATTGTTTACGCGTTTCTGGCTAGACGCCCTTAATCATAACGTTATGATTAAGGGCGTCTAGCCAGAAACGCGTAAACAATGTTCTGTTGTCTGAACAGCACTCAATAAATCACCAGAGCACTTCAGCTGGATCATTTCTTCTTTTATTACTGCTGTGCGGCCAGGGCAGGGCCGGATCCGAGTCTGAGGTGCGGTGAGGTCAGACGTGGGTGAGCTGGTCTTTCAAACCTATTTTGCATGATACCATTGTTCTGGGGTTTCCCTGGTTGCAAATTCATAATCCAGTTTTGGACTGGAAATCTGTGTCTGTGGTGAGTTGGGGTTGTCGGTGTGCCCTTAGTGAGGCTCCGTTTTTTTCCACCTCTCCTCAGTCGCATGATGTTCCTGACTATTTGGCGGACTTTTATGATGTATTTAGTGAGAATGAGTCTGCATCTTTGTCTCCTCATAGGAGCTATGACTGTGCAATTGAACTGAGCCCGGGGTGTAAATTTCCCAAGGGTCGGCTCTTCAATTTATCTGTACCCGAGCACGAGGCTATGCGATCCTATATTAAGGAGGCGTTGGAGAAGGGTCATATTAGACCATCCTCTTCACCATTAGGTGCTGGGTTTTTTTTCGTGGCCAAAAAGGATGGTTCATTAAGACCTTGTATTGATTATCGTGCCCTCAACAAAATTACTATTAAATATCAGTATCCGTTACCCCTGATTTCGGATCTATTCTCCAGAGTTAAAGGTGCTTGCTGGTTTACCAAGCTTGACCTCAGGGGGGCGTATAATCTTATCCGCATTAAGCATGGGGATGAATGGAAGACGGCGTTTAATACTCCAGAGGGACATTTTGAGTACCTGGTGATGCCTTTTGGGCTCACTAATGCCCCTTCTGTCTTCCAGTGCTTCATGAACGACATTTTCCGAGACTTTGTGGATAAATTTTTGATTATCTATCTGGATGATATTTTGATCTTCTCAAAGGATTGGGACTCTCATGTGGAACATGTTCGGACGGTGTTCCGGATCTTGAGGGAGAATTCCCTGTATGTCAAAGGATCGAAATGCCTTTTTGGGGTACAGAGGATTTCATTTTTGGGATTTATTTTGTCTCCGTCAACTATTGAAATAGATCCGGCCAAGGTACAGGCCATTTATGATTGGGTTCAGCCCACTTCTTTGAAGGCCCTTCAGAAGTTTTGGGGTTTTGCTAATTTTTATCGGAAATTTATAGCAAAATTTTCTAGTATTGCCAAGCCATTGACTGATCTGACTAAGAAGGGTGCTGATGTGTTGAATTGGTCTCCGGAGGCTGTTTCTTCCTTTCAGGAGCTGAAGCGAAGATTCACTTCTGCCCCGGTTTTGCGGCAACCTGATGTCTCACTCCCGTTTCAGGTAGAGGTGGACGCTTCTGAGATTGGTGCAGGAGCTGTTTTGTCCCAAAAAGATCCGGTAACATCTATAATGAATCCATGTGCTTTCTGTTCCCAAAAGTTCTCCCCATCTGAACGTAACTATGATGTGGGGAATCGGGAACTGTTGGCCATGAAATGGGCATTTGAGGAGTGGAGACATTGGTTGGAGTTAGCTAAACACCAAGTCGTGGTACTCACTGACCACAAGAATTTGATTTACCTGGAGTCGGCCAAACGCTTGAACCCTAGACAGGCTAGATGGGCCTTGTTTTTAACACGTTTTGATTTTGTGGTCTCTTTTCTTCCTGGCACTAAGAATGTCAAGGCTGACGCTCTTTCTAGGAGCATCTTTGCTGATTCTCCTGTGGTGACCAAGCCTGCTACCATCTTAGGCAAAGGGGTAGTTCTTTCTGCCATCTCGCCCGATTTGAGACGTGCTCTGGAAGAGTTCCAGGAGGACAAACCTGAGCATTGTCCCAGTGGAAAGTTGAATGTTCCTGACCAGTGGAAGAAGAGAGTGATGAGTGATGTCTGAAGTTCATTGCTCTGCATTGGCTGGTCATCCAGGTATTTTTGGTACTAGAGATCTGGTGAGTCGGTCTTTTTGGTGGCCCGCCTTGCCTCGTGATGTCAGGAATTTTGTGCAGTCCTGTGGGACTTGCTCCCGGTCTAAACCTTGTTCTCGCTCTAGAGGGTTGTTGATGCCTTTGCCGGTCCCCAGGAGGCCATGAACCCATATTTCAATGGATTTCATCTCTGATATGCCTGTCTCTCAGAGAATGACTTTTATTTGGGTGATTTGTGATAGGTTCTCTAAGATGGTTCATCTTGTACCACTCCCTAAGTTGCCATCTTCTTCTGAGTTGGTGCCCCTGTTTTTGCAACAGGTGGTTCGCTTGCACGGGATTCCTGAAAACATTGTATCTGACAGAGGAGTTCAGTTTGTCTCTAGATTTTGGAGGACGTTCTGTTCCAAGCTGGGAATTCAGTTGTCCTTCTCCTCTGCGTTTCACCCTCAGACCAATGGGCAGACGGAGAGAACAAACCAGACTTTGGAGTCGTATTTGAGATGTTTTATTTCCGCTGATCAGGATGATGATTGGGTTTCATTTTTGCCCTTGGCCGAATTTGCTTTAAATAATAGAGGTAGTTCTGCCACTTTGATGTCACCTTTTTTTTGTAACTTAGGGTTTCATCCTCGATTTTTTTCAGGGCAGGTGGAGCCTTCTGCCTGCCCAGGTGTTGACACTGTGGTGGAGAGAATGCACCAGATCTGGGACCAAGTGGTGGATAAGTTATCTCTCTCCCAGGAAAAGGCCCAGCGGTTTTCCAATCGACATAGGACCGTTGGTCCCCAGTTTAAGGTGGGTGATATGGTTTGGTTATCATCAAAAAATATCGCTATGAAGGTAGCTTCTCCTAAGTTTAAGCCTAGATTTATTGGGCCTTACAAGATTTTGGAGATCATTAATCCGGTCTCTTTTCAGTTGGCTCTTCCTGTCACATTTAAAATCCATAATGTGTTTCATAAGTCCTTGTTGAAGAGGTTTGTGGAACCAGTAGTTCCTGGGGTGGCACCTCCGGACCCTGTATTGGTTGAAGGTAACATGGAATATGAGGTAGAGAAGATACTGGATTCCCGTCTGGCTAGACGGAGACTCCAGTATTTGGTTAAGTGGAAGGGTTATGGTCAGGAGGATAATTCCTGGGTCTCTGCCTCTGATATTCATGCCAAAAGATTGGTGCGTGCCTTTCATCGGGCTCACCCTGATCGCCCTGGTGGCGTGGATGAGGGTTCGGTGACCCCCTCCTCAAGGGGGAGGTACTGTTATGAGTTCATTTTCCCCTTCACCATTGAGGTCTGATGAACTCCCTCTTCTGGTGAAGGAAGGTAGTGAGGCTGATTACCAAGCACCTGAGCTGGGAGAGGATGACTGGGCGACGGGGATCTCTGACTGGATATAAGGCAGCCGACGCCCTTCCTCCTCGCTGGTGATTTCTCTGTGGAATTCTAGGAGACTAGTCTGATTCCTGCTCCTCAAAAGCTAAGTTTTCTGCTTTGCCTTTTTGCATTTGTGTTTTGGTTTTAGTTTGCCTTGCTTTTCTGGATTCTGCCATTCCCTGCTGGGGTGAGTTGAATTCCTTTTTTGTCGGTTGCTCTGTCTTCAGAAAATACCTGAGTACTGACATAGTCTTTTTGAAGCCTAGCGTGTTCAGGGCCTTTTTCCCTGTCAGTCTGTTGGCTCTTATTTTCATAGGGTTTTTCGCGGATTGCAGACAGCAGCTTTCCTATCCTGTCCTATCTAGTTAGCTTGGGCCCCATCATTTGCTCAGTCTATCTTTCTATCTGTGTTAGTGTTTTTTCTTCTTGCTTCACCGTCATTATTTGTTGGGGGCTGCCTATTGCTTTGGGGTCTGCTCTGGGGCAGTTTAGATTTCCCTTTCTGTCTTTAGGCTAGGCAGTTCTCCGTCTGTGATCGAGGGGTCTAGGGCATCGTAGGAACCCCCCACGGCTACTGCTAGTTGTTGTTGATAGGTTCAGGGGTCTGCAATCCGATAGCTGCCAACTTCTCTGGCTTTCTGGACTTAGCTAGCATTTCTGTTTTTGCCTCCTACGCACTCATTCATAACAGGGTCCATGGCCTCCTGGGCACCGGCAAAGGCATCAACAACCCACTAGAGTGAGAACAAGGTTTAGACCGGGAGCAAGTCCCCCAGGACTGCACAAAATTCCTGACATCACGAGATAAGGCGGGCCACCAAAAAGACCGACTCACCAAATCTCTAGTACCAAAAATACCTGGATGACCAGCCAATGCGGAGCAATGAATTTCAGACATTACTCTCTTCCTCCACTGGTCAGGATCATACAATTTTCCAATGGGACAACGCTCAGGTTTGTCCTCCTGAAACTCTTCCAGAGCACGTCTCAAATCGGGCAAGATGGCAGAAAGAACTACCCCCTCACCTAAGATGGTAGCAGGCTTGGTCACAATAGGAGAATCAGCAAAGAAACTCCTAAAGAGGGCATCTGCTTGACCTTCTTAGTGCCCGGAAGAAAAGAGACCACAAAATCAAAATGTGTGAAAAACAAGGCCCACCTAGCCTGTCTAGGATTCAAGCGTTTGGCCGACTCAAGGTAAATCAAATTCTTGTGGTCAGTGAGGACCACGACTTGATGTCTAGCTCCCTCCAACCAATGTCTCCACTCCTCAAATGCCCATTTCATGGCTAACAGTTCCCGATTCCCCACATCATAGTTGCGTTCAGATGGGGAGAACTTTCGGGAAAAGAAAGCACAGGGATTCATTATAGATGTTACCGGATCTTTTTGGGACAAAACAGCTCCTGCACCAATCTCAGAAGCGTCCACCTCTTCTTGAAACGGGAGTGAGACATCAGGTTGCCGCAAAACCGGAGCAGAAGTGAACCTCCGCTTCAGCTCCTGAAAGGAAGAAACAGCCTCTGGAGACCAATTCAGCACATCAGCACCCTTCTTAGTCAAATCAGTCAATGGTTTGGCAATACCAGAAGTGGGCTGAACCCAATCATAAATGGCCTGTACCTTGGCCGGGTCCATTTCAATAGTTGACGGAGACAAAATAAATCCCAAAAATGAAATCCTCTGTACACCAAAAAGGCATTTTGACCCCTTAACACACAGGGAATTCTCCCTCAAAATCCGGAACACAGTCCAAACATGTTCCACATGAGAGTCCCAATCCCTGGAAAAGATCAAAATATCATCCAGATAGATGATCAAAAATTTATCCACAAAGTCCTGGAAAATATCATTCATGAAGCACTGGAAGACAGAAGGGGCATTAGTGAGCCCAAAAGGCATCACCAGGTACCCAAAATGTCCCTCCAGAGTATTAAATGCCGTCTTCCATTCATCCCCATGCTTAATGCGAATAAGATTATACGCCCGCCTGAGGTCAAGCTTGGTAAACCAGCAAGCACCAACTCTGGAAAATAGATCAGAAATCAGGGGTAACGGATACTGATATTTAACAGTAATTTTGTTGAGGGAACGATAGTCAATACAAGGCCTTAATGAACCATCTTTCTTGGCCACAAAAAAACCCCAGCACCTAAGGGTGAAGAGGATGGTCTAATATGACCCTTCTCCAACAACTCCTTAATATAAGATCGCATAGCCTCATGCTCGGGTACAGATAAATTGAAAAGTCGACCCTTGGGAAATTTACACCAAGGGCTCAGCTCAATTGCACAGTCATAACTCCTATGAGGAGGCAAAGACGCAGACTTATTCTCACTTATTCTCACTAAATACATCATAACATCAGCCAAATAATCAGGAACACCATGCGACTTGGGAGAGGTGGAGAAAACAGGAGTGTCACTAAGAACAAACTGACAACCCCAACTCACCACAGACACAGATTTCCAATCCAAAACTGGATTATGGATTTGCAACCAGGGAAACCCCAGAACAATGGTATCATGCAAATTATGCAACACCAAAAATCTGCAATTTTCTTGATGGTCTGGGGCGACCTGCATTACCACCTGGGTCCAAAACTGAGGTTTATTCTTCGCCAAAGGAGTAGCATCAATACCCCTCAAAGGGATAGGCATCCGCAGAGGTGTCATAGGAAACCCACGTTTAGCAAAATCCAAGTCCATCAGGTTCAGAGCCGCTCCTGAATCCACAAAAGCCTTAGCAGAAAATGTGGACAGGGAGCAGATCAGAGTAATTGCCAGAAGAAACTTAGGTTGTACACCACCCACAGCAAATGTGTGTGCAAAACGTTTCTCTCGTTTAGGGCAGACAGAAATATTATGAGAGGCATCTCCACAGAAAAAACACAGCTTATTACGCCTTCTGAACTCCTGACGATGCGCCCTAGACAAAACTCTATCACATTGCATAGGTTCAGACATTTGTTCAACAGGTGGCAACATTTCTCGTGTAATTTTACGTTCACGTAATCGCCGATCAACCTGAATGGCTAATGACATAGAATCGTCAAGAACAGAGGGAACGAGAAATCCCACCATAGTATACAGTTTCTGACAAACCCTTCCGAAAGAGAGCTGCCAAGGCACCATCATTCCAGGTAGTAAGGGCCACCTATTTTCGGAATTTTTGACAGTACAACTCTGCAGAATCCTGTCCCTGGCTCAATGCCAACAGGGCTTTTTCAGCTTGATCAATAGCATTAGGTTCATCATACAACAACCCCAAGGCTTGAAAAAATGCGTCCACATTAGTTAGAATAGGATCATCAGGTGTCAAATAAAACGCCCAATCCTGGGGATCGCCGTGCAGCAAAGAGATGACAATTTTAACCTGCTGCGCAGAGCTCCCCGATGAGCTAGGCTTCAAGGCAAGAAATAATTTACAATTATTCTTAAAATTCTAGAATTTAGACCGATCCCCAAAAAACACATCAGGAGTAGGAATCTTTGGTTCAGCAGCATGTGAATGACCAAGACAGGCGGAAATTCCCCGCACTTCAGCAGCGAGCTGCTCCACACGATCAGACAATTGCTTAATCTCCATTAAGAAAAAATTCCTCCTACGGCCCCAGAGAAAAAGAGGAAAAAATATACATTAAAAAAAAAAAAAAATTCTGACACTTTTTTTTTTTTTTTTACAATTCTTTCCTGCTATTGAGTACCCTAGAGACTGCGGTATGGCTGGTGATTCTGTTATGAATGAGTCACAGGAGGAGGAAAAAACAAAAATGCAAGCTAAGTCCAGAAAACCGGAGAGGTTGGTAGCTAGCGGATTGCAGACCCCTGATCCTATTCACAACAACTAACAGTAGCCGTGGAGCGATCCTACGGTGGTCCTAGATGCCTCTTCACAGCCGGAGAACTAAATAAGCCTAAAGAAAGAAAGGGGAAATCTAAACTGCCCCAGAGCAGACCCCAAAGCAATAGACAGCCCCCAACATGTATTGTCGGTGAAAACAGATGAAAACACAAACACAGACAGAAAGACAGGCAGAGAAAACGATGGGGCCCAACTAACTTGCTAGGAAAGGACAGAAAAGATGCTGGCTGCAATCCGCAAAAACCCTACCAAAAATGTCCCAACACGTCTGATAGGAGAAACGGCCCTGAAGTCACTAGACTTCAAAATCCCTATATCAGCACTCCGATATATTCTGAAGACAGAGCAAAAGAGATTTAACCGATCAGGGACAAAAATGGAAATTCAGCAGAGCCCCAGCCGGGGCTGGCAGAACACAAAACTAAGCAAATCAGACAAAATCTCATGGAACAATAACAGAGCAAAACTTAGCTTTAGAAGACAGGAACTGAACTGGAGGCCAGAGCTCAGAGCAGAGATATCACCAGCAACCCTACAGGGCATCGGCTGCCTTATATCCACTCAGAGATTCCGGATGTCCAATCGCAATCCACCTGTTCAGGTGACAGGTTTCTCACATCCAAATCAGTTTCACCACCTCCTTTCACCAGCAGAGGGAGTTCATCAGATATCAAAGGTGAACGAGAAAATGAGCTCACAACACCTAACCCTAACCACAAGCCTAACCCTAATCCCAACCTCAACCCATCCCTAACCCTAATCTTAACCCTAATTCCAACCCTAACCCTAATTCCAACCCTAACCCTAATCCCAACCCTAATTACAACCCTAACCCTAATCCCAACCGTAACCCTAATTCCAACCGTAACCCTAATTCCAACCGTAACCCTAATTCCAACCCTAACCCTAATTCCAACCCTAACCCTAATTCTAACCCTAACCCTATTTCTAACCCTAGCCCTAGCCCTAACCCTAACTCTAATGGAAAAATAAAAATAAAAATATTTTCTTTATTTTATTAATTGTCCCTACATATATAAGGGGGCTGTGCTTTACTTGTTTTTTTTATTTTGATCACTGTGAGAGTTTATCACAGTGATCAAAATAAATGAATGAATCTGCAGCGTTGCAGATTCGAGCAGGCGCACTGCGCATGCACCCATTTTCCAAGATGGCGGCGCCCATGGACAGAGACGGCGGGACACCGGGACGGCTAGATAGACGTCGGAGGCACCGTGGAGGGTGAGGGGGGGGGATCAGAAGGCGGGGGAGGGGAGCCATCTGCCATGGCTGAATTGTAATATTTCACCAAATTTCATTGGTGAAATATTACAATCGCTTTGATTGGCTGTTTCACTTTTGACAGTCAATCAGAGCGATCGTAGGCACGTGGGGGCTAAGCCACGCCCCCGGGGGTTAACTTTGAAGGGTCCTCTGTGTGTGGGTCGGGTGCCCTTTCAGTGACCCCGGTCACCCGACCCGCAGGGGGGCTTTAAAGTCATGATGCCACATAGGCGTCACTGGTCATAATGGCACAGGGTTTCATGACTCCTGTGTGGCGTCATTCGTCGGGAGGGGGTTAAGGACATAAAATTTCAATGTTGGAAAATTGCAAAATTTTCAAAATTTTCGCCAAATTTCCATTTTTTTCACAAAGAAATACTAGTTATATGAATGAAATTTTACCACTAACATGAAGTACAATATGTCACGAGAAAACAATGTCAGAATCACCAGAATCCATGGAAGGATTCCAGAGTTATTACCTTATAAAGGGACAGTGGTCAGAATTGTAAAAATTGGCCCTGGCATTAACATGCAAACCACCCTTGGGAGTAAAGGGGTTAACACGATTGAGTTCAACCTTTTTCGTATATAATAATATCAGTGTTGTTCTTTGTATAGAGATTTATTTTAGTAATATAGTGGTCATCTAAGATAAGATAAGATAAGATAATCCTTTAATCGTCCCACCATGGGGAAATTCAGAGCATTACAGCAGCAAGGCAGGAACAAGTACAGATACAGATGCATAAAGGCATTACATTGACAGTAGGTAGGTACATATACGAAAAAAAAGCTGCTGAGGTTCTCCTGATCACTGTAGTTGAAATCAGGGTTAACTGTTAGGGGCTCACTCAGAAGTTTTGCCCCTCCCTGAACCACAACCCTAGCTATGCCTCTGCTCCGCTTTTGTTACATACATTGTCCTCCATTATTTTGTTTTGTGTCATCCTTTGTCACATACAGCACCCTCCCGTATTTTGTATAGTGTTCTCCTTTGTTACAGACAGTGCCCTTTCTTATTTTGTATAATCTCGTCATTTATTACATACTGTGCCCTCCCTTATTTTGTATAGTGTTGTCCTTTGTTAGATACAGTGTCTTCCCTTATTTGTAGTACTACAATGTTACAGTGTATTGTATAAGCGATCAAATAATCGCAGGTTTAATTTTCCTTAGGGAAAAAATATTAAAAAAAATTAAAAAAGCATTGAAAAAAATATAAATACAAGAATAGCATTTTTCTAAATCATAAATTACAAATAGTGAAATAATAAAAAGTAATAATAATATATTTGGTATATATCTTTGCTTTCTAAAAGCCATGATATATTTATTTTTTAAACTGTACATTTTTATTAAAGTTTTATCAATTTGACAAATGAACATAGTTCAGGACAAATTATTATATTTCATAATAAAAGAAATAAAAGAATTACATTGACCCAGCAAAAATTCAACAATGATATAGCAAAAGCACAAACAAATTGTCATAAACATAACCTAATGTATACAAACATAAAGACAGAACACCCACCACAACGAAGGGGAGAATATGAATTCCCCAAAGAGGGGGGACCAAGTGTTCGAAGGATGACCCAATCAATTTGCTGAGCCCAAAAGTAGTCCCATGGGGCCCAAATAGAATCAAAACTTTCCACTCTCGCATTCAAAATCACCATCATATATTCCATCCTTCCAATGTTGTTAACTCTATATAATAAGTGCAGGTGTTAAGGAGAGGAGGACTGCTTCCAGTTAAGAGCGATCAAACACCTAGCCACTGTAAGAATGTGTAGCAACATTTTAGCTGACTTTTTCCCCATCCCTTTAGGAGTAAGATTTAACAGGTATATAATCGGATCCAGCCTCACTTCAGCATAAAGAACCTTGGAGATCAACAGTCTCACCTCCCTCCAGAAACTGGTAATCCCAGGACAGGACCAGAAGTTATGATACAGCGTGCCAACACCAGAGCCACAACGCCAACACACGTTTGGTATTGAGGGATTTAGTCTGTGAAGGAGGTCAGGAGTGTGATACCAGAACATTAGTATTTCATACTGATTTTCCTTGTAAAGGGTGCAAATAGAGGACTTAGCTGCTTTTTCCCAGGTAGTATGCCAGCTTTGGGGTGAGAGCTCCCTTCCCAAAATAGACTCCCATTTGTACATATAGGGATGTTTTAATTGTTAGCTCTCTTGGGGAGAACACAGAATTTTATATATTTCTGACATTAATCCTTTGGTCGATGACACTCTCCTACAAATCCTCTCAAAGTCAGTCTGTAGGGAGACTCCAGAAGAACCAAAAAGTGAAAAAGCAAAGTGTTTAATCTGTAAGTACTGATAGAATTCTTTATTAGTAATAGCAAACTTGGACTTGACATCATGAAATGTAAGAAACTCCAGCGTGTCCCCGTCTACAAGCCTCAATATTTTTTTTACTTTTCTATTGATATAGCAATATAAAGACTTTTTTTCTTAATTCAGGGACAAGTTGTAGGTTTGGAATGATACCAGTCATGTTATGACATAATGTACTGAAAAACGGGAAAAATTCCAAGTAGGTTGAAATTGTAACAGCAACTGAAAACCCACATTTCCAGAATTTTAATTTTCTTTCTCGAGTGGTGTTTACTATACAGATTAACTAACTTTATATATTGAGACACCAGACTTTTACAGACATGATGATTACATTTTTTTTAATTTTTTTACTGTAAATGTTTATTAATGTTTTATCAATTTTTGACAAATAAAGAAAAGTCAAAAGCAGCTTTTAAAATAAAAAACAGAGGAAATAAGGAGAATATAAATGACTCTCCAACACAACTACTGGATAAACAAACAATTTATTGAACATGTAACCCTAATTTGAACAAACAAAGACAGGACACACCAAAAGGGAAGGAAGGGAAGGGTTGAGAGCAAGTACCAGAGGGAGAAAGGATCAATCTTCAAGTACTGATTAAATTGTCTGCGCCCAGATGTAATCTCATGGAGCCTAGACAGAATCAAAGTTCTCCACACTCGCATGTAGAATCGCTGTCATATATTCTATGTTTTGGATGTCATTAACTCTGTATAATAAATGAAGGTAAGATGGCGGGGAAACCTGCTTTAAGTTGAGGGCAATCAGGTATCTTGCCGCGGTAAGAATGCGTAATAGCAATTTAGCTGACCTTTTTCCCCATCCTTTTAGGAGTGATATTTAGCCGATATATAGTCGGGTCTAGTCCCACTTCAGAAAAAAGAATCTTAGAAATTAATGAACCCACCTCCGCCCAGAAACTCCGAATCCCTGGACAAGACCAGAAGACATGATACAGCGTACCCACATCGGAGCCGCAACGCCAACACACATTTGGTATTGAGGAATTCAGTCTGTGTAGACGGTCAGGAGTGTGATACAAGAACATTAATATCTTATACTGTTTCTCCTTGTAAAGAGTGCATATTGATGACTTAGCTGCCTTTTCTGAAATTATATTGTCACGTTGCTGCTATGCAGGTAGATGCAAGCTCCACTAGATGGCAATAGAGTGGAGTGAGGACTGCACAAAGCAAGAGCAGACCTTCAGCGCAGCAGCGAGGCTACCAGCAGGTGGTAGAAGAATAGTCAAACAAGCCGGGTCGATATTAGTCTGTAGCGCAGCACCGAAGGAATAAAGAAACACAACACAGAGTCAGAAACAAGTCAAATGGGTCAGTACCAGTCAGGAACAGATATGCCAAAGACAAGAGACAAACAGCAGGTCAGGGTCCAAGCCAAGTCAAATACCAAAGAGTCCAAAACATGAAAGGGGGAAGACAGAGTCGGGACGGGAAGAGGAGAACAAACAGACACGGGCAAAGTCAGCAACAGCAGAAGGACAAATCAGGGTATACACCGAGTCAGCTACTCAGGCCGTAGGCAGAAACTATAACTGACACCACCTGCAGGATGCAGTGAAGAGAAATAGCCAGCCTGGCTCCAGAACAAAGCAGAGAAAAGTTAACCCTTGACACGATCAGACCGGGAAAGGGAATCAGGATACAATACCCAGCCTGGGTCATGACAGTACCCTCCTCTCAAGGGGGGGCACCGGACCCCCAGGTTTCCCAGGATAATGATCGTGAAAGGCCTGAACCAAGCGATCAGCATGGACGGCTCACACCGGGACCCATGATCGATCCTCAGGACCGTAACCCCTCCAGTGAACCAAATATTGAAGTGACCGGCGGACCATGCGAGAATCCACAATCCGTTCCACTTCAAACTCAGTCTGACCATCCACAGAGACAGGTGTTGGAAGGGATGGCGACCCAACAGAGGAAGGTACAAATGACTTCAGGAGGATGGCACAAGCGAACGGCAACTGTGTTGACAACCTCCATGATCTCATAAGGGCCAATAAACTTGGGACCCAGCTTAACAGAAGGAATCTTTAACTGTATGTTCTTGGTAAACAACCACATTTTATCTCCTGCTAGAAATACCAGCTCTAAAGACCATCGCTTGTCATCAAAATGTTTATGTTTGCCCTGTGCCTCCCCAATGTTCCTCTGGACCTCCCTCTACACCTCCTCCAACCACTGAATTGCCGAATCAGCCCCTGGACACCCTGAATCCCAGCCTGGAAAATTCACCAAAATGGGGGTGAAAACCGTAGTTACAGAAGAACGGAGAGGTGCCAGTGGACTGATTAATCTGATTATTAAATGCAAACTTAGCCACGGGCAACGAATAGCACCAATCATTGTGCTTAGATGTGGCAAGAAACCGCAAAATTTGTTCAAGTGACTGATTGGTCCTCTTGGTCTCGGGATGGTAGGCCTAGGAGAAAGTCAAGCAAATACCCAACCTTTTACAAAAAGGCCTCCGAAATTTGAACACAAATGGTACCCCTCTATCAGAAACAACGCTCAGAGGCACTCCATGTAACTGCACCACGTGCTCAACAAATAACTTAGATAGTGTTTCTGCATTAGGCAGACCTGCCAAAGGTACAAAATGCGCCTGTTTACTGAATCTGTCACTCACCACCCAGACCACAGTTTTGCCATCGGAAGGAGGGAGATTAGTGATAAAGTCCATGGACAAATGAGTCCAAGGTCTTTACGGAGTTGGCAATGGCACCAATTCCCCGGCCGGTGGGTTATGGGAAGCTTTAGCACGGGCACATGTACCATAAGAGGACACAAAAACGGCGACATCAGAGGCCATAGAGGACCACCAAAACAGCCTAGCAATAGCTCTTCGAGTTGCTGAGATTCCAGGATGCCCACTAAGAGCAGAATCGTTGAACTCCCGGAGCACCCTCAACTGGTACTGAACAGGAGCGAAGAGCTTGTTATCAGGCAATGACTGAGGAGCAAGAGACTGAGCCTCACGAATCTCCCACTCCAATTCTAAGAACACCCCTGCCACGACCACCCCATGCTGAAGAATGGGGGAAGGAGGTTGGGGAGGTGATATCGGATCCAAGCTGCGAGATAAGGCATCAACCTTGACCTTCTTGGAACCAGGTCAAAAGGTGATGGAAAAATGAAAGTGTGAAAAAAAAGGGATCACCTCGCCTGTCTAGGAGTCATACGTTTAGCGGACTCAATGTAGGACAGGTTCTTGCGGTCCGTAATCATCGTGATCTGATGAAAAGCCCCCTCCAAAAAGTGCCTCCAGTCTTCAAAACCCAACTTGATGGCTAATAACCCCCGATTCCCGATGTTACGCTGAAGGCGGCGGGCTTCAAGAGTGGACCCTCTGGGCCATGGTACCGAACTCTCCCCGAGCGAGCACGCCAGGTGGAACCAACCCCTATACAGGGACTGTTAGGGGCAGGCTCAGGAACCTCAAGCGCCATGACTGCCAGGACCAGGGGTCAGCTCAGGTAGACGTACAGGAACTGGGGTGAGACGAGAGAACTGGGAAGAATTCCGGAGGAGACGGGAGACCAAGAAAAGCGGGTATGGAGGAGTACGTAGCAAGGGACGAAGCAGAACACCAGGAGAGCGCAGGATTGGAGCAGGCTTCTGGAAGAAACAGAGGGAGAAACATGGGGTTAGGAGACAAAATGGCTATTGGTAGCAAGCGGTGGTTAGCAAAGGCAAGCGGTGGCAAGCAGAGTCTAGCGGAGGCAAGCAGGGCCTAAGTATAAAGTAAGAAACTCAATAGTCAGGCGCCTCCACTAAGGGAGGGCGACCTGAAATACCTGGTGCCTGCCGGGTCAGGTTACACAGGGAGACATAAGCAGTTAGGGAGCGCGCGGCCTCGCCTTAAGGCACAAGTGTGAAGGCACTGTGCCCGTGGCCGACGGCAGTGGGAGAACGCGCCAGGATGCTGCACGCCAGGGAACGGGAGGCATGTGACAGAGGGTGCAGCGGTGGACTCTGGGCCAGTGTCCGTGACCAGGCAGCAGGCAGCGGCGGACCCCGGGCCAAATGCGGTGAGCAAAGAGCTGGCAGCAGCACTAACAGTACCCACTTTCTTACACCCCCTTCTCCGTATTTGGACAAGAACCTCTTAAGAATACGCGGAGCATTGATGTTCTCCCGAGGTTCCCAGGATCTCTCCTCAGGACCAAAACCCTTCCAATCGATCAAAAAGAATGTTTTACCCCTGACCCTTTTAGTGGCCAGAATATCCCTCACCTCAAAAACATCATCAGAACTAACCAATAGAAGAGAAGAGCCCGGGGTAGGATGAAACCGATTTAACACAAATGGCTTAAGGAGAGAGACGTGGAAGGCATTGGGGACACGGAGCGAGGCAGGTAACTCCAGCTTGTAGGTCACATTGTTGATGCGCTTGAGAATTTTAAAAGGGCCGATGTAGCGAGGTCTGTTGTGAATTCTCTCTCTGGCTTCCCTCTGGTGATTACTGAAGGTAGTGGAGCTGGTCAGATTGACAGAGACTTGCCACCTGATAATGAGGAAGACGATTGGAGATCTGGGGTTTCAGATTGGGATTTAAAGACAGCCGACTCCCTCTATCAGTGCTGGTGATTTTCTTCCTGTGCCTCCTGAGGTCTGATGTCTCCTGCTCTGTCCCTGCATGTTCAGCTAAGTGGTTCATTTGCTAATCTGTTTGCATTTGATCTGTTTTTGTTTATCTCTGCTTTGTGCGGGTCAGCCGGCTGGGGCTGTGCTGAATCACGGCTCATATGTTACTGCTTGTGCCAGTTTGTTTTGTCCCCTGTTTTATTGGTCTCTTTTTACTTTGCTTTCAGAATATACCAGAGTGCTGATAGAGTGGGGGCGAAGTCGTGTGACTTCAGTGTTTTTTGTGCATCAGACGTGTTTGACTTTTGCAGGTTTTTTTGCGTGATTGCAGACAGTGTCTTTCCTTTCCTGTCCTGTCTAGTTAGTGTGGGCCCCATCGTTTGCTCAGTCTATTTTTCTGCCTGCGTTTGTGTTTTCATCTTGTCTCACCGACAATATATGTTTGGGGGCTATCTATTCGTTTGGGCTCTGCTCAGGGGCAGTTTAGATTTCCCCTTTCTTGCTTTAGGCTTAGTTAGCTCTCCGGCTGTGCCGAGGCATCTAGGATCATCATAGGTACGCTCCACGGCTACTGCTAGTTGTGTGGACAGGATCAGGATTCTGCAATCAGCTTAGTTACCAACCTCTCTGGTTTTCTGTGGCTTAGCCTGGGCCTGCTATCCTCCTCGGTGACCCATTCATAACAGAGGTCCTACCTTGTAGGAAGGCATCTTCAACCTAATGTACTTAGCAGAAAGCCAGATACTCACTCCCGGAAGATAAGTTGGAGTGTCCTGACGCCTCTTGTCAGCGTGTCTCTTCATACGTTCCCCGGACTTTGAGAGCCTTTTTCGTCTCTTGCCAAATTTTGGAGAATACCAAGGTCACGGAGTCAGCTGCAGGTACCCCGAAAGTAGCAGATACTGGCAGAGGAATACCAGGGTGCATCCCAAACACCACAAAAAACAGAGACTTGGCTAAGGACTCATTGGGATAATTATTGTAGGCAAACTCGGCCCAGGGAAGAAGGTAAACCCATTCATCTTGATGAGAGTTGAGAAGAGACGTAGATAAGATGCCAACACTTGATTAACTCGCTCCACTTGGCCATTGGTTTGAGGGTGATACGCAGAGGAAAAATCCAACTTCAAATCCAAAAGTTTACATAAGGCCCTCCAAAACCGAGACGTAAACTGTACTCCACCTTCCGAGACAATATGTTGTGCAATCCCGTGAAGTTGGAAGATGTGCTGGATGAAGATTTTTGCCAATTCAGGAGCGGAGGGTAGCGCCGGTAGAGGAACAAAGAGGGCCATTTTGGAGAACCGGTCCACCACCACCAGAATAGTTGTGCAACCAGATGAGCAAGGCAGATCCGTGATAAAATCCAGGGCTATATGTTGTCACAGAGTTGAAGGAATCGGTAGAGGAAGTAGAAGCCCGGAAGGTAATCGTCTAGGGACCTTGACTTTGGCACAGGAGGGACATGAGGCTGTGAAGTCAACCACATCTTGATGAAGGGAGGGCAATCAGTAGACTCGAGAGATGAGGTCTAGTGTCTTTTTGACCCCGACATGTCTAGAGATCTTAGAGGAATGTCCCCAATATAGAACTTCGTTCCTATCAGCCTCAGGAACGAAGGTCTTGCAGTGGGCGGAGTAATCAGTCTCACAGGAGCCACTGTGATGATCTTGGCTGGATCAATGATGTGCGACTGCTCCTCCACTAAGTCTGGAGACTAAAGGGACCGGGATAACGCATCTGCTTTGATATTCTTATGCCTGGGAAGGAAATGTAGCTCAAAGTCGAAGCGGCCAAAGAAGAGAGACCGTCTGGCTTGCTGGGGGTTGAGTCTCTGAGCAGACTGGAGGTATGCCAGGTTCTTATGGTTGGTAAAAATGGTAAATGGATGGACAGCCCCTTCTAGTAGATAGCGTCACTCCTCAAAGGCTATCTTTATGGCCAGCAACTCGCGATCCCCAATGGAATAGTTACACTCAGAAGGAGAAAAGGCCTTTGAGAAGAATCCGCAAGTGACCAGGCGACCAAAAGAGGATCTCTGAGAGAGTACAGCATTGGCTCCTGTGGAAGATGCGTCAACCTCAAGGAAGAATGGCTTGTTAGCCTCGGGACAGTGTAACACAGGTGCAGCCACAAAGGCTTGTTTCAAGCTTAAAAAGCGTCTTCAGCCTCCGGGGACCAGACCACGGAATTGACTCCCTTCCAAGTAAGACTTGAAATGGGCTTGATCACTGACGAGAAATGTGGGCTAAACTGGCGATAATAATTGGCAAAACCGAGGAAACGCTGGATTGCCTTGATCCCTACCGGACGTGGCCATTGGAGGATCGCAGACAGTTTCTCAGGATCCACCTTTAATCCAGAATCAGAAGCAATGTAGCCCAAGAAGGCCAAGGAAGACTGCTCAAAGACGCACTATTCAATCTTGGCGTAGAGGCGGTTCTCCTGCAGACGCTGCAGCACTAGATGAACGCTCCTCCTATGGGAAGATAGATCCGGACAGAAGATGAGGATGTTATCAATGTACACCACCACACAGGAGTATAGCAGAAGATGTCATTGACAAATTCTTGAAACACCGTGGGGGTGTAGCAGCGGCCGAAGGGCATGGCGAGATATTCGTTATGCCCATCCCGGGTATTAAAAGCGGTCCTCCACTCGTCACCGGGGCGAATGCGGACGAGATTGTAGGCTCCACGTAGGTCTAGTTTAGAGAAGATCCAAGCCCCACACAAGCGGTCGAAGAGCTCAGGAATGAGCGGCAGGGGGTACTTATTCTTGACTGTAATGTCATTCAATCCTCGGAAGTCGATACACACCCGGAGAGAGCCATCCTTCTTTTTTACGAAGAAGAAACCTGCTCCCGCGGGAGAAGAATATTTTCGTATGAACCCCTTAGCCAGATTCTCATGGACGTACTCTGACATATCTGAGGTCTCGGCCGGAGACAACGGGTAGATTCGACCCCTAGGCGGGGTGGTTCCGGTTCGCAGCTCAATGGGGCAGTCGTACGGTCGATGCGGCTTAATACTCTCTGCCTCCTTTTTATCAAACACTTCAGCAAAGGACCAGTATGCGGCAGGTAATCCAACGGGGCCCGAAGAGGGTAGAGTGGAACTAGAAGGCCGGACGGACCCAAGGCACCTCTCTTGGCATGGATGCCCCCAGCGAAGAACCTCACCAGAACGCCAATCAAGAACTGTCTCGTGAGTCCTGAGCCAGGGAAGGATGAGGAGCAGGGCATGTGACAGGTTGGGTAAAACATAGAAGGCCATCCTCTCTTGGTGCAGGGCCCCAATTTGCAGAAGCACTTCACCAGTAACCATGGAGACGACTCTTGTAGAGATTTTCCATCCACAGAAGCAATTATACGTGGAGTCTTCAGAGAGACTACGGGAATCTGATACTTATTTACTTCTTTAAGCTTTATAAAGTTCCCTGCCGTGCCAGAATCCACATAGGCCACCTCTGAGTCATGTCTCTGACCTAGAACCAGCTGAACAGAAAGAGTAAGGGGATGAGAGGAGTCAGACACACCTAGGGAGGCCTCTCTTACCTGGCCTAGGTGGAGGAGTTTCCCGGCCTCTCGGGACATGAGTGCAAAAAATGGAATGCCCCACCACAATATAAGCACACTTCTGGCGTTGCTCTACCAACTTAACCTGGTCCACCTGCATCGGTTCTGGCGCTGAACCACCAGAGGGCCCAAGAGGACGTGGGCTGGGTGGCCTGTGAAGAGAGGAAGATGGTCTGAACGGTCTCCTCTCTCTGGCGGCCTCTTGGGTGCGCTCCTGAAAACAGAAATCGATGTGTGTGGCTAAGGAATTGAGATCCTCCAAGGTGGTCGGAGTATCCCACACAGCGAGCTCATCCTTAGTTTTGCCAGAGAGCCCACGTCAGAAAGCCCCAACCAAAGCCTCATTGTTCCACCCTAGCTCAGAGGACAAGATGCGGAAGTGAATCGCATATTGTCCGACCATGAGAGTGCCCTGGGTGAGGTTAAAGATGGATTCTGTGGTGGAGGCCAACCGCCCAGGTTCATCAAAAACCCTCCGGAAGGTGTCGATGAAGGTCAGAGACTTAATACAGCTCAGAGACTTAATACAGCTACAGCAATCTCTGCACAGCCAAGCATTCCCCCAAGTCATCATGTCCCACAAATCACACAGGACAAAATCTGTTACTTCCGTCTCATCAAAGACTGTATCCATTAGTAGCGCAGTCGCCATTGCCCACGCAAATGCCGAAGCCGCCAAAATGCGAGCAAGCTTTGCTGTAGAAGAGATGGAACTTAAATTAGAGAAAGCACACCTAGAAGACCAAGAGAGAATGTTACGCTTAGAAAGAGATGAGCAAGGGAGAAAGATGCGTTAGAGAAGGCACACGTGGAAGGCACACGTGGATGCCGCCTTAGAGAGCCTAGCAGCAAAAAGAGAAGCTGATGCAAAAGTACTTGAAAAAGACCATGCTATGGTCGAAACGTTGTACTGATGGCAGAATGAATTAATAGATTTTTTTCACCTGAATTGGATGCTGTTTCTCCTTCATGCTTTTTGTAAGTTATGGTTCCTGTTGGGTCCCGGGACTTTTGGAGCGTGCATCCCATCAACTAATCTGTGTGCTGTTGGCTGTATCTTTTTGAGATAAACCTCTTAGTCAAATACCTGGGAGAAGAGTCAGTCAAACACGCAGTAAGGATCAGAGACATTAATATAAACAGCCCTGATATTGGCCTCAAAGAGATCTGGAAGAGGCTGGATGAGTGTTACGGCTCAGCAGAGGTAATAGAGAGAGCCTTGTTCAAAATAATCGATGACTTTCCTAAAATATCTAACAAAGGTCTCCAGAAACTTAGAGAACTAAGTGACCTGCTAAAGGAAGTCCTAGTTGCCAAATGTGAAGGTGACCTACAAGGACTTGCATATATAGTCCTATAGTCCAAAAGTTGCCCTACAATCTACAGGAGAGGTGGCTCACACATGGTTTCACGTACAAATACAAACACAGTGTTCCATTCCGTCCCTTCTCCGTTTTTGTAGACTTTATACACCAACAAGCGAGAATTAGAAATGATCCCAGCTTTGACTTTGCAATGTCATATGCCACACCGTCACCAGCTGCAAATCCACGCAGAACATCTATGGCAGTGCAGAAGACTTATGTTTCTTCTCCATGTTCCAGTTTCAGGTCAGCAGTGCCCGCTGTATCAGAAGCCTCATCCTCTCCTGAAATGCAGAGCCTTCAGGGGAAAATCTATGCCAGATCGCAGAAGCTTCCTGAAAGAGAATGGTATCTGCTACAAGTGCTGCTCATCCACAACTCATCTTGCCAAGGATTGTAAGGTCAGTGTAAAATACACAGAATGTGGCACCACAGATCATAACACTGCTCTACACCCTGGCCCAGCTCCATGGAGTGCACAAAACATGCCATCTGACAGTGAGCATGGCGGGGAGGAAAGAACACTGATGCAACTACGCCAGAGATCCCTTCACAATGTACTGAAGTCTGTAAAGGGACAATTGACAGTAGGTCCAATTAAAAAATATGCCTCGTCAGAGTGTACCCAAAGGGTCATAGGGACAAAGCTGTAAGACTGTATGCTATCTTGGATGATCAAAGTAACCGATCCTTGGCTAGATCAACATTATTTGACCTATTCAACATCAAAGGGCCAAGCACTCCCTACTCGTTAAAGACATGTGCGGGTACTGTGACAACAGCAGGAGGGAAAGCTACTGACTACCATATTGAGTCCTTAGACGGTCAATTCTGCCTACCACTTCCTACAATCATGGAGTGTAATCAGATCCCAGGCAACAGGTCTGAATTCCCTGCCCCAGGTGTAGCAATCCATCACGGTCACTTAAAACGCATAGCACACCTTATAACGGAACTCGACCATCAGGCCCAGATAATACTGCTGCTAGGAAGAGATATCCTATAGGTTCATAAAGTGAGAAGTCATATCAATGGACTTCACAATTCTCCCTATGCCCAAAGGCTACACCTAGGATGCGTCATAACAGGAAATGTATGCTTGGGACGCATGCACGCCCCATCTTCTATGACAAGCATGCTGATAAATACATTAGAGAAAGGATGCCCATCTCTGTTTCAACCTTGTAACAACGAGTTCCATGTGAGAGAACTACCAAACAGCATCCAACTACCCAATCATCTAATGGACTTCACTCACGACAGCAGTATAGTGTCAAGAAGCTATGAGGATCAGTTGGGGTGCACAGTCTTACAGAGAACTAAGCAAGACAACCAAGTGGCAATTTCGGTAGAGGACAAGTTGTTCTTAGAGGTAATGGACAAGGGACTTGTTAAAGATGAGACAAACAGCTGGGTTGCACCTCTCCCCTTCAGAACCCACAGACCACATCTACCAAACAACAGAAATCATGCATTAAAATGTTTCTCCTCTGTCAAACATAATCTGCAAAGGAAACCAGAGATGAAAGATCACTTTTTCTCCTTCAAGTCAAAGATTTTTGAGAACAGCCATGCTGAGATAGCTCCCATTCTTAAAAACTCTGAAGAATGCTGGTTCCTACCCATGTTTGGAGTATACCACCCTAAGAAACCCGGCCAGTTTAGAGTGGTGTTTGATACCAGTGCTAAGTTTGATGACATCTCCCCGAATGATGTTCTACTTACAGGACCAGACCTCAATAACAAACTGCTGGGAGTACTTATGCGTTTCCATAAGGATTCCATTGCCTTCATCGCTGACATCCAGCAAATGTTCCATTGTTTCCTTGTGAGAGAGAGACAGGAACTTCCTAAGATTCTTCTGGTACAGAGACAATGATCCTATTAAAGAAGTCACAGAGTATCGCATAAGAGTGCACATCTTTCGCAACAGTCCTTCACCTGCAGTTGCCATTTATGGACTCAAAAGGTCGGCTCAAGAAGGAGAAACAGAATATGGATCAGATGTCAGACAATTCATAGAAAAAGACTTTTATGTTGACGACTGTCTGAAAGCCATGCCTTCAAATGAGACTGCCATCAGTCTTCTCAGGAGAGCCCAAGAGATGCTTCCTTGCTCGAACCTCAGGCTTCACAAAATAGCCTCAAACAGCCAAGAACTCATGAAAGCATTCCCTTCACAAGACTTGTGTAACGGTCTCAGAGACCTGGACCTGGGGTCAGACCCCACACCAATGCAACACAGCATCGGGCTTCTCTTGAATCTACAGTCAGACACTTTCACCTTTCAGGTCAGCCAGGAAGAAAATCCTTTCACACGCAGAGGTGTGCTGTCTACCGACAACAGCCTGTACGATCCCTTGGGTTTTGCAGCTCCTGTTACTATACAAGGCAAAGCCTTACTAAGAGACTTAACTATGGAAACATCTGACTGGGATGCACCTCTGCCACCTGATAAGAGAATCCAGTGGGATGTATGTAAGAACTCTTTAGCAGCCCTCTCCAACCTGAACGTGCCAAGACCATACACCCCTGTGCCGTCTACAGAAATACAAAGCCAAAGACTTTAAGTATTTGCAGATGCTTCTGTCAAAGCAATTGCCCCTGTTGCCTACCTCAAAACTGTAGACTCCAAATGTCAGAGCCACATTGGATTTGTTATGGGGAAGGCCAAACTTGCTCCACGGCCAGAGCACACTATACCCAGGTTAGAGCTTTGTGCTGCAGTCTTAGCCGTTGAGTTAGCAGAGTTCATTGCATCCGAGATGGCTATCGACCTGACACAAGCCAAGTTCTACTCAGACAGCAAAGTAGTCCTGGGATACATCCACAATGAACCTAGGTGTTTCTATGTTTTTTGTCAACAACAGAGTGCTACAAATTAGGAGATTAGTTCATCCAAAACAGTGGCATTACATTCCCATGGACCAAAATTCTGCAGATCACGCAACTAGAGCAGTTGACGCAAGTCGACTAGGACGCACAACATGGCTCTCGGGATCAAAACTATTGTACACTGAGGAATGTTTCCCAGACACCTTTGAACTAGTGGGAGAGGACTCAGATGTTGAAATCTGCCCTCAGGTGTCTACACTTCATACCACTTCATACAATGACCTCTACTATCCAGCTTGGATCTCACAGATTTGACAAAATTTCAAGTTGGAAGTCACTTATTCGAGCCATTACCTGCCTAACTCATATAGCTTGCTCATTCAGGACCACCAGAGCTTGTGACACAGAAAAATGCAAAGGTTGGCATCTTTGTAAAAATACCTATGTCACCTCAGACTTAGAATTTTCCTGAAACCACATCATCTTTACTGTCCAAAGAGAAAACTTTTGTGGAAATCCAATGTCTTATGTCCAATGTCCAATACTAGTGAGCAGCGCATTGAGAAAACTCGACCCATTCATCGACAACAATGGCCTGCTGAGAGTAGGAGGTCGACTTAAAGGGAATCTGTCACCCCATTTTAGCGCTATAAGCTGTGGCCACCGCCATCAGGGGCTTATCTACAGCATTCTGTAATGCTGTAGATAAGCCCCCGATGAAACCTGAAAGATAAGAAAAACACGTTAGATTATACTCACCGGGGGGTGTGGTAGGGTGTGGTGGGTGTCGCGGTCCGGTCCGGCGCCTCCCATCTTCATGCGATGATGTCCTCCTCCTTGCTTCTCCCTCGGCTCCTGCGCAGGCATACTTTCCGTTCGGGACGGCGGAAAGCACTAATAAATAAATAATAATAAGTGCGTTCGCCGCCCGGGGTCCACCGTGCAGTAGGTGTTACACCGCTGCTAGATAATGGCAGATGCACAATATGGCGGTATATCGCACACGGGTTGAACATCACCCGGTGTGCATTGAGCGTACTCTTCTTTCACCACAGAGACGCTTAGAACTTAAATGTAAATGCTGAGCCTGTTGACCTCACAGGTCTCAGCGGTGTGCACACACGGTATACGGTCACCGGACTAGGCCCAAGACTCAGGGTCAATGTCTGTCTAGACCTACCGTGCGTGCGGCGTTTCTACCGCGGACGCCAACAAGTGCTGCTGACTGCAGCGCGGCGACTGAGCCAGCCGCCACACAACAATGCCCAAGAGGAGGCGCACTGTCGGACGCTAGTGCTGTAAGATATGAACTGTGGCCTGTACCGCGCCACTGACTGGCGCTGACTCTATGACTAAGTCCCTATCCACACTCGTAATATCAGAGGGAAGGGATCTTAATGAGTCATTAGCAGGCACATGCATTCATCATCATTCACACAGATAGCAATAAGAGTCTATACTAGCGCATGGCCGAGCAGCCATGCGGGCCTTTTATAGCCGTGCGCTTTCGGGACCTACTAGATCTCTGAGATGGACCAATCAGATCAGGAGAAGGACCTGAGCACGTGACTCCCGATCGCCACTGGGAGATCGTCTCGTGAGCATGCCCAGTAGCGCGGCGAAAGGACTTAGTCTCCAGAGTGGCTTGCTGCAGGGCAGGCTGCGCTACTATTGCTGGTCCAGAGGTGGCAGCAACAACCAGACCCAGAGAACTGGTCTGAGCAGGGCATCTGGATCGCCGAGATTGCTGTGCGGGTCCCTTAGAGATCAGAGGGGAATGGGAGACCGCTGGCTGCATGGCTCTGGATTCCTGCTGTGCAGCTGCAGGAATCCGATACCTAACACTTTCTCTGCCCTATAGAGAGCAGAGTAAAGAACTGCAGTGCGCAGGTGCTGGGAAAGAGAGGTCCTGTGCACGGCAGCTGTTTGAATCTGCTCAGTTTGTGACTATCCGCCATTTTCTTGTAGTGTTCTGGCTGCTGGTCTTTTTCCCCTGGTGCTAGGTTTGCCTTTAGTCAGGTGATTGTATTACCCTTTATTAGCCTGCACCTGTCTCCCATTCCTTGCTGGACAACAGTGTTAATCCGCTTGAAGTCTGGCTTGGAGCCTTGCTTTGCTTTCTGTGTGTTTAATTAGTGCAGTTCTGGGACCTCTGGTTCTGCTAGTCTTAGTTTCTGTTTTCAGTTTATTTCTGCAGCCTTGTGTTTTCTGTTAGGAGGTGACCCGTTTTTTGTACCCAGTCCTTATATCTTTCAGGGACCCCCTTCCCCCTATCTATAGGTGTTCACTTGAGATTAGCCTAGGATCGTTGGTGGGTCTATTCACAAGGAATGGGTCACTCACTCAATCGTAGGGCATCAACCTAGTCGCAGTGCAGGGTCAGTTTTCCCCCTCCTTCCCTAGTCCTGTGCTGCAGAACCGTAAGTTTGTCCAGCCCGAGAAAGCATAAAAAAAAGAAAACCCTCCCGGATTTCTGCAATATGAACAGCGTTCAAGATCTCGCTCAACGCCTGCAACAGTTAACGTTGGAAATTTCCGGCTTACAACAGCACGGGAGTAACTGCCCAGGGGTCCGCCCCGAAGAGCCTAAGGTGAGCTTGCCTGAATGTATTTCTGGTAAACGGCAGGAATTTTTTTAGTTCAAAAATGCAAGTGTACTTTATTTTCGGCTTAGACCCAGGTCTTCGGGAGCTGAATTACAGCGTGTGGTGATTATTATGTCCTTATTGCAAGGGGAGCCGCAAGTTTGGGCATTTTCATTGCGTCCAGATGACCCTTGTTTGATGGCAGTAGAAGCGTTTTTTTCTGCTATGAGGTTAATTTATGACGATCCGGTTCAGGTCACTACAGCTGAGGCAAAACTCAGACGGCTGAAACAAGGTTCTGGTGATGCTGAGGGATATTGCACCCAGTTCAGACGATGGTCTGCAGAAAACAGCTGGAATGATCCTGCACTCCGGAGTAAGTTTTTAGCAGGTCTTAATGACAGGGTTAAAGATTTATTCATTGCATACCCTGCACCTGATACACTTGAGGCTGCAAAGCAGTTAGCCATCAGGGTGGATAGAAGATTGAGAGAAAGGCAGAATGAGGATTTAATTCTGCTGGGTCCTGTCTCTCAACTCTCAAGTTGACTACAGGGAACCGATGCAACTTGGTGCGATGTCCTCTCGTTCCCAGGAAAGGGAGAGAAGGTTCTCTGAGGGGTTATGCCTTTATTGTGGTAAGACTGGCCATTTTATCAAGCAATGTGAAGGTCGCATAAATCAGGAAAAGATAAAAAAAAAAAAAGGGCTCAGAGTAAAGGCCCTTTTACATTTAGCGATGCACCAGCGATCCAACCAGCGATCCGACCCGGTCAGGATTTCTGGTGCATCGCTAAATGATCGCTAGTGAGCTTTCATACAGAAAGACCTCACAGCGATGCAGCAGCGACGCAGCTCACGATACTTACCATTCACACACAGCGATCCTGCGTCCTCCCGCCCGCCTCCACGCGTCGCTGGACGTCACAGCAGGAAGCCCAGCAGGAAGCAGACGACGAGAAATGGAGCCGGACATTCTCGCGCGATCAGCGATGAGCAGCGGGGGAGCCGGTCGCTGGTAAGTATCACACATAGCGATATCGCTAGCAATATCGCTATAACGTCACAAAACCAGTGATGTTTTAGCGATATTGCTAGCGATATTGCTTAGTGTAAAACCCCCTTAACCCTCCCATTCGTATTGCATTTTTACGGTCCGCAGGAGTTTCTTTTTCTGGTAGTTCTATCTATCATGGTCATACTATGGATTTTCAAGTGATGGTGGACTGTGGGTCTGCACTGAATTTGATCGATCAACAATTTCTTGACAAGTATAAGATTGAGTCTGTACCTTTGTCATCCCCTTTTCCTGTAGTGGCGATTGATAACACTCTGCTAGAGCATGGGTGCGTTTCCCGAAAGGTCACTGGGTTTCCACTCACTGTGAATATGGAGCACCAGGAATCTTTCGATTTGTTTGTACTTGATAAATTGCCTTTTCCAGTCGTTCTGGGGTTACCCTGGTTAAAAGTGCGCAATCCTGTACTGGGCTGGTCATCAAATACTATAAGATCCTGGGGTCAGGTATGTTAAGGGAAATGTTGTGATGTACATATCGCTGCTGTGGTGAAAAATGAGCTACCTGAACCCATTCAGGAATTCTGGAAAGCATTTTTTGAAGTTGAGTCACAAGCTCTGCCACCGCATAGAGATTATGATTGCGCTATTGAGTTCGTCCCAGGTGCTACTCTCCCTAAGAGTATTTTATTAAATCTGATGATCTCCGAGAGGGAGGCCTTAAAGGAATACATGCAGACTAGTCTTGCTACAGGCCATATTATACCCTCCAAGTCCCCTGTGGCTGTGGGATTCTTTTTTGTCAAAAAGAAAGATGGGGGTCTTAGGCCGTGTTTGGATTTCAGGGAGATTAACAAGATCACTGTACGCAATCCCCTTGCCATTAATTCCAGATTTGTTTAACCAATTGGTTGGAGCCAAGTGGTTCTCTAAGATTGATCTCTGTGGGGCATATAATTTTCTGCGAATTAAAGAAGGCGATGAATGGAAGACAACCTTTAATATCCCAGAAGGTCATTTTGAGTGTCTAGTAATGCCTTTCGGCCTTACAAATGCTCCGGCGTTCTTTCAAAATTTCATCAACGACATTCTGAGACCGTTGATCGGTAGGAGTGCTATCGTTTATTTGGATGATATTTTGATCTACTCGCCCGATCTGGAGTCGCATTGGCAGTGAGTCAGCGAGGTTCTGCAGGTTCTGAGAGAAAACTCACTCTTTGCTAAACTGGAGAAATGCGAGTTTGCTGTACAGAAGATTAGCTTTTTGGGGTACATTGTTTCCAGTGGTGGGTTTGAGATGGACCCGGCGAAGGTTCAGGCGGTATTGGAGTTGCCAAGACCTGAATGCTTGAAGGCAATTCAGAGATTCTTGGGGTTTGCTAATTATTGCAGAAAATTCATAAAGAATTTTTCTGTTATCGCCAAACTCCTTACTGATCTAACTAAGAAGGGTGCCAATACTGTCCAATGGTCCCCTGAGGCTGTCAAGGCCTTTGAGCATCTCAAGGAGAAGTTTAGCTCTCCTCCTGTCTTGATCCAGACAGACGAGACTAAGCCTTTTCTGGTAGAGGTGGATGCCTCATCAGTAGGAATGGGGGCTGTTCTGTCACAGGAGGGAGAGGATGGGGTACATCCCTGTGCGCAGACCCAGATTGGTAATATGCCCAACAGGGCATTTTCCCGCTGGGCCGTTGTCATGTGAGCCGCGGACGGCAGCGCCCGCTCATCTGGCCGCTTGCCAGCTGATGCGGCCACTGGCCTGGCTGTTGTTCCTGGCGCCGGCCCTCTGCGTGCACGGCGGTTATACTTTCCAGCCCTCCCGCGATTTTTCTGTCCCGCACTGCAGGGAGATAAGCCGCCACGCCCCCCCCCACGCACCCCATCCTCGCCCTAGCTTGAGACCTTCCCCCCCAGCCACTCACAGCGTCGCTTGCCTGCTCTCTTCTCTGTACACAGGACCTGTGATGAGGTCACAGGAGGGGAGGAGTCAGGGGTCACATGATCAGGAGCCTTTGTCCTCCTGACTCCGCCCCTCCTGTGACCTCATCACCAAGACCCCTGCCTCTTGGTCTCTGCCGGACTCTGCTGTACTGGTTGTCATGGTGCTGGATGAGGTAAGTACAGTGGGGCAAAAAAGTATTTAGTCAGTCAGCAATAGTGCAAGTTCCACCACTTAAAAAGATGAGAGGCGTCTGTAATTTACATCATAGGTAGACCTCAACTATGGGAGACAAACTGAGAAAAAAAATCCAGAAAATCACATTGTCTGTTTTTTTTTCATTTTATTTGCATATTATGGTGGAAAATAAGTATTTGGTCAGAAACAAAATTTCATCTCAATACTTTGTGATATATCCTTTGTTGGCAATGACAGAGGTCAAACGTTTTCTGTAAGTCTTCACAAGGTTGCCACACACTATTGTTGGTATGTTGGCCTATTCCTCCATGCAGATCTCCTCTAGAGCAGTGATGTTTTTGGCTATTCGCTTGGCAACACGGACTTTCAACTCCCTCCAAAGGTTTTCTATAGGGTTGAGATCTGGAGACTGGCTAGGCCACTCCAGGACCTTGAAATGCTTCTTACGAAGCCACTCCTTCGTTGCCCTGGCGGTGTGCTTTGGATCATTGTCATGTTGAAAGACCCAGCCACGTTTCATCTTCAATGCCCTTGCTGATGGAAGGAGGTTTGCACTCAAAATCTCACGATACATGGCCCCATTCATTCTTTCATGTACCCGGATCAGTCGTCCTGGCCCCTTTGCAGAGAAACAGCCCCAAAGCATGATGTTTCCACCACCATGCTTTACAGTAGGTATGGTGTTTGATGGATGCAACTCAGTATTCTTTTTCCTCCAAACACGACAAGTTGTGTTTCTACCAAACAGTTCCAGTTTGGTTTCATCAGACCATAGGACATTCTCCCAAAACTCCTCTGGATCATCCAAATGCTCTCTAGCAAACTTCAGACGGGCCCGGACATGTACAGGCTTAAGCAGTGGGACACGTCTGGCACTGCAGGATCTGAGTCCATGGTGGCGTAGTGTGTTACTTATGGTAGGCCTTGTTACATTGGTCCCAGCTCTCTGCAGTTCATTCACTAGGTCCCCCCGCGTGGTTCTGGGATTTTTGCTCACCGTTCTTGTGATCATTCTGACCCCACGGGGTGGGATTTTGCGTGGAGCACCAGATCGAGGGAGATTATCAGTGGTCTTGTATGTCTGCCATTTTCTAATTATTGCTCCCACAGATGATTTCTTCACTCCAAGCTGGTTGGCTATTGCAGATTCAGTCTTCCCAGCCTGGTGCAGGGCTACAGTTTTGTTTCTGATGTCCTTTGACAGCTCTTTGGTCTTCACCATAGTGGAGTTTGGAGTCAGACTGTTTGAGGGTGTGCACAGGTGTCTTTTTATACTGATAATAAGTTTAAACAGGTGCCATTACTACAGGTAATGAGTGGAGGAAAGAGGAGACTCTTAAAGAAGAAGTTACAGGTCTGTGAGAGCCAGAAATCTTGATTGCTTGTTTCTGACCAAATACTTATTTTCCACCATAATATGCAAATAAAATGAAAAAAAAACAGACAATGTGATTTTCTGGATTTTTTTTTCTCAGTTTGTCTCCCATAGTTGAGGTCTACCTATGATGTAAATTACAGACGCCTCTCATCTTTTTAAGTGGTGGAACTTGCACTATTGCTGACTGACTAAATACTTTTTTGCCCCACTGTATGTGTGGGGTCAGGAGGGGTTTACAGGGTAGATGTAGCAGAGCTGTGTGTGTACGAGGTGTACGGAGCGGAGCCGTGTGTGTACGAGGTGTACGGAGCGGAGCCGTGTGTGTACTAGGTGTACGGAGCGGAGCCGTGTGTGTACTAGGTGTACGGAGCGGAGCCGTGTGTGTACTAGATGTATGGGGCGGAGCCGTGTGTGTACGAGGTGTACGGAGCGGAGCCGTGTGTGTACGAGGTGTACGGAGCGGAGCCGTGTGTGTACGAGGTGTACGGAGCGGAGCCGTGTGTTTACGAGGTATACGGAGCGGAGCCGTGTGTGTACGAGGTGTACGGAGCGGAGCTGGATGTGTACGAGGTGTACGGAGAGGAGCCGTGTGTGTATGAGGTGTACAGAACGGAGCCGCGTGTACGAGGTGCAGGGGCGGACACAGACTGTAGTGGGCCCCTGTGCAAGAAATTTTTCGGGCCCCCCCCAACCCTTCATAGGGCAACAAAGTTATTTGTTGTTATCTAATATTGAAGCTATTCAGGGCTGGATATAATATCTGTATAGAACATAATGTAACCCCCCCATAGAATATAATGCAGTCCCCCCCATATAGTATAATGCAGCCTCTCCATAGAATATATGGCAACCCCCTGATAGGATATAATGCAGCTCCTTATATAGTATAATGTAGCCCCTCCATAGAATACAATGTAGCCCTCCTCATAAAGTATAATGCAGCCCCCATAGAATATAATAAATATAATACAGCCCCCCTATAGAATATAATGTAGCCCCAAATAGAAAATAAAACAGCCCACCTACCCATAGAATATAATGTAGCCCCCCCATATTATATAACACAGCCTCCCCTTATAGAATATAATGTAAAATGTACCCCCTATGGTATATAACACAGCCGCATAGTATATAGCCCAGTACCACATGGTATATAGCCCAGCCCACCATGGTATAATACAGCCCAGCATGGTATATAGCCCCCCAAAAATGGTATAATACAGCCCAGCATGGTATATAGCCCCCCCCAGCATGGTATAATACAGCCCAGCATGGTATATAGCCCCCCAGCATGGTATACTACAGCCCAGCATGGTATATAGCCACCCAGCATGGTATATAGCCCCCCAGCATGGTATATAGCCCCCCCCAGCATGGTATGATACACCCCAGCATGGTATATAGCCCCCCCAGCATGGTATAATACAGCCCAGCATGGTATATAGCCCCCCAGCATGGCATAATACAGCCCAGCATGGTATATAGCCCCCCAGCATGGTATAATACAGCCCAGCATGGTATATAGCCCCCCAGCATGGTATATAGCCCCCCCCAGCATGGTATGATACTGCCCGGCATGGTATATAGCCCCCCCAGCATGGTATAATACAGCCCAGCATGGTTTATAGCCCCCCCAGCATGGTATAATACAGCCCAGCATGGTATATAGCCCCCTCAGAATGGTATATAGCCCCACCCAGCATGGTATATAGCCCCCCAGCATGGTATATAGCCCCCCAGCATGGTATGATACAGCCCAGAATGGTATATAGCCCCCCACAGCATGGTATATAGCCCCCCAGCATGGTATACAGCCCCCCCAGCATGGCCCCACAGTCCAGCAAGGTATATAGCCCCCCCAGCATGGTATGATACAGCCCAGCATGGTATATTGCCCCCCAGCATGGTATAATACAGCCCAGCATGGTATAAAGCACCCCCCTGTATGGTATAATACAGCCAAGCATAGTATATAGCCTCCCCAGCATGGCCTCACAGCCCAGCATGGTATATAGCACCCCCCAGTATGGTATAATACAGCCCAGCATGGTATATAGCCCCCCCAGCATGGTGTACTACAGCCCAGCATGGTATATAGCCCCCCAGCATGGTATATAGCCCCCCCCAGCATGGTATACTACAGCCCAGCATGGTATATAGCCCCCCAGCATGGTATATAGCCCCCCCAGCATGGTATGATACAGCCCAGCATGGTATATAGCCCCCCAGCATGGTATAATACAGCCCAGTATGGTATATAGCCCCCCCCAGCATGGCATAATACAGCCCAGCATGGTATATAGCCCCCCCCCAGAATGGTATAATACAGCCCAGCATGGTATATAGCCCCCCCAGCATGGTATAATACAGCCCAGCATGGTATATAGCCCCCCAGCATGGTATATAGCCCCCCCCAGCATGGTATATAGCCCCCCCAGCATGGTATGATACTGCCCGGCATGGTATATAGCCCCCCCAGCATGGTATAATACAGCCCAGCATGGTATATAGCCCCCCCAGCATGGTATAATACAGTCCAGCATGGTATATAGCCCCCCCAGAATGGTACATAGCCCCCCAGCATGGTATATAGCCCCCCCAGCATGGTATATACCCCCCCAGCATGGTATAATACAGCCCAGCATGGTATATAGCCCCCCCAGCATGGCATAATACAGCCCAGCATGGTATATAGCCCCCCCCAGCATGGTATAATACAGCCCAGCATGGTATATAGCCCCCCCAGCATGGTATATAGCCCCCCCAGCATGGTATTATACTGCCCGGCATGGTATATAGCCCCCCCAGCATGGTATAATACAGCCCAGCATGGTATATAGCCCCCCCAGCATGTTATAATACAGCCCAGCATGGTATATAGCCCCCCCAGCATGGCATAATACAGCCCAGCATGGTATATAGCCCCCCCCAGCATGGTATAATACAGCCCAGCATGGTATATAGCCCCCCAGCATGGTATAATACAGCCCAGCATGGTATATAGCCCCCCCAGCATGGTATATAGCCCCCCAGCATGGTATATAGCCCCCCCCAGCATGGTATGATACTGCCCGGCATGGTATATAGCCCCCCCAGCATGGTATAATACAGCCCAGCATGGTATATAGCCCCCCCAGCATGGTATAATACAGCCCAGCATGGTATATAGCCCCCCCAGAATGGTACATAGCCCCCCAGCATGGTATATAGCCCCCCCAGCATGGTATATACCCCCCCAGCATGGTATAATACAGCCCAGCATGGTATATAGCCCCCCCAGCATGGTATAATACAGCCCAGCATGGTATATAGCCCCCCCAGAATGGTATATAGCCCCACCCAGCATGGTATATAGCCCCCCAGCATGGTATATAGCCCCCCCCAGCATGGTATGATACAGCCCAGACTGGTATATAGCCCCCCCAGCATGGTATATAGCCCCCCCAGCATGGTATACAGCCCCCCCAGCATGGCCCCACAGTCAGCAAGGTATATAGCCCCCCAGCATGGTATGATACAGCCCAGCATGGTATATTTCCCCCCAGCATGGTATAAAACAGCCCAGCATGGTATATAGCCCCCCCAGCATGGTATAAAGCACCCCCTGTATGGTATAATACAGCCAAGCATAGTATATAGCCCCCCCAGCATGGCCTCACAGCCCAGCATGGTATATAGCACCCCCCAGTATGGTATAATACAGCCCAGCATGGTATATAGCCCCCCCAGCATGGCCCCACAGCCCAGCATAGTATATAGCCCCCCCCAGCATAGTATATAGCTGTGGCGCCCCTGAGGCTCAGTCGCCACAGAGGTACTGCACCTTCTCCTAAGGTGTAGTGCCCCACCATCCAGGTAAGGTGGGAACTCCTTTCCACACTCCAACACTCGCACCCCACACAACAGGGTAGTTCTGCACAACCACATTGCGGCTCAGTACTTAGAGAGTAGCAGAGCACCTCTGGTGGTTCCCTGCTTGGAACACTGGATGTGCTGGGAGGTGGGTGGAGTTTAGAGACATAAAAGAGTGGGAAAGTGTAGGATTACAGGGCAGTCTGACAGGAGGTCAGCGAGGACGGAAGCCACCCGGGAGGAGTGGGGATCCCTGGAAGAAGGGATGGAGGAAGGAGTGCTGCAGCTGCCTCAGTGATCTGAGCCAGCTGGCACGGGAGAGGAAAAGAAGGAGAAAGACGTAGAACTGAAACCTAAGCTTCCATAAGAGAGAGAAAGACAAGTACGGAACAAGGAGTAAGGAGAACAGAGAGGACGTGGGTTGGAAGAGGAACCCTGCCTATAGGTTCTCAGTGCAAGGCAGGGGTCCGGTCCCCGAGGTTGTACGGACACTTATGGTTCTGCAGCAGACACCGGTGGAGTAGTTGGCTGTAAATGCACTACTCCCATCTAAGACTTGGGACTCAACAGCAACTGATTAGAGAGCCGGGGCTCAGGAGAAGGGAGTCCCCGAAGCAGGCTACAGCTGTCTGCCATACGAGTAGAGTTCTTGGGAACATCTGACAGGAGGAACTCCAGAGTACCACGGTACTGGAGATCTTCACACTTTAAGGAGCAATAGAGGAGTCGTTCAGGAAAGGTACATGTTGGCGGAGTGTTGGAGAGGAGCTTTCCATCTGGCCTGGAGGTTGGCTGAGTCTCTGACCCGGAGGACACGGCTCGGAGGCAGGCACCCTTGCGTACCGTAGACTGTGAGTAAAGCCTTGGAACTGCAAGCCTCGGTGTCCTCCATTGATTCTTGCGCCAACCCGCTCAGCACCGCTACATCTGGGTACCATCCTTTACACTGCCTACGCCTTTCCACAACCATTACCACTACACTGCCCTGGGACCTCAGCCCTGCCTGTGGAGGGCTATACCATCACTGCTGCACCATACCATCTGTCCCAGAGGATCTGTCTGCAGCGTCGGCTTAACACCTCCCTTGCCAAGCACCACAGGTGGCATCACAAACTATTACATTACAAACTTCCACTGACATTTCGGGCGCCCAGGGCCACGGACCGGGTCACTGCCGCTGTGACACATCCTCCTGACACCGGCCCGGTACCGAGTACCGCACAGCCCTCTGAGGGCGACCAATAGCCCCCCCCCCAGCATGGTATATAGCCCCCCCAGCATGGCCCCACAGTCCAGTACTCACACTGATTTAAAAAAAAACAAAAAAAAACACACTCCTCACCTTCTCCTGGTGCCTGCGTTGCTCCCGGCTCCTGTCTCCTCTCCTGCACTGCCTGGTACACAGTGAGAGCGCGGTCATCATCGCGCCCCCGCTGTGTCAGAGGCAGAGCAGGGAATGATGGGAGGGGCCTCCTCTCCCCCAGAGCCCCGTGCAATGCACGGTCTGCACAGGCGGTAGGTCCGCCCTTGACGAGGTGTACAGAACGGAGCCGCGTGTACGAGGTGTACAGAACGGAGCCGCGGGTACGAGGTGTACGGAGAGGAGCCGCGTGTGTACGAGGTGTACGGAGAGGAGCCGCACGTATACGAGGTGTACAGAGCGGAGCCGCGCGTGTACGAGGTGTACAGAACGGAGCTGCGCGTGTACGAGGTGTACGGAGTGGAGCCGCGCGTGTGCGAGGTGTACGGAGTGGAGCCACGTTTACGAGGTGTACAGAGTGGAGCCGCGTGTACGAGGTGTATGGAGTGGAGCCGCGCGTGTACGAGGAGTACGGAGAGGAGCCGCGCGTGTACGGGGTATACGGAGCGGAGCCGTGTGTGTACAGAGTGGAGCCATATGTGTACGGGATGTACGAAGCATACAAAGCGGGCTTTTCCCACGGACACAGGAATACACGGCGGAGCCCCAAGGTGCATTTTAAAACTCACACATGACGTTCCACCGGAAGTGATGTGCTGGAAGCTGACCGGAAATGAGATAATTTCATAGAATCATAGAATCATAGAATGGTAGAGTTGGAAGGGACCTCCTGGGCCATCTGGTCCAACCCCCTGCTCAAAGCAGGATTCGCTAAATCATCCCAGTCAGATGTCTGTCCAGCCTCTGTTTGAAGACTTCCATTGAAGGAGAACTCACCACTTCTCGTGGCAGCTTGTTCCACTCATTGATCACTCTAACTGTCAAAAAGTTTTTTCTAATATCTAATCTGTGTCTCCTCCCATTCAGTTTCATCCCATTGCTTCTAGTCTTTCCTTGTGCAAATGAGAATAAAGTTGATCCTTCTACAATGTGACAGCCCTTTAGATATTTGTAGACAGCTATTAAGTCTCCTCTCAGTCTTCTCTTTTGCAAACTAAACATTCCCAAATCCTGCAACCTTTCCTCATAAGACAGGGTTTGCAGACCGGTCACCATTCTGGTCGCTCTTTTCTGAACTTGCTCCAGTTTGTTGATGTCTTTTTTAAAATGTGGTGCCCAAAACTGGACACAATATTCCAGATGAGGTCTGACCAAAGAGGAGTAGAGGGAAATAATGACTTCACGTGATCTAGACTGTATGCTTCTGTTAATACATCCTAGAATTGCATTTGCCTTTTTTGCTGCTGCATCACACTGTTGACTCATATTCAGTCTGTGATCTATTAGTATACCCAAGTCTTTTTCACATGTGCTGTCACTTAGCCCTATTCCTCCCATTCTATATATGCTTTTTTCATTTTTATTGCCCAGATGTAGTACTTTGCATTTCTCCCTGTTAAAAACCATTCTGTTAGTTGCTGCCCACTTCTCCAGTTTATTTATATCTTTTTGAATCCTCTCTCTCTCTTCTCTAGTATTAGCTATCCCTCCTAGCTTTGTGTCATCAGCAAATTTAATCAGTTTACCCTCAATTCCTTCATCTAAATCGTTGATAGAGATGTTGAACAATGCAGGGCCCAGGACAGAGCCCTGTGGTACCCCACTTGAGACATTCTTCCAACTGGATGTGCAGCCATTTACGACCACTCTTTGGGTCCGATCACTAAGCCAGTTATGAATCCACCTAACAGTTGCCTTGTCCATTCCATACTTAGTCATTTTTTCAATAAGGATTGTATGAGAGACTTTGTCAAATGCTTTGCTGAAGTCAAGATATACTATATCTACAGCATTTCCTTGATCCACCCAATCAGTGATACCGTCATAGAAGGAAATTAAGTTAGTCTGACATGACTTATTAGCTACAAACCCATGCTGACTCTGTTTAATCACTTCATTCTTATCCAGGTATTGACATACATGTTGTTTAATAATTTGTTCAAAGATCTTTCCTGGTATAGAAGTCAGACTCACCGGCCTATAGTTGCCTGGGTCCACCCTCTTCCCCTTTTTGAAGATAGGAACAACATTTGCTCTTCTCCAGTCTTCTGGCACTTCTCCTGTTCTCCAAGAATTTTCAAAGATTATGGAGAGGGGTTCAAAAATTTCTTCTGCTATCTCCTTCAGTACTCTGGGGTGTAATTCATCTGGACCTGGAGACTTGAATTCATTTAGGTTAGCTAAGTGTTTCCTCACTATCTTTCTGTTTATAGATATCCTGGATTCTTCTACCCCCTTAATAGGACAGTGAATAACAGTTGATGTTACATTTCCTTTCTGAGAGAAAACAGATGCAAAATAGGAATTTAAAAGTTCAGCCTTCTCAACATCCTGTCTTACCATTTCATCATTTTCATCCTGTAAAAATCCTATAGCATCTTTGACTTTTCTTTTACTTTTGACATATCCCCAAAATCCTTTATTATTGCTTTTGACATCTCTTGCAAGCCTCAATTCATTTTCAGCTTTAGCTAATCTGATTTGTGCCCTGCAGGTTCTGCAGACAGCATTATATTCTTCTTTAGATATGCCTCCCTCTTTCCATTTTATAAACATTTTTTCCTTCCTTTTTAGCATGTGCTTAAGTTCTGTGTTCATCCATCCTGGTTTCCTTAAATGCTTCCTATTCTTCCCTCTTTTCGGAATTGTTAACAACTGTGCTTTGAGAATTTCATTTTTCAAGATTTCCCATCCTTCCTGGACATTTTTGTCTTTAAGGATATCCAGCCATTGGATCCCTCCAATTCTCTTTCTGAATCCCTTAAAATCTGCCTTTCTGAAATTTAACCTTGACGTCTGAGTCTTCACAGGTCTTCCGCCTCTAGTTATCCAAAATTCTAAAATAGCATGGTCGCTACCTCCTAGGGTCCCAGCCACTTTTACCTCCTCAACCATTTCCTCCCTGTTTATAAGGATTAGATCCAAGGTAGCAGTTCCCCTTGTTTTCTCCCTTACCTTTTGGAAGATAAAGTTGTCAGCAAGAGAGGATAAGAATTTCCTTGACCTGTTAGTTTTGCCTGAGAGAGATTCCCAACAAATGTCTGGATAGTTGAAATCTCCCATGACAACTATGTCATATTTTTTGGAGAACTTGGCCATTTGATGCATAAAGAGTTCATCCATATCTTCAGCTTGCACAGGCGGCCTGTAGTAAATGCCTACAATGGTGTCCTTTCCATTGTTCTGTCCTTGTATTCTTACCCAAACAGTTTCCACAGAACTCCCAGTCTCTGAAGCTTCAATCTCTGTGCAGATATACGCGTTTCTAACATACAATGCGACACCCCCTCCTCGTTTATCATGTCTGTTTCTTGCAAATAAGTTGTATCCTTCTAGTCTTGTATTCCAATCATGTGTATCGTCCCACCAAGTTTCAGTGATTCCAATGACATCATATTTCTTTTCCTGTGTTAGTAGTTCCAATTCTCCTTGTTTGTTGCCCATGCTTTGTGCATTAGTATAGAAACATTTTAGTTTGTGATTGGTTTCTCTTTCTCCAATATTTTTATTAATTAGATTCTTTCGTCTTTGTTCTTCCTTTCCACTTCTAATAGCAGAGTTCTCAATAGCATTTCATAAGGAGATTGTGACGGAACTAGGAATGCTTCAGTTCCATCACCATGTCCTCCTCCGACAGCGCAGACAGCAGGATCGCCTTGGAATCGGGGATGCCGGCCATGTGAGCGGATCATGATATATCCTGCATCGGGAGGCTCAGGTGGGCACTACAATGGGAGCCGGACTGCTATAGTATCTTTATAGAATCTTTCTTTATTTCTTTCTCTCTTTCCCTCATTTTCTTTCTCTCTCTCTGTTCTTTCTTTCTCTCTAATCTTTCCTTTTTCTCTCTCTCCCTCTCTCTCTGTTCTTTCTTTCCCCTCCTTCTTTCTTTTTCTTTCCTCTCTTTCTTTCTCTCTGTTCTTTCTTTTCTTTACTTCTTTTTTTCTTTGTTTTTTCTTTGTCTCTCTGTTCTTTCTTTCTTTCTCCTCTTTCTTTCTAATTTCACTCTGTTCTTTCTTTCTCTCTTGCTCTCCTTTCTTTCTCTCTCTCTGTTTTCTTTTTTCTCTCTTCCTTAGTGCCAGTCAGTGTGCCCATAATGCCAGCCACTGTGCCCTCAGTACCAGTCAGTGTGATCAGCAGTGCTAAATGGGTGTGGTTGGGCGTGGACATGGGTGTGACTAGTTGCAAAATGGATGTGGTCGGGGCGTGGCCTAAAATTTGCAGCGGCGCACTGCGCGTGCCACTGTCTTTCTCCCTCTTTCCCTTCTTCAAAAGTTGGGAGGTATGATAGGGGCTGCTATGACCAGGGGGTCTCGTTGCCCAATGGATAGCAGTTCTGCCAGGAATCCTGTCACCGTGCGTACAAAAGGGGACAGAGCTTTGGGAGGAGTACTGTACCTAAAAGCAATAAATAGGACTGAGCTGAAATACTGGGCACAGCTGTGGCTACATGTTATATAGTCGTGTTAATCTCCTCTCACTTCTTGTAACCTACAAGTGTACAAAGATATTATAAAGTCACCATGTGACTAGTGGGCCTGTGTAACTTCAAATGCCAGGGCTGAATTTTAGTCCCTATCCGACCATGCCTGTGCAATCTTCTATTAGAAATTTTCGGAGGCGGTGCTCAACTACAATGTTGGGAACCGAGAATTGCTGGCTATTAAGCTTGCATTTGAGCATTGGCGACATTTTTTGGAGGGCACTAGACATCCTATACAAGCCTTTACTGATCACAAGAATCTTATCTATCTATTTCTCCCCAGCGGAGGAATCTATTCTGCAGAAAGGGGTGGTGGTGGCAGCTTTAAGTTCTGAGTTGGAAAATAGCATTCTTAAAGCCCAGGATGCAGCACCAACCAACACTCCGTATGGGAGATTATTTGTGCCTAAAGCCCTGAGGAGAGCTTTGTTTACGGAATGTCATGAGTCTTGTCTGGCGGGTCATCCAGGGATTGTCGAAACTAGAAAGTCGATCGGTCGGAATTTCTGGTGGCCGGCGTGGAGAAATCGTCAAGTGGGTGCGTCAGTGTACCATGTGCGCTAGGTCTAAAGCTTTTTCATGCTCCAGGGGCAGGGTTGCTGTGCTCATTAGAGGTTCCTAGTTCCCCATTCTCGCATCTTACAATGGATTTTATCACTGACCTGCCGGTCTCTGAGGGTTTTTCTGTCATCTGGGTTGTGGTAGACCGGTTTAGTAAGATGTGTTATCTGGTCCCGTTCAATAAATTACGCTGCACTAAGACACTTGCCAGGGCATTCGTGAAAGAGATTGTCAGACTCCATGGTGTCCCCATGGACATTGTCTCCGATAGGGGACCACAGTTTGTGGCTCGATTTTGGCGTGCCTTTTGTGACAGACTTAAGGTTCATTTGTCATTTTCGTTAGGTTATCATCCGGAGTCAAATGGACAGACCGAGAGGAAGAACCAGGACGTTGAGCAGTATTTGAGATGTTTTGTAGCAGACAATCAGGAAATGTGGTCAGAATATCTACCATAAGCTGAGTTTGCTCTCAATAATCATACGTCTTCTTCGGCTGGGTGTTCTCCTTTTTCTGTTGTACTAGGAAGCATCCATCTTTCGGTCCTTTTTCTTGGATTGGGGCAGCGGTGCCAGAGGAGGAGAGTTTTTCTGGAAATTTGGAAAGGGTTTCGGTCCCGAGGACAATTCCTGGGTGAAAGCTGTGGACGTCTCAGCCTCAAGATTAATTAAGGCTTTTCACAGGAGATTTCCGAATAAGGCTCGGCCTAGAGGATCCGGGGATCCTCGTTAAAGGGAGGTACTTTTAGAATTTGCTCAGTTTGTGACTATCCGCCATTTTCTTGTAGTGTTCTGGCTGCTGATCTTTTTCCCCTGATGCTGGGTTTGCCTTTGGTCAGGTGCTTGTATCACCCTTTATTAGCCTGCACCTGTCTCCCATTCCTTGCTGGACAACAGTGTTAATCCGCTTGAAGTCTGGCTTGGAGCCTTGCTTTTATTTCTGTGTGTTTAATTAGTGCAGTTCTGGGACCTATGGTTCTGCTAGACTTAGTTTCTGTTTTCAGTTTGTTTCTGCAGCCTTCTTTGTGTTTTCTGTTAGGAGGTGAACCGTTTTGTGAACCCAGTCCTTATATCTTTCAGGGACCCCCTTCCCCCTATCTATAGGTCTTTGCTTGAGATTACCCTATGATCGTTGGTGGGTCTATTCACAAGGAATGGGTCACCCAATCGATCGTAGGGCATCAGCCTAGTCGCAGTGCAGGGTCCGTTTCCCCCCTCCTACCCTAGCCCTGTGCTGCAGAACCGTAACAGCAGTACTCTGCTCTGCCCTCAAGAGGGGAGATAAAGTATGCCTGCGCAGGAGCCGAGGGAGAAGCAAGGAGGACATCATCGTATGAAGATGGGAGGCGCCAGGCGGGATGGCGACACCCATCGAACCGGACCGAACGCCGGGGTGAGTATAATCTAACTCTTTTTTCTTATCTTTCAGGTTACATCAGGGGCTTATCTACAGCATTACAGAATGCTGTATATAAGCCCCTGATGGCGGTGTCGGCAGCTGATAAGGCTAAAATGGGGTGACAGATCCCCTTTAAAGAAGCTAAAATGGAGTTTGAGGAGAAATTCCCTCTTATCCTTCCCGGAAAATGTCATGTTGCCTACTTAAAAAAAAACAAAAAAAACCCCACATTTGAAAGGTAACTCACCAAAAACCCTGACTGAGGCACTGGCAGGATGCAGCAGAGCCCCATTGATAAAGGCTGGGGCAACACAGGTGCATTCCACTGATGAGAACAGCCAGTAACCCATCATGGTCTGGCTACCTAGTGGAAAAAATGCACACAAATAAGGCTTGCATAAGAAATAAGTCACACAGATAAGTGCGATGCAAAGTGTCCGAGCAGCCTATTAATGACGCCCATAGTATTTTGGTGACTTACCTTTCAAATGTGTTTTCTTTTTGAATTTTGGAATTTTTTTCCTTATGTGCGCTGTTCATGTTCCCTACTTAATCGTACAACACTAGCACAATCTGGTCAAACACCAAGGAAGACTATTTACAGAAGGAGCCATCAGAACTGCTGGCCTGTGGATTGTCGGTGCAAAGAAACTCACTAGTAGTGTCATCTACAAATGCATACCCTGCCGTAAGCTTCGTGGTTCGACTCAAACCCAAAAGATGGCTTACCTACCAGCAGATAGACCCAGCCCAGACCCTCCTTCTACCAACGTTGGTCTCGATGTGTTTGGGCCTTGGTCAGTTGTTACACGTCATACGAGGGTCAGTCAAGCCAATAGTAAATGTTGGGCTGTCATGTTTACCTGTATGTCAAACAGAGCTGTACACATAGAGCTCATTGAGTCCCTTGACACTTCAAGCTTCATCAATGCTTTGAGACGTTTCATTGCCATCCGTGGTCCTATCAAGCATATCCGTTCAGACAGAGGTACTAACTTCATTGGTGCAGCAAAAGAATTAGGAATACCTTCAAATCTAGACTGTAAGACTCTTGAGAGGTTCCTCAGTGACCAAAGCTGCACATGGTCATTCAACCCGCCTCAATCTTCTCACATGGGTGGATCTTGGGAACAAATTATTGGTCTAGTACAGAGAATTCTTGACTCCATTCTTCTTCAAGAAGGAGCAGCGAGGCTTACCCACGAGAGCCTAATCACCTTCATGGTAGAAGTCGCAGCTATAATCAACGGAAGACCATTGGTTCCAGACCCTAACGACCCCGAGGAGCCCTTGTTATTGACTCCGGCTACTCTCCTCACCCAGAAAACCGGACTATCCACTGCCCCTCCAGGAGAATTCAATGCTAAAGACCTCTACAAGCGCCAATGGAGACAGGTGCAAAGTCTTGCAAACACATTCTGGGACAGGTGGCGCAAACAATATTTGTCTACCCTGCAGCCACGGACGAAGTGGCAATCTACTAGGCCTAATCTGGGCATTGGTGACCTCGTCCTTGTGAAAGACTGCCAAGTCCACCGGAACCAGTGGCCACTTGCTCTAGTTACCGCAACATTCCCGAGCAAGGATGGTGATATTCGCAAAGTTGAACTGACAATGGCCAAAGGGAACTGATCCTATTGTTGTCTTCAGAAAAAAAGGATAGTGACATCCGTTAATGCCAGACGGGGAGTGTTCTGTCTCCGACATCTAATTCATAATCTTTGATTATCTGTTTGTTTATATTTGCAATAATTTACTGGTGAGAATATGGAGTAATGTAAAAGTACATAGACTGTATTGTTTTCAGTGTTTGTCATAACCACAGTCTTATTGTGTTGTCTTACTTTTACTTTGATGCCTGAATCTTTCCCTCTTTTTGCAGTGCATTCTGGTAGCTTTGCAGTGGATGGTAGATTTTGCAAAGGATTATGGTAGTTTCCCTCCAGCCTGCATACAGGACGCATCTCATCTTTCCTCTCCCTTTGTGATTGCATTGCTGGTATGTACAGTACTCATGCTCTCTGTAGGTAATTTCTGTCTCATTAAATGAAGCTTAATCAGTCCTGCATGCTGGTCAGCATTAGTGTGCAAATGTTTATTCATAATGTATGATATGTAATGAAATGTATTCTACTACACCTGTACTGATTGTATATAAAGTACAGACCAAAAGTTTGGATACACCTTCTCATTCAAAGAGTTTTATTTTCATAACTATGAAAATTGTAGATTCACTCTGAGGGCATCAAAACTATGAATTAACACATGTGGAATTATATAATTAACAAAAAAGTGTGAAACAACTGAAAATATGTCATATTCTAGGTTCTTCAAAGTAGCCACCTTTTGCTTTGATTACTGCTTTGCACACTCTTGGCATTCAGGGTTCAGGTCTGGTGACTGTGGAGGCCATGTCATCTGGCGTAGCACCCCATCACTCTCCTTCTTTGTCAAATAGCTCTTACACAGCCTGGAGGTGTTTGTCCTGTTGAAAAATAAATGATGGTCCAACTAAACGCAAACCAGATGGAATAGCATGCTGCTGCAAGATGCTCTGGTAGCCATGCTGGTTCAGTATGCCTTCAATTTTGAATAAATCTCCAACAGTGTCACCAGCAAAGCACCCCCACACCATCACACCTCCTCCTCCATGCTTCACAGAGGGATCCAAGCATGTAGAGTCCATCCGTTCACCTTTTCTGCGTCGCACAAAGACACGGTGGTTGGAACCAAAGATCTCAAATCTGGACTCATCAGACCAAAGCACAGATTTCCACTGGTCTAATGTCCATTCCTTGTGTTCTTTAGCCCAAACAAGTCTCTTCTACTTGTTGTCTGTCCTTAGCAGTGGTTTCCTAGCAGCTATTTTACCATGAAGGCCTGCTGCACAAAGTCTCCTCTTAACAGTTGTTGTAGAGATGTCTGCTGCTAGAACTCTGTGTGGCATTGACCTGGTCTCTAATCTGAGCTGCTGTTAACCTGCGATTTCTGAGGCTGGTGACTCGGATGAACTTATCCTCCGCAGCAGAGGTGACTCTTGGTCTTCATTTCCTGGGGCGGTCCTCATGTGAGCCAGTTTCTTTGTAGTGCTTGATGGTTTTTGCCACTGCACTTGGGGACACTTTCAAAGTTTTCCCAATTTTTCGGACAGACTGACCTTAATTTCTTAAAGTAATGATCGCCACTTGTTTTTCTTTACTTAGAATTTGTATTATGGCAAGAAAAAAAGCAGCTAACAGTCTATTCAGTAGGACCATCAGCTGTGTATCCACCAGACTTCTGCACAACACAACTGATGGTCCCAACCCTATTTATAAGGCAGGAAGTCCCACTTATTAAACCTCACAGGGCACACCAGTGAAGTGAAAACCATTTCCGGTGACTACCTCTTGAAGCTCTTCAAGAGAATGCAAAGCAGTAATCAAAGCAAAAGGTGGCTACGTTGAAGAACTTAGAATATAGGACATATTTTCAGTTGTTTCACACTTTTTTGTTAATTATATAATTTCACATGTGTTAATTCATAGTTTTGATGCCTTCAGAGTTAACCTACAATTTTCATAGTCATGAAAATAAAGAAAACTCTCTGAATGAGAAGGTGTGTCCAAACTTTTGGTCTGTGCTGTATATATATTATGTTTGTATTATAGTTTCACCGCATCAGTATATCAAGTTCAATAAAAGCACAGACTCAACCTACAGTTTCCTTATTGGACCCCGGTATAGCGGTTTAGCTGAACTGTATAACTGCAATAAAGTCTGCCTTATTCAGTGAGGAAAGAACAACGCCGTTACCCCATATGTGGAGGTAAACCACTGTTTGGGCGCACAGCAGAGCTCGGAAAGGAAGGAGTGTCGTTTGACTTTTTCAACACAGAACTGGCTGGAATTGAGATTGGATGCCATGTCGCGATTGGAGACCCCCTGATGTTCCTAAACAGTGGAAACCCCCACAAGTGACACCATTTTGGAAACCAGACCCCCCAAGGAACTTATCCAGATGTGTGTTGAGCACTTTGAACCCCCAAGTGCTTCGCAGAAGCTTATAAAGTAGAGCAGTAAAAATTAAAAATCATATTTTCCACAAAAATGATCTTTTCGCCCTTAAATTTTTATTTTCCCAAGGGTAACAGGAGAAATTAAACCCCAAAGTTGTTCAATTTGTCCTGAGTACGCCAATACCCCATGTGTGTGGGTAAACCTCTGTTTGGGTGCATGGCAGGGCTCGGAAAGGAAGGAGCACTGTTTGACTGGAAATGAGATCGGAAGCCATATCGCGTTTGGAGAGCCCCTGATGTGCCTAAACAGTGGAAACCCCCACAAGTGATACCATTTTGGAAACTAGACCCCCCAAAGGAACTTGTATAGATGTGTAGTGAGCACTAGGGTGACCGGATCTCATATGGGGGGGAAAAAAAATGTCAGAATCTTGTTCGTCTGGACCCCACAAAACGATTCCCCTTTCCAGATATTGAGAGAGCCAAAATTTGAGCTCGATCAAACGACGTTAACCCGTGCCGCTCGTCGCTCAAAGTTTGAAAAAATCCAAATTGAGGTATTTAAAGATTTAGGTATTTTGCATAGTCTGTTAGACTATAAAGAATGTGACAACAACATTGCAGAAATAGCCCTGACCAAATTTTCAAACCATTTGTGGTATTTGAATGCAGAGTTGGTGGGATTATCGTTTTTTGATCCCACCATTACAGACAATGAAAAGTTGTTAATGGCTAATAAATTGCTCAGTAGCACAGATGAACCATCAGAGCACGCTAACCTACATGAGTTGATAATTTTACATATCTAATCTATTCTAGAGCTTTTGTTAAAGTAGTTTTTGAAACGTCAGAATATAATGCTCGGCATTTGCTTACAACTTGCAGGACATATTGCTTTTGTTCTTCATCTTTTGTCAGAAGGTCGTTAAAGTCGGTTACTTCCTACCTCTTTTAATTTTTCTTTCCTAACTTTTGGATTTACAACCCTAGCGTGCTCTGATGGTTCATCTGTGCTACTGAGCAATTTATTAGCCATTAACAACTTTTCATTGTCTGTAATGGTGGGATCAAAAAACGATAATCCCACCAACTCTGCATTCAAAAACCACAAATGGTTCGAAAATTTGGTCAGGGCTATTTCTGCAATGTTGTTGTCACATTCTTTATAGTCTAACAGACTATGCAAAATACCTAAATCTTAAAATACCTCAATTTGGATTTTTTCAAACTTTGAGCGACGAGCGGCACGGGTTAACGTCGTTTGATCGAGCTCAAATTTTGGCTCTCTCAATATCTGGAAAGGGGAATCGTTTTGTGGGGTCCAGACGGACAAAATTCCGACATCGATTTTTTGCGGTCACCCTAGTGAGCACTTTGAACCCCCAAGTGCTTCACAGAAGTTTACAACGAGGGGCCGTGAAAATAAAAAATCATATCTTTTTCCACAAAAATTATCTTTTTGCCCCCAAATTTTTATTATCCCAAGGGTAACAGGAGAAGTTAGACCCCCAAAGTTGTTGTGCAATTTGTCCTGAGTACGCTGATACCCCATATGTGGGGGTAAACCACTGCTTGGGTACACGGCGGAGCTCGGAAGGGAAGGAGTGCCTTTAGACTTTTTCAAGGTTTGGAGACCCCCTTATGTACCTAAACAGTGCAAAAACCCCAATTCTAACTCCAACCCTAACACACCCCTAACACCAACCTAACAATAACCCTAACCACAAACCTAACCCTAACACACCCCTAACTCTAATCCCAACCCAAACCATAACCCTAACCACAAACCTAATCCTAACACACCCCTAATCCCAACCCTAACCACAAACCTAACCTTAACACATCCCTAACCCTGATCCCAAACCTAACCGTAACTTCTCCACAACCCTAACTTTAGACCCAACCCTAACTTTAGCCCCAACCCTAACCCTAGCTTTATCCCCAACCCTAACTTTATCCCCAACCATAACCCTAACTTTAGGCCCAACCCTAATCCTAACTTTAATAAGAAAACAGGTGAGTTCCAGCAGGATCCACAGGAAATCTTCACTTAAAAAATAACTTGTATTATCATAAAAATATGAACAAATATGATGTTCAATGCAAAAATAGCACTAGCAGCACAACACATGTAGCAGCATAATCCTACGCGTTTCGACTCTAAGTCTTAATCATGGTATAAAGGTATAGGCATTGTTCACATTTAAATAGTATACTTCCCATTCCAATCAAGTGTTATAATCATGACGAGTGTTTCAGGTTCAAGAAACAAACCAAATAGCTGCATATGGACACAAAATCATTAAAATAAAAACTTCCTTTGGCAAAGACACTGATAAAAACATATTACATCCAAGAAAAATCCCAGAATGATATAAATTCACAATAGGTGAAAATAATGTGAAAAATTTAAGCGGATTTTTTTTTTCTCCTCCTTTAGTATTGTAAGATCAAATCTTGTCTCTGATTTAAACCATTTGGTATTCTTGTTTCCAGAGTGAATATCCAGAAAGATTCTCTGTTTAAAAGTTTGCATTTGTGATCACCACCTCTATAGGGGCGATAAACTTTCTCAATAGCACAAAATTTTAATCCGCTTACAGTTGTGGCCAAAAGTATTGACACCCCTGCAATTGTCAGCTAATACTCAGTTTCTTCCTGAAAATGATTGCAAACACAAATTCTTTGGTATATTATCTTCATTTAATTTGTCTTAAATGAAAAAACAAAAAGAATTGTCCTAAAGCCAAATTGAATATAATTCCACACCAAACATAAAAAAGAGGGTGGACAAAAGTATTGGCACTGTTCGAAAAATCATGTGATGCTTCTCTAATTTGTGTAATTAACAGCACCTGTAACTTACCTGTGGCACCTAACAGGTGTTGGCAATAACTAAATCACACTTGCAGCCAGTTGACATGGATTAAAGTTGACTCAACCTCTGTCCTGTGTCCTTGTGTGTACCACATTGAGCATGGAGAAAAGAAAGAAGACCAAAGAACTGTCTGAGGACTTGAGAAACCAAATTGTGAGGAAGCATGAGCAATCTCAAGGCTACAAGTCCATCTCCAAAGACCTGAATGTTCCTGTGTCTACCGTGCGCAGTGTCATGAAGAAGCTTAAAGCCCATGGCACTGTGGCTAACCTCCCTAGATGTGGATGGAAAAGAAAAATTGACAAGAGATTTCAACGCAAGATTGTGCGGATGTTGGATAAAGAACCTCGACTAACATCCAAACAAGTTCAAGCTGCCCTGCAGTCCGAGGGTACAACAGTGTCAACCCGTACTATCCGTCGGCGTCTGAATGAAAAGGGACTGTATGGTAGGAGACCCAGGAAGACCCCACTTCTTACCCCGAGACATAAAAAAGCCAGGCTGGAGTTTGCCAAAACTTACCTGAAAAAGCCTAAAACGTTTTGGAAGAATGTTCTCTGGTCAGATGAGACAAAAGTAGAGCTTTTTGGGCAAAGGCGTCAAAATAGAGTTTACAGGAGAAAAAAAAGAGGCATTCAAAGAAAAGAACACGGTCCCTACAGTCAAACATGGCGGAGGTTCCCTGATGTTTTGGGGTTGCTTTGCTGCCTCTGGCACTGGACTGCTTGACCGTGTGCATGGCATTATGAAGTCTGAAGACTACCAACAAATTTTGCAGCATAATGTAGGGCCCAGTGTGAGAAAGCTGGGTCTCCCAGCAGGACAATGACCCAAAACACACTTCAAAAAGCACTAGAAAAAGGTTTGAGAGAAAGCACTGGTGACTTCTAAGGTGGCCAGCAATGAGTCCAGACCTGAATCCCATAGAACACCTGTAGAGAGATCTAAAACTGGCAGTTTGGAAAAGGCACCCTTCAAATATCAGGGACCTGGAGCAGTTTGCCAAAGAAGAATGGTCTAAAATTCCAGCAGAGCATTGTAAGAAACTCATTGATGGTTACCGGAAGTGGTTGGTCGCAGTTATTTTGGCTAAAGGTTGTGCAACCAAGTATTAGGCTGAGGGTGCCAATACTTTTGTCTGGCCCATTTTTGGAGTTGTGTGAAATTATCAATGTCATCTGTCCGTGCTGAAAAACTGCTGGGTCCGGACTGAAGGCTTCTAAGTTCCCCCACACTAGGTGAAACGTAATATTGCAGCATGTCTGCAGTCAAGGTGCATAGTGATGCGGCCATGTGCATAACCCCTGCAGATTATCACTATATCAGCATGTAAATATCTTTGCTGACAGCCTTTCGAGACCAAAGAAAAGTTGCAGGAAAACCACAAGCAAGATTTTTTTTTTTTTGCAGGTTACATGTTTATTATACCCATAAGACATAAATCAGAGATTGGTTGGTTAATATTGGAGCAACCATACTCCCAACTTTTGAAACATCACTATTTAATGACAGTGCATTTGCATGGTGCCGGATTGATAGCGGCTTGTCTTTTAGCATCAAGCACATATAAGAATCCCTCATATTTTACCTGCACTGTTGCTTTAGCTCCATTCCTCAGTGTAAAAATCTTTTATGCTTTCACAGTGTTCACTTTTTACTCACTTTCAACTTGGCCCCCTTTCCCCCCCAATTTAAAAGTCATAGTATTGGCATCCTTGCAATTGTTCCAGAAAATGAAGTACGCCTCCCAGAAAATTATTCGAATTACACATTTTGTAAAACACATTTAGTTCCTTTGTATTAGAAGACCAAAAAAAAAAAATACATACAAGTGGACATAATTTTACACAAAACCCCCAAAATGAGCCAGACAAAACGGTTGGCACTAGTGATGAGCGAGTATACTCGTTATTCGGGTTTTTCCGAGCATGCTCGGGTGCCCTCAGAGATTTAGTTTTTCGTCTCATCTGCATGATTTGCGACTTGCAGACAGGCTGAATACATGTGAGAATTCACCAACAAACAGGCATTCCACACATGTATTCAAGCTGTCTAGCAGTCTCAAATCATGCAGATTGAGACAACGAAAACTAAATCTCCGAGCACGCCAAAATACTCAGAGGACACACGAGCATGCTCGGAAAAACCAAAGCAACGAATATAACTCGCTCATCACTAGTTGGCACCTTTCCAAAATTGTGCGTAAACAACTTTGTGTCTAGCATGTGATGCTCTTTCAAACTCACCTGTGGCAAGTAACAGGTGTGCGCTATATGAAAATCACACCTGAAACCAGATAAAAAGGGAGTAGTTGAGTCAATATTTGCATTGTGTGCACCACACTAAGCATGGAGAACAGAAAGAGAAAACTGAGGTCTCGAGAACAAAAATTGTTGAAAAAGGATCAACAATCTGAAGGTTACCAGTCCATCACCAGAGATCTTGAGGTTCCTTTGTCCACGGTCCGCAACATAATCAAGAAGTTTTACAACCCATGGCACTGTAACTCATCTCCCTGGATGGCAAAGAAGAAATCGATGAAATGTTGCAACGCTGGATAGTCCGGATGGTGGATAAGCCCCAATTAAGTTCTAAAGAAATTCGAGCTGTCCTGCAGGCTCAGGGTGCATCAGTGTCAGAATGAACTATCCGTCGACATTTAAATGAAATTAAACGCTATGGCAGGGGAACCAGAAGGACTCCACTGCTGACACAGACAAAGCTAGACTGTAGTTTCCCAAAATGTAAGTGTGTAAGTCAAAATCCTTCTAGAAAAGCATTTGAGGGCAAATGCCTACAAAAGAAAAACTAAAAACAAACAAACAAAAAAAAAAAAACAGTGCCCACAGTCCAATATGGTGGAGGTTCAAAGACCTCTGGCACTGGGTGCCTTGACCGTGTGCAAGGCATCATGAAATCTGAAGATTACCAAAGGATTTTGGGTGGCAATGTAGTGCCTAGTGTCACAAAGCTGGGTTTGTTTCCTAGATCATGGGTCTTCCAGATGAAATATGACCCCAAACCTACTTCAAGGAGCACCCACAAATGGATGGAAACAAAGTACTGGAGAGTTCTGAAATGGCCAGCAATGAGTCTGGATCTAAACCCATTGAACACCTGTTGAGGTCTTAAAGGGATTGTCCACTACTAGGACAACCCCTTCTCATTTCCCGCACTTGACCCCAATAAGTAATAAAACAAAAAAAACAAAAAACAAAACCTCACCTCCAGTGTTGGCACCGTTCCTGCAGTGTCGGCACTCATGTCTTTGTGATGACATATGAGCCCAGCGCCCAATCAGAGCTGGTGTCAGTCTCACCTTCATACGAATTGAAAATGAAGAGGAAGTCTAGGCTGCTCTCTGTCTTCCTCTTCATGTTCAATTTGTACAAAGGTGGAGACAGCGACACGAGCGCTGATTGGGAATGCCACTGTGTATGTGATATTAGAAACCGTGGCTACTAGAGATGAGCGACTTTGCCTTTTTTAGGGTCGAGTCGGGTTTCATGAAACCCGACTTTCTCAAAAGTCGAGTCGAACGAAATAGGCCGACCTTAGGGACAAGTCGTGAAACACGAAACCCAATGCAAGTCAATGGGGAGAAAAGTTGGCAGTGAGTGGAGGACTGTCAACACACCTGGCATGAATTTTAACCCTAGAGGCGGCAAAATCTCTCTCTTCCCCTCCCGCTACGCTCCGCTTCTCTCATTGGCTGAAAAAAGTCACGTGCAAGCATTCGGCGAAACCCGACTTTGGCGCTTGGGTCACCGACCGCATGGCCAACTTCACACTGTGGTTGGGTTTCGTTTCATGAAACCCGACTTTGGCGAAAGTCGGCGACTTTTGAATCTGACCGACCTGTTTCGCTCAACTCTAGTGGCTACAAGTGAATTTGTACCTTGAAGATTTGTTGCAGATATTTCTGAAACTAAAATCATTTTGAGTCATCTGAACTGAGTAATTTGAGGTGCAAGTCTGCCGCGTGTGAATGCACCTCAACAGCGGGGATCAAAATCTTCTTGGTATCTTGGATTTTGATGTGCAACAGTACAGATCCAAAAGTACGCTGATGCATGATGTTAAAAGCCATACCGGATGTACAAGTTTGCAGGCGATGACTCAGTGTTTCTGGAAACTTGTGTGCTCAATTGCCCCAGCAGGTGGGCTTCAGCTTTCACTTGCACAAAACCGAGCACTGAAGAACCGTCCTCTAAACGTAAAGAAGTCTGACTGCAAGTTGTTAATCAGCTCTAACAAAAAAAAAAAAAAAAGAATCTGAATAACTGATGCATAAGAGATACCTTCACAGCATGGTTTCCACTTTTTCAGACTAGTGCATACTGCAATTGTATTTTTTTCACATGAATCGTGCGTATTCCCTGAATTGTGCTGTTGCATTTATCTGCAGTCTGAGTTCAGTCCATCAGGCGCATATTCCATTTACTAGAACAGAAAAAACCCAGACATATAATGATGCAATGTATACACTGAGCATTGGGAATTCCTCTTGGAGGTTCATTTATTGAGTCCATTGCTTTTACAGATACAGGTCAGCACACGACAAAGAAACTAGAAGCGATAAACATGTCAGACGTTGTATCCGATCAGGCCGCCTTTCCCGATGCATTCTCCAATGTAAAACCAGAAGAGGACCTCGGTGGCTACCAGGCCATTCCTCAAGGCTTCCTGTACAGACACAAAAACATCAAGACAATTAATACATTCTATATCCTTAGCTCAACAATCACAGACTGGTGGAGCTCCAGCACCTGGTACTCCTACTGATCAGCTGGGTGTACAAAGTATATGGCTCGGTACATTGGGCAGTGGCCGCTCTCAGTCCAGCAGCATAGAGTACATTCCCAGGATAAAGAGCTGAGCTGCAGTACCTGGTAGTGGTCACTGTATGGAGCTGTGCTGTTCGGCTCAGATCATAACTGGCCACCATCTGAGCAGGCAACAGCTGATCAGTGAAGGTTCCGGGTGTCAGAACCCTCTGATCAGATATTGGGGTTACGTAGTGGGTAACCCCTTTACACAGAAATGGTTACAACTCCCAACTTAATCACTAATAGGAGGGTCCTGCTGCAACTTCTCTGGAGATAGGTTGGGGACCGAGATGGTAAACTGCTGCAAATATAAAATTACAGGAAGGGAACCAAAGATGTCGGGAGGAGCACAAACAGAACCGTGACAGCAGACCAGAGATGCCGAGAGGAGTGCGAGCAAAGCCGCGACAGCAGACCAGAGATTATAGGAGGAGGGCAAACAGAACCGCGACAAGGGACCAGACATCACAGGAGGACGAACAGAACCATGACAAGGGACCAGATATCACAGGAGGAGCACAAATAGACTCACGACAGGGAATCCGAGATGTTGGGAGTAAAGTAGTCCGCCTCAGTAATAGTGAGGATCAGAGGTGGGCTGAGAAGACAAACTAGTGCAGGGGCTATCAAACACGTCTAGGAATGATGACCGCCTCAGCGTAACCCAGTTTCATTTGAATAAGGCTATCAGGGGTTTATAACTTAACTGTGCACAAGCGTGCTAATATATAACATTGTACACATTACTAAAATATCAGGAAAAAGTGCTAAACATAATAGGGTCACCGGAATAACATTTTGGGACCTGACAAACAGGGATGTGGATTCAGTAAGCCAAACCTCAGACTCCTCAATTTTGCTGATTCCCAACTGACTCCACAACACTGCCTCACTACTGAGCATGCACATAAAAGGTGCAGCACGGATTCATTTCAAGCCGAGATTGGGAACAGAACAGACATTTATAGGACATTTCATAACTTTCCCAAATTCTTATGAAAAATATTCAGCACATCCTGCACTGAACTACTCTACCCAATTTATTATACATTTCAGGAGTCAGTCCATTTTATACCGACTCCACAGCCCTGCTGACAAATGCCCTTTAGCAAAACAAACACCTGCAAAAAAAACAAACAAACTGCACTGTCATATCAATAAGGCCATAAAATCTGATCATAAAGGCTCAATCTTCCACCTTACCCTGACGGTCAGTTCAGACAACCGGCCCTTCTGGAAGGACTGTGCCAATCCCTTGATGCCCTCAATGGCTTTTGGAATCTCTGCAGGGCTGGGTGGCGTTAGCTCTATGCGGGCATAGTACCAGAAAGTGGCAAGTCGTGGCTTAGAGTAGCTGACGGCAGCTGCAAGAAAAAAGCAACAAGTGACATAATACAGATGCAGCTCTGCTTCCCTTTCAGACTTTAAAGCAATATCAAATGATCCATGGACAGACCAAACAAATGCAGATGGTATGCTTCCACAAGGGATATAACATCAGGTCATGTGTCAACATCCCCTTACTGTTAATTGTGCATTAAGTTCTTCAGTATGAATCAGACTCCCGACAACACAAGAGTCAAAGGGGGATTTCAATGTACAATACGGGACAGCCCAATCACAAAGCGAAGGATCCGAAGTGTAAAAGTTCTTCCTCATGGGCCAATAACCATCAATAAAACTATTTCCAGCCTCTATCCTGTGTAAACACTGCAGCAATCGTCCATGAGACCCGGAACTTTTTAGATTTTTCCACTGATGGAACAGTGTGAGAGCTTGATTTTTTTTTGTGTGCAACAAGCTGACATTTTTATTGATAGACTATTGATGTATATACAAAGTTTTGATTGCTTTTTTTTAATAACATTTTTGGGCATAAATAAAAATAAATTCTCACATTTCAATTTTTGTTTGCATTATGGCGTTAAACTCATGAGAAAGTGTGTTAGGTTTTCATTTATTGGACTTTTTTTTATTTTAACCTAGAACTTCAGTATTGCAATATATGCATTTAAGAAACCCCCATGACACCACAAGCTGAGCTTTATAGGAGCACAAAGATGATGCCATCTGTTGTGCCACAGCAACTAACCGGCATAATGCAGTGGCATTGGGGTGATAAGCATGCCTTCTGGACCATGGCACTTAAAGAATGTCTATCTCCCCCAGAACTAAAATTAAACCATTTCTATATTTATATAGGGGACTTAGCCCCAGAAAGAATCACTTGTAGAGTAGAATTCACTACTTTAGCATTATACAAGAACTGCTTTATTGGAAGGGTCCTCTGTGCACCCCCGGTAACATTCGACCCCCTAAATTACAATCCTCTGCTTGGGTTGATTAAAAGTGCTGGCTTTGGAGTTCAGCCTGATTTGAAGCCGCAGCCCTGCAGGAAATGTGGGCACAAACAGCGTCAGTGCGAGCAGATGAGTTCTCAGCCCTCTTCTTTCTGCTGCGGTGGCTCACACCCAAGAAACTGTCAGGGGAAGAGGACGAGCATGCGCTCGAGCACACTGACACTGCTGGAGCTGATCGAGTGCATTCTCAGTGTAAGAGTATGCTCTCAACCCCATCTCCTGTCACCATCATCTGCTCATTCCTGTCTGTAGAGAGTGACTGCAGACGGACCAGAGACAGAAGACAGCGCACTCGCGCACACTGACACTGCGTCCTCTTGGCTCCTGATTTATGTCAACATAAGGGGAGGATCCGAGGATAGTAACTCAGGGGGCAGAACTGTGCACTGAGACCTCGGCCACGATACGAGCCCACCAAGGACCCCTCAATTTATTTGGAAATAAAGCGGCTTTGTTTTTTGGGGGGGCATATTCCTTTTGAGCTATGGGGTGCATGTGTGTGTGTGGAGGGGGGAGGGACAGTCCCTTTCAGCCGCTTTGTTGGGGTGGAGGGCACAATCCTTTGTGTTTTTTTGTTGGGGTCCATACTCCCATTTAACTATCTTCTGTTGGGGGGGGGCACACACTCTGAGCTGTTTGTTGGGGGGGCACTCTTTCAGTATGTATTTTAAGGGGGGCATGCTCCCATTTAACTATCTTCTGTCGGGACACACACACCCTTTGAGCTGTTTGTCGGGGGGCACTCTTTCAGTATGTATTTTTAGGGGGGCATGCTCCCATTTAACTATCTTCTGTCGGGGGACACACACCCTTTGAGCTGTTTGTCGGGGGGCACTCTTTCAGTATGTATTTTTAGGGGGACATGCTCCCATTTAACTATCTTCTGTCGGGGGACACACACCCTTTGAGCTGTTTGTCGAGGGGCACTCTTTCAGTATGTATTTTTAGGGGGACATGCTCTCATTTAACTATCTTCTGTTGAGGGACACACTCTGAGCTGTTTGTCGGGGGGCACTCTTTCAGTATGTATTTTTAGGGGGGCATGCTCCCATTTAACTATCTTCTGTCGGGGGACACACACCCTTTGAGCTGTTTGTCGGGGGGCACTCTTTCAGTATGTATTTTAGGGGGACATGCTCTCATTTAACTATCTTCTGTCGGGGGACACACACCCTTTGAGCTGTTTGTCGGGGGGCACTCTTTCAGTATGTATTTTAGGGGGACATGCTCTCATTTAACTATCTTCTGTCGGGGGACACACACCCTTTGAGCTGTTTGTCGGGGGGCACTCTTTCAGTATGTATTTTTAGGGGGGCATGCTCCCATTTAACCATCTTCTGTCGGGGGACACACACTCTGAGCTGTTTGTCGGGGGGCACTCTTTCAGTATGTATTTTTAGGGGGGCATGCTCCCATTTAACTATCTTCTGTCGGGGGACACACACCCTTTGAGCTGTTTGTCGGGGGGGCATGCTCCCATTTAACTATCTTCTGTCGGGGGACACACACTCTGAGCTGTTTGTCGGGGGGCACTCTTTCAGTATGTATTTTTAGGGGGGCATGCTCCCATTTAACTATCTTCTGTCGGGACACACACACCCTTTGAGCTGTTTGTCGGGGGGCACTCTTTCAGTATGTATTTTTAGGGGGACATGCTCTCATTTAACTATCTTCTGTTGAGGGACACACTCTGAGCTGTTTGTCAGGGGGCACTCTTTCAGTATGTATTTTTAGGGGGACATGCTCTCATTTAACTATCTTCTGTCGGGGGACACACACCCTTTGAGCTGTTTGTCAGGGGGCACTCTTTCAGAATGTATTTTTAGGGGGGCATGCTCTCATTTAACTATCTTCTGTTAGGGGACACACACCCTTTGAGCTGTTTGTCGGGGGGGCACTCTTTCAGTATGTATTTTTAGGGGGGCATGCTCTCATTTAACTATCTTCTGTTGAGGGACACACTCTGAGCTGTTTGTCGGGGGGCACTCTTTCAGTATGTATTTTTAGGGGGACATGCTCTCATTTAACTATCTTCTGTCGGGGGACACACACCCTTTGAGCTGTTTGTCGGGGGGGCACTCTTTCAGTATGTATTTTTAGGGGGGCATGTTCCCATTTAACTATCTTCTGTCGGGGGACACACACTCTGAGCTGTTTGTCGGGGGGCATTCTTTCAGTATGTATTTTTAGGGGGGCATGCTCCCATTTAACTATCTTCTGTTGGGGGGGGCACACACCCTTTGAGCTGTTTGTCGGGGGGCACACTACTTTAACTTGTTGTTTTTCTGTGTGGCGGGGGGTGAACTATTTTGCTTTCAAACAGGAATATGCGAATTATGACCGCACTGAATTACCGCACCGCAAGACTGCGACCGATGGAAGCCATATCTGTCCCCCGAGCCGCCTGCTTCCTCCACAGACCCCATCCCCCCTCTCACCGCTCACGAGTTGAGGGGTCTTCACCGTCAGGGTCTTGACCAGTTTCTGTGCCGCCTGCGCCATACTGATACTACTGCTGCTGCCGGAGTCTGAGTGCGAGGCCCGAGTGTGAGCGCGTCAGGAACGGAAAGTGACCTCCAGCGCCGGGGAGGAGAGAGTTCCGGCTGAAGATAGAGCGTCTCCCAATGTCACCCGCCCAGAGCAGACGAGACTGGCAAAGGAGAGGGATAGAGCGCCGCCTCGTCACGTGACTGCAGTTGCAGCTTCTCATTGGCTAGTGAAGGACTTAGGGTTCTGGTGCTACAGTCTGGGGGCTACTGCTAGTGACAGTTTGTGACTAGTGATGGGGCGGGATGGCGACCAGAAATCACCGTCTAGACACTAAGTGATAATTTTAAACCAAACTGCTCCCCATAACATGGGGTAGTCCACCTGCTGGAGGATTTTTTTTTTACTTAAATGCTTCTATTTGTGGCTAAAAATCACTTTTGCAGGATTTTAGTTTCACCTTGGATGTGGTCACTGGTCATACATCAGCAGAGAGGAGCTCAGATAAAAGCTACAAACTGTCCCGTCAGAAGGCGAGCTTCCTGAAGGATTCTCCGTTAACTCATCTTGCCAGCAATAGACAGGAGGCTTTATGCAAAAATGGTGCAACAGGTTTTTGTTTTGTTTTTTTTTCAATGAAACGCATTTGCTGAAATTGTTTTTCGTAAAAAAAGAATATATAGTTACTAAAAGGTGGACAACCCCTTTAAGGCGGCCAGACAGTACAAGTGGTCAAGTGTAATTACTGTATTATCGCTAGCGTTATGAAAGTTGTATATGAACTGTTGAATTATAAAGCGCTGCAAAATATGTTGGCGCTATATAAATAAAGATTATCATTATGTGTTCTTTGGGCATTTTATTTTACTGCATTGGCCAAATCTAACATTATTTTAAGGCTATGTTCACATGTTGCATTTTGGCTGCTTTTTTTTTTTCCCAAGATGGTAATAGCAGAAAATTTTCCAAAGCGTTCAATTTATAATAGATTTGTCCAGTAGAGGGCTTAACGAGATCCTATAACAAAGCGATCACTAGAGATCAAAAGCCTGGAGGGAATTGTGCACGTTCACACACTAGGGACGGGCATATCATTGGTGCAACCTGCGCGACCGCACGGGGGGGGGTCCAAGATGTAAGGGGGCCACTATCACCATGAAAGCAGGTGAGATTGTACGTTATGAGCAGCTATTGGACTACAAGGGCCCAGGTACTGTTCCTGCACAGGGGCCCTCTCCTGTGTCCACCTTGGGCTGCACTATGGCTTGGGTGATCAGATCTTGTGTATAGATTTCTTAAAGGGAATCTGTCACTGGAAGTTGCAGACCTATGTAAATGGCCTGGGTCCGGTCTGATGGGCAGTTTTTCTTTTTTCCCCACCCCATCCGTGGCCCCCGTCCGCGCGTGCGCAAAGCAATCTTGCTTCGTGCACACGCAGTATGCTTTGCCCATCTGCGGGCAAAGTCGAATATCATTACTGTGCATGCGCCAGTCACCATGTTCCGGAAGTATTTCACTGTGTTCCGGGACATAGTGGCCGACGCATGCGCAGTAATGATTTTCGGCTTTGCCTGCAGTTGGGCAAAGCATACTGCGTGTGCGCGAAGCAAGATTGCTTTGCGCCCACGCGAACGATGGAGAAGAATACCGGAGAAGAGCGCGAACGGGGGCCATGGATGGGGTGGAGAAAAAAGAAGAAACACCGCCCATCAGACCGGACCCAGGCCATTTACATAGGCCTGCAACTTCCGGTGACAGATTCCCTTTAAATGGACTCCTGACCTTGGATCTGGAGATTTGCCATTCTTCTAGCCTCTCCGATCCTGGACTTTTATTTATTGCAGTATTAGTCCCATTTCAGTAATTAGTGATCATTGGGGTCTACCCTTTGGGACCCCAACAATTTGTAAAAGGAAGCCGCCATGGTGCGACCTGAGCTTTGTGTCCCCTGTCACAGGGGAGGCTGCAATCAGGGGCCGGGAACGTCCCTGCCCATAGTCCCCGCGCCTGCGCCATACTGGGCCTATACTGGACACATCAGCAAACGACCGCAGCTTCAAGAATAAAAAATGACATGAAATTTTTTTTTTTTTTTATAAATATAAAACAATCTCTGAAGTTTGGATCACCGCTCTTCTCCCAATTCAAGAATAAATAAAGCATTTGTTATTGTCACATTTGCAAAAAAAAAAAGTCCCACCTATCAACATACAGAATTACAGGACCCCAGAATTGCTGTTTTTCACATCCATCCTCTTTGATCACCCCCCAACGTCTGCGGAGAAAAGAAGCCGTCACTCGGCTCTAACAGAAAACAACCGAAAACTATTTTGTCTGTCTTTAAAGTTGAGTTTTTTTAGCCACTGAAATATATAAATAGAAAAGATACCAGTCTGGTATCGCCGTAATCATAAATGAAAAGACAAAAAATGAAGAATCCACCCCCCCCATTAACATGACACCTAGAGGGGAAAATAAGAACTGCAGGACGGAGAGCAGCGAGGGACAATTATCCTGCTACTGAGAAACACCTGGTTGTGGGAGGAGCGTCTGTCAGGGGCGTGGCTTAGCCAGCAGTAAATCGCAATCTGCCTCTAGCTATGTATTATCGGAAGCGCTGATTGGTCAGTACATGTCATATGACCCTCTCACTAGTGAAGCGCGCATGTGCGGCAGTATTAGGTGGGTAGCAACCAATGGGAGCGGCTTTTGTGCCACGGCTTAGCCAATAGGAGACCTCTAAATCACTGTGGTGACGTGTGTGGACGGTTCACCGCGGTCAGTGTGCGGGATGCCTCCGGTGGTCGCGGTGTGTTAATGTTACGTTCCCCGGGCGGGTGTGATGGCGGAGGAGGAGAAGAAGCGGGAAGAGCGGGCTGCGTCCCCGCCGTTGTTAGTGGTTTTGGAGTCGTCTGCTGAGGGTGAAGGAGCTACGTCGCCACATGACCCGGTCACTACTCCACAGGCGGCGGGCAGAGCGGCTCCCGGCAGTGCGGTCAGGCTTTTCCCTGGCCGAACACAGGAAGACAAAGCAGGAGAAGAAGAACCGCTGCTAAAGAGGACCGGGGTCACCTCACCGAAGGCGGCGAGGAAGGGGAGAGCGCGGCTCAGCTCGTCCTCAGACCGGGAGAGTCTGCTGAGCAGTGCGGGTGAGTGCGGGGCGCCGCCTGGCGGTCACTGCGGGACATGTGTAGGGCCGGTGGCGCACAGGATCTATAATTAGTAAATATGTGTAAAACCCGGTCTATAGACTCCCCCGCCCGGAGTATAACTTTACAGAGCGAGAGGGTGGCGGCTGAGGAGCAGAAGGCACCACCCCTCTGCTGACCCCATAACTGCAGAGACCATACCTCCTCTGGTATTAACATCAGCACAAACACTGCACCCCACCAGGATCTTCATGGCCGAGCAGCTGCATGCAGCTGTATATCACCAAGCACAATGCTGAGTGTCGGATGGAGTGGTGTAAAGCCGCCACCACTGGACTCTGAAGGAGACGTGTACTGTGCAGTGACGGATCACACTTCTCTATCTCCGTCTGATGGAGGAGTCTGGGTTTTGCTGACCCCATAACTGCAGAGTCCAGACCTCCTCTGGTATAACATCAGCTCAAACCCTGCGCCCCCGCTGGGAGCTGCATGGCTGAGCAGCTGCATGCAGCCGTACATCACCAAGTACAATGCCGTACAATGCCGAGTGTCGGATGGAGTGGTGTAAAGCTGCCACCACCACTGGACTCTGGAGAAGTGTTCTGTGCAGTGACGGATTACACTTCTCTATCTCCGTCTGATGGAGGAGTCTGGTTTGGTGATTCCAGGAGGATGTTACCCCCTGACTGCATTATGCCCACTGTACAGATGGTGGAGGGGGATAATGCTATGGGTTGTTATTGGGGGGTGGCCTTGGCTCCTTAGTTCCAGTGATGCTAAATCTTAATACTTCAGCACAAGACATTGTGGACAATAGTGGCTTCAGCTTTATGAGAACAGTATGGGGTTCACCCTTTTCTGTTCCCCATGACTGAGCCAAGTGCACAAGGTCCATACAGACATGGGGGGGGGGGGGGGGAACATGAGTGGCCACACAGAGCCCGGACCTCAGCCCCATCCAACACCAATGATGGAGATTGTGAGCCTGGCCCCCCCCCCCCCCCCCCCATCAGGGTCTGACCCCACAAATGCTTCTGGGTGAAGGGGGACTTTTCCTCATATATTGTGTATCAGATTTCCATTACATGTTCTAAGAAATTTGTGCTGATTTTTCAGCTGCTGTAGCAGAATATCAGGTGCATGTCCCTTATTTTTGTATAAAATGTTGACCGATTGAGGGATTAGAGGGCTGTGCTCTGTGACTCTGCTGCGCTCGGTGCTGCCTTTGGCTTCTCTTCTGTACTGTCACACCAGATCATAATTTGCCTTTAAATGGATTGTAAAATTTAAGTTATCTGTCAGAAGGGTTTTTTGCTCTGTAATCTGAGGGCGGAATGAAGTAGGGCCTGAGGCAGTGATTCAGCGATGTGTCTCTCATTAGGCTGTGTGCTGTTTTATCAAGGGTCCGACTCCACCCCAGCACTGATTGTATATTGTCAGCAAAATGCTAATCTAAACAGCTGCCAATCAGTGGTGTGGGCAGACTTCGCTTCCTGAGCTCTGCTACAGCTAAACTGTTTACTGGGTGTAGCAGTTGAGACACCACTGGAATCTGGGTCTCTTCCCCTACACTATGCTGCTCTTAGATGAAGCTCAACAAAAAGATGATTTATAGGCAATAATTGTATATAACAAAGTAAGTTTATTAGAAAACCATTTAAAAACACATGCCAAGATATGGGGAAAGAAGGGAGTGGGCTATAGGCTCACCGCCATGATCATAAATAGACGTGCATAGCCAGTCAACAGACAGTACAATAATATATAAGAGGTGTCTGCTATGAATAGTTAAATCAACATCATATCATAATAACATGGACAATTTCAAATGAGACCCTCATCTCCTTATGATAGTAACACCTGTGTACCCTAGGTAACATATAGCCAAACGGCATAACAGAAAAAAATTCCTTTCCTAATGATAAAATTACCTCCAAGGGATAACACAGCAGTACCGCTGTCAGCTGGGGGCTGCACGTGGTTTTCTAATAAACTTACTTTGTTATATACAATTATTGCCTATAAATCATCTTTTTGTTGAGCTTCATCTGTATTTTGATGATGGGCGTATTTAATCCATATGCACATGACCCATGAGATTTATTGGTAAATATCATGTGTATTCGTCTGGTTTGTTGGTTATGCTCTCAGATGAGTAAGCAAAAACCTGGTGCCCGATTCCCTGTAAGAGGCTCAGTGCGGTAGCCATGCTCGTGACCACCGCTGCCTCCTGACAGGGTATTTCGGAGCCCCATTCTTGAGATTACAGGAGTCGCACCCCCATCGGACTGTATATTATGTTCACATGCAGGGCGTGAGGTTGGCAGTGTGCAGGGGGTATACAAAGCCTTCTGGAGAACATTATTTACCTTGAGTGACATTACACTAATCTTTGAGTACACGCTCTTATTGTCAGGCATGGATGAAGGGCGCGCCATAGAAAAGTAAACTTAACTTTTTTGCGTTTCATGGTGATAGGCCGACCTTAGTGATCTGAAAAACCCTGCTGTGATACATCTCACAGATCTATCAGCACTTATTCCATAGGTTTAACGCGGTGATCTCATCCCATACATGTCTGACTGATGTGGATCCTACCCCCTGGACCCTGATCGCCCCATTCAGAGGATATCCGACCTCCTGTGAGTAGAGAAGAGGCAGCGTGCATCGGCTCTCTCCGCTCATTGCTGTGCTCTAGCCGTATCCCATCAGATCGGTGTGTAGTAACGATCACCATCACATAAAGCTCAGATCAGCTGTTCTTGCAGCTCTTGTATCTCGGAGGGTGATTATAACACCGTCTCCACAGGTGTGAGATGCTAGTTCGTTTCCTGTACATGGATATTAATGAGGACATCTGAAATCTGGGCTTGTGTGATCTGTGAAACTGAACAAGCGCTCAGGAAAAGAGAAGAATGCTGCTAACTAAAAGCTATTAATATGCCTCCTCGCACCCCATGTATTACTCCGTGGCTTATGTTAACTGCATTGCAGGTGTTTAGTCTGAACAGTCCTTGATGTTGATGTGTTGGAACCAGGGCTAAAACGGACAATTGTAAGGTTGGTTCCAAGCCGAATTTTGATGGCTGTATGACAGTCGGAGCATCTCCAAATTGTCAGGACTTGTGGACTGCTCCTGGCATACAGGGTGTAGTACCTAGGAAAGTAAGGACCGTCCTGAAATGAAAGGCCCCTGAGCTTACAAGGCATTTGGGGAGCAAAGGTGATTATTAAGAACTGTAGAACAAAGTGCTGAAAAATGTTCCTGCTGGCCATGATACAGGTGATGACTGTTCAATGAGCCTGTGCTGAAATTAGCTGTGATGGGATCATGAGCACTGGAACTGGACTATGGAGTAATGGAAGGAGGCCACCTGTATGATAGATCATGCTTTCTTCGATATCATGTGGACAGATCGGTGTGTCACCTATTGGGGAATAGCTAAGTGGAGGCCGTGTGATGGGGAAATGATCTGCTGGGAAACCCTGAGTCCTGATATATCGTGGCCACTGACCAAGATATAACCTAATGTCCGCTTTCAGCAGATAATGGCACACGGCAGGTGAGGTCCAGGTGACAACCTGTCCCCAAATTTCTCTGATCGCATCCCTGTCTAATGTGCTGGAAAAAAGTCTGATCAATGGAGGCCACAACAAGCATCTTGCTGGACATAAAAGAATCTGCTTGTGCCAGATATGGATGGACTCCTCCGACGGTCTTGAACCTCCTTGGGTGACTTCAGAGTTGAGATTGATCGTGTTGACTTTCTGATGTAATTGTACAGTTGCACACGTGGCAGCCCTTTACTCTCCTATTTATGGCATCCGACATGGCACCTTGGCAGTGATAAGTCTCACATACAGATAAGTATTTTCACTGTGAGATGGATATATGGCCGACAAAAGTGGTGACGTAAACCGAGGGCAGATGACTGGAGTACGGATAACTCAGCAGATGTCAATATGGTTGACACTGATCTTCCTAAATTCCTACGTGTTTATCCCCCTCCTACAATGCATCATTTGGCAGCTTGCGCTTATCCCTTAGATCACTGCCAGCCTCTCGGAGGAAAAGTCCACATGACGTCTGCACTTTCTGTATCTGGCATTTCCTTTTGTCATTCGAGAAGGCTGCAATCCTATAATGAGGTGTATCAGGACTAGTTATCCCGCAGCTAACAATGACCAGACAGTAAGGGAAAAATCAATGAGCCGGTGACTTCCGATGTCTGAGCGTCGCCCCCGCTCTGAATCACATCATTATGTTTATTATAGATGTCTACTTGTTGCGTGGTATTGCCATTAATGGCATATGTTTTGTTTAATATTTCATCTGTAGGTCACGCTGCTCACGAAGAGCTGAACGTCATTCTGGATGACATTGAATTTGCTGATATCATTCACAGAGCGGAGCAAGCCATCGACGGCGGGGTCTTCCCAGAACGAATATCCCAGGGATCAAGTGGAAGTTACTTTGTTAAAGATCCAAAGGCGGTGGGTATTGTTCAGCACCCCGATATGTTTGCGTGCCTCAGCTTTTGGCGTTTTCACAGCAGTCAGATCTCTCCGTAAAGGATGCATGGATGAAGGTGGACACTACTTTTATTTATTTTTATTATTAATCTTTATTACATTTCAAATAAAAATACATAAGGCGCTAATCGTGCCGGGTTCAGCAAGTCAAATGTAGCCACCGAAAAACAACAATAAACCGTATCCTCACAATATCTGATGGCTGAACGCAATCAGAGGTAATGTCACAAAGTGATTAACTGGATGTAAAGATTCTCAGAGCCATATCTTTCTTTCCATAAGAGGAATGCATGCCCTAGCAGATGCAATTGGGTGTTCCATATTGAATGTTTATACATTTTTAAAGGGATGATGGACAAGAGCCAGATCCAGGTCTGAGATGAGATCTGTGATTTTTACATATCACTAGCTGTACTTTTTCCCAGAAAAGGGAAAGAAGTTTGCAAGATCAAAAGAAATATGTAACAGATCACCCTCCTCCCCACGTCTGCAACACGTGACACTGGAATATGGTGTTGGTAAGCTGGAACCTGGGATAATTATTATTTTTTTTTTTTTTTACGGCCTCTTGAAATTGTGAGCGGATGAGTGATTTGTGTGTTTGGGTACAGACACGTCTCCACTAATCCTTCGTCAGGATACCACCCAGATCACCCTCCCAATGGGTCTGAAAATGGTTTTTTTTGGCTGGTTCAGGGGAAGGGAATTTGAGAGACAAAATATCCCTTAAGGGACATGTGTTCAAGCATACATAAAAATGACTTTCTAAAAAGCTGTAGGCTGGAGTGAGAGAGCTGAGCAGAGGGGCCCTGAGGATGTGCCTTTCGAAGGCCATATGTTTTCAACTCTGAAATGCATCACACTCCAAATCAGCCTCAGTTTAGCCAGGAATGAAAAACGTCATCTTCTATCCCTGGGGGGTAAAAGTGGATTACCCAAGATGGGGTGCATGGAGGGGGATTCATGAACATACTGTAGCATTATTGCTGCATGAAAGAATAGTCCCAACCGTGGGATGAGTTTTGAGTGCAGTAACCATAGAAAGGTCTAACCAGGGAGTAGTAATTTCTGGGATGTTAGTGAAGCTTTGTGCAATCCAAATACAAGCTTTCCTAGAACTATTCGTACATCAGTCCAGAGCTCTACAGAGGTGGGAGGCAATGTAATATGATCTAAAGTCGGGCAAGGCTGCACCCCCTGATGACGTAGAATGGTACAGTATGGCTCTCATGATGTGGGGAGGTTTACCAGACCATACATATGAACTTAGCCTGAATCTCAGCAAGACTCCCAAAGAAGGACGAGGGGATGCCAATCGGAAGAGCTGGAATGACACCTAGTATTGGAGGGGGAATACTAATTTTAAAGATTGCACCTTTTAATAAATTAGGTAGTGCTTACTCCTCACCCCTGTCATTAACATTGGCATGTGAAACTCCAGCCTTAATCAGCGCCTTAATGTATCTGTACACAGAGATAATTTTTTTTTTAATGGAAGAGGTTTTGAAAAATGACCGTACCTAATACTTTCTTCAAGCATCTCCTGATGGAATCCATCCCCTCCGAACTAGGCGCTGTCCAACCAAAAAGCTGCAAGAAAAAAAACACTCCCATCCCAAAAAGAGAATCTCCTCAAGCTGTCTCCATTTGAAAACTTGTCTTTTGGAACGTATGAAAGAACAACGTGTGAACATGGCCTTAAGGTCCTTTGCATCTGGTCAAACTATCTTGAATTGGTAACGGGTATAGTCTCACCCTGCACGTTCCTTACCACAGTACGTTCACTATGCAAGTTTGGCAGCAGCTCTCCTGCAAAGTCACTCTCCATAATGAAATATATAGATATGGAAAGTGCTTTCCATCGGTCTCAGACTGCAGAGCGACCGGAGCTGTCGGGGCTTTCTGCTAATGGGCATAAGCTGCCAAGAATAGGAAAGAAATGTCACACCTGCACTGTGCACTTCTCCTTCAGCTCAGATTTACACTCCGAGCATATCCTATTATATGTATTATACTGTGCTAATATGGGCAAAAGGCATTGTACAGGAGGAGGTGATCTGTATATAGAAGTAGTCATTGTACAGGAGGGGGGGAGGAGGTGAGCGGTGCCATCACCTATTGTGAATGTTGGATCCTGTGTTATCAGAAATTGTGACCCTGTCTTTTTTTTTTTTTTTTTTTTTTTTTTTTTTTTTTGCTACTTTTCTAGAAAATAATTGGAGTGTTTAAACCAAAATCCGAAGAGCCTTACGGTCACCTTAACCCGAAATGGACCAAATATTTTCACAAAGTCTGCTGCCCCTGCTGCTTTGGGCGCGGTTGCCTTGTCCCGAATCAGGGATACCTATCTGAGGCTGGAGCATATTTAGTAGATGAAAAGCTGGGCTTAGGCGTTGTACCTAAAACCAAGGTAAAGGCATTTGTTTTACAGTTCTCTGACGGGTGGGATGTATATTGAACCATATTCCCCATTGCAATCACTGAAACTTTTGATATGTTAATGGATTACACTGCTACTGTACCGGTGAGAGATGACTGGGTCAGCCTGATTGCCCTGTTGTCCCCGCTCACCCTACACAGATACAGAACCTCAAAGTAAAAGTTAATTCAGCTTCCTGATGTCAGATGAGGACTGAGTCCCCAATATTGCAGCCAGAGCTGTGGAGCAGAGGAGTTAGTCTTCCATATTATAGTTTTCATCAAACCCTTTATCACTGCCTGTTTGGCTTTGATCGCTGGCCTAGTGTAAATGTTTGTCTTGTTGGCAGGCTCCTCCACCAGTCTTCCTGTAGAAATTTCAGATTTCACGTTTAACTCTTACCTGTTCCTTTTTTTTAATTCTCCCTTTTTGTTTTTATTTTTTAAGGCAGTCTGGCTCGTCAGCGAAACCTTTAACTACAGTGCAATAGACCGTGCTAAATCAAGAGGCAAAAAATACGCTTTAGAAAAAGTGCCAACAGTGGGCCGCAAATTTCACCGTATCGGTTTACCTCCTAAGGTAAGAAGCTGCCGGAGCCTCTGTCATAGAAAACGGAAATAATGCAGCATGAAAACATCTGACTCCCATTAGAACCAACAGACATGGGTACAAGTGGTGGGGTCCTTGGGTGTCATCTGTGTGATGGATTTGGTGCAGTCAAGTCTTCTGTTTTTTAAAATGGTTGTATTCATGGTTTTATCAAAGCAGCACATTCCTGAAAACTGGACCCAAGAGCATAGCTGCAAGTTCTTTATTCAGATACTTCTTGCATAGTTGACTTTTACATACATGATCTTTTTAGAGTTTTCATAATTTCTTCTGGAGCGATTAGCTCCCGGCCCCCAGGTTCCTGCAGGAAGCGGTGCCCTCCTGATGATAATTCACAGTTCAGACCAGCTGTATAGTTGTGCATCTGATGCAAATTGAGCGCCCTCCCAGACTGCTAAGCAGAGCTGACCTCTGCAGCCTGGGAGAAGCGCAGGGGGACGGAGGCTGATCGTATCCAGCGATCAGCAGGCCGGTGCCTTGCACCCCTTACTTGAGTAACAGGCCACTCTGAGTCTGTGGGCCACCTAAGAATTAAAAAAAAAAAAAAAAAAAATCCTCTCCAATCTTGAATGGACGGAGGATTTTTTTTTTTTTAAACCTTGCACTTCTCATTTAAAGAGGTGGTCTCAAGTGATGCAGCTTACATTGCAGACACTCTTCTTTCCTTATTTTTTGCAGGTCGGTTCCTTTCAGCTTTTTGTGGACGGGTATAAAGAAGCGGACTACTGGCTTAGGAGGTTCGAAACTGAACCTTTACCCGAGAACATCAGGAAGCAGCTGCAATCTCAGTTTGAGAGGCTAGTCATTCTAGACTATGTGATAAGAAATACCGGTAAGTGGTAGGAAGTCACGAGGGTGAGAGGGACACCATGTACACAGTGCATGTCGCTGTTAATACGATTTTCACCATGGGGTGATGTTCTGCCAATAACTATTAAATCAATCAACGAGTGAACACTTTGTATGGTCACTGGATGAATGGCGTCTTGTTTACATGAGTCGATCTGGAACGACCCTTATAAAAACTTTAGACAATTATAAGCCTATATCAGTGGACCTTTTATTCTCAACGAGTCTAGCTGGCATTGTGGAAGCGAACAGATTATATTATTTTTTTTTTTTTTTGTTATTGGTTGAGCCTGCTGATGACCAGTCACTTTGTTTTTCTTGCAGACCGAGGCAATGACAACTGGTTAATTCGATATGAAAGCCAAGAGGATTTCATAGAAGGATCTGAAAAATCCAGCGATGGTCCTGTACCTAAGGCAAGATGTCTTTTGTGTTGCTCTTGGTTTTTCCTGCTCATTATCAGTTTGCTCAGATGCTCATTGCTTTTTTTGTTTTGGTTTCAGGATTGGACAGAAAAGGAGCCAATTATTCAGATTGCTGCAATTGACAATGGTCTAGCTTTTCCATTTAAACATCCAGATGAATGGAGAGCCTGTAAGGAGTGCCTTTTTAACTTTTCTGCTGATGTGTGCTAATTTATTCACCAGTAAATATCTGCATTTTCTTACATCCGTTCCAGTTTAATCTAACTTTTAGCCTACATGTAAAAAAAAAAGTGGTGACCTTTAAGCCACTGACCAAGTCGGGTCGGTGCAGACAGCGACACACGGCACTCGTAGATGCATCATCACAACGTGGGTCTTAAATTGCCCCACAAATACTGTGACTGAAAGGCTTAAGCTTCAAGAAATTCAGATTTGGATTTCACGAGATTTGTTTCTCACAGTTGTTGCAACTTGCAAGACTCCGAGCGACCCATTCACTTTCATCACGGTGCTATGTAACATCGTCATTCTGTCATTTTTAGCTAATTTACGATACAGCAAATTGTCACTTACACGTTCCTTCTGTTCACCTTGCCATGCGCTATCCTCCTGAGCTTTTCCTATTCCATGGTCTGTCGATGCTGCATAGCAAAATGCATGAAAGAACAGGACATATTTGCCCGATTCTCTCCCCTCTTCAGACCCCTTCCTCTGGGCTTGGCTTCCGCAGGCAAAGGTTCCCTTCAGTCAGGAAACGAGAGACCTGATCCTTCCCCGCATCTCTGACATGAACTTTGTACAGGACCTTTGTGAGGATCTGTACGAGCTCTTCAAAGTAAGTGGGAAGTTTTATTTCTGCGCTTGATAAGAGCCATCTACCTGGGTGGCTGATTGTGAATAAAACGTTTTTATTTCCGCAGACTGATAAGGGGTTTGACAAGGCAACCTTTGAGAAGCAGATGTCTGTAATGAGAGGACAGGTCAGTCATCTTGTTGTTTTTTTATTTATTTTGGACTTTCCCTGATTATGGCCAAGACAGCTGCAGGTTCACTTGTAAGAAATGTTTTTATCAATATAACTGTCTACATCTGGCCACCCTGGGTACTAAATCCAGCTGGTCAGTGGGGACATCAGATCACCCCAATTCGATACGGATGACCTTTTGTGATCATAACCCCGGACAACCTCTCGTACATGCGATGGGGATGTCTTCAGTCCAACGTCATGCCAAAGAGCGCAATGCACTAAGTTCCTTTCTCTCCATCAGATCCTGAATCTGACTCAAGCATTAAAGGACGAGAAGTCGCCCATTCAGCTGGTCCAGATGCCCAAAGTAGTAGTGGAGCGAAGTCGTAGCGGGAGCCAGGGCCGGATTGTCCACCTGAGCAACGCGTTCACACAGACTTTCCACTGCAGGAAGCCGTTCTTCTCTTCCTGGTAGCCGAGAAGGGAACGGGACCTAATGTCTTAAATCTATAAAGCTGCTGTTTTGCACAAACACTGCAAAGAGTGAAAACTGCTGTCAGTCCTGTATAGCTGCCAAACCGCTGGCCTCCCGAAGCGAGGCAGTGACCTATGAATGTAATTCACATTAGTCCTGTCATATTCACAGGTGGTTTAGTCAGGGACGCTGTTAGGACTGCATTGACATGTACTGTATTTTTATATATATATATATATTCCCTTTTCTTTAATATATGAAGTAGTGCATTGAAGCCAATCCTCCTGTCGTCCCCTCTATATGCTGGAATGATGCTGCCTCCAATTCCAAATTGCTATTCTGGGTTGTGTATAATTTATAAAAATGAAATATTCTGGGCCCTGTGGTAAATAACCACATGGGTATTTGGGATTTCACTATGAGATGCACTCTTTTTTTTTTTTTTTTTTTTTTTTTTTTTTTCTTATTGTATTTTTCTAAAGTGCCCAGTCTATTTGTCAAGATAAGTGAAAATAAAACCTTTCTTGAATCAACCTAAGCAAAGAATGTGTAAGCCTTGGGATCATAACACCATACATGTTTCATGTCAGTGTGTAGGTCACTTTTTTTTTTTTTTTTATAACACTTAAAGGATATTGTGAAGAAACCGCGCCTCCCCGACTGTCACTATTACGTTGGAGGGATCACTTAGTACGGTTTCCCCACCAATATGGTATTCCGCACCACCTAGGGACACGTAAGGTCAGCTTGAGGGTACACACTGTTACACACACACACACACACACACACACCCCTGTCCACACAGACACAAGGAGTGAGAAAATGTGGCCTATGTAGCCACTGACATGGCACCACAACCCTGAGAGGCCACTTTGACTGCACCAGAGAAACAACCTTATCAGCCCAGTACGATTGTCACCAGTTTCTCGTTGGATATAATCCTGTTAACAGACGGGGCTTATTTCGAGCCAGATACCAGCCGTGGTAGCATTGGAAGTTCAGCCGAGAACACGGATGTGTGGATAACACACTATTATATATAGTGGTCAGATATGCAAATACAGGTAGTAGTACAAAAGGCATTAGTGGATGGAACATGTCAGCTACCAGTCTGATGTTCTAGCATGTTACCCAACTTGGCCCCCCTTTAGAAGTGAACAGCAAGCATGACAAAGAGAGAGTGCCTTACATAAGCCTTTTAACCTGTTGGTCGGTCACACCTCTCTCCCATCTCGACGGAGTTTTGTGGCTATGGCCACATGCGCACATCCAGTATTTGAGTGTTTTTACCCCAGTATTAGCCAAAACCAGGAGTGGGTGAAAAATGCAGAAGTGATGCAAATATTTCTATTATGCTTTTCCTCTGACCGTTCCACTCCTGGTTATGGCTTACAAATACTGGGGTAAAAAAACTCACCAAATACTCAGTGTGCACATGGCCTTAAACTCCTAAACCTACGAAGGATCACATCTTAACAGAAGGTCACAGGGTGGCAGTTCTGGCACCATCGGCTCCGGATGGGCCCCTGTTGGGAATTCGTTTTCTGGCCTACCTCTGGTTACTAATGAAAGTAGTGGAGCTGGTTATATTGACAGAGGGAAAAATAGTAACCAAATTCGCTTTGGGGTCTGTTAATTATAACAGAAATCATGGAAAGTTTACTACTAATGCAGACAGATGAAGCTGCAACCCATAATGAGGTCCTTGTTATGGGGGACTTTAACTACCCGGATATTAACTGGGAAACAGAGAAATGTGAAACCCATAAAGGCAACAGGTTTCTGCTAATAGCCAAGAATAATTATCTTTCACAATTGGTGCAGAATCCAACCAGAGGAGGAGCACTTTTAGACCTAATACTATCTAACAGACCTGACAGAATAACAAATCTGCAGGTTGTTGGGCATCTAGTAAATAGCGACCACAATATTGTACAGTTTCACTTGTCTTTCGCTAGGGGGACTTGTCAGGAAGTCACAAAAACACTGAACTTTAGGAAGGCAAAGTTTGACCAGCTTAGAGATGCCCTTAATCTGGCTGACTGGGACAATGTCCTCAGAAATAAAAATACAGAAAATAAATGGGAAATGTTTAAGAACATCCTTAATAGGCACTGTAAGCGGTTTATACTTTGTGGGAATAAAATGACAAGAAATAGGAAAACCCAATGTGGCTAAACAAAAAAGTAAGAGGGGCAATTAACAGTAAAAAGAAAGCATTTAAACTACTAAAGCAGGAGGGCACTGTTGAAGCTCTAAAAAACTATAGGGGGAAAAATTCTTCATCTAAAAAAATAAAGCTGCCAAAAAGGAAACAGAGAAACACATTGCTAAAGAGAGTAAAACTAATCCCAAGCTGCTGTTCAAATATATCAATAGTAAAAGAATCAAAAGTGAAAGTGTAGGCCCATTAAAAAAATTGTGAGGAAAGTATGGTTGTAGATGATGAGGAAAAAGCTAATATATTAAACACCTACACGGTTTTCACGGTGGAAAATGAAATGCTAGGTGAAATGCCGAAGAGACAAAGAAAACCTTATATTAAGGGTCACCAATCTAACCCAAGAAGAGGTGCAAAACCGGCTAAATAAGATTAAAATAGATAAATCTCCGGGTCCGGATGGCATACACCCACGAGTACTAAGAGAACTAAGTAATGTAATAGACAAACCATTATTTCTTATATTTAGAGAGACTATAGCGACGGGGTCTGTTCCACAGGACTGGCGCATAGCAAATGTGGTACCAATATTCAAAAAGGGCTCTAAAAGTGAACCTGGAATTATAGGCCAGTAAGTTTAACCTCTATTGTTGGTAAAATATTTGAAGGGTTTCTGAGGGATATTATTCTGGATTATCTCAATGAGAGTAAAGGCCCTTTTACATTTAGCGATGCACCAGCGATCCGACCAGCGATCCCACCCGGTCAGGATCGCTGGTGCATCGCTAAATGATCGCTAGTGAGCTTTCATACAGAAAGACCTCACAGCGATTCAGCAGCGACGCAGCGGACGATACTTACCATTCACACACAGCGATCCTGCGTCCTCCCGCCCGCCTCCAGCGTCGCTCGTCGTCACAGCAGGAAGTCTCAGCAGGAAGCGCCCGACGAGAAATGGAGCCGGACATTCTCGCGCGATCAGCGATGGACAGCGGGGGAGCCGGTCGCTGGTAAGTATCACACATAGCGATATCGCTAGCAATATCGCTATAACGTCACAAAACCAGTGACGTTTTAGCGATATTGCTAGCGATATCGCTTAGTGTAAAACCCCCTTAACTGTTTAACTCCATATCAGCATGGGTTTATGAGGAATCGCTCCTGTCAAACCAATCTAATCAGTTTTTATGAAGAGGTAAGCTATAGACTGGACCAAGGTGAGTCATTGGAAAAATCAAGATATACCACATCCAAAGCGTTTGATACCGTGCCACACAAGAGGTTGGTACACAAAATGAGAATGCTGGGTCTGGGGGAAAATGTGTGTAAATGGGTAAGTAACTGGCTTAGTAATAGAAAGCAGAGGGTGGTTATAAATGGTATATTCTCTAACTGGGTCGCTGTGACCAGTGGGGTATTGCAGGGGTCGGTGTTGGGACCCATTCTCTTCAACATATTTATTAACGATCTGGTGGAAGGTTTACACAGTAAAATATCGATATTTGCAGATGATACAAAACTATGTAAAGCAGTCAATACAAGAGAAGATAGTATTTTGCTACAGATGGATCTGGATAAGTTGGGAACTTGGGCCGAAAGGTGGCAGATGCAGATTAACAATGATAAATGTAAGGTTATACACATGGGAAGAAGGAATCAATATCACCATTACACACTGAACGGTAAACCACTGGGTAAAGCTGACATAGAGAAGGACATGGGGATCCTAGTTAATGATAAACTTACCTGGAGCAGCCAGTGCCAGGCAGCGGCTGCCAAGGCAAACAGGATCATGGGGTGCATTAAAAGAGGTCTGGATACACATGATGAGAGCATTATACTGCCTCTGTACAAATCTCTGGTTAGACCGCACATGGAGTACTGTGTACAGTTTTGGGCACCGGTGCTCAGGAAGGATATAATGGAACTAGAGCGGGTACAAAGGAGGGCAACAAAATTAATAAAGAGGATGGGGGAACTATAATACCCAGAGAGATTAGCAAAATTAGGATTATTTAGTCTAGAAAAAAGACGACTGAGGGGCGCTCTAATAACCATGTATATCAGGGGACAAAACAAATCTCTCCGAGGATCTGTTTATACTAAGGAAGGTGACGGTCACAAGGGGGCATTCTCTGCGTCTGGAGGAGAAAAGGTTTTTCCACCAACATAGAAGAGGATTCTTTACTGTTAAGGCAGTGAAAATCTGGAATTCCCTGCCTGAGGAGGTGGTGATGGCGAACTCAGTCGAAGGGTTCAAGAGAGGCCTGGATGTCTTCCTGGAGCGTAACAATATTGTATCTTACAGTTATTGTTAGGTTCTTTAGAAGGCTGTAGATCTGGGGATTTATTCTGACAGAATTTTATAGGCTGAGTTGGATGGATTAATGTCTTTTCGGCCTTACTATGAGTTCTCTTTCCGGGCTCCCTCTGGTGGCTACTGGAGGTAATGGAGCTGATCTAATTAACAAAGGCCTGCCACCTGATAATGAGGAGGATGACTGAAGATCTGGAGTCTCTGACTGGATTTAAAGGACAGCTGACTCCCTCTATCCCTGCTGGTGATTTTTTTTTCCTGCCTCCTGAGGTCTTAGTTTCCAGCTCAGTCCCTCTTTTTGCTCTGCTTTCAGAATATACCAGAGTGCTGATATAGTGGGCGAAGTCTAGTGACTTCAGTATTTTTCTATCAGACGTGTTGGGCATTTTTTGCAGGGTTTTTTGCCTGATTGCAGACAGTCTTTCCTTTCCTGTCTAGTTAGTGTGGGCCCCATCGTTTGCTCAGTCTATTTTCCTACCTGCGTTTGTGTTTTAATCTTGTCTCACCGACAGTATATGTTTGGGGGGCTATCTATTCCTTTGGGGTCTGCTCTGGGGCAGTTTAGATTTCCCCTTTCTTGCTTTAGGCTTAGTTAATTCTCCGGCTGTGTCGAAGCGTCTAGGATCATTGTAGGTACGCTCCATGGCTACTGCTAGTTGTGTGGATAGGATCAGGGGTCTGCAATCCGCTTAGTTACCAACCTCTCTGTTTTAAATCCAGTCAGAGACTCCAGATCTCAAGTCATCCTCCTCATTATTAGGTGGCAGGCCTCTGTTAATTGGATCAGCTCCAGTAACCACCAGCGGGAGCCCGGAAAGAGAACTCGCGACCCCTCTGTCAATATAACCAGCTCCACTACCTTCAATAGTAACCAGATATAGGCCAGAAAGCGAATTCACAACAGGCCCCCTTTACACTTTAAGACCAAACACTGCTTCTAGCCATTCTGCGTAGCTCTCCACCTTGGGTGCGCGAAAGGATCAAGACCCTGGAAGGCCTTTGGCTGTTCCAGAGATCTAAAAAAAAAAAAAATGTAATTGGTGTGTGGCTAGGCCGTATGATAACTCCATATTCTCCTATCTGACTGGATGAAGCAGTTACACAGGAAGAGAACCCCTATGGATACTAGCTAGGCTGGTGGGATGTAAGTTTTCAATGTGGAGCTGGTGTGGCTGAACACCTGCTGAGCCAAATGTCCTGTTACAGCTACACATGCTGAATGATTGTAATCTGCCATTAAATCCCCCCCATATCCTTCAAATATAAACACTTTTCAGGACAGTTCTTTAAATGCATGTATTTTATGAAAAAAAACAACTATCATTTCACTTTTGAGGCTTTGTTTCTTTGATTCTAAGTAAACGCATTTGGCAGCAATTGGTGATCTCATTGTGACAGTTTACAACTGCACGTCAGACCAGAAAGTTGTACTGATCACTATCACTAAAAATCAGGAAAAAAAAAAACTGCTTCAAGTTTTCAGAACAAGCTCATTTCTGCTACGCCTCATTGGGGGACAGAGACCGTGGGTGTTATGCTGCTTGCCACTAGGAGGACACTAAGTAAAACAGAAAAAAAGTTAACTCCTCCCCTGCAGTATACACCCTCTCGCTGGATGAGACTTCTCCTGTTCATGCTTAGTGTCTGTAGGATGCACTTGGGTCTGGCTTCAGACCCCACCGTTTTTATTTTATTTTTGAATTTTCTGTAAGTTTTTATTTTTTAATTAACGGAGTGAAGGGGGCAACGGTTCCTTTCTACGGCCCGCTCCCCCCCCGAACCAACAACAGGCAAGCACACGGAGTATACCTCCCCGTACACTTTCCTGCGACGTTTGGGGCTGATTCCCCTGGCAATAATGGCGATGATCCTTACGACTGACGGATATGAGGGCAGGCGCACGGAAAAGACTGGACAGCGCTTCCGAAGGCCCTGAATCTGCCCCATAGCTCTCCATCCCCCTACCATAGGGAAGATCGATTGAGCATGCCCCTTTAAGAACTCCTCCAGCTCTGCTACATCAGCCCAGGAGGATGAGAGCCTGCATGGATGGCCCGGACAGCGCTGAGCACTGGAGTTGAGGTATGGGGAGAAGCGCTGACTTAGCGTCAGCGCTCCAGCGCCCCCACCCCCTCAGCGCTACCGCAGGTAGCCCAAAAAATGTAGTCCCCGGCTTGCTAGGCCGCAATTTCAATAGCGCCGTCCACTAGCGCTGCCGCGCCTACCGAGGGTAGGCCCCAAAATTTAGCCCCTGGCTTTTCCAGCTTACTAGGCCGCAATTTGAATAGCGCCTCCCTCGTCTTGGCGCCTCTCATCCCTTACGAGACGCGCAATTCTAATCTCGGTGGCCATGTCTTTTTTACCTTAGCCTGTTCTGGACATGAGCTGTGTTAAGCGAGCATTCTGCCGGATACCGGGTGACACCGCAGGGCCACCGCTATTCCTCCCGGGGGACACAGCACAGGACCGGGTAAGCTGCATCTGCCCTCAGAACAAAGCTTAACCCCTTCCCGGCACATTCCCTGTAGCTGCAGACAGACGCTGCCGTTAACCCTTTCAGGAGCGCTATGTCTCAATCTAAGGAGGCTAAACTGGCTACTAAAAAGCACACTGCGTTTTTTACCGTGTGTACAGACTAATCCATTATGCACGGAGTATTTGTTCAAGGGATGGTCAGGTCTCTAGAAAGCGGACCCATGACGCGTCCCCTAGTCTCGGTCGCACCTCAGCATCTGCGACTCCTGTCTCTCGCTCTCCCTCCCCTGGAGTTCTCAGCGAGCCCGACTCTGAATTCGAATCTGACACGTCAGCCCCTCAGAATCCCCCAGCTGATCAAGAGTCGCTTGATTCTTTTATAGAATCAGTCAACAGGATTCTGAAGTTGGATGAGGATAATGTTCCCGCTCCGGCACATCCTATCCTATTCTTAAGAAAACCAAGCGTATGCGCAGGTTATTTACCAGCCATCCGGACTTTAAGGAAATTGTCTAGAAACACAGGGATCGTCCGCATAAGCGGTTCACAGGGCAAAAGTCTACTCAGGCTAAATACCCTTTTGATCCAGACCTAATGAAGGATTGGTTACAGTCCCCTCTGGTGGACCCTCCTGTATCGCGTCTTGCTTCGAAAACGCTCCTATCAGTTTCTGAGGGTTCCTCAATCAGAAACCCCTCCGATCGTCAGATTGACTACCTTGCCCGTTCAGTTTTTGAAGCTTCAGGAGCAGCGCTTTTTCCATCTTTCGCGGCAATTTGGGTCACGAAGGCAATGGCCGCTTGGGCAGAAGTCTTGGTTACTTCCTTCCAGGGCACCAATCTTCCTCCGGAGGCAACCACGGTCGCCAGGCAGATAATTCACGCAGCGGACTTTGTAGTGGACGCCTCTTATGCCGCCAATTGTGCTGCTCAAACTGCCGCTAATGCGATCTCCATTAGAAGAGCCCTATGGCTCCGCGACTGGCGGGCGGATGCCACATCTAAAAGATCGTTGACTTCTCTCCCCTTTCAAACGGGTCGTCTTTTTGGAGAGAAACTGGATCAGCTCATTTCTGATGCTACCGGAGGAAAAAGTAAATGCCTTCCTCAACAAAAGGCTGTTCGGCCGTTTCGCCACCAACAGATGATGCACTTTCGATCTTTTCGCAACAATTCCGGTTGGTCCTCCTCTACCTTCTCTTCCGGATCAGGTCCGTCCCCGCGCGGAGACAGAGGCTCCCAGGTCTCATACAGACCTAACCGCTCTTGGAAACCCAGGCTTAGGACTTCTGGATCTAGGGGAGCCAGATCTCATAGATCTACCAATGACTTGTTGCGGTATCCGGCAGACACCGACAGAGTAGGCCGTCGCCTACTTTCCTTCAGCCACACTTAGCTCGCGATAGTTCACGACTAGTGGGTCAGGGAGCTGGTGTCCTCCGGATACAAGATAGTTTTCCTCTCCCCCTCCAACTCGCTTTTTCCTTTCCTCTCCCCCCAAGGGAAAGACAAGAGCCTTCCTTCGGGCCGTTCAGGCTCTGGTAAGGGACGCAGTCATCATTCTGATCCCTCATCACCAAAGGTTCACAGGATTTTATTCCAACCTTTTTGTGGTCCCAAAAAAGGACGGGACGATGCGACCCATTCTGGATCTCAAACTGTTAAATCAGTTTGTCAAGGTACGGTGATTCCGAATGGAATCTCCGATCAGTTGTCGCTTCCATGGAAAAAGGAGAGTTCCTAGCATCCATCGGATTTCCTTTTTAGGAATGATCTTGGGACAATAACCCGCTCTCCCTGGACTGTCGGATCCTTCTGTCCCTGCGGGTCAGACAAGCCCTCAGGTGGTGGACACCGAGGTCCTCCCTGAATCAAGGGAGGTCTTTTCTCCCAGTAAGATGGTTGATGGTAACCACCGACGCAAGCCTTCTCGGCTGGGGTGCGGTCTTTCGTCACCACACGGCACAGGGTCGTTGGTCAAACCGAGAGTCACGTGTCCCATCAACATTTTGGAGATACGAGCAATCAGATTAGCTCTACGGAGTTTCCACCATCTCCTCGCGGGTCACCCCCATCAGGATCCAATCCGACAACGCCACGGCTGTAGCGTATATCAACCGCCAGGGAGGTACTCGGAGCAGGATGGCCATGCACGAAGTGAGTCACATCCTCCATTGGGTCGAGACCAACCATTCGCCCATCTCGGCAATCCACATCCCGGGCGTAGAAAATTGGGAGGCAGATCTTCTCAGTCACCAAGGCATTGCCTCGGGAGAGTGGTCTCTTCATCCAGAAGTCTTTCAGCAGATTTTCCGTCGTTGGGGGACTCCGGATGTGGATCTCATGGCCTCAAGACTAAACAAGGTTCCTCGGTTCATGCGCCATCGGAGCGGACACCCTAGTTCTGCCATGGACACCGGTTCCATCAGGGTCGATCCCCTCTGGTGTTCTCCATTCCGGCCATATTGGGATTCCTTCAATCCGGATTAAAGTCAGGACTCGCGCTTGGCTCGCTCAAGGGCCAAATTTCAGCCTTGTCAGTGAATCATAGAATCGTAGAGTAGGAAGGGACCTCCTGGGCCATCTGGTCCAACCCCCTGCTCAAAGCAGGATTCGCTTAATCATCCCAAACAGATGTCTGTCCAGCCTCTGTTTGAAGACTTCCATTGAAGAACTCGCCACTTCTCGTGGCAGCCTGTTCCACTCATTGATCACTGTCAGTTTTTTTCTAATATCTAATCTGTGTCTCCTCCCATTCAGTTTCATCCCATTGCTTCTAGTCTTTCCTTGTGCAAATGAGAATAAAGATGATCCTTCTACAATGTGACAGCCCTTGAGATATTTGTAGACCGCTATTAAGTCTCCTCTCAGTCGTCTCTTTTGCAAGCTATACATTCCCAAATCATGCAACCTTTCCTCATAAGACAGGGTTTGCAGACCGGTCACCATTCTGGTCGCTCTTTTCGGAACTTGCTCCAGTTTGTTGATGTCTTTTTTAAAATGTGGCGCCCAAAACTGGACACCATATTCCAGATGAGGTCTGACCAAAGAGGAGTAGAGGGCAATAATGACTTCACGTGATCTAGACTGAATGCTTCTGTTAATACATCCTAGAATTGCATTTGCCTTTTTTGCTGCTGCATCACACTGTTGACTCATATTCAGTCTGTGATCTATTAGTATACCCAAGTCTTTTTCACATGTGCTGTTGCTTAGCCCTGTTCCTCCCATTCTGTATATGCTTTTTTCATTTTTATTGCCCAGATGTAGTACTTTGCATTTTTCCCTGTTAAAAACCATTCTGTTAGTTGCTGCCCACTGCTCCAGTTTATTTATATCTTTTTGAATCCTCTCTCTCTCTTCTTTAGTATTAGCTATCCCTCCTAGCTTTGTGTCATCAGCAAATTTAATCAGTTTACCCTCAATTCATTCATCTAAATCGTTGATAAAGATGTTGAACAATTCAGGGCCCAGGACAGAGCCCTGTGGTACCCCACTTGAGACATTCTTCCAACTGGATGTGCAGCCATTTATGACCACTCTTTGGGTCCGATCACTAAGCCAGTTATGAATCCACCTAACAGTTGCCTTGTCCATTCCATACCTAGTCATTTTTTCAATAAGGATTGTATGAGATACTTTGTCAAATGCTTTGCTGAAGTCAAGATATAGTATATCTACAGCATTTCCCTTATCCACCCAATCCGTGATTCCATCATAGAAGGAAATTAAGTTAGTCTGACATGACTTATTAGTTACAAACCCATGCTGACTGTTTAATCACTTCATTCTTATCCAGGTACTGACATACATGTTGTTTAATTATTTGTTTAAAGATCTTTCCTGGTATAGAAGTCAGACTCACAGGCCTATAGTTGCCTGGGTCCACCTTCTTCCCCTTTTTGACGATAGGAACATTTACTCTTCTCCAGTCTTCTGGGACTTCTCCTGTTCTCCAAGAATTTTCAAAGATTATGGAGAGGGGTTAATAAATTTCTTTTGCTATCTCCTTCAGTACTCTGGGGTGTAATTCATCTGGACCTGGAGACTTGAATTAATTTAGGTTAGCTAAGTGTTTCCTCACTATCTTTCGGTTTATAGATATCCTGGATTCTTCTATTCCCTTAATAGGACAGTGAAGAACAGTTGATGTTATATTTCCTTTCAGAGAGAAAACAGATGTAAAATAGGAATTTAAAAGTTCAGCCTTCTCAGCATCCTGTCTTACCATTTCATCATTTTCATCCTGTAAAAATCCTATTGCATCTTTGAATTTTCTTTTACTTTTGACATATCCCCAAAATCCTTTATTATTGCTTTTGACGTCTCTTTCAAGCCTCAATTCATTGTCAGCTTTAATAATCTGATTTGTGCCCTGCAGGTTCTGCAGACAGCATTATATTCTTCTTTAGATATGCCTCCCTCTTTCCATTTTATAAACATTTCTTTCTTCCTTTTTAGCATGTGTTTACGTTCTGTGTTCATCCATCATGGCTTCCTATTCTTCCCTCTTTTCGGAATTGTTAACAATTGTGCTTTGAGAACTTCATTTTTCAAGATTTCCCATCCTTCCTGGACATTTTTGTCTTTAAGGATATCCAGCCATTGGATTCCTCCAATTCTCTTTCTGAATCCCTTAAAATCTGCCTTTCTGAAATCTAACCTTGATGTCTGAGTCTTCACAGGTCTTCCTCCTCTAGTTATCCAAAATTCTAAAATAGCATGGTCGCTACCTCCTAGGGTCCCAGCCACTTTTACCTCCGCAACCATTTCCTCCCTATTTATAAAGATTAGATCCAAGGTAGCAGATCCCCTTGTTTTCTCCCCTACCTTTTGGAAGATAAAGTTGTCAGCAAGAGAGGATAAGAATTTCCTTGACCTGTTAGTTTTGCCTGAGAGAGATTCCCAACAAATGTCTGGATAGTTGAAATCTCCCATGACAACTGTGTCATATTTTTTGGAGAACTGCGCCATTTGATGCATAAAGAGTTCATCCATATCTTCAGCTTGCACAGGCGGCCTGTAGTAAATGCCTACAATGGTGTCCTTTCCATTGTTCTGTCCTTGTATTCTTACCCAAACAGTTTCCACAGAACTCCCTGTCTCTGAAGATTCAATCTCTGTACAGATATACGCGTTTCTAACATACAATGCGACACCTCCTCCTCGTTTATCAAGTCTGTTTCTTGCAAATAAGTTGTATCCTTCTAGCCTAGTATTCCAATCATGTGATCATCCCAGTAAGTTTCAGTGATTCCAATGACATCATATTTCTTTTCCTGTTAGTAGTTCCAGTTCGCCTTGTTTGTTGCCCATGCTTTGTGCATTAGTATAGAAAGAAACATTTTAGTTTGTGATTGGTTTCTTTCTCCAATATTTTTATTTAGATTCTTTTGTCTTTGTTCTTCCTTTCGACTTCTAATAGAAGAGTTCTCAATAGCATTTGCCAGGTGTATGGCTTTATCTGGCCTTTTGCTTCCCTTCCCACATTGTTCTAGTTTAAAGCTCTCCTGATGAGTGTAGCAAGGCGACTTCCAAATACATGTTTTCCAGTCTTCGTAAGGTGCACCCCATCTCTAGCAAGTAGTCCATCGTACAGGTAAATCACTCCGTGATCCAGAAATCCAAATCCTTGCTGACGGCACCATCGATGTAGCCAGTTGTTCACCTGCAGAATCTTATTCCACCTCCTTGTTCCATGGCCATCCACTGGGAGGATGGAAGAGAAGACCACCTGCGCTCCCAATTCTCACTTTCTTGCCTAAGTTCTCTAAGTCACTGCAGATGGTTTCCAGGTCGTTTCTTGCTGTGTCATTTGTCCCCACATGTGTTAGCAGGAATGGGTAGTCATCTGTAGGTCTGAAGAGTCCTGATATCCTGTCAGACACATCTTTAATTTTTGCACCTGGAAGACAGCACATTTCTCTTGAAGTTCTATCCGGTCTGCAGATAGCGGCCTCTGTTCCTCTCAACAGGGAATCCCCCATGACCACCACTCTCCGTTTCTTCTTCACAACATTTTTCTTTCTCCATCCAGAAGGATTCTGAAGGCGTACAAGGTTTCTGTTTGTAGGAAAAGTCTTATCCCGATGTATTTCTTCATCGTTCTCCTGCGTGAGAGCCTGGTACTGGTTCCCGAGCAGTATGGGTGCTGACTGCCTCCTGATCCTCCTACTTCTCTGGGTCACATGCTTCCATTACTCTGTTTCTTCTGGTGCACTTCGAATTTCTTCTCTTTGTGACATGAAGAGATAATACTGCTCTAAGAACTCTTCACCTTCCTTAATGATCTTCAACGTAGCTAACCGCTCTTCGAGATTTTGCAACTTTTCCTCCAACAGGGACACAAGCTTGCATTTGTGGCATGTGAAGTTTGGCTTTTCCACTGGTAAGTCTGTGAACATGTAGAAAGAAATGCAGCTCACCAAATGGGTCCTTGCCTCTTCCATATTGTTATAGTTAGAGATTTCAAAATGATGAAAAATGAGCCAAAATCCAGATTTCCTCTTTTCAGCTGCAACGGCCAAAATCCAGTGATCGTTGAGCTCGCGGAGACTCTTCACTTATCCCAGAAGGCACTAGGAATATGCAAATGAACTCCTCAGGACTCTTCCCCTGGTTTGCTTTTCCAACGCAAAATTGCCACCAAACTTCAGGTCAAGACGTTCATTCAGGGAGTCTCCCATGTAGCACCTCCTTATAGAAGGCCATTGGAATCATGGGACCTTAATCTGGTTCTCGGGGCCTTACAAGAGGCTTCTTTCGAACCGCTGCAGGATGTGTCACTGACCGTCCTCTCTTGGAAGGTGGTCTTGTGGCAATTACAGCATTTAGACGAGTTTCGGAATTGGCGGCCCTGTCCTGCCGTTCTCCATTCTTGAATTTTCATCAGGGCAAGGCAGTTCTCAGGACGTTCCAGTCCTTCCTGCCCAAGGTCGTCTCCTCTTTCCATCTCAATGAGGAAATCGTTTTGCCTTCCTTTTGTCCGGCGCCAGTCCATCACATTGAGAAGGCCCTCCCCACCCTGGATGTGGTTAGGGCTCTGAGATGGTACATCTCGCGGACGGCTCCCTTCTGCAAGTCAGATGCCCTGTTAGTACTTCCTGAGGGGCAAAGGAAGGGTCTAGCCGCTTCAATAGCAACGCTAGCCAGGATGATTTGCTTGGCAATTCAGGAATCCTACCGTGTCAGGAACGCGCCTGTCCCAGCAGGGATTAAGGCGCACTTTACCCGGTCAGTGGGCGTGTCTTGGGCCATTCGGCACCAGGCCTCGGCAGAACAGGTCTGCAAGGCTGCGACTTGGTCCAGTCTGCATACTTTTACCAAACATTACCAAATTCATTCTCAGGCCTCTGCGGATGCAGCTCTTGGCAGACGCATCATGCAATCGGCAGTACCATAGTGTTAAGTCAGTGGTACATGGGGTATTAGCAGTTGCATGCTCCCCACCCAGGGACTGCTTTAGGACGTCCCACTGTCTGTGTCCCCCAATGAGGCGTAGGAGAAATAGGGATTTTTGTGTACTCACCGTAAAATCCTTTTCTCCGAGCCAATCATTGGGGGACACAGCACCCACCCTGTTTAGCCTATTCGCTCACTGTAGCATTCTTAGGTTGTGACATAGTTATCATTATTGTTGACTGTTTAAGCTCCTACTGCTTTTTTCACTGAACTGGAGAAGTCTCATCCATCGAGAGGGTGTATTCTGCAAGGGAGGCGTTAACTTTTTTTCTGGTTTACTTAGTGTCCTCCTAGTGGCAAGCAGCATAACACCCACAGTCTCTGTGTCCCCCAATGAATGGCTCTGAGAAAAGGATTTTACGGTGAGTACACAAAAATCCCTATTTTATAGATTCTCAGTGAACTCATTTTGAGGCCAGAAATTAGTAGAGAGGCAAAATTTATTGAAACCCAATTACAAAAAAAAATTCTTTATACATGTTTATATAGTGATGGGACCTGAAATGTCCTACAGCTCGGTTTGGTCCATTTCCTGACTTTTCATTCATTTCCTGACTTTTCATACACCACTCTGGCTTGGGAGCACTCCACTGACTTGGATCTATCAGTGGAGTCTTGTGACCTGGATCCCCACTGATCTGCTGGGCATTTCTGTCTGTCTCATATATTGGGGCAGGGGAGTGTAGGCAACCTATAAGGTCTTCAAGGCCCCATTCACATTACAGTAAACTTTGCCCAACGGACTAATTTTGGCAGGTCTTGCTAACCACAATGTGAGGGCTTCTTCAGCCTCCCCAAGTGGTGTATGGTAGATTAAAAGGGGGACCAAACAGACTATTGCTGCTTTAAGTTATACACAGTGTATTCAGCTCCAGCAGCTTACTGTTTTTTTTTTGGTCTTAAAGTGGATCAAAGCAGTTTACTGTGAGGTCCAAAGAATTAGTCACTCTGTGTCCACAAAACATGTTTTTTGAATATACAAGAAAAAATTCCCAGACAATCCAGGCTTACGGTGACTGTAGTGACATGGATACTGATGACTTGGCTTTATGATAGGCGATTGGGAGTCGAATTCTAGCACGCCACACGTCAGCTCTATAGTAGCGGTGGGACTACTTACGTTTAACTTTATATACACCTGAACTCTACTTGGCAGCAATGCCCTGCACTACAAGCTGCAGAATAGAGCTGTGTTGGGTAGATGGTGAGAGGGATATGGTACTTGATAAGTGCTGCAGTCAGTAAGACCCTGGGAAGGGTAAGAGATGAAACTAAGCAAACTGCAGCCAGTGGACAGTAGATTTACATTTTCAGAAATTTCTTTTAGACCTCAGTGCAGAGCCTCTCACCTAGTCAAATAATTACTCATACTTTGCACTGATGAGGGGCAACACCCCTGAAACAGTGTCTGCACATTTAGATTCTGGTTTGGCTTTAATCCTAAGTCATATTGTAAGGCTCGTTAAAGGGACGATAGTGACTTGTAGGATTGCTGATGCCAACAGGTGGCACTATAGAGTTCTAGTCCTCTTCCTCTCTGAAGAGGCAATTTGCATTTTCAGAAAAGATCTCCAGCTCCATTTTTAAAGGGAATCTGTCCGCAAAAACAAAGTCCTGTTGCTTGGTTCTCCACGATGTGGCCAATCTATTAAAATACACCTTCCATCTCCACCCCACTATTCCTTGACAGCTCTGGCTTCATAGTCAGAAAAGGGTTGAGATTGATGGAAAATGTATATAAATTATTGGGCTAACTGTGGCCCACTGAGCGCTGGGACTTGGTTGGCACAGTCCCCCTTGTGCTGACAGTTCCTTTAATGTGTAGTAAGCACCCTCTAGTGGTGGTTTCAGGCACCCAGAATGGGATCTTTTAGCCGTCTGTGTGGAGTGTTTCAGAGCTCAGATTAGAAGAACACTGCTATGTTTTTGAGATCAATTAGCACAGAACCTTTGCAATAAAACTGACATGATAAAGGGTACAGATACTTAATGGACAATCAAACACATTTATTCTGGTTATGACCCTTTAATCGCAGAAATATTCATTAGTCGGTGGCTGATTTCATGTGAATGGCACAATCACACTGTGATACTTGAGAATATAAAAAGAAAAAAGGACCTTTTAAGGGGTTATCCCAAAAAAAGGTGTTCAGGGAACTGCTGCAGTGAGCGTAGCGCATCGCTGGGCTTTTTCTGGCAGTCTGATATTGAAATGGAGGCCGTGCACCTCTGCCCCATCCTTACATCTGCGCAGAGCCTGTTCTCGGGATCACAGGGCATCCCATCAGTTGCACCTCCTGCGATCATTAATTTGGGCATTAGCCTTTTAAAGTATGAAGGAGTGCAAATGCCAGTGGATAATTCTGTACCGTCCGAGTCTTTAATGAACCCTACTTAAGCCTCTCTGTGTTTGGTTTCATAACGGATTAATATATTTAGTTTGCAAAAGTTAATTTACTCTGTCGCCTAATTGGGGGACACAGAACCGTGGGTGTTATGCTGCTGTCCACTAGGAGGTGACACTATGCATAATCTGAAAAAGATTAACTTTGGCTCCTCCTCTGCAGTATTCACCCCTGGACGGCGTCAGCCTTCTCCAGTTTTTGCTTAGTGTCGCAAGGAGGCACACCTAAGATTTTTTTTTTTACTCCGTTTTTTTCCTTGATTTTCTTCAACGGATTACAGATGAAGAAAAGCGGGTCTCCAGCGAGACTCCCGGCATGGCTCCCTCCTCGGTCCCCTATTAAGGGGTACCCGGTTGAGGTCGAGGTGGCTCTTCCCCATGTCACTCCTTCCCCAGTCCTTCGGGTACTGGTTCGAAGTCGAGAACCCCCCCTCCTTCCCCAGTTCCCTTGGGCTCTGGGTTGAGGTCGAGGATAGGATGAAGCCCCCTGACGGTGACAGCAGCACCCTCCCTAATCCCCCTCTGGGGGCATTAAGTGGAGACACCGCAGGTAGGGCCTGTACCAGGCACCATTCGGCCACTTACAAGTCCAGGGACCCCAGCCCAGCTGCGGGCTCCTGTTGGGACTGGGGGAGGTGCAGGCAGGCATGGCACTTGTCAGAGACAGGGCTCCCTGCGCCCCTGTCTCTCCGGCAGCACCAGCTGCATAGCGCCTCAAAGGGACCCCCCACAGGGCCCAGGTTGCGCTCATGACCCCACCGCTAGCCTACCATTCAATCCGGGGGGGGTCTGGTTTGAATCTGACCCCCCCTGGACAACCGCGCCGTCCTGGAGCCCTTCCGGGCATGAGGTATCAAATTTAGGCTGCGGCTTCCGCCTAGCCGAAGTAGCCGCCTTATTCCCTCCCCCCGGATGACGAAAATGACACTCTGCAGTGTCATAGAAGGGGCGGATCGAGTCAGGAAGGGCGCGCTTTTACATAGCTCAGCGCGCCATTTTTCAGCTCTCTGCCCCCTTCATCTCAGAATTCCGGTGGCCATCTTGCTGCACCTGAAGCTGAAGGCAGCACAGCGGTCTCTGGGGGGGCACAGGACTGGGATTTATCGGCGCTGGACCTAGGGGCGCACCGGTGGGGTAAGATCACAGCTGGGTTCTCTGTACTCAGCTGTGAGTTCATATAACCTATAACGCTCCCCTATTCCTTTTCCTCTGCGTAGATACCCCTGTAGGGCCTCTGCTAATCAGCCTCTAGGCACTATGTCGGGCGCAAGGAAAAGGACCAGACAAGACTGCTTTTATGCAGTCTGCACAGCCTGCAAGGCCACTCTCCCCAGCGGCAGCACGTACCCGCACTGCCGGGACTGTACCCAAAACACAGGATCAGAACCCCAAGAAGTCCCTACCAACGCTTCTGCGACCGCTACTGCGCCAGAATGGGCGACTCAGATATCGCAGTCTATGACAGTCTATAGATAACCTGACCTCCACACTACTGCAGGCTCAGCAGGGTCATGTCTCGGCTATGAACGTTACCCAGCAAAGGGACATCCGGTCTCAGGGACAGGCCGCTTCTGACAGTTTGAGACGTAAGCGGACCCACAGGTCGCGTTTATCTGCATCCTCACATAGCACTAGGTCGTCCCCCTCCAGGGAGAGACAAAGTGGCTCCAGGTCACCGAGACCATCCCTTGATAGAGAAAGACAATGCGGATCTCCACAACGATCCCAGACCACAGAACACCTCCGCCCTAGTTCGCCCACTAGGGAGCTCCTTAGCGATGCGCAAGACTCAGAGGGCACATGTGACTCTAACTCAGATAATGAAACAGAACACTCTGGTCCCTTGTCCCCCTAGCAATACGGCGCTAGTTGAGGATATAATCTCTTCCATCCTTCGGGTGCTGGACATTTCTGATCCAACCCCGGAAGCACCAGAACACAAGATTTCCTTCGAAAGTGTTCAGAAACCATCTCAGGTCTTCCCTAATCACCCGGAATTTCAAAAAATACTTTCTAAGCATTTTTCGCAGCCTGAGAAAAAATTCGCCAATCACAAATACTTGGAAGCAAAGTACCCCTTCCCACAGGACGACACTAAGGATTGGACAGATCCGCCTGAAGTGGACCCCCCAGTCTCTAGGCTGGCAGCACAAAGACTTCTCTCACTGCCGGACAGCTCAACCCTCAAGGACACAGCAGACAGACAGGTAGAACGCATGGCTCATTCAATCTTCGAAGCGGCAGGTGCCTCTCTGGCTCCCGCATTTGCTTCAGTTTGGGCAGCCAAGGCCATTATGGCCTGGGCTAATCTATTGCAACAGGGCCTCCAAGCTTCAAATCCTCAGCTGGTGGACCAGGCGGTGCAAATTGCAGTAGTGGCAGATTACATGGTCCATGCAGCGTTGGATTCTGCAAGAGGGGTAGCGGGAATAGCATCAAACGCCATCACAATCCGGTGTATTCTCTGGCTGAGAGAATGGAAGGCGGATGCGGCCTCAAAAAAGTCCCTGACAAATCTCCCGTACTTCAGTGGACGTCTTTTCGGTGAAAAGCTGGATACAATGATATCCAATGCTACTGGGGGTAAAAGTACTTCTCTCCCTCAACTAAAACCAAAACGCACGTTTAAAAGACGTAATCAATCTCGTTTCCGATCCTCTCGGAATTCTTCAGGCTGGTCCGTCTCGCGCCCAGCACAAAATCGTAACCGCTTCCCCCGCAGAGACAACCACGGGCGGCACAGAGGCCGGACAGGAACTGGCAGTCAAAAGCAAGCCAGGCAAAATCCAAAGGAGGAAAAGCTCAGACTTTCCCCTCATCATGACTCATGCCCTCCGGAAGACACCCCACTTGTGGACGGACGACTGCTACTCTTTCAGCAGGTCTGGCTTCCTATTACAGAAGACAAGTGGGTCAAGGAAATAGTGTCTTCAGGATACAAGATCGAGTTTACTACCAGTCCACCGCACAGGTTCTTTCTCTCCGTTCCTCCAAAGCCTCCACTCAAAGCTTGAGCCTTCCATCAAGCGGTTTCTTCCCTCCTGCAAGCAGGAGTCATAGTACCGGTTCCAGCAGACGAGCGCTTCCGAGGGTTCTACGCCAATCTGTTCGTGGTGCCCAAGAAGGGAGGCAGCGTCCGACCCATACTAGACCTCAAGCAACTCAACAAGTATGTTCGAGTTCGTCACTTTCGCATGGAATCCCTCTGGTCAATCGTTGCATCCATGGAAAAAGGAGAATATCTCGCCTCCATAGACATACAGGACGCATACCTGCATATACCGATTGCTCCCGCCCATCAGAGATTTCTCACATTCGCAATCAACCAAGACCATTACCAGTTTGTGGCCCTCCCGGTCGGTCTCGCCACGGCTCCCAGAACATTTACAAAGGTCATGGCAGCCACCATGGACGTTCTACACTCCAGAAGCATAGTAGTCGTTCCATACCTGGACGACCTTCTCGTCAAGGCCCCCACCTTCAAGGACTGCGAGGTCAACGTCTCAATCACAATCGACACAGAGTCGCCAGGGATGGTTAGTCAATTTACAGAAGTCCTCGACTACCCGAGTCAGTCTCTGGCCTTCCTGGGGATGATATTCGACACCTCCAGGGGTCTGGTGATCCTCACCAGGGACAAGACACTAGCCCTCCGTTTGGGAGTTTGCACTCTCCTCCGCAAGTCTCTCCGGTATGCCATGAGAGTACTTGGCAGGATGGCAGCAGCAATGGAGGCGGTACCATTTGCCCAGTTTCACCTCAGACCCCTTCAACTGGCCATCCTCAAGTCCTGGGACAGGAATCCATTCTCCCTCGACAGGGAGTTCCGGTTATCATCGAAAACCAGGAGGTCCCTGCACTGGTGGCTCAAGCCAACCTCGCTTGCAAGGGGAAAATCCTCTCTCTCCGGTCAATGGAAGGTTTTGACCACTGACGCAAGCCTTACGGGTTGGGACGCGGTGCACCTACATCACAGAGCGCAAGTGGTCACCAATGGAAGCGAACATGCCCATCAACATCCTGGAAATTCGGGCCATCTTCCTGGCATTGAAAGCCTTTCATCACTTGCTAGCAGACTCTCATATCAGAGTACAGTCGGACAATGCCACGGCGGTGGCATACGTGAACCATCAAGGCGGGATCCGCAGCATCCAGGCGATGAACGAAGTAACACGTATCCTACACTGGGCGGAGGATGCGAGGTCGGTACTCTCTGCGGTCCACATTCCGGGTGTGGACAACTGGGAAGCCGACTATCTCAGCAGACAAGGAATGGACTCGGGGGGTGGTCTCTCCATCCCAAAGTTTTTCGTCAGATCTGTCATCGCTGGGGGACCCCGGACGTGGATCTGATGGCATCCCATCTCAATGCCAAGGTTCCCAATTTCATGGCCAGGACGCGCGATCCGCGGTCACTAGGAGCAGATGCCCTGGTCCAGGACTGGACCCAATTCCAGCTTCTGTACATTTTTCCACCCCTCCCCCTGATCTCCAGAGTCCTGAGGAAGATCAAGCAAGAGGGAGTTCCCACCATCCTGATCGCTCCAGACTGGCCCAGGCGTACATGGTACGCCGACGTCGTGCAACTTACAGCAGACCCTCCCTGGCGTCTCCCCACACGTCCCGACCTTCTGTCACAAGGCCCGTTCTTCCACCAGAACTCAGGGGCTCTCAATTTGACGGCGTGGCCAATGAGACCTGGGTTTTGACCCAAGCAGGTTTTTCACCGGACGTCGTTAAAACCATGATCAGGGCTCGAAAGCCAGCTTCAACCAGGATTTACTATCGTACCTGGAAGGCTTTCTTCACATGGTGCGAATCTCGCGGACAGGTCCCACTTCCCTACTCTCTTCCAAAGGTCCTCGGTTTCCTTCAGTCAGGCCTGGACGCCAGGCAATCCCTGGGCTCGCTTAAGAGCCAAGTGTCAGCGCTTTCAGTGCTCTTTCAGAGGCGTATTGCTAATAAGCCACAAGTGAGGACTTTTCTCCAAGGGGTTTCCCGATTGGTTCCCCCCTACAAACATCCATTGAAGATGTGGGACCTCAACCTTGTCTTGACAGCATTGCAGACACCTCCTTTCGAACACCTTAAGGAGGTATCACTCCGCCTGTCACAGAAGGTGGTCTTTCTGGAGGCAATCACCTTGCTACGCAGGGTGTCCAAACTTTCAGCACTTTCCTGCAGACAACCCTTTCTGGTTTTCCATCAGGACAGGGTGGTTCTCCGTACAGTCCCATCCTTCCTTCCGAAGGTTGTGTCCAGCTTCCACCTCAATGAGGAAATCTCACTACCATCCCTTTGCCCGTTTCCTGTTCATAGAGTGGAGAAGGCTCTGCATACGCTTGACCTTGTCAGGGCATTGCGTATTTACGTGTCTAGGACTGCTCCCTTCCGGAAGTCTGATTCACTTTTCCTTCTTCCAGAAGGCGTTCGCAAGGGCCTACCGGCTTCCAAAGCCACCCTTGCTAGGTGGATCAAGTCCACCATACAAGAGACTTACCGCCTTGTCAATTCTCCTCTTCCGGCCGGTATCACGGCACACTCTACGCGGGCGGTAGGAGCCTCTTGGGCCATTCGGCATCAAGCCTCGGCATATCAAGTGTGTAAGGCAGCCACTTGGACTAGCCTGCACACATTTACAAAACACTACAGAGTGCACACTCAGCCCTCAGCAGATGCGAGCATGGGTAGACGGGTCCTGCACGCAGCAGTACCCCAAATCTAGGGGACTGTCAGCACAATATTCGTCCACTGCTTCCCACCCAGGGACTGCTTTGGAACGTCCCACGGTTCTGTGTCCCCCAATTAGGCGACAGAGTAAAGGAGATTTTTGTGTACTCACCGTAAAATCTCTTTCTCTTAGCTTTTAATTGGGGGACACAGCTCCCACCATGTTGCCCTTGCGGGCTGTTGTTACGGTTGGGTTCTCATATTGTTTGAGCTCGTTTATAGTAGCCTTCTTACAGGCATGCTTATGTTTCTTGTATATTCCTCCTAATGCTTTTGCACAAAACTGGAGAAGGCTGACGCCGTCTAGGGGTGTATACTGCAGAGGAGGAGCCAAAGCTAGTCTTTTTCAGATTATGCATAGTGTCGCCTCCTAGTGGACAGCAGCATAACACCCACGGTTCTGTGTCCCCCAATTAAAGGCTAAAGGCCCCGTCTCACTAAGCGATCTCGGTAGCGAGATCGCTGCTGAGTCACAACTTTTGTGACGTAACAGCGATCTCACCAGCGAGATCGCTGTGTGTGACAGCGATCAGCGAGCGGCCCCCCTGCCGGTATCGCTGGAAGAAACCTCTGGACATTTCTTTGGTCGCTGGTCTCCCGCTGGCCAGCACGCATCGCTGTGTGTGACAGGCGGGAGGACCAGCGATCAGGTGTAAAAAATAATAAAAAAAATAAAAAATATAGTTATTCTCACCTTCCGACGTCGCGTTCAGCCATCCTGCCTCTCTCCACTCTCCGGTCCCAGTGATCCTTTGCACGAATGACCGCGAGATGTCACGGTCTCACGGGATAACAAAGTCTCGCGGTCATTCGTGCAAAGGATCACTGGGACCGGAGCGTGGAGAGAGGCAGGATGGCTGAACGCGACGTCGGAAGGTGAGAATAACTATATTTTTTATTTTGATTCTATTTTTTACAGCGATAGCAAGCGATGCCGGGCGCTCGGCATCGCTGTGCAGATCGCTGGTGAAGCGGTCTGTGTGACAGCTCACCAGCGATCACATAGCGACTTACTAGCGATCCTGACACCTTGATATCGGTGTCGGGATCGCTGGTAAGTCGCTTAGTGTGACGGGGCCTTAAGAGAAAGAGATATTACGGTGAGTACACAAAAATCTCCATCATTTCCTCCTCCCCATCATTGGCCCTCTCCCAATCATTGACACACACGTGCGCGCTCACACACAGCAGCTTCACTGTCGCAGCAGCCACACTCGCCTCTCCGCACGTTGGCAGCTTCTTTAATCTCACTGGCCCAGCGGCCGCAGAGCTGAATGATGATGTCATCCAGCTGTACCGCTCAATGTGAGAGGCAGGAAGCTGCAGCTCGGAGCTCCGGATCAAGGATGAGGTGATGCCGCATGCCAGCTGAGAGGGCTCTGCGTGCTCTCTCTGGCACGCATGACATAAGTTTGCCATCGCTGGTATAGACGGTGCTGGGCAATAGTTCACTTCCTTTACACTTCACATATTTGCTACTTTGTGTTGATCAGAAAGTTTACAGGGTATGAATCCTATTTCAAGGAGTTTTAATTCAACCGCACAATTCCACAGGACTGAAGACCAAAATGAGAAAATATTTGCATTTATTACTTTTACAGAACTGCAGACAAACTGGTAAGTTTGTTGACACCGGTTATTACTGGGATCTGCTCTTGAACGCAAACATCGATATATTAGACCCCGGTAGCAAACCATGCAAAATTCCTCATAGAGGAAGGCAAATCGGAGATGTGGGGGTCTCGCCTCTGTTCATTGCTGATTACGGTAGAGAGCGTTGAAGCCTTTCTGCCCCACTGTATATACTGCAGGAGGGCTCGATGGATAAAGACTAGTGATGAGATAACGTGCTGGAATAAGGTGTTATCGGAGCATGCACGGGTCCTAACCAAGTGTCTTCAGAGCACTCGAATATGTTTGAGACCCTGTGGCTGCATGTCTTGCAGGTAACAAACAGGCAATCCCTGCATGTGTTGCAGCTGTCGACCAGCCGTGAGACATGCAGTCGCGAGGACTCCCAACATATTTTCGAGAACACAGAAGACATTCGGTTAGGACCCGAGCATGCTCAGATAACCCCTTATCCCAGCACGCTCGCTCATCACTAAAAACAAAACTAGCCACCAGAAACAATAGATGATACAGTATTGCTTACTAGCATTGATCTAAGTGGTAATTTATCATATATGCTCCATAATATTGTGGGCAGCAGCATCCAGAACCTTATCGGCCATTAATGCGTAATTGTATTGGCTCTTACACCAACCTATGCCTGGATACAGTTGTTTACCCGTTCATTGTGGATATCACTGCATGAGCTTCACCGAAGTCTACTGGAAGTGAGCTGAGGGCCACGCTTCCTAGCAGCGTCAGGGCTCCAGACTTTCTTCTGTAACATCTACAGCTTCCAGGCCAGTGTTCGGTGCCTCACCCGTAGAATGATCCAAGTCTTCCTCTGTGACTTCTTGAGAATGACATTCTTCTTCCTCTTCTTCGTCAGCTTCTCCATCGTCTTCCACGTCCATTTCGAACACTCGTATGTGTCGCAGATTGGAACTTAGCTGCAGAGTAAAGAGAAAAACCTCAGTCAATTCTGCCATTTTCAGAACCAATACATTTCAAGTTTTGGGAGGAAACCTTTACAGAATTGGAAAGATCAAACGCTCCATGAAGATGACCCTAAACGTGTCCCTCGTTCTTCTCGGGAAACACCACAGCTAGGAGCAGTTGAATAGATGGTGGCATGTATCATGGTACTCCATTCTACACCAACTGCAATAACAGGATTTTTGGTTACTTACTTTAAAATCTGTTTCTCAGAGCCTTCATTGGGGAACACAGGAAACCATAGGGTGTATGCTGCTGTCACTAGGAGGCTGACATTATGCACAAAAAAGCTAGCTCCTCCTTTGCAGTATACACCAACCGACTGCACTAGGTTAATCAGTTAGTGAGAAACAAAAACACACAAACTCAAACTGTAACAATATAACACAGTGAGAAGAGCTGATAAACATGAGAGGATGCTGTGTCCCCCAATGGAGGCTCCGAGAAACAGATTTTACAGTAAGTAACCAAAAATCCTGTTTTCTCTATCGCTTCATTGGGGGACACAGGAAGCCATAGGAGGTCCCAAAGCAGTCCCTGGGGAGGGAACAGCAGAAACTCTGTTCAGGACGGAGAACTAACCACTGCCGCCTGCAAGATCCTTCGACCTAGGCTGGCGTTCGCAGAAGCGTAGTTATGGACCCTATAAAATTTTGCGAACGTGTGAATGGAAGGTCAGGTTGCCGCTTTGCAAAGTTGCAGGGCGGATGCACCATGGTGTACCGCCTAGGAGACGCCCAATGCCCGGATAAAGTGAGCCTTAATTTCAGGGGGAAGGACTCTGTTTTTGACCCGATAAGCCTCCAAAATTGCCGTTCTGATACAGCGAGCAATTGTAGCCTTTGTGGCCGGCAGACCTCTTTGCCCGCCCTTTGGAATGACAAAGAGAGGGTCCATCTTCCTAAAGGGGCGATCCTAGACAAATAGACCCACACCGCCCTGACCAGGTCCCAGGGCTCCACGGGTGTCCAGTATGGGGCGCAGCATACGCTACCTCTTGGAGAAAAGTTCTGACCTGAAAACGGGAGAATAAATTATTCTGAAAAAGAACAGAAAGCGCTGACACTTGGCCCTTTAGTGAACTAAGAGCAAGACCAGCGTCAAGTTCCGCCTGGAGAAACTCTGGAATAGAATGGAGAGCAAAGGACATAGGCTGTCAGGATTCAAACCTAGCAGCTCCTGTGCACCAGTTGGCAGCTCTTCCTTCTGAGCTATTCAGCTCGCTGGACAGTTCCATGCTTATCCAAATACTTGAACCTATGATGTTGCTGATGTCTCCTCCCTGAGTTTCTTGTTGGTTACCACCCTGAGTTCCTGACTGGCTCATTCTGTTTGCCCACCCTATTTAAACCTAGCCTCTCTCTCAGTTCCTTGCGTGATTATTGCGCTACCTGCCTATAGCCAAGCTTCCTTCCACCTGCTGCTCCTTCAAACGATACTGCTGCTCCTGCTAAACAAACCTCTGGGTTCCTTGACCACAATTCCTGCTTATTCCTTCAAACTACAATGCTGTTCCTGTGTATCGACTCCTTGGCTATTCCAGACTACGCTACCTACCTGGAGCTGCCCCTAGTGATTGCAATATCACTACTCCAACCAGGTCAGTCCATAACAGAATAATCACGTGCACAAAATGGAGTCCGTTGCAGCCCAACTGAGGCAGCAAGTTGCTGAACTTCAGAATTTTGGTACCACCTACCAAAAAACATTTTCTAAGTTGCAGACACAAGTGTTGGGTCCGCAAAAGGAAATGATTGTGTTATACAGGCAACTTCTGGAATTGCGCAACTCTGGCCCGGACTCCAGCGCACGCATGCCACTGCCTGCAAAGGTCAGCGGGGATCGTTATCGCTACCGTGGATTCCTAAATCAATGCCGTCCCTTTTTCCAGATGCATCCTTCTCCATTTACCAGTGACAGAAAAAGGGTTCTGTTTATCAATCTCCTGACAGACGAGGCTCTTGCATAGGCCTCACCTTATGTGGAGAAGAATTCTGACCTCCTAAATGACTTGGTCTCTTTTATCACTGCTATGGACCAAGTGTTTGAGGACCCAAATCGTTGTGCTACAGCTGAAACCAAATTGCATAACCTACCCCAAGGGCAGCGCTCTGTAGCTGAATATACCTCTGAATTCCGCTGCTGGGTTGTAGAAACCACATGGAATTTGGCTGCCCAGAGAAGTCAATTTCACCAAGGATTATCAGAGCTAATCAAAAATGAACTGGCAAGGGTTGAGACCCCTGATAATTTGGAGGTCTTTATTCAGCTATGCATCTGAATTGATCAGAGACTCCCTGAACGAAGAAAGAAAAGGCTGCGAGTGTTTGAGTAAAGGAGTAGTTAAGGATGTCTCCAATGAGCATTAAAAAACCAACAGGAAAAGGAAACTGTTCCTGAACCTATGCAAATCGATGTAATCCATAAACCTCTCTCTGCAGTAGAGAAGGAGAGGCGGCATACAGAGAATCTGTGTCTCTATTGTGGGGGCACTGGACATTTTGCTAACAAAAGGACCATAGCCTTCACAAACGCCAGGGCTGAAAGCGATTTAGACCTCTTTGAACAGCCAGACCCAGTTCTGCAGACTATCTTGTACATAACGCAAGATAAAGGCAAAGAGAAGTCACCATCATCTCATTTTGTCGCTCCCATACAGGTCATATTTGGGAGCCAAAAAATACAATGCTCTGCCATATTAGATTCTGGAGCAGGAGGGATATTTCATAGACTTACAATTCACACTTGACAATAATATTGCAAGTAGGAGTATAAATCCATGCTCATCGATATGGAAACGGTGGATGGATCACCTTTATCATCTGGACCTGTTACGAGACAACTGAACTGGAAATCTGTATGGAGTCGAATCATCATGAAGCGGTTAGTTTTCATCTTATTTCTTCTCCAAAATTTCCAGTTATTCTAGGAATTCCCTGGCTTTCAATTCATAACTCATCTATCAACAGGGCATCGAGGACCATTACCTTTCCCTCTCAGTACTGTAAGAACAATTGCCATGCTAATGTATCTGCTTCCAACCAAATTCAAATTTCCAAGATTTCTCATCAGAGTGATGATAAACTACCACCTCAGTATCAGCAGTTCAGTGACGTCTGCAGTAAGAAGAAAGCCGATCAACTGCCTCCTCATCGTCCTTTTGACTGTCCCATTTAATTACTTCTTGGAGCGTCAATTCCTTTTGGACGAATTTACAACCTTTTGAGCCAGAATTAAAAGTATTAAAGGAATACCTCGACAAAAATTTAGAGAAAGGCTTTATTCAACCTTCTTTGCCAGTTGGAGCACCCTTAGGGCCCCGTCACACATAGCGACTCACCAGCGATCCCGACAACGATATCAATGTGTCAGGATCGCTGGCGAGTCGCTACATGATCGCTGGTGAGCTGTCAGACAGACAGCTTCACCAGCGATAAGCACCAGCGATTTGGGAATGTTTAGTTTGCAAAAGAGAAGACTGAGAGGAGACTTAATAGCTGTCTACAAATATCTAATGGACTGTCACATTGTAGAAGGATCAACTTTATTCTCATTTGCACAAGGAAAGACTAGAAGCAATGGGATGAAACTGAATGGGAGGAGACACAGATTAGATATTAGAAAAAACTTTTTGACAGTTAGAGTGATCAATGAGTGGAACAGGCTGCCACGAGAAGTGGTGAGTTCTCCTTCAATGGAAGCCTTCAAACAGAGGCTGGACAGACATCTGACTGGGATGATTTAGCGAATCCTGCTTTGAGCAGGGGGTTGGACCAGATGGCCCAGGAGGTCCCTTCCAACTCTACGATTCTATGATTCTATGATCATGTCAAATATTTTTATGATCAAAGTACCAGATAAATTCAAGGAAATCTGAAATTATGTGAACATTTATTCCCTTTAAAAACAACCTTTAATGATTAAATTTCTAAAAAAAACACCAACCCATTGAAAAAAGGTACACATGGAAATATACCAAAAAAATAGACTAGCCTAACAGATACCCTATAATAGGCTTAAAATTGCCCCTGCCAGAGTGTGGAAGTTGGCACCCTAAAGAACGATTTTTTGGCGCCCCCACTCAACATAGGCTATCCCTCACTGCCCCTATTGCCCCCCCCATCAAAACAGGTGGAAAAACAAATTATAGGGCAGAAATGGAGAGTCTTGAAACTAATAATACATTCCCAAAGGGTATCTTATAAGGCACATAGATACTCAAAAATTACCTTAAAAAATCATGATTAGTACTCCACCATGTCTCATGCTATAAAGGGCTATTCACTGATACAGACCCAAACAAAGAGCTTAATAGACAATCTTGATATATCACTCAAAATCAAGGAAAAATGTGTACCCCGCATTGGTGACCACAGTTATAATTGTTGTCCCACAATATACATGGTGAAATGGGTGAGATCTGTATCTATTATTCATAGTTTTATGACTCGGTAATTCCGCCAGCCATTGGGTGGACAGAGCGTATTTTGGTAGCGCTAATTGATGGGGGTTATTTAAGTCCACCATTTCATCGCCGGCATATGTCATCATCCATCATGGCATCCGGCATCTCTATCTCTCACACCTCCTGATGAACCGTGCTATTGACGGGGAAACTTGTCGGTGCATCTGAATCATGATAAGTTATACTCCAAAACTTTTCAGCTGTTGCATAATAGTATGGCATTGAATTCCTACCGCTGAACAAACTGCAGAATTAGTGGTCAAAGAGGTATTCAGACTGCATGGAATTCCTGACAATGTAATTTCTGATAGAGGTGTTCAGTTTACATCAAGATTTTGGAAAACCTTCTGTTCAGCGTTAGGAGTTACTGTCAATTTTTCTACTGCCTTCCACCCACAATCCAATGGACAGATTGAAAAAACTAATCAAACCCTTGAAACACTACTTGCGCTGTTTTATTTCTTCCCTACAGGATGACTGGGTGGATTATCTACCAACAGCAGTATTTGCATATAACAACTCCAAACACAGTTCTACATCCCAAAGCCCATTTTTTGCTAACTATGACTTGCATCCGGTATTTATTCCTAATCTTCCTTTCAATACCTCAGTTCCTGCTGTTACAAACAGACTTAGGGCCCTGTCACACATAGCGACTCACCAGCGATCCAGACAACGATATCAACTTGTCAGGATCGCTGGTGTGTCGCTACATGATCACTGGTGAGCTGCCAAACAGGCAGCTTCACCAGCGATCAGCACCAGCAACGCCGAGCGCGCGGCATCGCTGTGTACGTTAGTTACCAGCGCGCTGATGCAGGGAGCTGGTAACTAAGGTACACATCGGGTTTCTAAGCAGCGCGTGTCACTTAGAAACCCGATGTGTACCTTGGTTACCAGCTCCCTGCATCAGCGCGCTGGTAACTAAGGTACACATTGGGTTTCTAAGCACCGCGCGCTGGTAAGAAACCCAACGTTTACATTGGTTATCAGCACGCTGACCGCTGGTCGTTGCTCTCCCACCTGTCACACGCAGCGATGCGTGCTGGCCAGCGGGAGACCAACGACCCAAAAAAAGTCCTGACCTTTCCTGAACGATCAGCGATACCTGGCAGGGGGGCTGGTCGCTGACAGCTGTCACACACAGCGATCTCGCTGGTGAGATCGCTGTTGCGTCACAAAACTTGTGACTCAGCAGCGATCTCGCTAGCGAGATCGCTATGTGTGACGAGGGCTTTACAGAGTTGCAGAAAGCTCAAATAGAACTATCTGAGATGTTACAAAAGGCCTAAGAAGATTATAAAGAAACAGCAGATAAACATCGCAAATCCCCTCCTACCTTTTGGGTCATGACAAGGTTTGACTTTCTACCAAAAATCTGAAGACAAACGTACCATCTTCTAAATTAGGTAAAAAATTCATAGAACCTTTTCAAATTTCTGCACAAATTAACCCAGTTGTTTTCTGTTTAAAACTTCCCTGCCTGAAAATTCACCCAGTGTTCCATGTGTCCTTGCTTAAACCATTCAATGAAAACCTATTTCCAGGAAGAACTTAGCCACCTCCTCCACCAGAAATTGTCCATGGTGAAGAAGAGAACATCGTCAATGAAATTCTGGACTCTAGAAAATTTAGAGTGAGAAGCAGCCGGTGGGGTGATTACTGGGCTCTGTCAGGCGCGCGCGCGCGGGGGGGCGGGGGGGTGATCACCGTGGTGGGGGGTGGAATCAGACAACGGAGGGCAGCAGCGGCAGATCGGTCAGGCGGCGGCAGGGCAGCAGGCAGGGACCTCGCTCTTCAGCTTCCACGAACAAGATGAGGCTGAAGAGCGAGGGCAGCCATAGTTCACTCCACCCCTCCACATCTGATTGGAGGGATAGCGTCACATGGACGCTAGCTCTAATCAGATCTGGGGGGGGTGACACAGAGGTCACCAGAGCGATCGTAGCCACGGGTGTCAACTACAAGTCCTGATGTACCTGCATTTCAGGTGACATTTCAGTGACCCCGGTCACCCGACCCGCAGGAACGTGATCCCGCCATGTCGCCTATGTGGCGTCACAGGTTGGGAAGGCACAGAGTTTCATGACGCCTACGTGGCGTCACAGGTAGGGAAGGGTTAAATTTGTTATCAGTATAAAAGACACCTGTCCACAACCTCAAACTGTCACACTCCAAACTCCACTATGGTGAAGCCAAAAGAGGTGTCGAAGGATGCCAGAAACAAAATTGTACCCCTGCACCAGGCTGGGAAGACTGCATCTGCAATAGGCAAGCAGCTGGCATGATGAAATCAACCATGGAAGCAATAATAAGAAAATGGAAGACATACAAGACCACTGATAATCTCCCTCGAATTGGGGCTCCTCACAAGATCTCACCCCGTAGGGTCAAAATGATCACAAGAACGGGACCTAGAGAATGACCTGCATAGAGCTGGGACCATCGTAACTAAGGCTACCATCAGTAACACACTACCCCGCCAGGGACTCAGATCCTGCAGTGCCAGACGTATCCTCCTGCTTAAGCCAGTACCTGTCTGGGCCCATCTGAAGTTTGCTAGAGAGCATGTGGTTTAGCTAGAAGAGTAATGGGAGAATGTCATATGGTCTGATGAAGCCAAAGTGGAACTGTTTGGTAGAAACAAAACTCGTTGTGTTTGGAGGAGACAAAATGAAGAGTTGCATCCAAAGAACACCATACCTACTGTGAAGCATGGGGGTGGCAACATCATGCTTTGGGGCTGTTTCTCTGCAAATGGACCAGGACGACTGATCTTTGTCCATGAAAGAATGATTAGGGCCATGTATCGTGAGATTTTGAGTGCAAACCTCCTTCCATCAGCAAGGGCATTGAAGATGAAACATCCATGGGGGTTTCAGCATGATAATGATCCCAAGCACACCACCAGGGCAACGAAGTAGTGGCTTCGAAAGAAGCATATAAAGGTCCTGGAGTCGCCTAGCCAGTCTCCAGATCTCAAACCCATAGAAAAACTTTGGAGGGATTTGAAAGTCCGTGTCGCCCAGCGACAGGCCCGAAACATCACTGCTCTAGAGGAGACCTGCATGGGGGAATGGGCCAACATACCATCAACAGTGTGTGCCAAACTTGTGAAGACTTACAGAAAACATTTGACCTCTGTCATTGCCAACAAAGGATATATAACAAAATAATGAGATGAACTTTTGTTAATGACCAAATACTTAGTTTCCACCATAATTTGCTAAATAAATCTTGCCAAATCAGACAAGGTGATTTTCTGGATTTGTTTTCGCATTTTGACTCTCATAGTTACAGTCTACTTATGATGTCTATTACAGGCCTCTCTCATCTTTTTAAGTGGGAGAACTTGCACAATTGGTGGCTGACTAAATACTTTTTTCCCCACTGTATGTTGTTGCTGATATCTCCTCCCTGAGTTTCTTGTTGGTTACCACCCTGAGTTCCTGATTGGTTCATTCTGATTGCACACCCTATTTAAACTTGGCCTTGCTCTCAGATCCTTGTTTGATTATTGAGCTACTTGCCTTTAGTCAAGCTTCCTTCCACCTGCTACTCCTTCAAACAATACTGCTGCTCCTGGTAAACGACCTCTGGCTTCCTTGACTACGATTCCTGCTTATTCCTTCAAACGATACTGATGCTCCTGGTAAACGATCCTTGGCTTTCTTGAATACGATTCCTGCTTATTCCTTCAAACTACATTGCTGTTCCTCTGTATCGACTCCTTGGCTATTCCAGACTACGCTACCTGCCCGGTGCTGCCCCTAGTGGTTACAATATCACTACCCCAACCAGGTCAGTCGGTAACATAGGCAGGGTGTAGTTAGGACTCACACCAGCTGAAATAGGCTCTCCAAGTCCAATAATAGACCCTGGAAGACGACAGCTTCCTATCCTGGATCATAGTGCGAATCACCCGATCTGAAAACCCGGACGCTCTCAGAACCGCGGTTTCAACAGCCACGCCGTTAAATTGAGCGACCGAGAATTCTGGTGGCAGATCAGACCTTGGGACTGACGATCCGGTCTGTCTGGGAGCCTCCAGGGGGTGTCCGCGAGAAGATTGACGATCTCTGCGAACCAAGACCTCCTGGGCCAACTCTGTGCTAACAGAATGACCGGCACCCCTTCCACCTTGATCGTCTTCAACAGCCTGGGAAGAAGGGAGAAAACAGATAGGGAAAAGCAAATTGTGACCAGGGTTTCGCCAGACCATTGGCGCCCACGGGAGGGTTGCGGGACCTGGAAACGAACCGTGGAACCTTCCTGTTCAGCCGGAACACCACGAGGTCCATATCCGGAGTTCCCCATCGAAGGCAAATCTGATGGAAGACCACTCTCACGCCGCGAGACCCTCGCGACTGACAAAGTCGGCGGCCCAATTGTCCACGCTGGGGATATGCACTGCAGTTATTGCAGGAAACATCGCCTCTGCCCAGAGGAGAATCTTGGATAACCTTGGCCATCGTCAAGGGGCTCCGAGTACCTCCCTGGTGATTGACATATTCCACCGCCGTGGTATTGTCCGTCTGAACTCGGATTGGCAGACCCTTGAGAGGCATGTCCCAGTGACGGAGGGACAGAATAATGGCCCTTATCTCGAGGATCTTGATCGGCAAAGAGGATTCCTCTGCCGACCAACGTTCCTAGACAGTCAGGTGGCGAAAGACTGAAAAAAAAAAGGCTGGCGTCCATCATCACCACCTGCCAGTGAACGAGAAGAAAGGACCGACTCTGAAAGATGAGAGGGGATGACAGCCACCAATAGAGAGATCTTTTGACTCGGGAAGAGAACTGAAGCAGGCAATCCAGAGAGAGAACAGATTTGTTCCACTGAGATAAGATGGCCTGCTGAAGTGGTCTTGAATGGAATTGCGCAAAATGAATTGTTTCCGACGCTGCCACAATCCTTCCCAGGACCGCCATGGCTGAGCTGAAAGATGGAAGCCGAGAGCCCTGCAGAGAGCGAATGCCCTGCTGGAGGATTGCCCTCTTCTCTTTGGGAAGAAAAACCCTTGTCTGGCGGGTGTTGAATAGCATGCCTTGTAAAATAAGGCGCTGAGACAGGACAAGGCAAGACTTTTCCCTGTTAACTAGCCAACCGAAACGGGACAGGGTGTCAAGAACGATGGCCACACTTTCCTGGGCATGAACAAAAGACGGAGCCTTGATGAGGATGTCATCGAGGCACGGGATGAGCACTAGGCCTCTGATCTGCAGAATAGCCCTTAACGCTGCCATGATTTTTGTGAAAACCCTGGGAGCTGTTGCGAGCCCAAACGGCAGGGCGGCAAACTGAAAATGGTCCTGCTATACTGCAAAACGCAAGAATCTCTGATGCCCTGGGAAAATAGGGACATGGAGATGGGCGTCCTGGATGTCTATGGAGCATAGGAACTCCTGCGCTTCCATGGAAGCAATTACTGAACGAAAGGACTCCATTCTGAAATGTCGCAGTTGGACCCTTTTGTTCAGTAACTTTAGATCCAGGATGGGTTGAACCGCGCCGTCCTTCTTCGGCACCACAAACTGGTTTGAATACAATTCTGTGAAACGTTCCTGGTCTGGGACGGGAACAATGACCCCTGAACTGAGAAAGGAGGCAATGGACGCATGGAAACACGGAACCAGAGAAGAAACTCTTGGAGGATGGGATTCAAAGAATTGATCTCGGGGCTGCAAAATGAAATTATTTTGTATCCGGAGGATACCACCTCCCTGACCCATGCGCACTCACCCGAGGCGAGCCAGACGTCTCGGAAAAATTGGAGACAGACGCCCAGCCTGGGCGATTCCCTGGAATCTGGAGAGGAGTCATGCAGAGGAAGATCTGCCAGGTCTAGGCCTGGCGGATATACCCTGCGTGCTAAGGGGACGCCAGGAGGGGTGTGTGTTTAAAGGAAGCCCTTTTCCTATCCTGGCAAGCCTGCAGCCTCTCTTGGCAGGGCAAAACCTCAGTCGCCGAGAAACGGCGAAAGGACCAAAACTGACAGTTCAGAGGAGGCCAGCGAGGTTTGGACTGAGGAAGGAGGAAGCTCCTCCCCCCGGTGGCCTCCTTAATAATTTGGTCCAATTTGGAGTCAAATAGACGGGAACCCTGGTAAGGCAAGTTGGCAAGAGACTTTTTTGAAGATCAGTCCACCTGCCTCGCTTTTAGACAAATGGTCCGTCGGATGGCCACAATATTATGCCTAAGCCACGCATGAAGCGGCGTCCAGAGAGGCAGATACCATGTACTTCCCTGCATGAGAAATCTGGTCCGCGAGGTCAGCCAATTCCTCCGGTCAAGCTCCAGCAAGAATACCCTGAGTTGTTTAGCCCAAGCAGCTATGGACTTTGAAACCCAGGTGGTGGCAAAGGCCGGGCACAATGTAGAAGCGGCCGCTTCAATGGCAGACTTAGCAAAAGACTATGATCCTGTCATTGGAGTCCTTGAGGGATGCTCCATTTGTAAGAGGGAGGACCGTGTTGGTGGACAGTCTGGAAAATGGAGTGTCCACAGTTGGAGAAGCGGTCCAGTTCGCAGTGAGCTCAGGGGTGAAGGGATATAGGATGCCGAGGTGCTTCCCTCTTTGGAAGCATCTGGTCGGGTTCTCCCGTTCCCTGCCAAGTACCTCCTCAAATTCTCTATGTGGAGCTAAGACCTTGGGAGCTGGTTTTGACCATCTAAATAAAACCGCCTGTTCTGCGGGTTCTGTAGAGGTATCCTTAAAGGGAACCTGTCACCCCCCAGGCGTTTTTAAGTAAAAGAGACACCTTGTGCAGCACTAATGCTGCATTCTGTCAAGGTGGCTCTTTTATTTAGCGTCCCTTCCACCGCCGAAATAATTGTTTTCAAAATTGATCAGACATACCTGAAGTTTGACCGGGGGGCAGGTCTTTCCCCCCCGGACACAGACGCCTCACATCCGTCAGTCATGTCCTGCTTTTGAATTTGGCGCCGCCTCCTCAGCATTCATTTCTTTTTCTCACGCCTGCGCTGTAATATTCTGACGTCACCATAGGTCCTGCTGCACCGCTGCCCTGCTCAGCTCCGCCCCTACTGGTTACATGGTGCTGACGTCATCACAGTTCCTGCTGCACCGCTGCCCTGCTCAGCTCCGCCCCTACTGGTCACATGGTGCTGACGTCATCACAGGTCCTACTGCACCACTGTTCTGTTTAGCACCGCCCCTCCTGGTCACATGACACTGACATCATCACAGGTCCTGCTGCATCACTGCTCTGCTGAGCTCCGCCCCTACTGGTCACATGGTGCGGACGTCATCACAGGTCCTGCTGCACCACTGCTCTGCTGAGCTCTGCCCCTCCTGGTCACATGGTGTCACATCATATGATGTCATAGGACGGGCAGCGCTAACTGTGCATGCCCAAGAAAGAATATTACAGCACAGGCACGAGAAAAAGAAATAGAACACTGAGGAGGCGGTGCCAAATTCAAAAGCAGGACATGACTGACGGATGTGAGGCGTCTGTGTCCGGGGGGAAAGACCTGCCCCCCGGTCAAACTTCAGGTATGTCTGACCAATTTTTTAAAAAATTATTTCGGCGGTGGAAGGGACGCTAAATAAAAGAGCCACCTTGACAGAATGCAGCATTAGTGCTGCACAAGGTGGCTCTTTTACTTAAAAACACCTGAAGGGGGCGACAGATTCCCTTTAATGTTAAAGGTCTGGTTGACAGCCACAATGAGTCTCTGGACCATGTCTCTCATATTAAAGCCCTGGTCAGAATCCAGGTCCGAGTCATGTCATCCCCTGATAGTGCATCCGAAACCACTTCACCTGACTCAGGAGAGGAGGATCGGGAAGAGGCTGACTGCCGGGAAAGACCAGGGGAAGAGATAGAGCAGGAAGAGGACCTACAATGACGCACCTGCCTGGATCTCTTAGGGTCTATGTTCGTAGATACAGCCGGTGAGTTTTGAGTCCCACTAGTAACGGCGAAGGCCGGAAGGAGCAACCTGTCAAGAATGGACACCAGAGTCTGTGACACCTTGGTGAGGTCCACCACTGACTGTGACAGAGAGGAAGCCCACAATGGGATAGGGGCACCACTCTCTCCTGGGTAGTGGGCACAGGGGGGCTGGTGGAGTCCTGACAGAAGGGAGAAGGAGCTTGCATTTACATGAAGAGCATACTAAGTGTATGATAATAGCATAGGAAGAAGAAGAGGAAGCAGAACGATGAGAAAACTCTTCTTTAGGATTAGGCATGATGAGCAGACCCACTACAGTGGGGAAAAAAAGTATGTAGTCAGCCACCAATTTTGCAAGTTCTCCCACTTAAAAAGATGAGAGAAGCCGTAATTGACATCATAGGTAGACCACAACTATGAGAGTCGAAATGAGAAAACATATCCAGAAAATCACCTTGTCAGATTTGGCAAGATTTATTTTACAAATTATGGTGGAAAATAAGTATTTGGTCATTAACAAAAGTTCATCTCAAAATTGTTATATATATATACACTTTGTTGGCAATGACAGATGTCAAACGTTTTCTATAAGTCTTCACAAGGTTAGCACACACTGTTGGTGGTATGTTGCGCAATTCCTCCATGCAGATCTCCTCTAGAGCAGTGATGGTTTGGGCCTGTCGCTGGGCAACACGGACTTCCAAATCCCTCCAAACGTTTTCTATGGGGTTGAGATGCGGAGACTGGCTAGGCCACTCCAGGACCTTCATATGCTTCTTACGAAGCTTCTTACGAGCTAACCGCCGGGTTCAGGAGAGGAGAAAGATGGCAACGGCGGCAGAGTTTGCCTGATGAAGTCAGGAGGAGGTGGCGGAGCTAGCTGCCGGGGACAGGAAGAGGAAGCGTGGAAGGGAAGGGCGGGAGAAAAGCCCGCCCGAAGTGCTGAGAAGGGGCGGAGCAAAATGCCAAGACTAGGCCCGAGAGAAGCCAGGACCTAGATTAAACCAAAACAGGGGGAAGCCCTAAAAGAGCTGCAAAAGGTAGCCCAATCCATAGGGAATCAAAAGGAAACGCCACATATGGATCTCAAAAGGACTAGAATTACACTAAAGCCCTAGAAATAAAGTGAGGGTTTACGGGGGGGACACTCATCATCATCTTTCTGTCTTCATCCTTCTTCGTATCTTTTTCTTTACTTGGATCTTTACTTGGAACTTCTCGTCGCCTCTGGGGAAGAGAGGGAAAGAGATGTACCTCTCTGTTCAGGAAATATCAGACGTCCGAAATTCCTGTATTGTGTGACGTCCACGCCTCCTAAAACCAACAGGCTCTGGTGGGCGAGTGGGTAGGAGACGGGGGCCAGGACCAAATCCAGATCACCTAAACACTCTGTGTTAGGGGTTGGGGTCGGGTCCTACCGACTAGACCTATGAGGATACGGGGTGGCAGTACACGCCGTGCTCAGTCTCTATGTGGGAGTACAGTTGTGACTGTTCACATTGTATCCCTCAAGACGTAGGGGAGAAGATCCATCTGAAAAAGAAGAGAGGTTACTGGAAAACACCAAAACCTGAGATAGATATCGGTCTATTGAAAGACCCGTGTCCACCTCCTACTGACACTAAGCCAAAACTGATTAAGCTAGTGCCAGTCGGTGGAGTGTATACTGCAGAGGAGGAGCTAACTTTTTGTGCATAGTGTCAGTCTTCTAGTGCCATCAGCATACACCCCACAGTTTCCTGTGTCCCCCAATGAAGCGATAGAGAAATTCAGTTACATTTGTATTTTCACAGACTTGGAATATGGCATCTAGGCGCCTGTGTGACCTGCCGCTCCACGCACCTACTCTTGGGCACCATCTTGCAGACTGGAGACCGTAAAAGTCACAAATTCCCCATTCTGCTCCCACAATGGGAAATTGTGGTGGGATCAATGCTAAATTGGCAGATATGCTTTTTTTGTGTCCAATAAAATGACTCTGCAAACAGTCTTACTGGAAATCTCTCTAGTGTTTTGTGTCTACAGCTCTAAATTGAGACCTAAGCGTGCAGATGGTAACAGACTACAAACAATGGTGTAGTCTGGACCGACCTTCTTACTAACCGGGGAATGTACGTTTGAAATAATTAGGGGAGATATAACTGTAGGTCCAGACGACTCAGCTCTTGCTGTTAAGTTGGAGACACAAAGCGGGCGGACACTTCATTATGGCTACATGCGCAGGGCATCGGATCAATAACTATTTGGATACAAAAGGTGAATCTTCTCATTGAATAGTTCTGAAGCATAGAGTAATAGTTATTATTTTGCATGCATGGTTACAAACAGGTGACAGCGCAGCGTCACTTACCACAGATGCTACTTTGCGTATTCCGTTCACAGACACATAATGGGCTTTGATATTTTCCAGGATGCGCCACTGATTTTCCAGGTAAGCCATGCGAGAGGGGATGTTGGCACGCTGCTCCTCCAGCCTGTGCAATATCACATAAGTAACCAGTAATAAAACTTGCTATTGTACTGATAACAACATATGTAAAATATCAAGGTCCACATACAATACGTTTCCCCCTCAGGTGGGGGACACATAGGTCTACAAACATGGCAGATACAGGAGGTCTGTATCATTGTACCATATCACTGGCACCGCCACCATAGCACTGGAGGGAGGACGATGAAAGTCAGAAGGGGCGCTCTTCTTATTCCTAAAAACTTCAAAGCTGTTGAACTGCTGCAATTGGAGCACTTAGGGCTTGTTCACACCAAGCATTTGTGATTCATTTTTTAAAGTGACGGCCAAAATGATTGAGAACACTGGGTCAAAAGAGCAGTGATCAGCCACCAAACAAGCAAGACACTTGGTGGCTGACTGGATCACTTACACCTACACATCTCCCTCCAGCCAGGATAGCACTTTATATTATAGTAAAGATCTGACGCACTTACTCCGTGCTCCGCCCACATCTACCCCTCGTGGCTGTATATACACAGAATGCGTTCACCGCTTCTCACCTCTTACTGGCATCTCTAATGAAAGGATGATCTGCCTGGTCGTCAGAATACACTGCAGACAGCGGGAGAAGAGCTAACACCCGGTCTTTCCCCTCCGGCTCACTGTGGTCTCTTAGCACCAAAGTCACAACTTCATCTTCATAAAAACGAGCATCGAGACAGCTGTAATGTCTGAGGAGCAGAAATGGCACACTACGTAACCACACTAATGACGGCAACGTCACCAATTCCACCGTGCCAATATCTCTCCAGAGCTCCCCGCTATTTCATTTACTGGCTGTGGTACGGTCGTCAGTATTCACAGAGAATAAAGCAGCAGCGTGAGTACACCGGCTCCATTCAGCCCCTCCTGGCCGCCTTCACTGACCATAGTGAGGGTCTCTGCTTTATTACCTACAGCATGGATGGGTGATCATCTTTTGGCCCCTTTAAATATTTAATGACATTACTAAAAGACCTACGTGGATTCTGGATTTTCACACAAGCTTCTATTTAAGGAACCTCCAAATTCCACTGCAACGAAAGCATCATTCACAGATCTAAAGAAGAAAAAAGGAAGCAAGCGTTAATAAACAGCAGATGAGCAATGTTCAATGACAACTCCAACCGCCTGAAATTGTCCGTCCTGCGCCACGCAGTCTGTTTACGACCCTCCGAGGGAACGATAAAACGGCAATACCCAGTCAATTCAGGCAATACCCGAGGAGAGGAACACACATCAGATCCACCTCCTCTGCCTGCAGCCTGTCAGTCCCCTGCTTTCCTTCTTTACTGGGTTGTCATGATAGAACAATTCTGGATTATCTTTTCTCATTCGCATTATGTTGTAACTCTGTTATTCCTCCTGGACATTTATTAATAGATAACTGGGTGCCACTGCAGAAATCGTGGGGTTAAGGCACCTCTGATTATTGTGGTCAGCATCAAGTGGTGAATGTCCAGGATAGAGGATAGCCAACCATCAAGCATAATCCAGTCAATGGGGAATCCACTCCATAGAAAAGGGGTCTGCCTCAAGACACTTTATTGTTGAGGGAAATGCAAAAGTGCTCACCACACAGGGGAAAGGTCAGTATCTACACTGTTTTGGGAGTTTTACCCTTCCTCAGGTCAATGTAGAATCATATAAAGAGTAGGCAGCCAATGATCCAGGGTGGTATCCCCTGTGGTAGATCGGTACAATGGCACCTCTTACCCTTAGACCGATATGTTGGCACTCGGTGCCCTTTGACCACTATGTTGGTTTTTGACTGCTAACTTTTGCGCTCGGTACTGTAAGGTAGCACTGTCAATCAAGTAGGGGATACTTGCTTAGCAGCCACAAAACCAGATCCGGCACAGGTTTTCCATAAAACAATCATAGTCCATGCAGTTTTCTAGGCATCATAAACCCACAGCAGTAACAAACTTCATAACATCAGCATAGCGTCCATGACAGAGTTCGGCTCTGTCCTCCCTGTGGTCACACAGGTTATGCATACACAGGCTCTTCAGCCTCAGTGATCTCACCCGTCAGGGTTCACTCATGGTTACTTCACCATGCTGCAGACGTCCATTCCCTCCAGGGAATTACCAGGCACGTGCAGCCATTACACACAGCGTTCACTTGCTGTCAGAAGGCAGCCCCATCTCTCTCAGACGGGACCTTCCAAAACAGACCAACCAGGCATTCACTCATGTGACCTACCCTGGCCACCTTATATGATCCGTAGCCACGCCCACCGGGTCACATGGCTATGACCTCATCACAGGTCCTTCACACACTCACAGTCTTTTACTACAGGCGTTTTCAGACACACCCCTGGGTGGATTTGTAGGCAACTGGTCCCACCCGTCTCACCAGTCACCTGAAGACTTCTCCCTCACACATTGACACAGAACCTCAGCAGTATCACTGCTGATCAACACATACACAAGTCTTCATCTCAAGTCCACCCACCCTGAGATACATTACGATCATTCAGCATCCTACTCCTATCAGGACACTGGAAATGCTTATACGCCTGTCCTGGGACACCCACACAGTGCCCCCTAGCGGACACAGTGGTCACTACACCACAGTACCCTTAGACAGCTACGTTGGCACTCGGTGATCTTAGACCTCAATCTTTTGCCATCGGTGCCCTTAGGCTGCTATATTAGCACTCGGTGACCTTAGACCTCTACATTGGTGTTTTTAGACCGCTACCTTTTGCACTTGGTGGTCTTAGACCACTAAGGTGACATTCGGTGACCTTAGACCTCTACTTTGGTGGCTTTAGACAGCTACCTTTTGCGCTTCGTGCCCTTAGACCACTATGTTGGTGCTCGGTGCCCTTATGTGGTGGTGTTGAATAAGGACACAGAGTACAAGTATACCACAGGAGATACAGGTCTTTGGGCAGCTCTTATGACTGTGGACAGACTGAACACCTTGCACTTTTGGATTCTTCTCAGCCATATGGAGTGGTCTTCGGACTGCTGCTCCCCCAATATTCCTAACATACTTGCCAAATTATGAAAACATTTCTAGGAAGAATAAAAGAGGAACGGCACAACTCAAAATTATAAGAAAAGATGTTCTGGAATGAATGCGAAATAGAAAAATTTACTAAAATAGACCCGTAAGGAGAGACGACGGGGTCAGGGAATAATCAAATAAGAAAGCGAGGAAGGGAAAATACAATTCCCCATGGTTCCACTGCCCGCAGACATGGGACGTTTAGTTTGGCCACGTGGAAGGTGCATAAACAGCGAATAAAGGCGATCAAGGTTTTAGTCTTCACAATAATACTGCAAATTAAAAACAATTCGAGTTTAATTTTGAACACTTAACAAAACAAACAACCCATGGGATCTATAAATCCTGGAAAAACATAGAAATTGTAAACAATTATTTTTCTTTGCCTCTCCGTCCTGTAATACCTGGTAACATCTGTCGGCTGCCGGAAGATGAACAGCTTGGTGTCTGAGCTTTCCTTCATGCGGAACATG